>NC_055997.1:5662043-6281218 GCF_018446385.1 Zingiber officinale | reverse complement strand
AGAAAACTTACATCTATACAAGAACCCAATAACATCACCAAAACCACATCTCTACTTACTATGATTCAACCAACCATCACCAAATTTATCCCAGAGGAAAGAAATTCGAAGACATCTCGAGGAAAAGAAACCACATTGAACTCATGTTTCCAACTACCAGTCCTATCAACACTTAAGTCATGGAAACCAAGGTTACCAATAAACCAACCTCCAATCACCCTACGCTAAAAGCACAGTTGCACGAAGAAGTAGAACATTGCCCATAAAAGCTTACTCTAAACGCAAAACCTCAAAGAATCATTCCTCCAAGCCATCCATACCATCCAAGAATCTGAAACACCTTAAAGGAACTAGGAACAACAAGTAACACTTGACTTATTGGATCAATCACAAAAATTCTCAACCATAGAAAGGAACAAAATCATATCAAATCAAACTTTAATCCATCCCTACCCTCCTGCTATTCCAGAACTCACGGAGGACAGGAAACCACCAATGAAAACACACTATGATCCACAGAATCGAAAAACAGGATCGAAATCCAGTGTAATCTCCCAAATCTACTCAATTCGATACTATCACAATGAAGCATGAATCAAATAAGCCATTGAGCCTGGATCCAAACAAAACTAAGTTGCACATAAATCTATAGTTATCTGAAGTAGCAGAGCATTATCGAAATGCATCCATGCAAGACCCACAGCTAAACCAAGAATAGAATCATAGATCATACACAGTCCTACTGCAAGTGAGGAAGCACTTACCCTTGTTCTTTGACTCAAAACCGGAAACAACTTCTAGGGCTTCGGCGAGCTCGAGATCTCATCTCTTCCTCGTGCCACGAGCTCTCCTCGATGAGAGGTTCTTGAGACTACAAAGGAACCTCGGATTGATCTTTGGTCGGCCTCGGAGACGAGAAACCCTAGTTGCCTTCGGTTCCACCCGAGCTCCGCCGTCGCGAGCGAGAGAGAAAAGGAGAGGAGCGGTTTTGGTTTTCCCCCGAGCTGCCACTGTCGCACGAGAGAGGTGAGGAGAGAAAGGGTTTTGGCCACGGAAATTATCAAGCCCTAAGTTCCCTTCTTATAACTCCAATATTCTGTTAATTATCTTAAATAAATTTACTACCTTTTCTAAATAGATCCGCCCGCTTGGATTCTTGGTCAGCTGCGCTTTGCTAAGTCTTTGACCGGGTCGCGGGTTCGATTCCTCAGCCAAACCCTTTTACTCCTATTTATTAACTACCGCTTAAATAAATTTTTCTCCTTCTTTAATCAGCAATGCCCGCTTGGGCACTTGGTCAGTCGTATTCGATTAAGAGTTGACTCGGCTGGAGGTCGCGGGTTCAAATCTCGGCTTGGACATTATTTTTGTCGAAACTTCTTTCGTTTAGTAAAAATATCAAACGACCTCCAAAAATTACATAAAAATACTTTGAAAATTTCTAAAAATCTCTAGAATATTTCTAAAGCATTTCTAAATATTTTACGTACTATTAGGACTCGTAATGAGGAATTTTGGGTCGTTACAACAAAGACCAAATAAGTCATATAGACTTTATGATGATCAGGTCACAAAGACTAGTGCATCAATTAATTAGTCACAAAGACCAAATAAGAGCATCTATTCCATATATTAGGGAAATTGGTTCATGTGATAGCAAGCACACTGAGTATTCATTTGCTCTATAGAACTAATCAGAGACATCAAAACTTGCCTTTACCCCAGATTAAATTATTTACTTCAATATGAACATATCTAATCCTTCATAATGACTATTATGTCAAGAGCATGTTCAACATCTCCAATTAATACAATTATTCACAATCACATTTTATGTACTGAACTAAAAATATAACCGATACTAGTGAATAAATGCCACATATGTAAATTAATCTTAATCTTCCTTTTTAGCTAGAATTTATTCATTTTAATCAGTCACTTTCCTATTTATGCTTCATAGACCGAATCACCCATAGCCAATAGGAAACATACTAAAGTAGCAGACGTTGATCAGAACTTCAAGTAGATAGCTAAATACTCACTTAGGGTAAGATTAACTTATAATCTCAAAGGTCTCACATATTAGAGAAGCAGGGATTCATTCTCCTACTACCCTTCTTGTCGCTATAGCATATGTGGTATGAATCACATGCTACGATGTTATTCTCTTTACTAAAAAGAGTGCATGTTTTTTTTTAATTTAACATCGTACAGATTTCGATCTAGACATACCTAATGTCTAATCCTGAATTCAACATATGAATTCCATTCTAGCCTTAAGCAAATGGTGGGTTCATTTACGCTGATCATTACATAAATGATCTCATCTTGACACAATTATCAAGGTGACCTTAACAATCTTCCACTCCAACTTCTCGCCCCATGGAAACACCGCACGCTTCCTTCTCGCCCGTCGGTGTACTCTTCCACAACACCTCGCCCCTCAGATGCACCGAGCCCGTTAACTTTCTCCCATGTCGTCCTTCTCGCTAGCTACATCTTTTGCTCAACTTCCTATGCTCATAAGTTCTTCCATACTAAGACACAGGCTTAAATACAACAGGACCTAACCTAACTTATTTGATCACATCAAAATTACCTTGGGTTACCAACATATATTATTTCTTGCAGCACTACTCAATACATCCCCAACTTCTTTGTTAAGATGTCCAAAAGCATCCAACATTTCAAGAAAATTCCCTCGATTCAATTACTTAGATGATTCGTTATGCCCCTTGAAAGAACAACCTTGAAGTGCAAGCCACCGAACACTTGTAATTGTTGTTAGGATCGATGGATTGCGGCTAGAGAGGGGGGTGTGAATAACCGACCCCAAATCTTCGTTTCTTTCTACAAATCAAGGTAAGCGCAGCGGAAATAAACAATAGAAACGACAACGGAGAATAGCAAACCTCAAACTCGTCGATGTAATGAGGTTCGGAGATGAAACTCCTACTCCTCGGCGTGTCCGTAAGGTGGACGAAGCCTATCAATCCGTTGGTAGATGAGTCCCCGGAAAACCGGCTAATAAGAACTCCTTCTGGGTGGAGAAACCTCGCCACAATGTTTTGCAAAAGCAATACAGGAGTATAAAGCAGCAAGAAGCAAAATACAATACAAATGTATGAAACACCTTCGCTTACTTGCCTTCTCTTCGACTTGATGAAGCAGCAGCTTCTCACAACAACAGCAACTGATCAGTTGGTCCCAGCCGAGTGGAAGCTCACAAAAAGCTTCAGGAACGAAGAGCTCAGCAAAGCTCGCAGAAGAACTTGCAGCAGCAAGAAGAAGAGGCAGTAATAAGAAGAAGCAGAAGCTTCAGAGTAGAAGTTACAGCCTAGAAGCCCTCAGCCTCTTTTATACCTGCATCCACCTGCGAAGAAGAAGCCAGAAGAAACTAGCCGTTGCTACGCAACGGCTAGGACGTGGACCGATCAGGCTACATCCTGATCGGTCCACAAGGGTCCTGATCGGTCACAAGACCGATCAGGCCCTTCCCTGATCGGTCATGGAGACCGATCAGGTCCTTCCCTGATCGGTCCCATGACCGATCAGGACCTTTCCCTCCCGAAGGTGATCTCCTTCTGATCGTCTCTTGATCGGTCTGCAGACCGATCAGGAACTTCACCGTATGCTACTGATCGATCACTGATCGTTCTGCTAACCGATCAGATAAGCAACAAAATACTTCTGTTTGGTTACTGGTCGGCCACCAGACCGATCAGATAACCCAGCGTATCACTGGATCGGTCACCGGACCGATCCAGGTTTAGAGCTCCCAGCCCTAAACCCTACTTGGTCCTGAGAACGAGCTACCGAGCCCTCTCCGACTTCGTCCGGTCCAGAGAACAAGCTACCGAGCCCTCTCCGACCACAGTCCGGAGAACAAGCTACCGAGCCCTCTCTGACCACAGTCCGGAGAACGAGCTACCGAGCTCTCTCCGACTTTGTCCGGTCCAGAGAACGAGCTACCGAGCCCTCTCTGACCACAGTCCGGAGAACGAGCTACCGAGCCCTCTCCGACTTTCCATGCCAAGTCTCTATCTTGGTCTTCTCCGTGCCAAGTCTCCATACTTGGACTTCTCCCGTGCCAAGCTCCCTGCTTGGACTTTTCACCAGATGTCTGGTCAATCTTTACCCATTTGGATTTCCCTTGTCTGGCTTCACTCACCAGGACTTCCAAACTGCCTAGCTTCACTCACTAGGTCTTTTACCTGGCTTCACTCACCAGGGTTTCCCATCTGCCTGGCTTCACTCACCAGGACTTTCTCCAACTGCCTGGCTTCACTCACCAGGACTTTCACTTTCACCTAGCTTCACTCACTAGGATTTTCACCTGGCTTCACTCACCAGGATTTCCCGAACTGCCTAACATCCCAGTTAGGACTTCCCAGTCAAGTATCCGGTCAACCTTGACCTACTTGACTCTTCTTCATCCAACCTGATCAGACCCTGATCAATATCTCTCCGCATGGACAACTGCACCTGCATTGTCCATGTCTACATGTCTTTCTGTATTGTCAAACATCGAAACCATGACCAAGGTTTACGCTTGGTCAACTAGGTCAACGTTGACCTACTGGAAATTGCACCAACAATTGTGTCTTAAGACATAGACGATTTTTTTGAACTTCCTCACTCGATATAGCAAGCATTACTTTGTCAATATACTGAGATGGTTTCATTAAACCTTCGACCCTTTTCTAAGATGTATTATGATGTGATGAAGATGAGGTACCAACATGAGTAAGAAATGCACATTTATCTCCATTACACACCCTCTTCCAACTGTTAAATCCATCGATGGCCAATGATGAAAGATTTGGTTGAGTAGGATTGGTAAGAAAAAGAAAGCAATAAAAGCAATAGGTCTTATCTGTTGAAGAAGAGTATTCCAACCACCAAAACTTATTATACCAATGTTCTTGGAATCTACGTGTCTGCTTACCAAATTGTGTTCGTTGATATGTTAAAAGTTTCGGTTGATATGATCCAACATTTAGGTAAGATCGTCGAACTTGGTCTCGCTCATTTATTAGATTTTCACATATTTGTTTCCTCTTTTCCGGATCACGTTCAATAGAAACAGATAGTTCTGTGACAAGATTTGAAGGTGAAGACTCTATGAATTTAGAAGATGTGCTATCGAAGGGGGGACATCATTAGGAATTGAGGGACCTTCAGATTGGTCTTTTTTTGTTTGAAAAAAAGATAACAAAGTTTTCCCCTTTTTCATAACAGGTTGATGATTTTCCATTTTGAATATGCAAAAAGAACCCCTAATAAGCAAACTAATTATATTGTTAATAATTACATAATCTCAAACAAAATTAGAAATAACTAATACAATTTTAAGAAGATTGAAGCTTCAAGAAAATTTTTTGATAATTCTGTAAATACTAAATAGTCTTACATCATTAATTCTAAATTCTACAAATATCCATATAATTAGGAATAAACAATTAAATATAATCTATAGATTTGTATTACCCATGTACAGAAACAATCTCTAACCATGCTTATTAATTTAGAAATGAAGTTCTAATTCCTAAATCAGATGAGAATAATAAAAAAAACTTCGAAACTCACAATGTCAATTTGACAATTTCATTTGAATTTCTGAGTGAAACAAGCTTAGTTTTAGAGTATCCAGTACCTGCTTGAGATACAACAGCTATGAGGAAATATCCTTGATCATTATTCATTATATAATGTAGGTAATTTGATATTTATAGGATTGGGTAGAATTCCTGAAGGTTCGCCTAATAGCCCTCTAATGTTTACATAATTTTTCTGTATAATACTACTCAAATACTGATATACATACTATATTACCATTCTTAATACTAGACAAAAAAACAAAATAGAAATAAGATATGGAAAACCTAGAATTCTATCATAGAACCCTTATCCTAATTGTTAGACAAAGAGGGAGAAACAATAGAGGATTAGGGCATACACAAGCCTAAAAGATGAATGGTGGCTTCGTTTCGTTGCTGGAAAACACAGAAGATCTTGTGCGAGCGGCGGCTTGCGACGTGAGAAAGAAATGTGGTGTCATGCAAAGAACAGAGAAAGAGCTGTCGCGTATGGGAAAAGAGGAGATCAAAGGGGGAAAAGAGGATGATTGAAGGGGGAAAAGAGGAGATCTTGTGTATTGCCGGTGTACCTCGTCGTGCCAACATGGGCAGATCACAGATGTAAGGGGTGGCCGGTAGGTTAACGAATCAGGCCAGGGCATAATAATTTTTTTTTACTATACTACTTAGTAGAGAATGGGCGAAATCAGGCCTAGGCTACAACCCAGGCCTGCCACCCATTGCATTCGCCCCTAGCGGCATTGAATAGATCAGAGAGGAAGACAGAGCAGGCTTTAACAACACACTTAGGGGTGTTTGGTTGATGGGTTTGGGAATGAGGGAATGGAATGATAGTAAAAGATAGTGTTTGGATTGTGAGTTTGGGAATGACAATTTGGAATGATTTTTAGATTTATGGGAATCAACAAAACGCATATAACTAGGTGGGTTTTATTTTCATTCTCATTCTCATTTCACCTTACTATCAAACATATACTCATAATCATTCCCATCATTTAACCAAACACCACCTTAGAGTAGACAGAGATGAGTCCAGAGACAACAAAGTAGGTAGAGATAGCAAAGCTAGAGGAGGGCATGGAGTGGTGGAAATCTTTAGCCCAGATGAGGTTGCGACGGGCAGGGCCAAATGAAGCAGGGAAATGCATGCATGAAAAAGAAGAAAAAAATCAAATGTATTATGGATTTGATGTTAAATTATATTTTAGGTTTTACTAATTCAAATTATATTTTAAATTCTGTCTTAAGTTTTTTAAAATATTATATTTTATTAAAATAATATAAATCTAAAATCAATTTTATTTCGGTCTTAGAAATCAGTTTTGAAATTATGTTTTATTTAGGGGTGTCAAAAATGAATTTGATCCAACGATCCAATTCGAATCGATTCGAAAAAAATCAAATTCGGATTAGGCATTTTTGGATTTGGTCGGATTTGGATTAGAAGATTTTCGGGTTGAAAATTTTCGAGTTGGGTCAAATCGGGTTCGGGTTTACCCAGATTGATCCAAATATAGGGTTTATTTGATTTTTATGGTTAAATCGAATTTTATTTTGAAAATTAAAATGTTTTAATGTATATTAATATCAATGTTAATATGGTAATGATGGAGTATTGGGATAAAAGTAAAGAATTATAAGAAAAATAGTAAAAAATATAAATTAGTTTTGAATTGAATTTTCGGATTATCCGAGTCGGGTTTAGGTTGGTCGGATTCGGATTTGAATTTAAAAGTTTCAGGTTAAATTTAAGTTCAGATCCGATTCGGATTTGGTTAAAAAAATTCTACCCGATCCAATCTGATCCGATACATACGAATTGATATCCTCAATTTTCTTTTTGACGTCAGCCAACGAATTGTGTGATGACTTCATTAATGAAGAGAACAAAACGTAAGCACTTACGTAAGACTCCAATAATTGAGTCTCGCCCTCTCAGCTATAAAAGAAGGCAAATATCCAGAGAAAGGAGTAGCCCCAACAATCCCAAAAGGATCCACAGATCATCAAATCTCATCCTACAAGTAAGTCAGCTTTTAAGTATGTATTCAGAGAACAGTTAAGTACTTCTCTACTAGCTTGTTTTCTTTAACTACTACTATATTATGTTGAAATATAATGAACAGAGCTTGGGGATAGATCACCGTGATATCAGAACAAGATCGTCGTGGACCAAATTAAATGCCATCAGAGCCGCTGATAAAGTGAATTCATTGGTTGCGAATTCAACACCTAAATCAAAGTATCTATCATGAGTAATACTTTTGATTTAGAAGCTGAATATCAGCAAATAATCAAAGACTATGCAGTTGATATTAGTCAAGATCGAGACATTAAAGTCAATAAACTCTTTCATATCAAAACCATATGTGGCAATTGGAGAGAATGGAGACTCTTAACATATAATCAGTTAAGAATCTATAATCAAACCCCCTCCCCCCTCCCCCCCCCCCCCCCCCCCCCCCCCCCCCCCCCCCCCCCCCCCCCCCCCCCCCCCCCCCCCCCCCCCCCCCCCCCCCCCGCTCACATAACTACAGGAGATATAAAGGGAATGCAAGTAATAAATTAAAGGAGGACATTGAAGAAGTTGCATGGGATTTGAGAGACAGTAGAAAGAGTAGTTTCAGTACGTAGAAGTTGCATGCAATTTGGATTTGTAAAAGTAAACATATATTATATATGTTGTTTGTTGGTAGGGTTTGTAATTAATTAGTTTATTATTTGTGTTTCTATCTTAAAGTCGTTGTAATTTCCTTGACTATTGGTTAATGTAATATTTGTACGTGGACTATTTTATTTTGCAAATGGGTCGAGTCAACTCTGTGAAAGAGATCATAAACAATCAACATCATAATTTCATCCCAGGTTTTTGATTAATTAAATGTCAGATCATTCTAATTTCAACAACCTTACATCAATTTATAATATTTTAGATTTTTTTTGGGGTGAAATTAGGATTCTGCAAATGACAGAAATAGACCCATATACAAATTTGTATCAACAAGATTTCTGGAAACAAATGGTCCAAGAGACAAATGACAGGAAGAAATTAAAGGTAGTTGTATTCTTCTTGTTATTACATAATTTACTGAGGTTTTTTTTAAGCATAAAATATTAATGGAGGAATGTTCGAAGACTTATAAATTAACTACTTTCACATTTATATTATAGATGATTATATTCATCTCAAATATTACTCATAGTTTAATCCCAGATTACATAATGAGAGATAAATTATAGAATCAATTTATAATTGACCATCTAAGTGGATAGGGGATGGGAGGATTTTTTTTCTCCGATGATATGCGTCCGTCAGAAATTGATCCCTAATCTCATTATAGTAAGTCTGTCACCCTCTAGCCAATTAGATATTCCTGTGGGGACACAAGGTTTCGTGCTATAATAGTTAAGCATATTGTTGAAAAAAATGCTAAAGGAATAAAGTATTGGGAATACAATCAAATCAAAATTTTATATTAGAAATATATAAAAAAGATGATAAGTTTATAACATGAAAGATATTTTTATTGATATGATGTTTTTTGAGATAGAGTCCAAAAATAAATCCATAAAGACTTAGGCTTAAAGTAGATAATATTATACTATTGAGATATGTAAATTCTTTGTTTTAACAAGTGGTATTAGAGTCATATTCCAAATCAAGCCATATGGGTGGACTAGTGGCCTTGAACGAAGGAGGTGGGGCTCCAAGAGAAGTGAACTCTAAGAGAAATGTCCAAACAAGTCAATGGTGATCAGATGCTTGACGAAAATCTCGAAGGATTGAATTATAAATGATGAAAAGTCCAATTAAGTCAAAAGGTAGTAAGATGCTTGATGAAAATCCTAGGTAATTAACCCTTTGTGGTGAAAAAGTCGAGGCAGGATCTCCTGGATAACTTTTTGGGGTCCAGGAGATGGACCACTCATATTTGCGATCGAATTGTGGCCGCGATTCGGCCGCAATTGGTTGCGATCCATTCCTGGGTTCACTGTCCCTACCAGATTATAGTTTGGTTCGGAGCGAGCGGCTGGAGGCCGCTCGGAGGCCACTGGTGGTGGACAAGTGGTCAGATTGCTGGGCACTGAGCGAGGCTGACCACCGGGCGTCCTTCGACCGCTAGCTCCGAACCATACTATAACCTGGTAGGGACGGTGAACCTAGGAAGGGATCGCAACCAATTGCGGCCGTATCGTGGCCGTGAATATGAGTGGTCCATCCCCTGGACCATTAAAAAGTAGTCCAGGATATCTGCTCTCAAAAATGTCTTAGAGGAGAGGAGTGACCTCGATTGACCAAATACTTGTGTTGCTACAGCGAGGCCGACAAGAGGGGAGGGGTGAATTGCTTGAAAAATAAAAAATACTCTTCTCAAGTTTTCAACTCTAAAATAACAAAAATAATAAAATAAAACATAAATACAAAGTAAGAGAAAAGACTCATCAATTTGACTTGGTTACAACCTAGATGGTTATTAATCCAAGGCGATAGAACAGCAAGCACACTATGAATCTCCTTCTATAAAGGCGGAGAAGCCTTTTACACACTTAAAGAGCTCAAGAGTTGCTAGGAAATTAGTACAAGAGTTGATTGAGTAATTCCTAGCTCCATGGGCCTTTATATAGCTCCTGGAAATCCTATCTCGAGACTTGAGGGCGCCTCCAAGGGGATGAGCGGATAAAACTTTATCCGCTTGCCAACGACCAAATTGACCCAGTTGAGGGCTTCCTCAAGCGCATTGAGGGCACCCTCAATGCTATTGAGGGCGCCCTCAATGCTGTTGAGGGCAAAGGCACCTGCAAAGACTGTTGAGGATGCCTCTAGTTGCTTTTCGAGAATTTCTTCATCTTCTCTTTAGCTTTCGAAGTTCCGATTGCTTGGGTGATTGCGGCGAACCGAAATAGGGCTCACCCGAACACAATTTTCGGCCTTCTCTTCAAGCAAGCTTCCATCCCGGGTTCTCGTCCCTCGAACGTCGTGCACATTCTTCTCTTCCACCGGTGTTCTCTTTCGTAGCTCTTTCGTCCTTCGGACGCACCGAGCCCGTCGGCTCCCTTCACGTGTCGTCCTTCTCACTAGTTGCGTCTTCCACTTGACTTCCTGCGCTCCTAAGCTCCTACACACTTAGGCTCAGGGATCAATAACAAACATGACCTAACCTAACTTGGTTGATCACATCAAAACAACCACGGGGGAACAACAATCTCTCCATTTTTGATGTGCATCAACCCAAGTTCAAGTTAGGGAAAAAACAGACAAGTAGTAATTTAAAGAAATTACTAATCTAACACTTTAAGCATAAAGATTACAATAAAGAATTTGCAACACTAAGTAATTTTTTTTAAATATTAACTCATTTAAAACTCCCCCTAAACTTGTTCCCTATCGCTCCCCCTTTGATCACAGCAAAAAATGGGGTAGAAATTTTTCAAAATAAATTCTAAGTTAAGAACAACTCTAACCTTTAGGAAATTTAAACAAAATATTTTTGAGAAATTTCCAAAAATGTTTAAAAAAACTTGTTAAAGCATTATCTAATTTTTATTTTCATGCTTTATGAGTAAGTTAATTAAATATTTTGTTTCAATATTTTGACTTCCAGGCAGTGGTAAGGCACTAGACCTTCTTGGTTATTGGAGCAACAACCACTTTCTTAGACAATGCCTTATAAAGAAATTAGTTGTTTAATTTTTTTTGTTGAAAGCGTTAACTTACAAAAATTTAATCTAGAAAAGATTTTGGAACCCAGTATAGGTTCCTTCATACTAGATTAATCTAAAACTTAGGGGGAACATAATTTCTGAGAATTTTTCTGAGTTATCCATGATGTTTTCTAATGTACCAATTCAACTTTCCATAAATTCTAAGTTTTGATTTTTGAAATTTGTTTAGTTTAAAGCATGCATCAGTTTTCAATTTTTTCAATTTCAATATTCAATTTTTCATTCTCTAATTTTATATTATCCTACATTTCTACAGGACATGTCTTTGTTAAGTTTAATTTTAACTCGCCATTTTTCTTTTCTAATTTAACTAAATCTTTAGTAAACACTTTAATGAACTGAAAGGACTGCTTGGGAGTTAGAGCATATACCTTACTTGCCTCAATTTCTGATGCTCCCCCTTCATCGCAGCTTTCTTCTTCTGATGATCCTCCCCCGTCATCTATGCTCATTTCTGAGCTTGTCTCATCTTCTTCTTGATGGATTGCTGTTAGAGCAAGTCCAGCATAGGCTTCGACTTCAAATTCGGAGGATGATGATTCATCCCATGTAGCCTTCAGACTCTTGTGTTTAGAGGACGTCAGTCTTTGAGACTTTTCCTTGTCCCTTTTCTTTATTTTTGGCAGTAATCCTTGATGTGCCCTTCATCATTGCAATTGTAGCAACAGACGGTCCTTTTGTTGCGTTGGTATTTTCTCGACTAAGATCTAAATTTATTTGTCTTAAAAAACTTATTTAACTTTCTAACCAATAACACCGCTCAGTTTCGTCGATTGACGCTTCAGAGTCGGGATCATCCATCTCAGCTTGTAGGGCAACATTGAGATTTAACTTCTCTATTTGTTTAGTTTCTGTAATTTGAGATTCGTGAAGTTCGAAGGTAGAAAATAAATTTTCTAGCGTATTTACCTCAAAGACCTTAGAGATGTTGTATGCATCTACTAAGGATGTTCATTCTGGAGTTCTTGGAAAGGCATTGAGCTCATACCGGATCGAGTCTCGGTTTGTTACCGATTCTCCGAGGTTGTTCAATTGAGTTATCAGCTCCTTTATTCTTGCTTAGAGTTGTGCTACCTTTTCGCTGTTGTTCATCCGGAGATTTGTCAGCTGAGTTCGGAGGATGCCCTGCCTTGCTAACTTCGCTTCTAAAGTGCCTTCTTGGAGCTCCAGGAATTTTCCCCAAAGGTCTTTAGCGGAGTTATAGCTTCTGATCCAACTTACCTACTGGGGCGGCAAAACGCTAAGCAGATGGAACTTCGCCTTTCCGTTGGCCATGAAAACGACTTGCTCCTTCTTTGTCCACTGATATTCTTCTTTGTCTTTTGGAACTGTAAAACTATATTTCATTGTTAAAAGAATATCAAAATATGTTTTAAAAAATACCTCCATTCGGCGTTTTCATGTAGCGAAGTCTCCGTCGAATTTCGGGGGATGAATATTTGCACCGGCCATGGTCTTGATCTTTATGCTTTAGTCGGCGGTCAGTCTTTCTGAGGCGGTCTGACTCTGATACCACTTGTTGGTGCAGCGGGGCCGGCAAGAGGGGAGGGGCGAATTGCCTTAAAAATAAAAAAATACCCTCCTCAAGCTTTCAACTCTAAAATAGCAACAATAATAAAATAAAACAGAAATACAAAGTAAGAGAAAAGACTCAGCAATTTGACTTGGTTACAACCTAGATGATTGTTAATCCAAGGCGATTGAACAGAACACTAAGAATCTCCTTCTCTGAAGGCGGAGAAACCATTTACACACATAAAGAGCTCAAGAGTTGCTAGGAAATTAGTTCAAGAGTTGATTGATTAATTCCTAGCTCCAAGGGTCTTTATATAGCTCTTGGAAATCTTATCTCGAGTCTTGAGGGTGCCTCCAAAGGGGTTAAGGGCGCTTCCAAGGGGTTAAGCGGATAAGACTTTATTCGCTTGCCAACGGCCAAATTGGCCCAGTTGAGGGCGCCCTCAACAACATTGAGGGTGCCCTCAAGCTGATGAGGGCAGAGGAGCCTCCAACGACTGTTGATGGTGCCTCCAGCTGCTTTTCCAACACTTAAAGAGCTCAAGAGTTGCTAGGAAATTAGTTCAAGAATTGATTGATTAATTCCTAGCTCTAGGGGTCTTTATATAGCTCTTGGAAATCTTATCTCGAGTCTTGAGGGTGCCTCCAAAGGGGTTGAGGGTGCCTCCAAGGCGATAAGCGGATAAGAGTTTATCCGCTTGCCAAAGGCCAAATTGAGCCAGTTGAGGGCGCCCTCAAGCTGATGAGGGCAGAGGCGCCTCCAACGATTGTTGAGGGTGCCTCCAGTTGCTTTTCCAACATTTCTTCATCTTCTCTTTAGCTTCCAAAGTTCCGATTTCTTGAGTGATTGCGGCCAACCAAAATAGGGCTCACCCAAATCCAATTTTTGACCTTCTTCTCGAGCAAGCTTCCGTCGCAGCTTCTTGTCCCTCGAATGTCGTGCATCTTCTTTTCGTCCACCGATGTACTCTTCTGAAGCTCTTTCGTCCTTCGGATGCACGAGCTCGTTGGCTCCCTCCCCGTGTCGTCCTTCTCGCTAACTGTGTCTTCCACTCGACTTCTTGCGCTCCTAAGCTCCTGCATACTTAGACACAGGGATTGATAACAAAAAGAACCTAACCTAACTTGGTTGATCACATACAATAGTGATTGGATGCTTGAGGGAAGACCCCGGACCATGATAATAATGATGATATTTTGTTTGAGGAGAGGATTATTGGAAATATAATCAAAGTACCACATTGAAATATATGGAAAAGATCACGAGTTTATAAGATGAAAGATATCTCCATTAGTATGAGATCTTTTAGATAGAACCTAAAAATAAATCCATGAGAGTTTAGGCCCAAAGTGGACCATATCATACTATTATAAAAATATGTGAATTCTTTTTATTTTAACATAAAGTAGTGGATGGAAATAATAGAGTCTGATGTGAATGAGACATTAGTCCGAGTTGAGTGACATTTAAACTAGGACATAGTTGTTGATGTGGAAATCCAAGGTCTGGATTACACTAACTCATTGATGTGTGAATACTACTGATCGTAGTGGACTGATCAGTTGCACGAGGACTAGCTAGTATTTTTTTACACATCTCTTTAATGCTCAAGTCTTTGATGAAGATTTGGTGCTCAAGAAATCAAGAAGACTTGTTTCTCAAGTCGTTGATTAAGACTTGTTGCTCAAGAAATTACGAAAAATTGTTGCTTAAGAAATCGCTAAAACTTGTTACTCAAATCTTGACTAGTTGCTCAAGAAGGTTTCCTTCTTCCTTGTTTGTTGTTCAAGCCACATGTGTTTTTTGTTGTTAAAAAATGCTTGCATCAAGCCACATGGGTTTCTTGTTATTCAAGAAAGTTTACTTGTTACTTGAGAAAAAGCTCCCCATATAAGAAAGGTTGAGCTTGAGCAAGAGTGCATTCTCAAGCAAGTGGTTGAGATATTGAGCATTCTTGAGAAAAAGATTTCAAGAAGAGTTGTTCTTATGTAAGGAGAGATTTCATAGAGAAGAGATTCTTCTACCTTGATTCCTTCAATTTGTCTTCTTTCTCTCTGCCATATAATTCTTCGTTCGTTAGATATTCGTGATAGTGTTGCCATAATATGCATGAATCACAAGATTAAAACATGTAATAACTCACAGTGATCTCCCGAGACGAACTTGGTCACTACTTTACGTTGGAAGAGCGATCACGAATGAAACTGGAAAGCCTTTCGAGTTTCATGAGCCAAATCCCTTTCGTCCGAATGTTCTCCTTTGTCGTCGTCACCTCCATTGTGCACACACTGATCACCCTCTTCCCCTTTCGATTGTTCGTGGACGCATCATTATATAAGCTGAGTGAGGAAAACAAAGGGGAAGGGATGCCCCTTCATCTCTTTGACGTTTGCAGCAATGAGGGAGACGAAAGGGAAGTGACGCCCCTTCATCTCCTCAATGTCCAATATCTTCCACTCGTCCAAGTCAATTCATAAAGGTTATATGGTCACAAAGACCATGTAAGCCACATAGACTATAAGATGATCATGTCACAAGGCAAAAGCAAAATATTAATTGGTCACAAAGACCAAATAAGTCATATAGACTTTATGATGATCAGGTCACAAAGACGAGAGCATCAATTAATTAGTCACAAAGACCAAATAAGAACATCTATTCCATATATTAGGAAAAATGGTTCGTGCGATAGCAAGCACACTGAGCATTCGTTTGCTCTATAGAACTAATCAGAGACATCAAAACTTGCTTTTACCCCAGATTAAATTATTTACATCAATATGAACATCTCTAATTCTTCATAATGACTATTATGTAAAAAGTATGTTCAACATCTCTTATAAATACAATTATTCACAATCACATTTTATGTACTGAACTAAAAATGTAACCGATACTAGTGAATAAATGCCACATATGTAAATTAATCTTAATCTTCCTTTTTAGGTAGAATCTATTCATTATAATCAGTCACTTTCCTAGTTATGCTCCATAGACCGAATCACCCATAGCCAATAGGAAACATACTTAAGTAGCAGAAGAACAGAACTTCAAGTAGACAGTTAAATAGTCACTTAGGATAAGATTAAGATTAACTTAATCTCAAGGGTCTCACATAGTAGAGAAGCAGGGATCCATTCTCTTACTACCCTTCTTGTCGCTATAGCATATGTGGTATGAATCACATGTTACGATGTTATTCTCTTTACTAAAAAGAGCGCATGTTTTTTTTTTAAATTTAACATCGTACAAATTTCGATCTAGACATACCTAATGTCTAATCCAGAATTCAACATATAAATTTTGTTCTAGCCTTAAGCAAATGGTGAGTTCATTTACTTTGATCATTACATAAATGATCTCATCTTGACACAATTATCAAGGTGACCTTAGCAATCTTTCACTCTGGCTTCTCGTCCCATCGAAACACTACACGCTTCCTTCTTGTCTGCCGATGTACTATTCCGCAGCACCTCGTCGCTCAAACACACCGAGCCCGTCGGCTTTCTCCCATGTCGTCCTTCTCGCTAGCTGGGTCTTTTGATCGATTTCCAGTACTTATAAGTTCCTGCACACTTAGATATATGGTTAAACACAACAGAACCTAACCTAACTTATTAAATCTCATCAAAATTACCTTGGGGTACCAACATATATTATTTCTTACAATACTACTCAATACATCCCCAACTTCTTTATTAAGACGTCCAAAAGCATCCAACATTTCAAGAAAATTCCCTCGATTCAATTACTTAGATGATTCGTTATGCCCCCTGAAAGAACAACCTTTAAGTGCAAGCAACCGAACACTTGTAATTGTGGTTTTAAGACGCAGATGATTGTTTTGAACTTCCTCACTTGATACAACAAGCTTTACTTAGTCAATATGCTGAGATGGTTTCATTAAAACTTCGACCTTTATCTAAGATGTATTATGATGTGATGAAGATGTGGTACCAATATGAGTAAGAAATGCACATTTATCTTCATTACATACCCTCTTCCAACTGTTAAATCCATCGATGGCCAATGATGAAAGATTTGGTTGAGTATGATCGGTAAGAAAAAGAAAGCAATAAAAGCATTATGCCTTATCAGTTGAAGAAGAGCATTCCAACCATCAAAACTTATTATACCAATGTTCTTGGAATATACGTGTCAGCTTACCAAATTGTGTTCGTTGATATGTCAAAAGTTTCGGTTGATATGGTCCAACATTTAGGTAAGCTCGTCGAACTTGATCTCATTCATTTATTGGATATTCACATATTTGTTTCCTCTTTCCCATATCACGTTCAATAGAAATAGATAGTTCTGTGACAGAATTAGAAGGTGAAGACTCTATGAATTCAGAAGATGTGCTACCGAAGGGGGTGCATCATTAGGAATTGAGGGACTTTCAAATTGGTCCTTTTTTTTTTTGAAAAAAAAGATATAAAGTTTTCCCCTTTTTCATAACAGGTTATGATTTTCCATTTTCAATCTGCAAAAATAACCACAAACCAATTATATTATTAATAATTACATAATCTCATACAAAACTAGAAATAACTAATACAATTTTAAGAAGATGGAAACTTCAACTAAACATTTTTATAATTCTGTAAATACTAAATAGTCATACATCATTAATTCTAAATTCTACATATATTCATCTAATTAGGAATAAACAATTAAACATAATCTATAGATTTATATTACCCACATATAGAAACAATCTCTAACCATGCTTATTAATTTAGAAGTGATGTCCTAATTCCTAAATCAGATGAGAATACTGAAAAAACTTCAAAACTCACAGTGTTAATTTGATAATTTCATTTGAATTTCTGAGTGAAACAAGCTTAGTTTTAGAATATCCAGTACCTGCATGAGATATAACAGTTATAAGGAATTAGCCTTGATCATTATTCATTATACACTACAAGAAAAACCCTCATAGACATCGGTGGAACAACAACAGTTTTAAGCAAAAACCGATGTCTTTAAGTATTTTACACCGATTTTTCTAAAAACCGGTGTCTATGAGCACAGATTTTCGCTCATAGACATCGGTTTTTAGCCGATGTCTATGATCGCATTTTTTTGTTAATAGACACCGATTTTAACAGCGGTTTTTAAAACCCGGTGTTAATGAACCAAAAAAAATATAATTTAATTTTTCTTCCAGCCAAAATTTACAACACTTCACAAAGTTCCCTCCAAACCTAAACCAATATCGCACCCTTCTCTCAGCCTAAACCTAAACCTAAAGCTCCGAGCCTCATCTACCTCTTCCCCTTCTATCGACGCCCCTTCCTTCTTCCCCTTCGATCGACGCCCCTTCCTGGATCGACGTTCCGTTTTGCCTCCTCGTCCGATCCTCTCTTCCTCCTCCTCCTTCCTCTCTTCGCTCTTCCCGGCTAAAGTAGGGGTCGACGAGATCCGAACAACGAGAGGACGCCACAACCACCATGGCACGGTTGGTCGGCAACGTGAGGGAATCTGAAGGAAGAGAGAACAACACCGAGATCCAGGAGCTTGTACACAGAAGGGGCATCGACTTACTTCCTCCTATCCCTCCCCTCCCGCTATCTCCCCTACTGCGCCAGATCTACCTCTCTGGCAATCACGACCTCGCCTTCGTCGGCGCCCTTCCGACGGCTCCCCCTTTGCCGCCACCTGGAGCGGGAGCAGCGGTTTGAGGGGGAGGGGTACGAGGCGATGCACGTTCAAGGCTGGCGGTGGAGCGGCGACATGGGCGGCCGATCTGATTGCCAGCATGTACATCTGGTCGCATTTCCTATTTCCTGTAGTTTGTGGAAAATCAAATGTGAACCCATAGTCTAGGGACTTGGTGCTGCAATTGGTCGAAAGGTTTGTCATGAGGCAATGCTGATACTCTTATCCTTTTGTTTCTATTTATTGCTTTAGTCAAAAGCTACTTTCTGGCTTTATTTCAGGATTCTCTCTAGACCGAAAGCTCGAACTATTCTGTTAAATGGCACTGTTCGGAAGGGGGAACGCATAGTACCACCTGCTGTACTTGATCTACTCATGCGGGTGACTTTTCCTGCTTCTATAGCTCGAGTCAAGGTTTGCCTATTTCCATGGAAGATCTCCATATTGCATAAAATTTTACGATGAGTTCCTAATATATCTTTTTGCAGGCAACTGAAAGATTTGAGACGTTTTATCCTACTCTAAAAGAGTTGGCTCTTACTGGTTCTGGTACCAAAACCACAAAGCAAGCATCACAACAGCTTTTGCCTTTTGCCATCCAAGCGATTCAAGAAAGTATAATTGAGATGTTGCATTATTATGTGTCCTAGGCTGATGTTTTCATAGTATGACTGTACTTAACATGGAACTTATATACAGATAATTCCGAGCTAACAAAGGAAGCGACGGATTTGTTCATCTGGTGTTTGACTCAGAATGCTGAGTGCTATAAACATTGGGTGAGTTGTTCTTCAAACGTGCTATTTATAGATTTTATTATTTTGTAAACCTTTCTAACTGCTTTAACTGTTGTATCATGAAGGAAAAACTCTATGTAGAGAATGTTGGTGCGACAATTATTGTTCTTCGGAAACTCTCCACTGAGTGGCGAAATTACTCAGCCAAAATTTCCCCCAACACTCTCAAAGTAACACTTAAGCATTTGAGGGATAAAGTAAGTATAGCTACTATCAAATATTTCTAATTTTCTTGTCCAAGTTCAGTCATTCGAAGCTCACGGTTTTTGGATTTCCATCCTTGGCATCTATCCTGTGCATGATATGATAAATTTACTTATTTGTTGCACTTGTATCTAGATGTGGTCAGGTTTAGTTGCATAGTGTTTTTCAAAATTTAGTTGCTGATCAGAATCTTTTTCTTCTTATTTTCTCTATCAAAGAATGAAGATGCCCTATCAAGAAACACAGACCCCAGCCAAGTAGCATCCATCAAAGAAGCTGACAAGTATTGCAAGACAATTTTGATGAAGTTAGCACGTAATTTTGGCTACATGAAGGGTAGTGTTTTGGTGCTTGTGCTGGGAATTGGTCTCTTTTTCACTCTTTCACCGAATGCCGAGTTAATTAACTGGGAGAACATCAATTGGGAGAAATTTCAGGTGTTGTTCAGTTCTCTCCAATCCTCTTAGAACAACTTGGAGTTTAACCAAATTTTACCAACAAAGGAGATAGGTCAAGAAAGGATATGATGGCGCTAAATTCAAAGATAATAATAAGTTTGGTTTTTCACCTCGGCTAGATAACTATCTGAAATTGCTCTGGTGTTCGTCGTTGCAGCAAGCTGCTTCTACTGCTATTTGCTTTCCATCCCACCAATGTTACGGAAGTATGATTTTCATCTTGTTTTGTCTGGAAACCGTTACTACATTTCTGATTAGGTACTCGATTGCATGTCAAATTCATCTTCATATTGAAACTTGTGTCTCAGATATTTAAAGCATGTTCAAAGTTTTATGTGCTAATTAAGGAATATATATTCAATGTTAGCATTTTGTTTATATATTGGAATATGTGGAAGTCATTAGCAATGAACCTGGATGTATGAAGACATTCACAAATGCAGAATGCCTTAAAGCACATATCAAAACTTCTCACCTTTATGTTGATTGTGTGATTTGTGGAACAAAACAGCTGAAGAAGAATATTAAACGACATGAACACATGCATGAAGCAAGTGAGGTGACTGAGAGGACAAAATGTAACTTTGAAGGTTGTGAACGCACCTTTTCAAATGTAAGACCTGAATTTTTTGTAGTTATCGATTTTCTGTCTCTCAGGCCGTCAAAGCTTAATTGCTCTTTGGAGGCAATCTAGTAGCACTTTTTCAGTTAATAGGATGAGGTTAAAATCATGACCAAATAAAACCATAATATGTTTGCATCCCAATTTGTGCGCCATCAGGAATTTGGTTAGGACATTGTTCGAAGCTTAACCTCTTTGCAAGAGACTAAGACATGCTGAAACTGTTATTGAGGTTGATTTTCCTGTATTAGAAGCAGTTCTTGATCTAGGAGACAATTATTGAATATGAATGGATCAAAGGTAAAGATCATGGAGATGTCTAATTTGAGCCTTTTTAATAGAAGCTTAAAACACCTAGGCAAAGACAATTATCAGATATGAACGGATCAAAGGTAATTTGAGCTTTTTTTAACAGAGGCTTGAAGTGTGTAGGCAGTTAAAATAGATGTTCAAATGGCCTTTTACCACATTCATTATTAATTGCATAAATGCACACTTGTTGATAAGGACAATTTATTGGAAGATCACCCTTTTTTTCTTCTCATATGCATCACTTAATTTATTTCTGGATAAGCAATCAATCTTCTATTTAGTAACTATAAAGTATAGTTTTTGCGCCTTGCAGGTATCAAATCTCAGACAGCACATAAAAGCAGTCCATCAAAATCTTCGTCCATTTGCATGTAGATTTTCTGAATGTGGGAAGAAATTTCCCTACAAGCATGTCAGGTATAACCATGAAAAATTTGGTGTGCACAGTTACATTCAAGTAAGTGTTTAGTCTAAGATTTATCTACTAGACTTGACATGGTGATATGAAATGGTAGAAAATTCAATTTTGAATTTTGTTTGAATCTGAACAAATATTTAATCTCGGTTTGCATGAATTCTAAGTTGCTTTGAGCTTCTTGTTGCAGGGTGACTTCCTAGAAATCGACGAGCAGTGGCAATCACGGCCACGAGGTGGACGGAAAAGAAAGTGTCCTTCTATCGGATCTTTCTGCAGGAAGAGGATTGTTTCACCTGAGCAAGCCTCAACGCTTATGTACAATGTTCTCCGGAACATGATGCAAGCAGAGTTTTGCTGGTGGGACGAAATAGAATAGGTGATTGTTTTTGTGCAAGCAGAGTTTCGTTTTCCCTTCTACCCAACTCTTTTCCTTGCTTCTAATTTGAGTTTTGTGCAAGCAGAGTTTTGCTTCTAATTTAAGCATTCAAATTAGTCATCTTGTTACCTGGTGCTCTTACTACTTTTTCAACTATGATTTTTGGTCTTGGTTTACTAATATATTATTTATGTGTTTTTACAGTTTACAAATCTCAAGTACTCCAGAGTTGAAATTGATGAAGTACGGTTCGAGTGGGCTGAATACATGCTAGATTACATTTGAGTATGAAAGGTATTTGATTTTGAAAACTTTGGATGATGCATGCATTTACATGGAATGTAAATTGCGTATATTATCTCATGTCAATTTCTTTTTTATGGTGATATTCTAGGACTTCTGCAGCATGTATAATTCTTCTGTTTTTGTTCTTTGCTGTAGTTAAGTAGACCAAATGATACTTTGTTTGACAGATTAGAACAGTGGATGTTTTAACTCAGAAAACTAGGCATTTGAAGGTGAAAAGCGATGAGATTAGGGAAATAAAAGGCGCAAGAAGAATGGAGCAGTATAGCAAGTTGAACAGATTCTGATTCTCATAATTTAATGTAGCCTCAGCTTGATTTTTGACTCACGATATTCTACCTTGATTCTGATATCTATTAGCTTTTGATGTAAAAAGAATGTTTGTGTATTTTATAGATACTGTTGTAAGAAGAATATTTATGTAATTTGTGAATATTTGTGTATTTTATGAATACTATTGAATGAAGAATATTTGTGTAATTTGTGAATATTTGTGTATTTTTTTGGTTACTGTCGGTTTTTCACTGTTTCGGAAATCAAATTTGTGTTGTTAAAAAATACAGATATTACATCGGTTTTCCACCGTTGCAAAACCGGTGTCATTAACTAATATTACATCGGTCGTACACCACTGCCAAAACTGATGTTATTAACATATAATATTAGAAGGTGGAAAATCCCAACTTCTAATAAAACTGAAAAACTAATAATACTGAATAGAAACCTACAAATTTTGTTTCGAACAAGAATTTTATTTGCAAGTTGGACTTACAATAGGACATTAATCATTTTTGCAAGTTAAACCAAACATTAAACTAGCACGATAGAAAAATCAAAAATATGAGGTAGAACAAAAGAGTTAAAGTTCCAACAAAACTAATAATACAAAACATAAACCTCTATTATAGTTTTTGGCTTTCAAAACTAATATCATACAAAATTGTTGAAACGGACAGATAAGATGATGAATAATAGTTTTAAATATAATAAAACATAATGCAAACTTATCATGAATGAGCGTCATTTGAAATTTAATCTAAAATGATCAATATTTGCTCTTTTTATTTATTTTCATACCATTTTGACTTTGTTGATCGAACAATCCTACTTCGACAAATACAAATGTTTTGACCATTTAATCTCAATAATAATGGCAACTTTTGACAACTCATAACAATTTATCATTTAACATTATACGTTACCCAACCCGTCAAATCTGTACAAAAGAAAACTTGCATTAACGAAGACAATATGTCAAATTAAAATATGCTTCATATGTCAATCTAGAAAATTTGGTTTAGTGAAATCATGTTAATTTCATGTAGCTAATTTTACAATTATATTTTAATTGTGAATGATCTTTGTTCACCTATTGTTGATCAACTAAGGAAGCACAATGATCTGAGTTTTCCATTTTTCCTTGGATGAAGTACCATGAAGCTAGCAAACCTACTTTAAGATGTCTCTCCATGCAAACGCAGGTTGAAGATCATACCTTTTTCAAGAAGAGGAGTGGGGAATGTTCGCGACTGGGACGTCTTCCGAGAGGGAAGCCGCTAGCTCTTCGCGAAGGGGGGAAAGAGTTCGCAAGTGGGGTAGCCTTCGCGACAAGGAAGAACGCTGCTAGATCACCGCAAGGAGGATCGCCGCAAGGAGGTTCGCCGCATGGAGGATCGCTGCAAGGAGGATCTCCGCGCTAGGGTTTCTGTGAGTCGGGAACACGTGAACACGGGGTGGGTGGTTTTCGCTTGGGTTTTCTAGCGTCGGTGGTAAATTGATATTTGGTAAACTTGTAGGGTTATTTTTGTCACAATGGGTAAAAATTAGAGGCTAATTTTGTCTAAAAAAATCATTAACCCCAGAATCAAGAAAAATCTCGCTTTTCTGAGATTTTCCGATTCCGATTTGGATGCCCAAATTACTGACGTGTCAGACATGCATTATGACTTGGGAATCGTTGATTACCTAAATCAAACAAAGGTTTTATTGATAACCTTGGATAGATAACCGAGGCTATAATTTGAAATTGTCACGCCCTAGAGGAGTCCCTATCCGAAGAAATTTCGCCAGCATCTCCTCTGTACGGCGGACAATCTGAAACTTTCTACAAACACTATATACCTCAGCCACATACGACTGGAATAATAACAATAAATATAACACAACCACACAAACATCCACACAGTTATATATAATCAAACAAAGCAGTAATACTCTGACTCGAAAACCACCCTACTCAACTACACTCGTAAAACACAAATCCGACAAAGTTACCTCTTCTTCCGTCCAGGCAGGCATGTAGTAGAACAAATCTAAACCATACGAAAATCCATAGATAATAAGAATCCATACAATATCCAAATCCTCAAACAGAATAAGTCTAACACAGTCTAAATAACAAACCAAAAGATAAAAAAAAACAGCTTGTGGTCTGCAGGGGACTAGCAATTGGAACTCTCTCCTGACAGCATTAGCCTGAAAAGTAACAACAATGGAGGCGGGGTGAGTCCAACACTCAGCAGGTACAACTGATATACAAAGTAAGGAAATAACACCTAGCACAAATCATGCGTACAGTCTCCTGATGTAATAAGGGTAAATGCAAACTGAAGTAAACAGGAGAATACTGTACTAACCAGGACCTGAGTATAAGGTCAAACAGTCCGAGTGATAGGGAAATCCTGTATGCATGTCAAACATAGGTATCCAAACAATATGCAGCATATAAATGCAGCAAACACAAACACAAGCAATAAATGCATCATGCATATGATGCTAATGATGCGTCCTGGTCACCTCTGACGCCAGTCGATAATCTCACACCCAATAGTGAGGCCGAGTGGGTAGGGCTATGACAACCGTGCACTCTGTCGTCACTACTCCTGATGAGTGACCGAGTGGACGGGATGCTGTCGGAGTACACCTATCCTCCTACCCCAAATCATAAATGGGGGAGCGCAATGCTCTCATCTCCCGGTACACGATGACGGGGAGGAATCCCTGCCGGATAACACGTTGTGTCACACTACCCATGAGCGGACCAACGGTGCCTAACAGAGTCCCTGCTGCAACACACTCTGCCTGAATCGACCACTAACCCATGAGTGGTGGTGTGTGCAGATCTATGTAACTGGCGATGTGCTCAACAATAATGGAGCGGACTATCGCACAGCATGCAATCATGCAAATGGTGCATGGCACTAACCACAAAATATCCTGACCTAATCCATGTGTATATAAAAGTGCACCATAGGTCAACGAATCAAATCAAATCAAAGGTACACAGAAGGTATAAAACCTAGGTCCTGAACATGGTGAAGCATGGTATATCACTACCCCTATAAGCATGTATCAACAGGTAAGGAATACATGAGATGCAAAACAAACAATCAATCAATCATGTAACAATTATCGGGTAGTGATTAACCGAAATAAATAAGAACATAATTAATGCAACTTGTTATATTCACTACTATGTATATCAAATGACATAAGTCAAAAGCACCCGCCTCCGATAAGAGGATCGTATCCGAATAGATCCCTCTTCGAGACACCGTCTCGAATCAACGTCCTGTAATAAATCGTACAGTTTAGCTAAGTTCTATTTTAACAAAATAGCTAAACAAAGAATCCTATTCCTAAAAAAAATAACAATTGATTAGCTAATCCCTCTTGCTAACATCATGAATCGGATCTAACCCAAACTTAGGTTAGATTCCACATTTCAACCACAATTACCTCCTTTGAATCAGTTATCCCATACCATACAGCATTAATTCATAGTAAACTAAATCAGAGATGAATTTCTAGCCCTTACCCTAGTGCAATATCATCCCTGTGGACACACGGCCAGGAGATGCAGATGCTCGACAATGCTAGCCGGAATACCTTGCTGCCACGAACCTGTTGTCGACACTGAAATGGAGCCCCTCGTTCCCTCTGTCGGCAACGGGTAGACGAGAAAACAAAATCGGCCCGATGATGAGTATAAGGCACGGAAGGTGAGACTAGGGCTTGGCTCCTTCGTGCATAAGGGAAGATTGCTCTGAACCCTAACTCGACGCTGGTGATCTACGCCAAGATCTTCTGATGGTGCGGCAGCAACTCACGAAGATGGAGAGGCATGGCAGTGGCACGACTATGGTGCTAGGGCACAGGGGAGGGTCGGCGACTGGGATCTCCCCGGCGAGTGGTGACGACGTCGGCAAGGCACAGTGTTGGCGGCCGGTGCTAGGGCTGAGGAGGAGCTCGCTGGCAGCATAGTGGAGGTCGGAGAGGGCGTCGGCGTCGGCGTCGGTGGCACCTAGGGAAAATCAGAGGATGCGTGGACTCGCCGTGGTCGATCACCTTGTACAGAGAGAGAAGGTGATGTTGCGGCGCCGGTTAGGAAGGGAGGTTAGGGCTTCGACGTGAGAGAAGAAGGGAAGAGGGTGCGCGGAGAAAAGAATCAGGCATGCACAGTAATGGGGAGGAAAAGAAAATAAATAAGAAAAAGAGAAAAGAAATAAATAAATAAAGCTTTTCCTCACTTAAATGGGTAGCCTAAACAGACTTTCCCGGGTCCCGTTTTATCCCCGTTAACTTGTCCATACGAGCTCCAAAAAATTCCCGAAAAATTTCCAAAAATTCTGGAAAATTTCCTTATTAATATTCGCCTATTTTCGGTATTTTACATTCTCTCCCACTAATAATAATTTGGTCCCCAAATTTCGTTATCTATCATCAGCAAGTACTAACAACAGATATAAAGTATAAATGATGAATGGTAAATTAGATTACATACCTCAAGTGAAAAGATGGGAATATCTAGCTCGGATAGTATCCTCGAGCTCCCAAGTAGCCTCCTCATCCGAATGATGCTACCATCCGACTTTAACCAGCCGGATAGTCTTGTTCCGCAACTGACGCTCTTTCCGGTCCAAAATTCGTATCGGAATCTCCTTATATGTAATGTCAGGCTGAACTGGAACTGGAATATCTGCCAACACATGCGTCGGGTCGGGCACGTATCTCCTCAGCATAGATACGTGGAATACATCGTGTACGCCTGCCAGGGACGGTGGTAATGCCAGTCGGTAAGCTACTGCTCCGATCCTCTCCAAGATCTCGAAAGGGCCAATGTACCGCGGAGCCAGCTTACCTCTGAGGCCAAATCTCTTCACCCCTTTCGTGGGTGAAACTCGCAGAAATACATGGTCGCCAACAGAGAACTCTAGTGGTCTGCGTCTCCGATCAACATAACTCTTCTGGCGATCCTGCGCCTCTGACATCCTCCGTCTGATAATATGGACCAACTCTGCATCCTGCTGAACTCTATGAGGTCCCAACAACTGGGCCTCTCCAACCTCATCCCAGAGGACGGGTGTCCGACATGGTCTACCATACAACGCCTCAAACGCTGCCATCTGGATAGCCGAATGAAAGCTGTTGTTGTAGGCAAATTCTACCAACGACAGATGGTCCTCCCAACTGCCTCCGAAATCCATAACACATGACCTTAGCAGGTCCTCTAAAGTCTGAATGGTCCACTCTGACTGTCCATCTGTCTGTGGATGGAAGGCTGTACTGAAACGGAGCTGTGTGCCCAAGGCCTGCTGCAGACTCTGCCAGAAACGAGACGTGAACCGTGGATCTCTATCCAAAATGATACTCAACGGAACACCATGTAGTCTGATAATCTCCTGACAATACAAATCTGCCAATCGATCCAGAGAATCAATCCTCCGGATCGCTAAGAAGTACGCGGATTTGGTTAATTGATCAACGATTACCCAAATCGCGTCATGACCACGTCGTGTCCTCGGCAAACCCACCACAAAGTCCGTAGTAATGTGTTTCCATTTCCACTCAGGAATAGGAATCCGATGAAGTAAGACGGCAGATCTCTGATGCTTGGCCTTCACTTGCTGACAGACAAGACATCTAGCTACAAAATCTGTAATGTCTTCCTTCATGTCGTCCTTCATGTCGTTCCACCAATAGAAACACCTCAAATCTTGGTACATACGGGTACCGCCTAGGTGGACAGCAAATCGAGAGCGATGAGCTTCCTGAAGTAGCTCCTGTAAGACCGGATGAGACTGAGGTACGCATAATCTGTCTCGGAAGTATATAATACCCTCCTCGTCTCGTGTGAACTTGGTCTGCTGCCCGGAAGCTATCGGCTACAAATAAACTGCAACTACTGATCAACAGCCTAGGACTCTCGTATCCTCGTACTGATCAACGACTGAGCAACCATGGTAACCAGAGTACCCTGCTCTGTCTGTCCTTACCCCTCAAGGCCCAAACCGGAGAAACCTTACATCAAGTCTGTGACCACAACTTGGTGGCAAGCTAAAGTCCCCCGGACTTCCTGCTAAGCGCATCGGCAACCACATTAGCTTTCCCCGGGGTTAATAAGGTACGCATTAAATGCTTTTCCACGTAATAGTTTGTGGGCATCAATCGTAGATGCCTACAAAATTTCTAAAAATCTTTCTAAGTTAAAATTAGACGAGCTTTTCTGTGAATTAGAATTACAGGAACAAACTAATGCTGGAGCCGAGAAAGGTATAGCTTTATTTGTAGGTTCCTCCAAAGAAAAGAAGAGCAAGCCTGAATATGAAGAAGATTCCGACCAAGACTCCGAAGACAAAGAACACCTGGTGAACTTGGTAAGAAAAATGTTCACCAGGAGAAAAAGGAGCTTTAGCAAAAAGGACCTTTAAAAGATCAGTTCTCCCTCAGAACAAAAGAACGTGACTTGCTTCGGCTGCAATAAAAAGGGACACTACAAGAACGAATGCCCAAAACTGAAGTTCGACAAACCGAAGCCAACCAAAAAGAAGGCTCTCAAAGCAACGTGGGACGACTCCTCGGACGAATCGGAGGAAGAAGAGCAGAAACATCGAGTGGCCCGCGAAGCTGAAACAGAAGACGAGTCGGAAGATGAAGACGGGTCTGAACCTGAAACAAGCCACGAGTCCATACTCGTTTCCGAATACCCGAATGAGGTATATTTTAATTTAAACAAAAAATTTTTTAGAATCATTTCCTGTTTAAATAGTAAATTAATTAAAATAGAAAATGAAAACAAATCACTTCTTGAGGAAAATCAAAACCTCAAGGAACAAATCAAAAATTCAAATCCAACTCAAGATCTACCACTTGAGGAGGAGAATTTATCATTAAAAAATGATATTAACAATTTAAAAGAAATGCTAGAAAAATTTACAACAAGATCAAAAAATCTTGACTTAATCCTGAACAATCAAAAAGCATGTTATAATAAAACCGGACTCGGATACAAGTCGAACTCAAATAAAACTTTTAAGTCATTAATAACTCAATACAAATCAACTAATCAAGCTTGGGTTCCAAAAGCATGTCTAACCACCACTACAAGAAAAACCCTCATAGACATCGGTGGAACAATAACGGTTTTAAGCAAAAACCGATGTCTTTGAGTATTTTACACCGATTTTTTCAAAAACCGGTGTCTATGAGCACAGATTTTCGCTCATAGACATCGGTTTTTTAATCGATGTCTATGAGCGCCTTTTTTTTTGTTAATAGACACCGGTTTTAACAGCGGTTTTTAAAACCCGGTGTTAATGAACCAAAAATAATAATTTAATTTTTCCACCAGCTACACTTCACAAAATTCCCTCCAAACCTAAACCAATATCGCGCCCCTTCTCTCAGCCTAAACCTAAACCTAAACCTCCGACCATCTCTCTCAGCCTCATCTCCCTCTTCCCCTTCGATCCACGCCCCTTACTTCTTCCCCTTCGATCGACGCCCCTTCCTGGATCGACGCCCTTACCTCTCCCAGGATCAAAATCATCTGCTTCGGTCCTAAGCTCGTCCGATCCTCTCTTCCTCCTCCTCCTTCCTCTCTTCGCTCTTCCCGGCTAAGGTAGGGGCCGACGAGATCCGAACAGCGAGAGGACGCCCACGACCACCATGGCACGGTTGGTCGGCAACGTGAGGGAATCCGAAGGAAGAGAGAACAGCACCGAGATCCTGGAGCTCGTACACAGAAGGGGCATTGACTTACTTCCTCCTATCCCTCCCCTCCCGCTATCTCCCCTTCTGCGCCAGATCTACCTCTCCGGCAATCACGACCTTGCCTTCGTGGGCGCCCTTCCGACGGCTCCCCCTTTGCCACCACCTGGAGCGGGAGCGGTGGTTCGAGGGGGAGAGGTACGAGGCGATGCACGTTCAAGGCAGGCGGTGGAGCGGCGACATGGGCGGCCGATTTAACCCTAAGAAAGGCATGGCGTTTGAGGGTTCTATCTTCGACGCCGGGCCGATTTTTGAGTCCTATGGCGTAGCTCACGGATAGGCAGGTCGATTGCTCGATTTTTGAGTTGGCCATCATCATCATCTCCCTGTTGCTGGAGAAGGGACTTCATCATGTCCGGGAGGTGAGTCAGAGCTTCACTTTGTCTGATATGTGTTTGGGTATTTTTCTTGACAGGAAAGTTGCTCAGGAATTTATTTTTTTTACTATAATTTTTAAAGGAAAATTATGAGGCGTTTGTCTCAATCTTGATCTATGTATGTATGTATTGGGAAAAAAAATCTAAACTATCTTGATCAGGATGAACTTGGTTTGCGAATACAAAAAGTTGTTTTGCTTTGTTGTTTCTTTGGGAGTTATCAGTAACATCAAGAAATTAAATGAAGCGAAAGCGGTTTCTTTACGAGTTATCAGTCATGTTTCACGAGGAAGCATGGTTTTATAAATTCTCAGTTTATATCTTAAAGATTAATCATTTTTCAGTTTTTGGAATGTCTGGGGCTGTAAGTGAGAAATTGTCTTGATAATTTCATACTTCAGATCCTTGAATGGCTTATCTTTTTCCTAGCTTGGAATTATGCTACTCCATCTTGTCCTGCATCAGCATCATTTTCTCATATGACTGACAGTTACATCTGCTTTGACTTCGTTGTCAGTGGTTTATCAAGAGGCAAAAGAGAACTCTTTTTGAAGTTCTTGAGAAGGTGAAAGCCGGTAAAACCAGAAAGTTCATACCTAAATTGGAGCACTCTTTCGACGTGCATGGTATCCGGAATAGATGAATTACTGTAACTCTGTGATCCATTGTGGTTTTCGCAGAGTTGATGATTCTCGGCTTCATCTCCTTGCTGTTGACGTTTAGTCAGGACCAGATCGCGAAAATCTGCGTGCCAAAGGCAGTTGCAGAAATAAAAGGTGGCTGCTCGCGCTGGTGCTGAGGGAGTCACACCTGAAGCGCAGGATTTTAGCTGCTGGTGATTCAGTGGTTGAATGCCCCCCAGTGAGTAGTGCACAGCAACTTCCAATTCTCTGATTGTTTGGTTGAAAATAATCTATTGTAAACAAAATCTAAGAAGCTTTCACTAAAATGTTCAGTTGCGATCACTTGTAGGAAAAGGAGCAACTGATTACTGCCACAGGCTTGCACCAGTTGCACATTCTGATGTTCTTTTTGGCTGTGTTTCATGTGGTAAATAGTGGTCTTATAATGGTCCTTGGAAGAGCAAAGGTGAATCTGCAGTGACAGAGTAGTGGATTACATTATGTATCATTCTGAATAATTCCATAGCATTGCCTGAGGATGATTTAGTTTAGCTGTTGCAGTATCCACTTTGCATTGATAATCTTCTCTTGGGCAGATACACAGATGGAAGGACTGGGAAAAGGATACGACATCGGCTGAGTATGCCTTCACGACTGGTATATATATGTTCATTATTCTTTGTTTTTTTGTCCCAGATTTGCATCCTTGGATCCTAGTTTGAGTGGTAAAAGTGCATAACCAGTATATCATGATGCAAAAGGTTTGAGTTCTCTGACACAGCATTGAATTTGAAATTTTTTCATGTACATTTGGAAGCCCAGATTCTACCAGTTTTGTAGTTTTATATTTGCATGTTTCTGTCTGCTGAGTGACTGAATTATTTTCTGCAGGGAAAGCTATTTCAAAGGAAGAGCTACTGAAACCAAAGGAGGAAGAGAAACCAAAGGTATTTTTCACACACTTCATCTTTGATTTGGTGGTCATGTTTACCATACGTGTCAGTTAATTCCCAAGAGCTATATTTTTTTGTTTCACTTTTATTGTTAGCTATATGAGCACAACATGCTATGCTTTTGATTTATTATTACAGCTATTTATCAGAAAGGAGAATTATTGGTACACTTTTGATTGTTTAATTATAGGCTCTCTTAGTTGGAAGCAAGTGTAGTGCTGATTGTGTAGGAGTGATTTGTAACCCTTATTATTATTTATTAGTTTTTGCACAATTTTTTATGTTGGATCCATTGCTGTCTAGTTGATTTTTATTTGCTCTTTTTGTTTCTTTAAGTTCACTTCCATTTGCAATCTCTTCATATATTAGTGACTAATGGTTGGTTGCTGTTCCTGGATTTGTTATAGCGCTATTGGTTGTTTCTACTAAAGAAAGTTAACTTTTATCAGGAATATTCTTCTGTGATCTTCCTACACAATTGGGAGACTTTGCAAAACCAAAGTAACTAATTTATTAGGTTGAAATGATAGATAGATGAGTGATCTCAGTCTTGGCATGACTAACATTTTTTTTTTTTATGTTCAAAACCTTTCATTTTGTTTTGTATGGTTCTCTCTAAGAGCATGGACCTAGTTATCTTTTGACAGCTGAATATGATTCTTTTACTTCATTTGTAACTGCAAATTCAACTTTCTGATACCTTGTGAACCACTGAAGATCCTTATTGCAAGCATTGAAGTAAGCATTGATGTGGTTGAGATAAATGATGAATATGTCTCTTTTTAAGCATTCAAATTAGTCATCTTGTTATCTGGTGCTCTTACTACTTTTTCAACTATGATTTTTGGTCTTGGTTTACTAATATATTATTTATGTGCTTTTACAGTTTACAAATCTCAAGTACTCCAGAGTTGAAATTGATGAAGTGCGGTTCGAGTGGGCTGAATGCATGCTAGATTACAGTTGAAGTGCGGTTCTACTTTGATGTGTTGTTAAAAGAATGTTCTACCTTGATTATGATATCTATTAGCTTTTGATGTAAAAAGAATGTTTGTGTATTTTATGGATACTATTGTAAGAAGAATATTTATGTAATTTATGAATATTTGTGTATTTTATGGATAATGTTGAATGAAGAATATTTGTGTAATTTGTTAATATTTGTGTATTTTTTTGTTACTATTTCGGAAATCAAATTTATACTGTTAAAAAATACTGATATTACATCAGTTTTCCACCGCTGTAAAACCGGTGTTATTAACTAATATTACATCGGTTTTACACCGTTGATGAAACTATGTCGTTCTGTGATACTACACCGGTTAATAACCGATTTGAAAACCGGTGTCGTTAAGTGATACTACACCGGTTTTAACCCGATGTCTAAAATGGCAGACTTTTAACATCGGCTTCATAGACATCGGTCGAAAATGAAATAGACACCGGTGGAAAACCGATGTCTATGAAGGTTTTTGTTGTAGTGCACGCAAGTAGGACTTAATCAATATTATATACCTAAAGAAAAAGTATATTATATAAACTCGATTAAACCAAATAAAAAACCAAAATACAAACCTAAATCGAAAAATTCAAAATTTAAAACTCAACAAAATATAAACTATCACCAAGTTAATTATAACTATAAAAGAAATAGACACAAACCTAAAACAAAAATTTAAATTAAAGGTCAATAATTCAGGGGGAGTCTCCAGAATAGCTGGCACCTCCAAAATTAACTAACCCGGCAGGTTAATTAGGATTAGTTAAAAAGAGACCAAGTTTAACTTGAATCATGGTACTGGTGAAGTTTTTGGATGATAGTACGTTAGGGAAGCTTGGGCATCGCATGTCTAGAAACATATGGTTTCGATCTGGTGCATTTGGCCAAGTGGAACTGACCGAAGCTACCCTTAAATGAATCCCAACCAGTTAGACCAAGATTTAGTACTAAGCTCCGTGGATAGGACTATTCAGAAAACCTCGAAAGGTTGGTTACTACCAATGACGTCCATGTGACTCACCAAGCTTAGAAGTTTATCCGAAGATTGCCTATTTGTGGAGACCAAAGCTAAATCTGAATCTAACACAAGTTAAACCAAAACTCCATAATTAAAAATCCAATTTCATCTCACAAAATCATAGGATTTCCTGATTGATAATATAGATCGGGTGAGATGAATAAGGCTTAAATTTGTTTAATTAAAATTAATTTCAAAATTTTAATTTTAAAATTAAAAATTAATTTCAAAATTTTAATTTTAAACTTAAAAATTATTTTCAAAATTTTAATTTTTAAACTTAAAAATTAATTTCAAAATTTTAATTTTAAACTTAAAAATTAATTTCAAAATTTTAATTTTTAAACTTAAAAATTAATTTCAAAATTTTAATTTTAAAATTAAAAATTAATTTCAAAATTTTTATTTTCAAACTTAAAAATTAATTTCAAAATTTAATTTGAAACTTAAAAATTAATTTCAAAATTTTAATTTCAAACTTAAAAATTAATTTCAAAATTTAATTTGAAACTTAAAAATTAATTTCAAAATTTTAATTTTAAACTTAAAAATTAATTTCAAAATTTTAATTTTAAACTTAAAAATTAATTTCAAAATTTTAATTTTAAACTTAAAAATTAATTTCAAAATTTTAATTTTAAATTTAAAAATTAATTTCAAAATTTTAATTTTAAAACTTAAAATTAATTTCAAAATTTTAATTTTAAACTTAAAAATTAATTTCAAAATTTTAAACTTAAAAAATCATTTTGAAAATTTTAATTTTAAAACTTAATTTCAAAATTTTAATTTTAAAACTTAAAAATTAATTTTAAACCTAATCTCTAAATCTTAATGTAAAAAAAATAAATAAATAAATAGGCGGGCGGCCCTGGTAATCACTTCCGGCCCGGGAGGGAATCCGGGCGCCCCGCCTAAAATCAACTCCGGGCGCCCGGAATGGCTCCAGGCGCCCGGAGCTCCCTATAAATAAGGGGCAGCGGGCGCCCCCAACCCTTGCCCCACAAAATCTTCACTTTTGCCAAGGTTCACTCCGAACCTCAGTGCGAGTGTATTTTAAATCAAAATTTTCTTGCGGTGAAGACGCTGCTGCGATTCAACCGAGGTCATCAGATCTATATTTGTCGATGGCTCCTCGGTAAAACTTCTTCCCCTATCTGAAAATTTATTAGAATTTGTCTTCTCATTTTTTTCTTAGAATATCTTTTTAAAATGAACAATATTGGAACCCTCTAATGCTAGCACTGACCCTAGGTTTCCCACAGATGAACTAAGGATTAAGTTTGAGTCAACCGTTTATAAGGCCATTAGGACTAAATGTATAGATAGATCGTTCTTTCTAGGTTCATGTGCCTCCGTTATAGAGGTTATAAACCACTATAACTTAAAGAACCTTGTCGAATGTACCAGTCCAGTAAACATAAGTCTGTGTGCTGAATTTTGCAATAACCTAGTGAAAGTAGACGATCTCACCTATACCACTAGGGCAGCGGGTACTGATATCACGTTTTCCCCTACTACTATCCGAGAGTTTTTAGAGTTACGTCCATCTACTTGTCCTTTCTTGTGCTATCCTCCCAGGGATCTACCATTCGGAGATCCCTACTCACATATTACTCTCAATACGATTTATTTGTATTTTTTTGGGGGAGAGCGAGATCCCACTGTGACCCAGTTTAGGTCGGTAGAACTTCGAGTCCAGGACTACGCTCTTTATAGGGTCTTAGTCTTTTGCATTTTACCACTGACTACTCGGGACATCGCTGTGATGCGCCCATTCCATTCATTTTTACTCTATGCCCTGAGTCATAGGTTAGATATTGACATCGACCTACATATCTTCTCCACCATTATCTACTCATTTGGATACGACCGATAGGCGAGTCCACATGCCATTCTGTCACATTCGACCTATATGTCCTCGTTGCACATTGATGTCACTAGAGGAGACATTGCCTATATGGAAGTTCGATGTTATAGCAGCTAGGAACTTCTCCCTAGCTGGTATCCACGTAGATAGGGATGACGGGACTATGTCTTGGCGGAGGGGGGCACAGCACCAGCCCGATCCAGACGCACAGGGGGACGAGTTCATGCTTGCACTGTTTCCAGAGGAAGCCGCACCGGCTCCACCACCGCCCCCAGCTCGAGTACCACGTCACGCTCCCCGCACTCTAGCCGACCGTATGACCGGACTAGAGAGAGCTATGGCAAGTCTCCAGCAGGAGAACTCTGATTTTCATCGGGACATACGGCGAGCGGTTGCCGAGTTACGAGCTGCCGGGGAGACCCGACACACTGAGCTGATGGCGCTTCTCCGATCCTTGGGATCTGGACCACCCCCTTCATCATCTCAGTAGCTCTAGTTATGACTCACTTCTGTAGCTACACTACCTGTAAAATACTTTGGATCTATCTAGTGATATTTCAGACTTGCATTGATTATGCTCTATCTTGGTAGCCTAGGAATTTTGAATTTCAGAAATATTTTCAAAGATGATTATTTTTAACTCATAAGTTCAAACATGTGTCAGTTTTTAAAACCTTCCTATTTTTAGATTTTTAAATAAACTTTTAGCCTTAGACTAGTTCAAAATCCTTAGAGAACATGCACCCATAGGACTAGTTTTGAGCATCTCACCAAAACCCTAGGCTTACCTTGCTTGTGTTTGCCGAACAATAGAATGGGGTGAGATGCATAGGCCACTTGCCTAAGACTTAAGATGCTTATTTCAGTGCATCGACATAAGTCTGGGCGTTAAAAACAAAATATATATTAATCAAGTTAAGATTGACCTTAACTTGATAAACCAAGTGAAAGTTGCTATATTTTGATAAGTCAGTCAGTAACTAACTGGTTAGACATTTGATCTGATGTCAGGTCCAGGGGGAGGAATCAATTAAAATTTTTTTCGGTTTTTCAAAATATTTTTATTAAAAATTTCTTAAACCTATTTTTGAAAACTAAGTTATTGAATTTCAATTAGATTTAACGTAGTTTTGAAAATTGAATTTAAAAATCTAGTTTTGAGAATTTGACTTTACTTAATTCTACAAAAATTAATTTTTGTAAACTAAGCGTAAGTTTATAAACTAAGTTTTTTTAAAATTTTTAAAACTTCAATCAATCTTGAAATATATTTTAAAACTTAGTTTTGAAATTTTGCTTATGTTTGAAAAGAGTTGAAACCTTTTTTAAAAAAAAAAATGTTGAAATTTAGAACTTATTCTTAAAGGTTAACCTTAGAAGCTAATTTGTGAAAAATTAGCTATTTTTCACAAAACTTAGCCTTTAAATCTGAATTTTTTTTATATACACCTATTTTAGAAAACTAGCTTTAAAAAAAAAAAATCAAGTCTTTTATGTACTTAAGTCTTGAAAGTTGAATCCTTTACCAACTCAGTTTTAGAAAATCAATTTTACCTAGTTTTGAAAAATAGATCTTTTAAACTTGTCTCAAAACTTAGCTCTTTTACAAAAGATAAATTACTAAGTTTAACTCCCCCAGATTAACTTGACATGATTCCTTAATTTGTCTGAAGTCTATATTTTTAATTACTTTAAACATGCTTATTTTTTATGAATGCCAAAGGGGGAGGGTTAGGTGGGTTAAGTTAGCCAAACCAATTGAAAATACAACTAACTTAAAAAACCTCCACATAATGATGTTATCTGTTTTTTTCTTGCAAATGTCTTCACTAACTTAACCAGGTTGTCATTCCATCAAAAAGGGGGAGATTGTTGGTACGGTTAGCACTAACGATTTAACCCAGGTTTTGATGAATGATAAATAGGTTAAGTTAGGTTTATTGTTGATCTAACACTCTGATCGAGTGTGCAGGATAAGTCCAGACAGGTCGACGGGCTGACCGGATGTCTGGCACGAAGCCCAGCTAGGTCGGAATTAGCGGTTGACGTGTTATGTGCACGAACCTTTTCGCATGAGCTCTAGCTACCTTTTATAGGATCATGACTGCCCTTCATGTTCGCCTCAGGCGGTAAGTGAGGTAAGTCACTGGAGGGGAGTGACTGCGAGGACGCATTCCCAGGAAGGGAACATTAGGCGTCGATCCGGCTTAGATCCATTTCGGATATCTAAGTCGAGATCGTGACTAGATTCCGGTCTCGGAAAGACGGAATCTAAGTCATACTCCTTTCTTGTTAAATCATATTACTTTAGTTGTGCTAACAATCTGTTTTGCAGAATATATATTTGTCTCGGACTAACTCTGTTTTGTAGGAAAGGAAGTTTCTGGAAATAGGAGGTCCGGGCGCCTGGAGGTGAATTTTATCCAGGCCGAGTCGTCGCCACGTGGAGTTCGCTGATTAGACCTGCCACGTCGCACCAGGGCGCCCGGAAGGGATCTAGGCGTCCGGAGCAGCATATAAAAGAAGCCCCAGGGGTGGAGCTTCAAAAACAACTGAGAACTCTTCGACTGCTTGCTCTGCTGCTCTACGCTCCTGCTACGCTAACAAAGCCCCGACAAAGTGCTCCTTCTTCTTTGGTTAATTTTCTTGTCGGTATCACTTTATTTCCATTAGCATTTCTGTACCTTAATTTGTAATAGTATTTCGAATTGCTAGTGAATTGCCCAACGAAAGTACTCAAGGAGTACGGGTCTTCGAGTAGGAGTCGTCACAGGCTCCGAACGAAGTAAAAAACACCTTGTTCAGTTTGCCTAAGTTTTTTATTATTTCGCTGCGCTTAACTCTTATTAACGCGATTTTTTCGAATCGATATTCACCCCCCCTCTATCGACGTTTCACGATCCAACAGTTAGAAGGAAATATAAGTAGAAAGCTATGTAATGTTGTCTATGGCATTAACATATCTCACATTGCATTCTAGAAAGCACACAAATTCATAGTTCGCAACCAATCAAATAAGGACTCATGCCAAATTGAATATGGTTCAAGAAGGAACATGATTTCCTAGGAAACCAGGCTCTGCATTTTAAGAAAGAAGTTCACTTAAAATAGTTGTTTTTAGTTAACTTGTGAACCGTTTAATATTTATTCATTCATAAAGAAAAAAAATGGCTTTGTATATATGAAACAATCTCACTTGACCATTATGTTTTCATCTTTCATTACTAACAAACAAAAAATTAGGGAATTTTAATTTATATTGGATAAAAACATAACTACAAAACTTTGGTAAAGAGTGAAGCACTACTTTACCAGCGGACATGATTTTACAATTCTGTAACAAGCTTTCCTGTCAAAGGGCACTTCATATTTAATAGGTTATTCTGGGTACTGGTCATGACTATATCTTCTTGCTCCTCACCAGGCATTGGTTGACCAGCATGGTGAACATTCAGTAATAAATTATGTAATAATTTAACAATGGCACAATACTTTTCGACCAAATGCATGCTAAAATAAAATTGAAGAATACATGTTCCTCTTGGCTGCATACCCTCACATCACTAATAAAGACAATATATACATGGCTCTTGAATAATAGAAACACACTAAAGAAAAGTGGATTTTTTTTTTCACAATTAAACATGCTTAATTCATACATAAAACTGAGAAATGATAAAAACCAAAATTCATAGACTAATTGGGAAATAGAGGAGAAAAAATTGAAAATGACTTAACCATAAACAATGAATGCAGAGGAAATGCCATAAACATATGTAAGCAAAAACTTATTATTCTAGTTTTAAGGTAAAAACTCATGGCAGGCATTCAATCATATGAAAATAGGCAATGCAACCATGTAGTTTTTTCATATACCAAGCTGAAAATATGGTCACACACTCATAAAAGAACAGCAGGATAATAAACTTCACGCATATGGTGCAACGACAAGCATTAGTTTTAGTATTTTTTTTATTATAGTCAGAAAATATGTTCTTCTCTTATGATTTGCTTAGCTATAATAGTCTTCACATTCCCTTTTGAGATGACCCATGATTTAATTTTCTACATGGAATTGGAACCATGGACAAAATTCTTTGGCATGAGGTTGACATGGTGTTACTGAGGGTATTAACTAAGTCAATAGTGAGCTGGTAAAATATCCCATTAACTTGAGAAATTTCATTTTGTCAAGACTCTTCCATAACACACCAATAAGCTTTCTTTAAACCCTTCCAGTTTCAACTATCTAATTAATTAAAATTAACAAGACACTTCAAGATAACTAGCCAACCAACTAGAATATTTCATCTCATAAGGAAAAGTTAAATGTGTTGGATCGAAAAGAATTTTAGATATCTCCACAATAGCATGATATTGTCCACTTTGGGCCTAGACCCTCATGGCTTTGCTCTTGGGCACTCCCCAAAAGGCCTCATGCCAATGGAGATATCTTTTCTTTTATAAACCCATGTTCTTTCCCATGTGTTTCCAATATGGGACTATGTTTGCAACCTTGCAACCCCAACAATCCCTCCCTCATACAAAGGACCATAGACTTCCCACGTCCGATCCTCGACCCACCAGGTCTTCCTGCCCCTCGGTCCACCCGACCTACTAGGACTTCATTGCTAAGTCGCAACTAGGACTTCCTGCCTGGTGTCTGGTCCTCTTGATCCGAACATAGGAGCCCCCACTTTCTTTGTTCGAGGTCAATATTGTACCCACATGCTCAATCAGACCATAGCTCTTGTGCACAGTCGACAGGCAGTCCGGCCTCTGATACCACTTGTTGGATCGAAAAGAATTTTAGATATCTCCACAATAGCATGATATTGTCCACTTTGGGCCTAGACCCTCATGACTTTGCTCTTGGGCTCTCCCCAAAAGGCCTCATGCCAATGGAGATATCTTTGCTCATATAAACCTATGATCTTTCCCATGTGTTTCCAATATGGGACTTTGTTTGCAACCTTGCAACCCCAACAAAATGTCATCATTTCATCTTGTTGATGGGTATAGTACCCTCTCTGCATCTTAAATGAACCAAATCTACCGGATTTTCTTTGTTCATGTGATTTTGGTGGAAGTGTCATTTTCACAAGTAGCCTCATAGCCGCACCTTGAGCTACATCACAACAACAACAACCACAAAAACTACTATTGACATATGAAATTGTGTTAGGGGCAAACTAGAATTGAAACCACAAGTGACAGTAACTAGCATTTATCACTCAAGAGAATCATGCAAGAACTTTTTGGATTTGTTGAGTGAAGAAACTCAATCTTCTTATACCAATAAATAAACTATGAGTCATTCATGAATCATCGCCTAAACCCTAAACCATATTAGGAACTATCCAGATGGATTCAGAAATTCACAAAATCATAATTAACTTGGTCATGAATCGATTTAACAAGAAGGTCAAAAGAAAATACTCACTTAATGATCAAAGCCTTTAAGTTGTATATGTAGCGGGTCTAAGAAGCCCAACACACAAATCCTGTAGAAACAACAACAACAAAAAGAGGTAAATTTATAAACTAGAAAACATGGCATATCAGTGAAAAGAATTAGTATAGACATAAAAGAAACTTGATAGTTCAAGGAATACATAAAACCAACTTAGCAACAAGAAATAACAACACCTCAATCTAGCAAACAAAAATGATAAATTCAACTCAGGGTAGTGTTTGAGGAAATTCATCAAACACATTGCATACATCAATCAATTAATACTTGCAATCAAGAGATCAAGAAGATGAAACTGTCGAAGATGAGGAAGGACTTCAGTAGCGACTTCAGTAGCCTGTGATCATTTACCAAGAGATAAATCATTTTAGTTTAATTGTTTAATTTTTTTTTCTACTTAAATTTGCATAGGCATCACAAACACTAAGGCACGTTCTATGTTTGCTACTATTCCTTGAAAACACTTGTCACTCTGACAAAAGGAGCATGAAAATAGAGTGAGAACTACAGAAGAACACAGAATTTCAAACAATAAGAAAGCCATAACTTTGCTGAGAAATTGGAAGATCATTTTCTACTTACAGAATGCCAAGTCTTCCAGAGTCGGCAATGAAGAGATGGCCATGAAACAGATCATATCGGCTAAGGTTAACATCCAAACCCACAGAAGGTCCCCTCTTAGCAATAAGTTCAAACAAAAATGCAAAATATGCATTTAACTCCTGATCAAGCTCAAATTGGTCAAGTATGGAAGCACTGGTACTTTCATTTCGATGAAAGACAAAAAATACTGGACATTTGTTACCCAGTTCATAAATCGATAACCATAAGGAGTACTTGTCAATTGACACTTATCTTTCTTCAGGCCCTCCACATCAGCCACCTAGATACAAGAATGAATTCAGGCCAATGTTGCTTACAAGAAAAATGGAGAGAGAGAGAAGATTATTAGGACACCGCAATTCAGCATCCTGATCCGAGAGATTGTTAATAAGAAGTTTACTACTCCAACAACTCACAGGCAACGAGGTCGGATCCAGCGCCCCCTGGATCACAGCGGGATCGCCTCCCGAGTCGATGGCGAGGCAAGCCAGCTCCATGACTGAATCCGGCGGCCACTAGATCATGTCGTTGGCACCTTGGCAGTGGTGAAGGTGCTCATTCTTGGCAGAGGAAGGAGGTGAGAAAGGGACAAGAAAACGGAAGCACGATGCGATCTCCCAGGCCTCAGAGATGGGAACAGTGGGTGAATCGTCAGGGGAGCCGAGGAGAGTGAGGAGGCTCAAGGCGAAGGATCAGGGAGAGGAGGGAGGGGGAGGTTGGGAGAAGGATTTGAAGGCAAGGATGGATGGGATCTTGGGGAGGGAGATGAGGCTCAGAGAGATAGCAGGACGGCCAGTGGCGAGGGGGAAAGCGGTGGTGGCGTCGCGCGATATAGGTTTAGGGTTGGAGGGAAGAGTGAAGTGTTGACGGTGTGATATAGGTTTAGGTTTGGAGGGAAGAGTGAAGTGTTGTAAATTTTGGCTAAGTATTGGTGGGAAAATTAAATTATTTTATTTTGGTTCATTAACATCACTTTTAACAACGATTTTTTACTATCTAATTTCGTAGATAGAACAAGAAAGCTATCATAGACACTGTGTTTTAAAACTGCTGTTAAAATTGATGTCTATTAATGAAAAAAAGACGCTCATAAACATCGTCTAAAAAAACCGATGTCTATGAGCGAAAATCTGCACTCATAGACATAGGTTTTTGGAAAAATCGGTATAAAATACTCAAAGACATCGGAATTTGCTTAAAACCGCTATTGTTCCATCGATGTCTATGAGGGTTTTTCTTGTAGTGTTTCTACATTCTAAAGATTTATGACCGACTTGATCATTGTAAAATAAGACACCCAAATAATAATTAAATAATAACACATATAAGGTGTGTACGATAGAAATTTGGATTAGGATTGTTTATACGCAATAGTGTATATATTAGTTTGGTGTGTACTATAGGAGTATTCTTGCTGATTATGCATACATTAGTGTGCACACGTGTATAGGTGTTGCTACGTATTGTAGATGTTGTTGGCAAACACATTTTAGATCTTTTCATACATATAGGTATATGTGATTGATGGATCATATTTCTGGATATATGTATGTTGTGTGTGCATACATGTCGGGTGAGTTCTATTGGGAGTATTTTGTTGATTATATCTATTTTGTGTGTGCACACGTGCCTATCATATTTTATCGAAAGTATTATATTGATTATACTCATGGTGTATGTGCATACATGTCGGGTGAGAATTATTGGAGGTGTATTGTCGATTTTACCTATGTTGTTATGCGCACACGTGTCTAGTGTGTACTATTGGAGGTGTCATGTTGATTATATTCGTATTGTGTGTGCACACATGTCAGATGTGTACCATTGGAGGAATCATGGTGATTATACTTGTGTGGTGTGTGTACACATGTCTAGTGGATACTATTGGACGATCATGTTGATTATATCTATGTTATAGTGTGTACAACTGACTAGTGTACTATAGGTGTTACTACTTATTGTATATGTTGTCTGGTGGACACCTGATGGATCTCTTCATACATATAGATATATGTGAGTGTTAGATCATGTTTTAGATATACCGAGGTTTTCATGCTATGTATGATTATGTATCATTGCATAGAGTTCATATACTCCTGTTGATATAGTTGGTTACTATGTAAGTAATCCTACACTATGTCGTTGTTTGTATATCCTGTCAATTAAGTCTCTTATGAGTGGGTAACTAACTATTATGTTGAGAGAGTTGGCAGTGACCTATCAACTAAGTCTCCTACTAGTGGTGACCAATTACGATGTTGAGAGAGTTGACAGTAATTGTGATATGTATATCCTGTCAATTAAGTCTCCTACGTATGGTTGACCGACTATGATGTTGAGAGAGTTGATAATGATCTGTCAACTAAGTTTCCTACTGGTGAGTGACCTACTACTACTATGCTGAGAGAGTTGACAGCGGAGTTGATATGCTTGCTGGGTTGTTATACCCTTGGTTGCCCATAGTGATCTGTGGTAGAGTGATCTCGCACAGCCCGTAGCTAGATATCTACTTCCTGTTTGTGTATAATGATCTGTGGTAGAGTGATCTCGCGCAGACAGGAACCCTGATATTTCAGACCGCCCATAGTGATCTGTAGTAGAGTGATCTCGCATAGTCCTAGCTAGATAATTAGATGTCTTGGTCACTTGTATTTTTTTTGGTGGAGTGTTTCTCCCACATATGATGATATGCTTGTGGTTTTATCCTTGGGTTATTATACCCTGGGCTACCTACAGTAATCTGTGATAGAGTGATCTAGCGCAGTCCGTAGATAGATAGCTACTTTTTGTTTTCCTATAATGATTTATGGTAGAGTGATCTCGCGTTGACAGGGACCCTGACATTTCAGACTGCCCATAGTGATATGTGGTAGAATGATCTCGCGCAGACCCTAGCTAGATAGCTAGATGTCTTGGTCACTTGTGAATTGCTTGTGGTGGAGCGTTGCTCTCACATATGATGATGTATTCTTGTGCTGGAGCATTGCTCTCACGTTTGATGATCTATTACCGTTATATGTACTAGCACATGCTTAGACTTTGCGGTACCCATGTTGCTTATGTTGTAGATGCATGTTGCATATATTTTAGATCTTGCCAAAATTCATACATGTGCATTTATCATACATGGGTATACTGTCATATATATTGCCCAGGTGTTATGAGCAGGTTTATTACTAATCCCTAGAGATTTACTAATCATTATACTATGTGTATTAGACCAGTACTGGTTTGTGTATTTATCATGTCATATATGATCATGTTCTTATTTCCCTACTAAGACTAGACATCTTTGTTCGCCTTACATATTTGTCCATGCACTCTCATTTATCTATTACCCGTTGAGTTATTCGAACTCACCACCCCTTTTATTGATTTTTCTTTCAACGGGTAACAAGTAGATGTTTGAGGAGCTGCTTGGAGGATCCTGGCTACCAGTCTCATGTCACATCTGAGATCTGTTTTCCTGGTTATTTCACACTGTGATATTCTTACTTTGTTTTTTGGACTTGGTGTGTAGTGATTTTTCTTGCTTTTGGATTATAGCTTTGTGGCTACTTTATTTTGGTTATGTGTTGTGGTTGTTTAAGTCATGTCGACATGAAGTTAGTGATATGTTGTAGAGTGATATCGCGCAGTCCCTAGCTAAATAACTAGATTCTTGGTCACTTGTGGATTGCTTGTGGTAGAGCATTGCTCCCACATACGATGGATTGCTTATGGTGGAGCGTTGCTCCCACATATGATGCATTCTAGTGATAGAGCGTTGTTCTCATATTTGATGATTTATTACTGTTATATGTACTAGCACATGCTTAGGCTTTGTGGTACCCATGTTGCTTATGTTGTAGACTCATGTTGTATATATTTGAGATCTTATCATGATTCATATATGCGCATTTATCATACATGGATATATTGTCATATATATTGCCCAAGTGTTATGAGTAGGTCAAATGCTGATCTCTAGTGATTTACTAATCATTATATCATGTGTATTAGACTGGTACTGGTATGTATGTTTATCATGTCATATATGATCATGTTCTTATTTCCCTATTGAGACTGTACATCTTTGATCGCCTTACATATTTGTCCATGCACTACCATTTATCTATTACCCACTAAGTTATCCCGACTCACCACCCCTTTTACTGATTTTTCTTTCGTTAAATAATAGGTAGATGTTTCAGGAGTTTCTTGAAGGATCCTGGCTGCTAGTCGCACGTCACATCTGAGATCTATTTTCCCGATTATTTCACACTATGCTATTCTTACTTTATTTTTCGGACTTGGTGTGTAGTGATTCGTCTTGCTTTTGGATTTTAGCTTTGTGGGTACTTAATTTTGGTTATGTGTTATGGTTGTGTAAATCATGCCGACATGTAGTCAGTGTAATATCTTGCATAGTTTGTGTTTGTATTAGCCATGTAAGCTATATATTGTTTTTATATTTCTCTATGTTTGTTTGTAGCCATGTGGGTAATATTATATTGTTTCCAACCGTGTGAGATGTTGTATCTTGTGAGTAGTCTTGTGACATTGTATACATGTTTCAATTGTTACTATTACAGGGGAGGTGTTGTCCAATTTTCATCAGACAACCTTACTCTCAAGGTCTGACAGAGAATTTCTTAATGCTTCCTTTGGGTACCATCTTGGAAGTCTTGGGGGTCTTTTATTTCAAGTTTTGACTGTGCTCGATCACGTTGTCTTTCATAATAGTCTGAGAGAACAACTTTCTCTATGAACTCTTGTTGTCTTTTTCAGTGCGAAGTCTAACAATGAGTTTCTCTACATTTATCTTCTTTCGCTTGTGCTTCAAGTAGTTTTTGAAGTCCATACAATCTGGAGGCAGCTCAATGATAGCAGCCACCTGGAAGGTTTCACTCAGAACCATCCCTTCTGAGTGGATCTTATGCAAATCACCTGAAGTTCCTGGGCTTGGCTGATTACGGTCTTGGAGTCAACCATCTTGTAGTCCAAGAATTGACCCACGATGAACTTTTTGGCCCATGCATCCTCCATCTTATATTTCTTATCCAGGAACTTCCACAGCTCCTTAGCCGTTCTCTTCGTGCTATACAATGAGTACAGTGAGTCAGCAAGGCAGTTGAGGATGTAGTTTCGGCAAAGGAACTCAGGGTGAGTCCATGCCTCCACTGTACTGATGGTCTGCGCATCAATATCCTCAGCATACTTGGGAGGGTCCTCAGTCAATAACTGAGCCAGATTGAGTGTGGTCAAGTAGAAGAGCATCTTCTACTGCTATCTCTTGAAGTTCAATCCAGTGAACTACTTTGGCCTTTCCCTGTGGTTGATTGGCATAGTTCCAATCTGGGTTTAGTGGCCTTCATGTGTTGAGTCTGTTGCACCTCAACACTTTGTTCTGAGGCAATCTCAACAGAATGAAGTCTGTTTCAGGATTGTAGGACAATCTGTTACCGGAGATATTGGAGAAAATTACTGAATTGAAATTACACAAAATCAATTCTAACTTATTTGTTGAGATGACCAGAGCGGATAATCTTAGGTTGCCAACGAGGCTAGTTCTGCCAAGCTTCCGATGGTCCGAGTTGCGAAGTTGATGCGGAACAAAGCAAAATTAAGAGTCGATCGCTGAGTCAGGAAAGAAATTTGCTGAGTAAGATACTAGGCATGCGCTCAACGCAGTTTCCTTGAAACATATTCGCCCCACCTTTGGTTGTGCTTCGAGGTTCTCTCAAGTCGTCTGTTTCCCAGGATACAATGATAAAACCACGCACGTAACCAACCACTGGTTGTTCATGGCAAACTGAGAATGCACTTGAGTGTTATCATGAGTAGTTCAGCTGAACTAATGCATGACTAAAAGAGTTTTTATGGGAGAACACGGGTTGACAGAGGTTCACTTCTTGCTCTTCATCTCGCTCTCTCTCTTCTACTCATGATCTGAGTTCCTTATATAGATGCTCAACCTTTGGCCGTCATAAATGACTGATTAATGGTTATTTATTGTCATTAATTATTGATAGTTTTAATTGGATTAATTAATAGTCATTTATTGTCATTAATTATTGACCATTTCAATTGAATGAATTAATGATCATTTATTGTCATTAATTGTTAGCGGTTTTAATTGAATTGAATAAATTGAAATTAATTCATCCATTTCACCTGAGTAGTAAAAAATATGGCAAAATATTGGTTTATTCACTTGGACAAATCTTGCATCTACCGGTGTGGCATTCGACGTGTGCAGGTTGTGCTCGCACACGAGTCAACCTTGGTTCAATATAATCCAGGTCCTTGATTTGCATCCACCCCTACTCATCCATACGTGAGAGAGACTCTCCCCATGCATATGTTTACAACATCAATGCATGTGTCATAATTTAAACTAACAATAAAACAAAAAAATTTCTAATGTTGACTAAAAAAGCATGCACAATAGAGTTTGTCGTCTCCACATTTTTATTCCATTCACATTTCCAATAATTAATTGGTGCGGCGGTGTGCAAAGCGGCACATGATTTGATTAAACAATTAACAAACATATACAACTCTAGTGAAAGTAAAATTGTAGAGGCCGCCTACCAGGTGTTGCCACATGAGGTCTTGGGGTCGAAACTCGGCGTGACCGAGCATAACCTCCCCTATGTCTTGGCCATTTGCACTAATGGCTAGTAGCCACCCGTGATTTACCTCCTCCGTGTTGACCTAGAGACGGATTAGCGGGGGCGCTGGGGGCGAGCAAATCGCCTTTTGCCACATGAATACTTCTGAATATATTTTAATGGATAAACTATAGAGGGTCGTACTCTCCAAAATAATAATTGAGTCAGTAGGGACGAGCGAATCGTCTTTTGCTATATGAATACTTCTGAATATATTTTAATGGATAAACTATAGAGGGTCGTACTCTCCAAAATAATAATTGAGTCAGTAAAAGTGAAAGAGTTAACTTATAAGTCTTCAAACATTTCTCCATTAATATTTTATGCTTAAAAATATCCTCTCTAAATTATGTAATAATAAAAAGAAAATATTTACCTCTATCCTGCATGTCATTCGTCTCTTCGGCCTTCTTACTAGAAATCTTTTTGATACAAAATCTTTAATTATATGATTCTATTTCAGTCGCATAAGATCTTAATTTCACAGTATTTTTTTTCTAAAATATTATAAATTGATGTAATGTTATTGAAATTAGAATGACTTGACATTTAATTAATCAAAAACCAAAGGAAAGAATAATAAGATCGATAGCTTCATGATCTCTTAGACGGAGTTGACTCACCCCATTTGCACAACAAAGTAATTCATAAATAAATTTGCATTAAACAATAGTACAACCACAGAGAAATTACAACGACATTAAGACAGAAACACAAATAATTAGTTAATTAAAAACCCAACCAACAAACAACATAATTGATGTTTATTTTTTTGCAAATCCAAATTATTAATTAATCAAAAACCCAACCAACAAACAACATAATTGATGTTTATTTTTGCAAATCCAAATTATTAATTCCCCGAGACGACTCTTTCTGCCAATTATTTTTTGGTGGTAGTGGTGGTTATGGTGGTGGTGGTGGTGGTGGTGGTAGTGGTAGTGGTGGCGTCGGGGGAGGGGGGGAGGGGTTTTGGTGGTGGTGATGGTGGTGGAGGAAGAGAGGGTGGTGGGAGAGCGATTTGATGATAAATTCTTAACTGATTATATGTTAAAATTCTCCATTCTCTCCAACCTGGACATGCGGTTTTGATATAAAAGAGTTTATTGACTATAATGACATTATTTTGATTAATATCATTTGCATAGTCTTTGATTATTTGCTGATATTCAGCTTCTAAATCAAATGTATTACTCATGATAGATACTTTTTAGTTTAGGTGTTGAATTCTCAACTCAACCAATGAATTCACTTTATCAGTGGCTCTGATACTCTTTGGCCGACAGCAATCTTCTCTGATATCACGGCGATCCCGAAGCTAGCTAGCTGTGTTCATTCAACATATAATTTAGTAGTTAAAGAAAAACAAGTTAGTAGTTAAGAGCTTAATTAACTGCATGCTCTCTGAATACATACTTGCGAAGGCAGGAGGATCTTGGAGGTACGTAGAAGCTGACTCCCTTCCAGGATGAGATTTGATGATCCTTTTGGAATTGTTCGGGCTTCTCCTTGCTCTGGATATCTGCCTTCTTTTATAGCTGAGAGGCTGAGACTTTATTACGTAACTGCTTACGTTTTCTTGTCTTTATTATATAAGTCCACGATTCTTCCATATCGAGGTTTGACTTTGACATTGCTGAAGTTGATAGCATGTCATTGGTTGTTTGTTGTTTTTACAAAAATATATATGAAACGCACGAAGTGTTGTCATAAACAAAAATATTCTTCAATTCGGATCAAGTGTCTGAAGCATTTTTTGTTTAATTGCCGCAGAAAATCAACAGCCTTGTTTCGAGCTTCTGGATTTTGTTTTGTTCAAGTAGAATAATAAATCTCTGAAGGTATTAGTATGCAGGCTAATCCGATATATTACCGGATAGCTTCCTTTAGGTTCCGTAAGCATAAATTTTAAGACAAGTTTCCTGGCAGCAATTCGGCTTATGGTCCAAAAGCGGCCGATAAATATAGCATTTTTAAGTAACCAGTTTGGAAACATTGTGTTGGTGTGGGAAGCATCCGACGATCGAACTCGTATTTTGATAATGGCAAAGGATTCAAAGTTAAGATGTTTAGTCATCTAACAAATCTGTTAAGCGTTTCAGGAAAAGACCTAACTGTGGTTAGGCAAGGTAAAAACCCTAGGGGGTGGTAACCCTAGGTCATAGGGGGTGGTAACCCTATATGGAAAGTTTTGGCAGGTCGAAGGCTTCAGGCAAAAGTCCTAAGGGGTGATAACCCTAGGTGGAAAGTCCTGGTGTCGCGAACTAGGTGAAAGACTGGACTAGCCGGGAAGTGGATGTCCAGCAGAAAGTCCGGAAGCTTCGAGTGCTGAGCAAAAGTCCAGTCTATCTGGAGGATCGCACTGGCAGCAGGTAAATCTCCTGAGTGGAGTAGGTGAGGACGCGTTCCCCGTAGAGGGAACAGTAGGCGTCGAGTCGACCTAGGGTTTCCGGATGGAAACCCGAAGTCAGACTCGGACAGTCCGGAGACTGTCAAACTTTCACTCTTATACTATCACTTATGTGTTATGAGCTAACTTTGTGCTGCAGGATATTTTTGTGTTTAACATATCTTGTAGGGACCAAAGTGCAAAATTGGCCTCGGATGAACAGTACCGAGGCGCCTCCATGGAGCTTGGAGGCGCCTCGGGTGCAAAACCTGAGCTGGCTGCGAAGCAAGCTTGGAGGCGCCTTGAAGGAAGCCAAGGCGCCTTGGACAGCTTAATGAAGGCGCCTTGGAGAGGCTGAAGGCGCCTTGAACCTGATAAGGTTCGACCAGTTCAGCCCTTATCTCCGCGGCTGACTCAGCTCATTCAAGGCGCCTTGGTGAACAGTAAAAGGCGCCTTGAACACCCTTTATAAGGGATCTCGACCAGCAGCTCATAACAAGGAATTCCAAGTAATCTCTCTGCGACCAGCCGCTAACGACACGATCCCGAACTGCTGTGACATCCACCCGACGACCCGGAGCTCCGAAACTTCAGCTTTTCTCACTGTCGTCGGTATAATTCAATTGTTTATTGTTAGCTATTGTACTTCATCTTGTAATCATTTTTATCGAGCTTATAGTTGTTGCCCACGCAAAGCGATCAAGGATCGCGGGCCTTCGAGTAGGAGTCGATCTAGGCTCCGAACGAAGTAAAATCTCCTGCGTCTTTCTGTGTGATTGTTCTATGTTTATTCCGCTGCTTTAACTCTTACGCCTTTACGATTCCAATAATTGAAACAAAATAGCCGCGAGCGCTATTCACCCCCCTCTAGCGCTTCTCGATCCAACACATTGTTATACCAGTTTAGCGCAGCATCAGTGAATTTGTTTTACTTTTATGATGAGCCGTTTGCTGTGAGCTAAACATAAGTTGAGTGGCCGTTATATCTTCCATGCCTTGCATCATTGAATTAGTCGAGTTATCAGCAAGATAATTTTTTTGTACCACTAATATGTTCAATATCAAATTGATATTGAGAGAACCAAGTTTACCAACGAATTCCTTGCTCTTTTAATTTGGTAAAAGGTCGGTGATACTCCTCTTATAAAAGAGATAGGGGACTTATTGTCTATTCTGACAATAAATCTCTCTCAAATAAATTTCAAATTTCTATGTAGCCTATTTAACGGTCAAGAGTTTGTTGAGATATGGTGGTGGTGTAATTTTAGCATTGGTAAAATGACGGTATAGCACTGTTTTGGCAAAATCGAGGTTACAGTTGAACTCTATCTCTTTAAGATAAATTTACTCCGCACACAGGTGCTCATGGAACATGGCAATCGTCTCTCAAGATACCACGACTTTATCGTGAGATAGCAGCACTACAAATCACAAGACTTCGAACCAAAGAAACTTCTGGAACTCTCCAAATACAAGTATGGAATGCAATACTTATTTTGAATTAGAATAAAATGAGTGAGTGTAATGCGAAGGAGAGGGGTCTTATTTATACTAAATGAAATTGTATAAAAATCTCTTGGTTCAATTAGATCTGAACCATCCAACTTGAATTGGATGGTTTAGATTGCATCCCCTTCCAAGAGATACAATGTCTCTTCATTTGGATGTCAATCAATGGTTGAGATTTAGTCGTCCAAAGGGCACTTATTCCTTCTCAAATTGACGATCCAGATTTGTCAATCTTGATCCAACGATCTAGATTTAATTTCTCATTCACATTATGTTTCCAACAATCCTCCACATGAATGAAAATTAATGCATGCATGTTATCACCTAAGGAGAGTTCAGTCAAAAGATTATTGCATCATGAAAGGTAGCTTGCGACTTTGGACCTTCCATAGTAGAGTATCATCAGATTTACTAGACTGTTTAGTAAACGTGATGTCTTAAACTACTCAGCCGTTGGTGTAAACCAAGACAATGTTACCTACACAATAACATTTCTCACTTTATAGTTCTCACTGTTTTGTTCGTTTTGACCATGGACAACGTCTTAGATTCATAAGTATTTTATTGAAGTGACCATTCTTCATACTTATATAGGTGACCTCCTATAAACTGTATCCTACCATACTCTACTTTTTCAAGTATAAGAGTCATTAAAAGTTTATAACTTAACCTCACTATATATCGTAGGTAGCATTTTTCCATCCTAGGAATAAGAGGGGAACTAGTTCAAGTGCTCAAGTGAACTTTTATAATTTTATTGTCCCATTGAACCAAGATCTTGGGATCTCCAATTAACAAGGTTGGGTTACCACTATGAATGTCCTTGTTGGTTGATTTTTAATCTAATTCCTCTTGATATGAAATATCTATTCACACTTTTTATAAATGGATCCACCAAGTTATCTTTTGATTTGATATAATTGATAAAGTTAACTCTGTTAGAGATCAATTGCCTAATTGTGTTGTGTCATCGACAAATATTTCATGACCTACAATTACACATGTTATTTTTGTTAATACCCCATGTATGTTTTGATGTGATCAACCAGGTTACGTTAAGTCTTGTTATATTTGATCTTTGTGTCTAAGTGTGCAGAAATTTAGGAACACAAGAAGTTAAGCAGAAGATATAGCTAGCGAGAAGGATGACATTGGAAGCGAGTCAACGGGCTCAGTGCATCCGAGGGACGAGATGCTACGGAAGAGTACACCGACAGATAAGAAAGATGCACGTGATGTTTTTGAGGGACGAGAAGCAGAAGGGAAGCCCGCTTGAGGAGAAGGATAGAGTTGGGTTCAGGTGAAATCAACTTTAGATGACCGGAGAATCACCCAAGAGACCAGAATAGCAGTTGGACAAGTTAATATGAAGTTGACTTGTCTAGGTGCCCAGACTCCAAGTGGCTGGACTCCAAGTGCCCAGACCAATTTGGGCCAGCAAAGAGTACCCCGTTAAGCCATTGCTGCGGGGATAGGTCTTGGGTCCATGTCAGCAATGCTCCAGGCTCCTGAACTAGTCCAAGCGCTTGAGCAAGGATAAAATCTTATGCTAAAGTCGTTGAAGAGTCATTGCGAAGAAGATAGAGTCCATCGCTAGGGCACCCGGAGATGCCACATCAGCCAACAGTCAAATCTGACCAGAGGGCTATAAAGGAGAGCTTGTTCTCCTATTCTAATACAACACTTGTATTTCATCAATGAATTCTGTTTCAACTATTTTTGCTTTAATTTCTGTAAGACGCTACTCATCAAAAAGGAGATCTTTGAGTGGAGCTTTCATTGCTTTGGGCTATCAACCTCCTCAGTTACAAACTAAGTAAATATTGAGCCTCTTACTTACTTTTTATGTTATTATTTTTAACTAACTAACGTGTGTTGTCTTTGGTAAAGAAGAAAGAAAAATATTAGTTTTAATTTTAACTTGCAGGCTATTCACCCCCCTTCTAACTAGCCTCACCAGGACCAACAATTGGTATCATAGCCCAACTGCCTTAGAAGTCTAACCGTCAACTGAAATAATAAGACAATTGTCGGTTCAAGCATTAACCCATCGATGTTTGAGAGTCTTGAGCGTCTAGTTTTTGTTGGTGTAATCAGCTTGCAGGATTCTTATGTTTGACAATGTATCTAAGTCTAATCAGTTTGACCAAGGGTGGATCCAAACAAGACTTGATATTTAAAAGAGAGAAGTCTAGTTAAGACTAGATGACTAACAAGGAAAAATCCTAACTGAAGGTTAGGTAAGGGGAAGTCCTAGCATGTGAAGTCAGGCAATGGAAGCCCTAGTAAGTGAAGATAGGTTCTAGTGAATGAAGCTAGTTGGTGAAAGTCCTGGTGAGTGAAGTTAGGTAGTAGAAGTCCTAGTGAGTGATGCTAGGCCCTAGTGAGTGAAGTTAGGCAGTGGAAAACCCTAAGGGGAGATAACCCTAGGTAATTAAAGTCTTGGAGAGTGAACTCTAAGCATGAAGCCTAGTAGATTGGGTAGACTTATAGGAGTACGACCTGATCCTAAGGAATTGACCCTTAGGTGGTAGATTTAGAGGAGGAACCTCCAAGCAAAAGGTAATCCTAATAGGTTAGGTATACTTACAAGAGTATGACTTGATTCTAAGGGATTGACCCTTAGGTGGTAGACTTGGAGGAGAGACCTGCAAGAAAAAGGTAAGTCTAGTAGGTTAGGTAGACTTATAAATATAGGATAACTTTCTTGTTTGTGTTTGTATGGTTGTTTTATAGGAACCTGGAGTTGGAAGCAAAATAGAGAACAAACAAATGCAAATGGGTGAACCAGACTTGACTCGGGTTGAATCGGACCTAAACTGGTTTAGTAGATCGAACCAACAATTTGGTAGACCGATTGGGTTCTGTCCAAATTGCTGAGTTGTGAAATGTTGACATGGAAGATGATGTGGCAAAAGATCTAATTCATCTTTATGATTTGGATGAGGATAATGATAAGTTAGATGATGTGGATAGAGATAAAGCTTGTTCTAGATATACGTTTATCCAGATATGACTTCATCCAGATAAGAGTTAATCCAGATAAGGATATAATCAAACTCTATAAAAGGAGATGAAGGCTCTACATTCAAGATAACTTCTTCAATTCCACTCTCCATCTCTATGCTCAGAAAGCTACATTGTGAAGCTCTGTGATCGGGAAAGCTCCAGGAGGGTGCGTTCAGGACTCCCAGATCAACCATCATCTTTTGTTTGGTTTGTTTATTACAATTGTGTGCAGCGTTCCGAAAAGTTCTAAAAAGGAAACCACTAGTGGGCGGGTGCCTCCCGTAATTAGGCCTTGGATGTACTGATCCTAGAGGGTTGGAAACCAAGTAAATCCAGCGAGTATTCTTTCCTTTAAGTCTTTATTATATTCCGCTATGACTAACACTTTGATAGAAAGAAACAAAAAAGAAAGCAATGAATCGAGATTCACCTCCCCTCTCTCGACTGCACCGATCTTGCAATTGGTATCAGAGTAGGGGGCTCTGATCGGACTAATTACCGAAGGAGCAACCAAGCTAAGGATTGAGGGGGAGCAAGGTATACATTTTAATTATGGTTTTTAAATTTTACATAATTTGTTTCAAGTGTAGGGAATGAGGACACTATAAAATTAAGTGTCATACTCGTAAGAATCGAACAACACCACTGATGGTAAATGAGGAATCATTGCCAGGAGTTTGGAACGAAAAGAACATAACCACGCAGTTGCATAATAAGCAGCCCACATGGTTGTACCAAAAATACAGTGGAGTATGACAAGAAAACCTATAAATAAAAAATGACAAACTGCTAGCCAGCTAGACTTATACAACCACAACAAAACAAATACAAGACACTATATAGCAAAACTCCAAAACAAAGTTGAGTTATACAATGCCAAGTCCATAAGTCGTAATGTAAGTAAAATAGGAAACAAAACTAGAATCTGTCATCAAATGTGACGTGGGACCGGCAGATAAGATACTCTAAGTGACTCCACAATCATCTGCCTGCTATATAAGGAAAAGATAATACATAAACGGAGTGGTGAGTGTGGGTCACTCAACGGATAATAGTCAAGATAATGCATGGTTTATATAAAACCTGGAGATCAAAGTATACAGTCTCAGTAGAGAATAAAGAACATGATCATATACGACATAATCAATGCACCTAAATCTAACTGGCATAATGACCACACATAATCATAACTAACATAAGAAATGCTCATACCCAATATGGAATCGACATATATTGTATAATGATTAGTAAACTCACTAGGGATCAACAATAAATCTGCTCATAATACCTGAGCAATATAACCGACAGTATATACATGTATAATAAATGACATGTATGAAGTATGACAACCATATGCAACAATCATAATTCAAACAAATGCAACATATCACAGTCACATGTAGCTAGTAACTATAAGATATGTATGTAGATATATCTCCACAGATTATGCATGCCACATGGTCACCCTCGCCACCCCTCAAGACACCACGACCCCTATATGGCCGAGAGGCTTGGGTCTGTGACAAACTACCCTCCAGATACCACTATAGAGTGGCCAAGGTAGACAATTCGCTAAGTAGCTATCTAGCTACATAGCATCAGGGCCCTTGACTACTCACATCTCTAGACCCTCTGACTACTATACCCTCCAGACCCACTACTCTCGAGTGGCCAAGGCGGACAGATTATAACACTAAGTGACCAAGTGAGCACTATAAGACTAGCTCCACTCCTAGCTACCAGTCTGATATAGTGGTCAAATAGGAAACTAACATACACACTGAAAAGCGTAACAGAAAAATAAGTTCCTTTCCAGAAGATCCATGCGAAGGAAACTATATACTATGTTTTGTTAAAAGGTATACTTTGCTGCGTGCCCTTCGCAATCCTGACAACAACATTTCTTTAGATACAGATCTTAAAATGATCAAGTGGTTGCGCCTCTATGGTATCCACATGAACAAGCCTCACTTGTCTCACAAACTCATGAAGTGGAGTATGAAAACAACCAAAGGTTGTGCTAGCAATCCTTCTTGGAGGTTTCGGCCAAGTGAAGAGAGGAGGAAGAAGAGCAAGAACACCAATTTTTCATCATGAAAATGAATCCAAAAACCTCTTTTTATTCATTCATGAAATTACCTTAATGATAATTGTCTTAATTTATATTAATATTTGTCTTCATCCAATGAATCCAATGCATCCAATGCATGAGCAATTCAAATTGTCCACTCTTCATCCAATGCATCTAATGCATGAGTAATTCAAATTGTATACTCCTCTTTCTTCATAAATTCAACTTTAGCAAATAATGAGTCTAACTTATTAATTATCAATCCAATTGACTCAATGAATCTAATTTGAATTAGATTTAATCCAATGATCCATCATATGAACCTATCTCTAAATCAACTTATTTTTTGTGTGTGACCCAATAGGTTCTTGTAACCTTAGTAATGTATCTAAAACTATTTTAGATACATAAACAATGAGTGACATCTAGCAAGGTGATTCTGTCTGAAATCTTCGAAGACATGCACTAGCTCCGATGAACGATGCTCCTTGCTAAAAATAACCTCCTGCAGATCTGGAAGAAGTCGTCCGTGACCCTACGCATAGCGAGATAAACCAACAAAGCATTAGTGACCTAAGACCGGGGTGGGAATCCCTGGCTAGGTCCTCCGACGCTCAAGTCAGTCACTCTCCAAGGTGGAAGAAAGGAAGAAGAAGAAGAAGAACTGTAACTGAAGTGAAACAGAGTTTAGATGCTAGAACTTGTGTACCTTACCAACAGAGAGGATCTCCCTTTTTATACTACCTCACATGACCTTCGTAGTCATGAAGTGGTCCCCGGTTCGTTATGGTTTGTTAGGAGATGAAGTCATCTTCTATATTTCATGCAATAATCCTCTAAGGAATCTTTTCTGTAACCCAGATGTACCCTTTTTGTCATTTATGACTTGTATTTATAATGGAGACACACCAATATAACTGAAGAAGCTTCTAAAAAATATTTCCTGCTAAATATTCTGTTGCACATATCTCAGCCAGTCGTTCAAGCCGACTGTATGTTGAGAATACCTTCTGTTGAACATGTCTTTATGCTCGGGCGGGCTTTGATTGGTCTAGTGTATATGGGTATAGGGATGCTCGCTCGGCCTACGATCGGCCAGTAATATGTTGAAAATCATATATAAGGCTAAATGCCTTTATGCTCGGGTGGGCTCTACCCAGTCGAGCATATATGAGCACATGGGTGCTTGCTCGGTCTGCGGTCGTTCGGCAATATGTTTAAAATCATATATAAGGCTAAATGCCTTTATGCTCAAGCGGACTTTGTCCGGCCGAGCATATATGAGCACGTTAGTGTTGATGTGCGTAAATATTATGATCATTTATGTATGTTTTAAAGCACATTCACTCGCTTTATACATATATATTCTTTGTATGATCGCCTCTTTTATCATGTACTTATCATATATACTCTTTTGTTCAGATATCTGCTCTTTGTTTAGTTTTGTGTTGACAGGGACAACTTTCGGAGCAAAAATAGCGATTGTCAACGCACCGGAACGAGCCAGAGAACACGGTTGTGTGGGGTTGTCTCCCCCCCCCCCCCCCCCCCCCAAAGACCGAAGGCAAGCAAGGAACGACCGTGTCCCAGGAGCCGAGCCCGAAGTCCACACGGCCATGCCAATTGGCATGGATGTGCAGCGCGGCCAGAGATAAGAAAGGGCACAACCGTGCCATATTGTCACGGTCGTGCCCTAGCCTATAAAAGGGTTTTAACCCTTTTTCTCAAAGGGGAGAGGGGAGAGCCGAGAAACGAGCCGTCAACAGGAAAATCACTTTGGTGCCATTCCACGTCGTCCAGGACATCGGTCCAACAATCTTTCATCACCACATCAACTCCAGAAGCAAAGGATTGGATCCGAAGATCACTCGTCGTCGTTGGATAAGCATACTTCTTCTTTCTCTCTTTGTGTTTGAGATTTGTATATTTAAATACACTATGCCTTCATGTTTTTCTCCTGCGTCTATGGAGTAGAGTCCTTGTTCTAGGATGAGGGAGTAATTATGGATTGGTTTTGATGTAATACTCATATTTATGCTTTATTTCATTGGATGATTTCGCTTGCTTTGTTTTGACTACTCGATCTCTATATCGTGTTAATTGATTATGTAGGAATTGTCAACCTCGTAGAGGGAATATCTTAGATTGTACACCCGAGGGGCCCTAGTGATAGGGGTAACCCGTTCACGGACATCTAGGGTACTTCCTTGAAAGGAGAGGCAACTTCTCCACAAGGAAGTAAGAGACTAAACTAAGCTCCTTATTTCTATCCTTAATAACACCAATTAGAGTTGTGTTCTTGTGATCTAACGAGGCGCCCTAGTGATAGGGGTTAACCGTAACTGGATTTCATAGGGATCTTCTTTATTTGGTACTTAAAGATAGTTGCTTTAGCTTCCGGCGAATGCATGCTGATGGACAATGAGTATAGGATAGTATGTGATACATCAATACCACCACAATGAAACCGAACTCCTAGAACTCTTCATAAACCAAGTTAATTACTTCTTCTTTGCTAGTTCTCATTTTCGCTTCCCAATCTCTTTTCTTTACATAACTTACAACCATCGGTAGTTTAGCTAATCTTAAGTGAACCATTGCTAGTTCTTATAACCAGTCCTCGTGGGATCGATAATCTTTATTACTGATGACGAATCCGTACACTTGCAATTCGTAACAAGTGCTCCCTCGCCCTGCGGTCAACCTGTAATATGCTGAAAATCATATATAAAGTTAAATGCCTTTATGCTCAGGCGGGCTTTGCCCGACCGAGCATATATGGGTACGTGGGTGCTCGCTCAGCCTGTGGTCGGCCGGTAATATGCTGAAAATTATATATAAGGCTAAATGCCTTTATACTCGGGCGGGCTCTGCCCCGCCGAGCATATATGAGCACATGGGTGCTCGCTCGGCCCTCGATCGGCCGGTAATATGTTGAAAATCATATATAAGGCTAAATGCCTTTATACTCGGAGGGGCTTTACCCGATCGAGCATATATGAGCACGTGGATGTTCGCTCGGCCTGCGGTCGGTCGATAATATGCTGAAAATCATATATAAGATTAAATGCCTTTATGTTTGGGCGGGCTTTGCCCGACCGAGCATATATGGGCACGTGGGTGCTCGTTCGGCTTGCGGTCAGCCGGTAATATGTTGAAAATTATATATAAGGCTAAATGCCTATATGATCGAGCCAGCTTTGCTCGGCCGAGCATATATGGGCACGTTGGTGCTTGCTTGGCCTGCAGTCGACTGATAATATGCTGAAAATCATATATAAGGCTAAATGCCTTTATGCTCGGGCGGACTCTGGTTGGCTGAGCATATATGAGCACATGGGTGTTCGCTCGGTCTGTGATCGGCCGGTAATATGTTGAAAATCATATATATGGCTAAATGCTTTTATACTCGGGCGGGCTTTGCCTGGTCGAGCATATATGGGCACGTGGGTGCTCGCTTGGCCTGCGGTCAGCCGGTAATATGCTGAAAATCATATATAAGGCTAAATGCCTTTATACTCGGGCGGGCTTTGCCTGGTCGAGCATATATGAGCACGTGGGTGCTCGCTCGACCTTCACTCGACCGGCCACATATTACTCCTATCTTTCTTGACCTAAATCTCTCTTTCACTCGCCAAGCCGATCTATCATAACCTATATCACTAGTCTCCCCTTCAAGTCTAGTCGAAGGGGGTATAGCCAATTGACTAGACTTAAGTCTCTTTGCCACAAACAAGACTTGGACTAGTAGAAAGCTAAGGTAAACTTTTTGCAAGCTGAATTAGATCAGATCATATCAGAGTTAGCCTCTTTGCCACAAACCCCCAGAGGGTGAGTCACAGAAGCGCAAGAGGAAAAGACAAACATCTCCACTCTGTCCAGGTTGTCACTCTACCACTGCCCTTACTTGGGATGGGAAGAACAAAATGGTAGCTCTAGGAAGCAGGACAAGTAGAAAATTATTTATCTGTTGTATCTGTTTATCGAAGATTCTTAGAAGTATAAGAGTTATGCTTGTGTAATTATTAATGATAATGTAAAGTTTTATGTTTATGTTTGGTTATGCTATTTACCTTGCTAAGTGTTTCTTGGTTTATCTAAGCTTAATTCATGGATATTTAGTTCATATATCCCAAACCAAACCTAAGTTTTCACTTTGTTCATCTCCTTACTGTACAAATCTTTTCCCAATTCACAGATGCATTCTCAATGCATACACATTAGTAGCTAGGAAGAATGACGAGCTAGTTAGAGTCAGAGTAGAAGGACAGCTGAGGATGATATAAAGAAGTATGTGATTGGTCGTGTGAGAACTGATCGAGTGGAGGGTCTCATGTGTATGTCTGAACAGATATGAGTTTAACCGGGCTTCAGAGTTCCCTTCTGTATACACGGTCGGTTGGGATTACAATCTGTCGGGGCTTCTTCACTGTTTACAAATTTTGTTTACTCACTTATATTTTAAGATTCACACGGTTTTTCAAAATGGTCTAGTTGGTAATTGGCCCTTCAACGAAAAGAGAATATCCCGAGATATGGCGGCTTAGTATATGATTTGATATTTTTTATCTATCATTAATGTCTCTTCCTGGGCGAGCGCCACGTGTCATTTTTCCCTTTTCCCAATTAACCTTGGTACGCTTTTTGTTCGTGTCTTATCATACATTCTTCTTGGTAGATCAACGACTCTCCTCTATCGAATCATTTTATTTTAACGGTGATCCTTATATCACCCTAAAACCCTAAGTCTTTTTTAACTCTTTACTCTTCGTCTTCCTCCTATTACTCTCTAGCGATTCTTCTATCCGACTTTCTTCAACAACCTGCGTTTCTTCATCTTCCTTGGTTTTCTCCTGTGACCTTCTTTCTTTAAGGAGTCAGTAAGTCGCTTATTCCTTGAGTGTTTCCATTTTTCACCATGGCTGAAGAATCTTTACTCCCTTGGTATGCTCAAAGTCATTCTTCCTTTACCACTGCCGACCGAACTTCCATCTGTTCTGTGTATGAAATCCCTAAAGAATATCGTATTAGGGTACGACAACCTGATGCTCATCCTTATCTTCCTCCCGATGACTGCGTTACCTTTTATAAAGATCAGTTAGTTGCAGGTTTACACTTTCCCATTCCTCCATTCTTGATAGATATAAGTCAATACTTTAGTATTCCTTTACAACAATTTGCCCCTAACACCTTTAGATATCTATGTGGGTTATATATGATATTTCTCCTCTTCAATATACCTCCTACTCCTCAAAATTTTTTCATGCTTTCTTATCCTAAGAAATCAGAACCAGGAGTATTCCTCTTTCAATCTCGCCCGAAGATGGTGTTCTTTGATGAGATGCCTTCAACCATCAAGGGCTAAAATTCACGTTTTTTCTTTATCAAATTTCCTGGGCCCGTTGCGTGGTCTACCAAGTGGCAATCTTCTTTTCCTTCTCTCCTTGACATAAGGGAGTTTCATCAACAACCTGTTTTCTCTGAATATTCTAGTAAATTACTAGGTTACCATTTTCACATTCATTAGTTGATACGTGGTGATCTTCTATATCTTTTTGGCCTAAGCCCTGTTCAAAAGAGCCTACAATGTTCCCTTGGTAATTTCTAACATTCTAACTATTTCTCCTTTACTAACTAAATTATCCTTTTGTTTGTTGTAGTGGATGCTATATTTAGAGCTTTGGTTGACAAAGCAATTCAATTCACTTAGAAGAGGAAGAAATACTAGCTAAGGAGCAAGAGCTCAGAGGAGAACTTAATATCGCATCGGCTCAAGCATATGATGCTCCTTTGCCTGAGTCATCAAGGCAACCAACATTTGCTTCTAGCTCTCATACTGTTTCTGGAGAGGTGTCCACAGGTTTGCTTCCGGAAGACGCCCCCTTGGAGCTACAAGAATAGGCACCAGAAGCTGCTCCCACAAGAAAATGTCCCTGTCAGAGGTTAACATTAGCGCCGACTCCAAGAAATAGGTTATCTCTACTTCTGAAGATATACCCATAGGAGATATTCCACCTTCCTCTCTGGAACCAGTCCTTTCCTCCTTGTACCCTATACTCTCTTCTTCTCCTCTTCAATCACTAGAAGATCATTCTCTTCCAAGTGCTAGTTCAGATCCTGAGTTCTTGATGACTCTTCCATAACCAATTTCCTTACCGACCTAAGGAACTCAAGGTTCCTCTATTCTTCTTTTCTCCCCTCCTTCACTCCATAGCTCTTTATCATCTTCTTCCACATCTTCTCTTACCCTCCACATATTATTGGGGGGGTTCTTTAACTACAACTTGGGTAGAGGCTTGTAAAGAACTTGAGAAGCTCACCTTTGCTGATTGGGCTGATAAGTTTTCTTTTAAGGAAACTAAGGTAACATGCCCTTGTTCCTCTGTTTTCTCATTAATGCATTCTAACAATAACTTTCATTTCTAGCAGCAGTGGATTATTAGTATGAGTGTGGCCAGACACCTATACGATTTATCTCAAGAGGCTGCCAACCTGAGACAACAAACCTCTGGAGCATCTTCTTCTCACACTTCTAAAGAGTTAGCAGAGTTATCCAGCCAATTACAAGAGACTCGACAGCTTCTTGAGGCGGAAATTGAAAATTCAAGTAAATGAAAAACCTCTACAGAAAATTTTGAATCTCGAGCTAAATCAGAGATCCTCCTTCACACTGAACTGACATCCAAAGTGGATAAGTATACTACTGAGAACGCTCAATTGTTATCTCAGCTACAAGCGTTGATCTCAGCTACAAGCGTTGAAGGATGCCCATGCTTTAGAATTAGCTGCTAAAGATGCTACTTTGAAATCTAAAAATTCTGAGCTAACTTCTCTAAGTTCATCCTTAACCACGATTAAAGCAGAGCTTTCCTCCAAGGAGTCCAAATTAAAAGCTTCTTAAGAGGCTCTAACAGATTATATGGTGGGTGAAGATGACAAATTTGAGAAGAGAAAAAGAATAATGCTAGAATCTCCAAAATTCAATGCTCCTATTGCTACCTCCATTGCCAAAGCCTTCACCCTTGGAGCTAAGGGGGGTGTAAAGCAATTAAAGAAGAAAGGACATTTAGTTTCTGCCCCTCCAGCTAACTTCTCGGACCATCAGGAATTACTTGAAGATATTCCCCCGACTTGTTTCCTAAGCTGTTTTAATTTTTAGATTTCTATAATGAAGAACAACTATTAATTTTTTTCTTATTTCTTATGTTGTTCTAATTGTTGGCACCCCCTGTTTTTGTCTCTATTCGATGAGTACTTATAGATTTGCATGACTTTAGATTAACTTGATTTGGTTTCATTACTCTTGAACAACTATTTTTAATTATTTATTTAAGTTTATCACTCGCTCGGATTTGTTTCATTGCCCTTAAGATTATCACATATTAATGTTTCTACAAGCAAATTATCCTTCTTTGATGATAATTTTTATCTAATTCCTTCTGTTCGGGCATACTTACTTCTATGTCTAATTTCGCCCGTACTTAACATTCGATCGACCTTTGATGACCGGTCAAGCTTACGTTTATGTTTAATCTCCTTTGAACTTAATACTCAGCCGACCTTTAATGACCGATTGAATTTACTTTTGTGTTTAATTTTTTTTGAACTTAGTATTTGACCGGCCTTTGATGACCTGTTAGTACTGACCGACCGAATTCATAATACAAGAAATATATAATTTTTAATCTCTTCTAGGATCTCAAAAATTAATTCAATCTTGGTAAGGACTTAGTATCTTGGGAATGCAACCTTTCGTATCGGCTACCCATACTATTTTCTCATTGGTGACACGCCCGCCTATGACGTTTGGTATGTACCTATTTTATTGTGTCCGCTGCCTTACTAATCATCCAATGGCTCCTCTTCAGTCCCGCTTTCTTATCACCTTAATCTAACGTTTCTACTTGAAACACCTTTTTTGATACCCTACTAAGGCTTTTAAAGAGAAACGAGAGGAAAACACCTAACACTTCGTCTTCTTCCTCTAGCTCGTGTATCTTTTATCCTTCCCTCTCTACTATCTCTTCTTGTTCTTCCTACCCTCTCTTGTTAACAATGTCAACCTCTGATGAGTGGTACACTCAGTGCCCTTCCGAGTTACTACATCGGAAGCCTGTGAGCTTCAATGGAACTATAACTTCCCTACATATCTGGCCATTCCTACCTCCAGGGATCGTCCTCATCTTCATTCTCCAGAAAATGTGGCGATTTTCTGGGAACAGGTTTTATGTGGTTTCAGATTCCCCATTCATCATTTCTTTGTTGATGTTAGTAGATATTTTGACCTTCCCCTAAATCAACTCGTCCCCCAATCATTCTCTATCATGGTTGGTTTTGTTATTGTTTCCTGTTTACTAGATTTTCCCTTATCTGTTCAACTTTTCCATCACTTTTTCGTTTTCATCAAGTTGAAGATAATGTTTTTAAGTTTCAATCATGCCCTAAAACCACTCTATTCTATAGAATTCCTTCTCAAGGAGAATGACGGTATAAGTTTTTCTTTATGCCTCTTCTTTCTCCACCACCATACCCAACAACTTGGCATCAGAATCTTTCCCCTATTCCTCAATTAGGCAATATCTTGGAAGATCCTGTTCTTTGTTCTTCTATGGGGAAATTAAAGGGCGCAAAATTAACTTACCTGCCCTAATCGCCGAAGGCTTATTATTCGCTTTTGGTCTTAGCACCGTAGATACGACCTTGGAAGTCCCCTTTGGTAAGATTATTCTCTTTATGTATGCTTTTTGTCTATTTTCACATTATTTTTAACATGAATTTCTCTCTTTCTCTAGCCGACGCTATTCTTCCTGCTTTCAGGCACACGAATACTCGCTTGATGAGGCAGTTTTAACTAGCATGAGCGAAGAGTTATTCAGGGATCATCGTCTTAATCAACCCTCTTCTTCCCTTGGCCTACTACCTCTCTCTGCACAACCTCAGGAATCCTCAAGCTCCTCAGAACAAGAGGGTCCTTTCGTGGTGAAGCACAAAAGACCTCGTACCTTAGCTCCTTGTCCCCTTTCACATAGCATAGCTTATTTTGAGAAAGTTCCTATTATTCCTTCTGAAATCTCCCACTCTTGAGGTAAAGAACTTGCTCCTCCTACATATGTTCATTCCAATTTTGCATTAACTATGATGAGACCAGGACTCCTCATTCCTATGTCTCCTATTATTCCTTCAGCTGTTTCTTTACCAAAAGAGGTACCAACTGCTCCTGAGGATACATTGCCCATTCTTCCAGCTTTATCTTCCTCTTCCACCAGACCTCGTGTCAAAAGAACTTCTTGTAGGAGATCAGTTACTTCTGGGACTATTATAACACCCGTTCAATAGGATCCTTCATTAGTGAGCCTCTCATATCCTGACCCATTCTCATAGGCCTCTAAACTTCCCCCTTCCTCTTCTTCACCATTTACAGCTTCCCCCAACTCTTCCATCTTATTCAAACAAGCCCATGGATTACCTTCCCAGCTTGATCAAACTTTTACCCTTGCTTCGTATGGACTACTTCAACTAAAGGGGTCCTTAGGTGAATCCTAGTTATAGTCTCAGGCACATATGAAGGGAAACACCTTATCTGAGTGTGCCAATGACCACAGTCGCCAAGATACTGTAGTAAGTTTTTAATTCTAACTTATTTCACACCTACAAAATGTAACCATGCTATCATTCTATCACGCTATATGCTTCAAGCTTGCATGTGGGCAAACTAGTTGTAGATTTAGAGCGGACTAATCAAACTTTAAAAGATAAAGTGGAGGAATTGCAAGCTGCTTCCAACCTCCCTAATAATGAGCTCATTCAGCTACGAGATGAGGTAAAGTCACAAGCTCAGTTTACTATTACCTTAGAAAAAGTTTTACAAGATTGCCATCAATTGCTACAATCTTGAGAGGAAGAAAAGAAAAACTTAGAGCTACAACTACAAGGGCTTAATTCTACTCTTGACATTGAAAAGGCCTTAAAAGATAAAGCTCTCTCAAATGTGGCTCACAAAACTTCCCTGCTAAACCAGTTACAGCAATCACATGGTTCGAGGTCTCCTGAGTTTGCCCCAGAATTGGCTTCTAAGGAATTTGTCTTATTTCAACAACAAGAAAGATTGCGAGCCTAAGATTTGAAAATAAGCTCACTTTTAAAAGAACTAGCAAAGACTAAGGTAGAGAAAATTACTTTACAGGGGGAAAAAGACAGCCTATACTCTGAGTTTCAAGCATACAATGCAGGGGAAGAAGAGCGCTGGCAAAGTAGGTGCAAATCTTATTTGGACTCTCCTGAATTTGGTGGAGAATATGCTAGGCGCATTGTAGGCATTCTTACCCATTCTGTTGAAGGGATAATCACACAATTGAGAGAGGGGGGCTATCTATCAAGAGAACCTCCTTCCTTATTTGTAGATCACCAAAGACTTAACAAAGAGCTTCAGAAAGACCTCCTGAGCAAATTTGAGTAAACTTGGGGATCTTGTATCTAAAATTTCTCATAACAATTGTATACTACTTGTTGTTTATAAAATGTTAATGAAAATTTATACTTACCTATCTTTCCTTGTATGATTTCCTTATCTTCAGAACCACCCAAGCGTTTATATAAATGAACTTTTTCAATATGTTCACTATATGTAGAGAAATCCCATAGAAAAATTAAAATAAAAGGAAATAGATCTCCTAGTTATCCTTTGAGTGACATATAATGATGAATGGACTTTTTCCTGATGATCTCCGGGTTTGTATGATAGGTTAAGTGCTATGCTTATATATGAAGAATCCCCGACCTATCGAATAGACCAGTCAGATTTATATACCCAGGTGAGATTAAACATCTGTAATATATATGCTCCTTTGGGCTTTGCCCGACTACATGATAGACTGATCGGATTGGTACGCCCGAGCGAAATTAAATATCTGTCATGTAAATGCTTCTCCGGGCTTTCCCGACTATATGAGAGACTGGTCGGATTTGTATGCCCGGGCGAATTTAAATATCTACCATGTAAATGTTTCTCCGGGCTTTCTTGACTATATGAGGGACCGATCGGATTTGTATACCCAGGTGAGATAAAATTTTGCACAATAAATAACGTTGATGCTAAAACCCATGGTTGATCTTAGAGAAGGCTTAAAGTCTCCGGTTCCCTCTAAGGAAGCCTGGCCAGTCACTCCTTAAGGTCCCCGATCGATTATTTAATGGTTTAAAGTCTCTGGTTCCCCCTAAGGAAGCCATACCGATCACTCCTTAAGCTCCCCGATCGACTGTTTTAAAGTCTCTGGTTCCTCCTAAGGAAGTTAGGCCAGTCACTCCTTAAGGTCCCCGATCAACTGTTATAGTTTAAAGTCGTCGGTTCCCCCTAAGTAAGCCCGACCGGTCACTCCTTAAGGTCCTCGATCGACTATTATGGTTTAATATCTCTGATTCCCCCTATGGAAGTCTGACCGGTCACTCCTTAAGGTCCCCAATTGACTGCTCAATGGTTTAAAGTCTCTGATTCCCCTTAAGGAAGCTAGGCTGATCACTCCTTAAGGTTCCCGATAGACTGTTCAATGGTTTAAAGTCTCTTATTCCCCCTAAGGAAGCTAGGCTGGTCACTCCTTAAGGTCCCCGATAGACTGTTCAATGGTTTAAAGTCTCTGGTTCTCCTTAAGAAAGTCAGGCGAGTCACTTCTTAAGGTCCCCGATCGACTGTTCAATGATTTAAAGTCTCCTGTTCCCCCTAAGGAAGCTAGATCGGTCACTCCTTAAGGTCCCCGATCGACTGTTATAGTTTAAAGTCTCCAATTTCCCCTAAGGAAGCCAGGCCAATCACTTCTTAAAGTCCCCGATCAACTATTATGGTTTAAAGTCTTTGATTCCCCCTAAGGAAGCCAGACCGGTCACTCCTTAAGGTCCCCGAACGACTGTTATGGTTTAAAGTCTCTGGTTCCCCCTAAGGAAGCTAGGCCGGTCACTCCTTAAGGTCCCCAATCGACTGTTTGGAGGCTTTAAAGAAGTATATTTCTCCTCCCAAATAATATTGCCTGCATTTTTTCTGTTATTCATATCAACAATGTTTATACAAAATACATAAATGACTTACAAACATATTTATTAAGTTCTATATGGTTGCAAATAATTAGCACTCCAAGGTCGTTCAAGTTTTCTTCCTTCTGTATCTTGGAGGTAATAAACACCCAATACAAGTTTCTGTATTATTTTATAAGGTCCTCCCCATTGAGGTTCTAACTTGTTAATATCCCCAACAGGCTTGATGCGCTTTCATACAAGATCACCCACCTGAAAGAACCTTGGAATAAATCTTTTGCTATAATTCTGTCTCATTCTTTGCCGATAGGAAATAAGCGGGGTTGTTGCTTTGTCCCATGCTTCCTCTATTAAGTCAAGTTCCATAAGGCGTCGATCCGTGTTGTTGTCATAATAAAGCCTTCTTCAATCGAACTCTACTCTGACTTCAACTGGAATCAATGCTTCGCCCCATAAATCAAGTGAAAAGGAGTAATTCTTATGGCTTCTCGAGGAGTAGTACTATATGCCCACAATACACTGGGTAATTCATCTACCCAACTACCACTAACATGATCTAATTTGGTTTTAAGTCCTCTGATAATTTCTTTGTTGGTTAATTCGACTTGTCCATTACTCTGTGGATATGCCACAGATGTAAAAGCTTGTGTAATGTCATAATCAGAACACCATTTCTTAATTTTTCTACCTTGAAATTGTCTTCCATTATCAGAAACTATTTTATGTGGAATACCAAATCTATAAACAATATGTTGCCACAAAAATTTAATAACTGCATGTTCAGTAATTCTGGCCAATGGTTCTACTTCTACTCATTTAGAAAAATAATCAACAGCTACTAATAAGAACTTCCTCTGAGCAAGCGCAAGAGGGAAATGCCCTACTATATCCATGCCCCATTGATCAAAAGGACAAGATACTATAAAAGTCTTCAATAATTCAATAGTATGATGAGGAATATTTTCATTTTTCTGACAAGGTAAACAAGTTCTCATAAGTTGAGCAGCATCTGCTTGTAAAGTAGACCAAAAATATCCAGCTAATAATATCTTTCTAGCAAGAGATCGACCTCCTATATGGCTACCACAAGAACCTTGATGTACATCTTGTAAGATATACTATATATCATCTGATCCAACACATTTGAATAAAGGACTAGAGAAGACCCTTTTATATAGATGATCTCTAATCATAGTATATTGGCTTGCCCTCTTCTTGAATACCCTAACTTGTTCTGTATCAGTGGGTAGAATTCCTTGTCATAAAAATAGGATGATAGGTGTTCTCCAATCACCCTGAATTTCTAGTTAGCCTGTTGCTCAACACAAGATACTAATAATGTTTGCTCCATAGATTTATCCAAATTCCAAGGTACAATGGAAGAAGCTAATTTAGCTAACTCATCTGCTACTTGATTGTCTATTCAGGGGATTTTCTTTACACTTACTTCATGAAATTCAGCTTTCAATTTATCAAAGACCTCTGCATATTGCTTGAGTCATTCATTTCTAATCCTAAAGTTACCTGTTAATTGATGTGTTGCCAATTGAGAATCAGAATAAATTACTACCCGAGTAGCTCCCACATGCTTAGCGGCTTGCAAGCCTACTATCAATGTCTCATATTCGGCTTCATTGTTAGTGGCTCTATAATTCAATTTAATAGATAGCTGTATTCGATCTTCTCTAGGAGATATAAGAAGAATCCCAATTCCACTATCTTGTTGAGTAGAAGACTCATCCACATAGATGATCCAAGTTTCCTCTATTTTCGGACTTGGTATTTCTGTTATGAAATCCACCAAAGCTTGTGCTTTGATGGCCGCCCGAGGATGATATTGTATATCATATTCACTAAGTTCGGTCGCCCACTTAATCAATCTTCCGGACGCTTCTGGGTTAACAAGCACCCGACCGAGAGTGCTGTTGTCAATACTATAATTGAGTGTGATAGAAAATAAGGGCGTAACCTCCGAGCTGCTAGAACCAATTCATAAGCTAACTTCTCGAGTGTCGTATATCGACACTCTGCTCCTTTTAATAAATAGCTCAAAAAATACACAGGTAATTGTCCTATCTCTTCCTGGCTCACTAATATAGAACCAATAGCATGATCATTGGCTGATAAGTACACCCACAAAGTTTCACCTACTACTGGTTTAGATAATACAGGGAGAGTAGATAAATATTCTTTTAGCTCCTCAAACACCTTATTGTAATCCTAATCCCATTGGAACTTAGTTGCTCGTCGGAGTACCTTGAAGAAGGGGAGACTCCGATTGGCCGACCGAGAGATGAAGCGAGATAGGGAGGTAATCCTCCCTGTCAATCTTTGGGCCTCCTTTAGGTTCTTTGGAGGAGCCATTTCTTGTAATGCTTTTACCTTGCTGGGGTTGGCTTCTATTCCCCGTTCGATCACCATGTATCCCAGGAACTTCCCACTCTTGACCCCAAATAAACACTTGTTGGGATTGAGCTAGAGCCCATACCTCCTCAAGGTCCTACAAGTTTCTTCAATATCAGTACATAGACTAGAAGCCCGTATAGATTTAATAAGAATATCACCTACATAAACTTCCATGTTCCTTCCAATCTGCTTCTGAAAGACCTTGCTCATAAGCCGCTGATAAGTAGCTCCTGCATTCTTTTCCTGATCTGCCTTGGCGAGCGGAATTTGGTGATACCCTTGATAGGCGTCCAGCATAGTGATGAAAAAACAAGGACTTCACTTCTAGCTTGGTTTTCTTAATTATGCTAGGACTTATATCCCTAATCTGGGCAAGTTATTGAGTCCTTTGTACGCAAAGACCAGTGCCATTGGTGATAAGCATATGAACTCACAAGACTGGTCTTTAGTCAAAAAATTTAAGGAAACAATTCAGCAACTACCAGATCTTGAAGTTCCTCCTGAAAAATGTTTTTTAATCCTTAAAGTGGATGGATGTATGGAAGAATGGGGCAGGATTTACAAGTGGAAGCATAACAAATACGACCCCAGGTCCACTGAAAGAATCTGCGCCTATACTAGCAGTAAGTTTTCTCCAATTAAATCCACCATAGATGCAGAGATACATGTAGTCATAAATTCTCTCACATCCCTAAAGATTTATTATCTGGATAAGGAAGAATTAATTATCAGAACTAACAGGCAAGCTATCATTAGCTTCTTCAGCAAATCTGCCAACAACAAGCCTTCGCGAGTTAGATGGCTCTCATTCACCAACTATATCACTGGCATCAGAATCCCTATATACTTTGAACATATAGATGGAAAAGACAATGCATTAGCTGATGCTTTATCTCTCTTAATCAATTTTCTTATTTTAGAATGGTCGGAAGAGAAAACTCTCAACAAGTTGGAACTGGTGGCGTCAACCCTCCTGGAGATCAAGGAGAAGCCCAACGTGGGAGCTCAAGCCCAAATGACCCAAATCCTCCTGACCCTATCAGTCTCGCCAAATAATACCAACAACTGTTGCAGTCCCTCAATCAACCACTGTCAATCTCCCTCGCCAATTATACAAGAATCGGTCTGTAACTCCATGAATTGCAACAGCAGGCTACAGTACAAGTAGCCAACTCCCTCCAACAGCTTAGGCTGCTACATGCCTAAAGAAAGCTGAATGCCAGCAAAGGAGTACCTCCGAGAACTAGTGGGCAAACTGGTATCATGCTACCATACAAATAGATGAATAGCTGGAAACAGCTGCGAATCTATTACACGACGCCTTTAGAAGGATGGACTCTTTCCAGCTCTAGAGAACTTTACGGAAGTGGTGGGCCCGTGAAGAATCAAATGACTCATCCACTTGTACTATAAAGCTGTAAAGTAAAGTGTGACTGACTCAGCCACTATCTGCATTATTAGACGACAAGGTCAAAAGTAGTTTGGCTGCAAGCTGTAAAGCAAGCACTCAGGATGATTCCTTCTTATCTTGTAAGACAAGAGAACGTGACGATGAGGCCCACTGAGCACCCAACGTCTCTCCCTCTTCCTCTATATAAGGGGAGTCTCACCCCTTTACAGAGCATCAAGCATCCCTTGAGCTCTACTTAGGGAAGAAATTGTAATAACTTGAAGTAATAAGAGTCTGTGTAAGTTCCTTATCTCTTTTATTTCAAGTTGCTAACTGATCCCTATCATTTAATTTCTCTCCCTCGTTTAATTCCGCTCTTTATGATTAGCTTACTTGATTTATTTGCTTGTCTTACACTTTTGGTGTAACTTATTTACATGCCCATGTTTGATGAATTCGAAAGGGGGAGGCGGAGGGGGAGGGTAAGGGTTTAAGATAAGAAAAATCATAACCCAAAAACAATGTTAAGAGAACAAAATAATAATTGAAATTATTTTGTCATACATGCTCGTATTATTTTTTATTCTTGTAATTTTTTCTAAATTTAACCTAAGTTGTCATTGCATCAAAAAAAGGTGAGATTGTTGTAGTTAGTACTAATAGTCAAATTTAGATTTTGATAAATGACAAATAGTTTAAAGTTAGATGTTATGTTTGTCTACCCTCTTTACCGAGTGTGCAGGAATTGTTGGGTCTAGAGGATTGACACCATGATAAAGTTCAAATGTGTGATTCTAGTAGGAAGTCCAGCTGGGTTTGTGGGACTTGACAGCTGGCTAAAGTCCAGTTGGGATGTTCGATTCCAAATGATTGGCTGAAATCCAAACATACGTTCCGGTAGGAAGACTTGATGGGTCACGAGGCATGTCAAGAGACTGCAAATTGTAAGTGAGGTAAGTCAACTTAAGGAGAGTGATCTAGTGAGGCTGAGTCCTAATGAGACTGTAGGCACTGATCCAGCTTAGCTCCATTTTGGAAGTCTAAGCTGAGACCATGACTATGTCCTGGTCTTGGTAAAACATAATCTAACGCATAAATAAATTATTTATGCATATATTTTTCTAACTCTGTGCTATAGATACATACACAGATATTCAAATCTTACACATATGTCCATTGATAGAGCCTAATTCTGAGTCCGGAATCAAAAGATATGACCTTCAGAAGATTGTTGTGTTGAATAGTGATTGGAGGCGCCTCAAGTGGATGAAGTTAATTGAATCGGATAGAACCAAACTGAACCAAACTAAAATGGACCGAACCAAATCAGATCTAACCAAAGTAACAGATAAGATCTGAATTATTTAATTAGTTTTCTCTACAGAATTATCCCTAAGATCTAAAGTCGGAGAGTTTATCCCGAATTTAATGGATCTGATAAGAACAAGTTCATCTATAAAAGAAGGCTAGATCTCCAAGAAAAAATATAACATTTCTACATGATTCCTCGACCATCTGAATGCTCCAAGTTCGTATTACTACTGTGCTGCGATGTTGCTACACTCAACTATTACAGATGGATCAACACCAACTCACGACACATTCAGATCTCCGTCTAAGTATTGAGTAACAGTTTTGGTTTAAAGTTAATTATTAGTTAAAGAAAGTGTAGGTGTTTTTACACTTTCTTATTTGTTTGTGTATTCAATTATGATTGATTAGTAAATTACCTCCTGGAAATGTCCAAAGTGCCTGGGTCTCATAGTAGGAGTCGTCGAATGCTCTGAACCAAGTAAAAATAATTATATTCTATTTATTTCTATTTTTCTTACTTTATTTATTTTTCTGTTGCGCACTAGTTTTAAAAAACTGAAAAGAAAGTTTTAAAATACATGTGATTCACCTCCTCTCACATGCAATTGATCCTACAGTTTCCCCTGAGTACTCCAAAGATTCTTCTCTCGTAGTAGAATGTTAGCTAGAGCCCTAGAGCCAATCATTTGATGATTGTATTTTGGACTTATTATATCATATTCTATATAAATAAAGGCATTTGGATTTTGGTTATTATACTTACTTGTATTGGTGCCAAATAAACTAAGTATAATAATGTCCTTGAGTAGATGGTTCTCACCTATATCAATCGGTTAGTTGAACCGATAGTGAGATGATATAGGGAACACTACTCTAAATCATTCCTAGTCGAGTGTTAACATTCAGGGACAATGTTAATGCAATAAAACTAGCATGTAGGTCAACTCGATGACTTGATCTCAGAAGTCATGGATATGGAGATATCAAGTTGACACATGGGTATGCATTGGAGAATGTATACTGAATGACCCGCCATGAGAAAGTATCATGGATCGTTATATGAGTGTCATATACTTTCTCATGTGGCTATTAGCATGACTATTAGTCCTTGGACCTGAAGTCACCATGGATCCCTACATAAGGAGTTATGTACTTTGGTTTCGTCAAACGTCACCCGTAACTGGGTGGACTATAAAGGCGATTACCGGGTATGTAACAAATTATGCAGAGGGATGTGAGTGATGTAGATGGGATCTATCCCTCCCATATGACGGGAGCGACATCAATATTCTTGATAGAGTGAGACCACTAAGTGCATGGCCATGCCCAAATGAGTCAACATGAGATGTTGAGCTCATTTGATCGAGTGAGTCTACTTGGAGTTCAAGATTTAGATTGATTAGAGGATGACACGGTCTATGCCTCATATTGATCAATCTAGATGTCTAGGATAGAAGGACAATGTCACATATTGTGAGGAGTCACAATTAGTAATCACAAGGTGATGTTGGATCTCAACATTCTTGTAACTTGGGTAGCAATGATGTATTGCTAGATGCCGCTCATTGCTTATGTTTCTAAAGGAGTTTAGAAACATTGCCAACGTTACAAGAACCTATTGGGTCACACACAAAGAACAAGTGGATGGAGATTAGGTTCATATGATGAACCAATTAGATTAGGTTCATATGATGCACCAAAGATTGGATTCAAATTAGACTTATTGAGTTAGACTCAATTAGATTCAATTGTTGAATGAGTCTAATTTAAATTTGATTCATTGAGTCAATTTATATTAATGAATTGAGATTCATTAAATTGAAATAGACTTGAATCAAAGGTTGGATTTAACTCAACAAGGAAGAAATTGGTCAATTTTGACTTGACCAAATGGAAGTTGAAACATCAAGTTTGACTTGATGCATTGCCACATCATGTAGGTTGACTAATCCTACATGGCATGACACATCCTTGCCACATCATCACCACCTCATAATGGTGTGCCACCTCATGGAGGTTACACACCCATTCCTTTTAATGTGGTCGGCCACATTAAATGAGGGGGTTACATTTGTGTGGCCGGCCACACACTTGATGATGGGTGAATGCAATTGATTTGCATTCATTCTAGATTCTTCTTCCTTGGATGCTTGCTTCTCCTTGCTGTTGCCGTGGGGTTTTGGAAGGTGAGAAGGTGTTGAGTTTCATCCAAGAAAAGATAAGAGAGTGTGAAGGACACAAGAAGAGGATACTACTAGTTGAGTATGTGAGAGTCTTCTTGTTTTTCTCTCTTTTCTCCTTTTTCAAATTCTATCCAAGAGCTCTAGAAAGTGCTAGCACACTTGGGGCTCTCTTCTCCATCCTTGAGTGCTAGAGAGCACTCCTTGTTCGTGTGGATATCACTAGAGAAGTATCTATCTTGATGCTTTGGAGATCCGACACGTACCTTGGACGAGCGGAATTTTGCGAGGGCACGCTTCAATGGTAAAAGCTCTCAACACATAGATCTAGGAGTAGATCTAAAGTTTTTGAAACTCGTACTTGTATTTCATTCGGTTTTTCCTTGCACGGATCTACGGCTTTGTGTGATTCGGGGTTTCCGCGACGCTTAAAGCGGTTTTCGCGGCCCGAAAAACCCAACAGTTGTGTCAGAGCCACGTGCAAGGCTTGTACGAGTTTAATTTTTTGGTTTTATGAAAAATAAACCTTCTGTGATTTTTTGTAAAATTTAGTTTTTTATGTTTTTATGGGTAATTTTTCCGTAGAAGCGAAGCACAAGTATCTCGGCACTTGTAGGCTTCGGCTACCAAAACGGCTTCGTTTTGCCCCAAATCCGTTTGGGACAGCGGGCTTGGGTGCCATTAGATCGCAAAGGAGCAACTCATGATGGTTAGATCGTGGGTAGGGGTTCTGCCCCTAACCCCGCAAGGGGATTTGCTCCGCGATTGCACTCGAAATCGCTAAAAACGAACCTGCCGGGAAGATTTTTCCGAAACGGCAATGTCTCGACCCAAATCGTTTTGGGACAGCGAGTTTAGGTGCTGTTGGATCGCAAAGGAACCCTCGCGATGGTTAGATCGCGGGTAGGGGCGCTGCCCCTGGCCCCGCAAGGGGATCCGTTCCGCGATGGCGCCCGAAACCGCTAAACGGGACCGCCGGGAAATTTTACTCGTAAAAATTGTAAAAAATTAATTTTAAAATTATAGAAAATTATGAAAATATATAATTTTAAATTATATATTAATTTTGTGATAGTCATGGCCCAAAAACCCAATATGATTGGATTGTGTTGTAATTCATAATACGGCCTGCGTGCCGTTATGTGTTTGCGCGTGTTGTATGTTTTTATTTTTCCGCGACCTGCGCGTCGTGCCTTTCTCATATATTCTGGTTGTAAATTAGATTCAGACTCGAATGTAACTCGAGTTTCAAATTATAATGTACAGATTGGAGCGGTGGAGGGTCCACACGAGACGGAGTTCCGAGGTGGGCACGAGCAACACAAGGTGGTCAAAGGGAGGAGCTTGGAGAAGCTGTTGACCCTAGGTTGACCATTCGATCTTCTCATTGGCTTGAGAAGATCATAGTGGGGCCATGACTAAATCACAAATAGATTAATTAGTTAATTGCTTATGTATATGATGCATGTTTAATAAGTAATTAATTAATTAGTGCCTTACGATTAGATTAGATCTAAGTCGTGCACATGATGCACCCTTGCGATTAGATTAGATCTAAGTCGTGCACAAGATGCATCCTTTTCGATTAGATTAGATCTCGATCGAACCAACTCTAAATGCCTAACCGTGCCGTGATACCTATCACTACCTCGATCACATGTATTGTTGAATCTGCCAAAGCAGAGCAATACATATTATCTTGGTAGGGTACGGAGGGACAATCTTGGTCCCGCCTATCAACGCATGAGTAAATACAAACTCAATTAGATTGAGTATTCCTAGTTGCTCGGTTAGATCGAGTCAACTATAGGCATTCTTCCAACGGTTAGAAAAGATAGGTCAAAATCATATCTATATTAACTCTGGGCGTATTAGCCAAAGCTAACTCGAGTTTTAATATAAATGCGGATATTGATTTTATAAACAAGAGTTGCATAGAGATGTAATTGGTAATCGTTACCTACCGATCATACTAAGCCTTGGGCGTATTAGCCAAAGTCAAGGGTTAGTATGATGTAGATCTTGTCCCACAAGAATTATAGAATTTAGTGGGAGCATCATTTAATTAAAGGCCTAATTAAATGATTTTAAAAGAATATGATATTTATTTCTGCAAATTTTCTGTTGTAGATAACCATGACGTCGAATACGAACTCTTTCTCCCTGCGTTCTGTCCTTAAGAAGGACAAGCTCATGAACAAATTTCTGGTGATGCAGGAACACGAGAATAGTTCTCACTCGGGGCGTAAGCATGCGTTGGAGCAGCCCATTCGGAGGCTCCTCCTGCCACTCGTGAGCTGACCGGGATACTTACAAGAAGCATCAAGATGACGCATTAGATGTGTCCGGTCTAATGCTCGCAACCATGAACTACGAGCTTGAGCAACATGAGTTGATGTGTGCTACGATATGGTTGAACATCTTCGTCAACTATATCAAGGACAAGCGAGAACCTTTGGAAGAGGAACTTCACGGGATACTTGGAAGATCTTAACAAGAAGAAATAAGATTTCTACTTCAGGTATAAATGTTATAGAAGTCAACATCTCTATTTCTTCACTCGTGGGTATTAGATACCGGATATGCTTAGCACATTTGTACTAATGTACAAGCAATGAGATAGCAGAGCATTGACAAAGGCGAGATAGACCTACGAGTAGGCAATGGAGCACGGGTTCTTGCTATTGTTGTAGGGACTTATTTTCTATCTACGCCCTCTGGGCTTATACTAGAGTTAGACGATTGTTGTTATGTGCTGCATTGACTAAGAACATTATATCGGTTTCTTGTTTGGACAAGAAAGGATTCTGTTTATAATAAAGAACAAATGTTGTTACGTCTATTTAAACGATATGTTCTATTATAGCACCTCTGATAAGCGGACTCTATATTCTAGACCTTGAGAGCTCTATCTATAACGTTAGTACCAAGAGGTTCAAATCGAACGATATGAACCACACCTATCTCTGGCACTGTCGCATATAAATGACAAGCGCTTATCCCAACTCCATAAGGATGGTTTCTTTGGACTCATTTGATTTTGAATCATATGAGATATGCGAGTCATGCCTACGAGGCAAGATGACCAAGACTCCCTTTAGTGGGCATAGCGAGAGGAGCGTGATTTGTTAGGACTCATACATAGTGATGTATGTGGCCCTTTCAATGTCACTGCTAGAGGCGGTTATAGATACTTCATCACATTTACTGATGACTTCAGTAGATATGGTTATGTGTACTTGATGACACATAAGTCCGAATCCTTTGAAAAGTTCAAAGAATTCAAGAATGAAGTACAGAACCAGCTTGGCAAGAGTATTAAAATACTTCGATCAGATCGAGGTGGTGAATACTTAAGCCATGAGTTTCGTGACTATTTAGCTGAGTGTGGGATTCTATCCCAACTCACTCCTCCTGGAACACCACAGTGGAATGGTGTATCCGAAAGGAGGAATCGTACCCTATTAGATATGGTACGATCTATGATGAGTCACACAGATCTTCCGACATACCTTTGGGGCTATGCTCTAGACACGGCAACTTTCATTCTCAACTGAGTTCCATCCAAGGCCGTGATAAAGACACCATATAGGATATGGACTGGGAGAGATGCCCAAGTGTCTTTCATGAGGATTTGGGGCTGTGAGGCTTACGTACAACGTCAAGTCTCAGACAAATTAGGACCCAAATCCGACAAGTGCTATTTCATCCGATATCCCAAGGAAACTAAGGGATATTACTTCTACATTCCCAGTCAGCACAAGGTAGTTGTGGCAAAGACTGAGGTCTTTCTAGAAAGGGACTTTGTTTCTAGAAAGACTAGTGGAAGCACGTTCGATCTTGAAGAAGTTCAAGATGCGAATACTAGCACTGAAGCCTCGATGGAAGTTGAACTGGAACCACAAAGTGTTGTGGATGATGTTCCACAAGGAGTTGAGGAACAACAACCAGTTCAAGTAGACATACCTCTTCGCAGGTCTGATAGGGTGCGTCGTCAGCCTGAGAGATACTCGTTTCTCTTGTCTGAGCATGATAACGTTGTGCTCATAGAGGATGAGCCTACCACCTATTAGGAAGCTGTGATGAGACCAGATTCCGAGAAATGGCTAGAGGCTATGAGATCCGAGATGGAATCCATGTACACCAACCAAGTATGGACTTTGGTTGATCCACCTGAAGGGGTAAAACCCATTGGGTGCAAGTGGGTCTTTAAAAGAAAGACTGACATGGATGTACTTATCTATAAGGGTCGCTTGGTAGCTAAAGGTTTCAAGCAGATTCATGGTATTGACTATGATGAAACCTTTTCTCCAGTAGCGATGTTTAAGTCCATTCGGATCATGCTTGCTATTGCAGCCTACCATGACTATAAGATATGGCAGATGGATGTCAAAATCGTGTTTCTGAATGGAAACCTACTCGAGGATGTGTACATGACACAACCTGAGGGTTTTGTAGATCCACAGCATACTAGTAGAGTATGCAAGTTACATAGGTCCATATATGGACTAAAGCAAGCATCTCGGAGCTGGAATCTTCGATTCGATGATGCAATCAAACAGTTTGGATTCATCAAGAATGAAGATGAGCCTTGTGTCTACAAGAAGGTTGTAGAGAACACAGTTGTCTTCCTCATATTGTATGTGGATGACATACTACTCATTGGGAAGGACATCCCTATGATTCAGTCTGTCAAGACCTGGCTAGGGAGTTGCTTCTCAATGAAGGATTTAGGTGAGACATCCCGCATTCTAGGGATACAGATCTATAGAGATAGATCTAAGAGATTGCTTGGCCTAAGTCAGAGTACATATATTGACAAGGTACTCCTTCGGTTTGCCATGCAGAACTCCAAGAAGGGGTTTCTTCCGATGTCACATGGTGTGAGTCTTTCGAAGACTCAAGGTCCCTCTTCTAGAGAGGAGAGAGACCGCATGGATCAGATCCCTTATACCTCAGCCATAGGATCGATCATGTATGCCATGCTATGTACTCGACCTGATGTCTCGTATGCTTTGAGCAAGACGAGCAGATACCAGTCAGATCCAGGTGAAAGTCACTGCATAGCGGTCAAGAATATTCTTAAGTACTTAAGAAGGACTAAAGAATATTTCTTGATATATGGAGGCAATGATGAGCTAGCTGTAAAGGGTTACAGTGATGCTAGCTTCCAGACCGACCAGGATGACTATAGATCGGAGTCGGGGTTCGTATTTTGCATTAATGGTGGTGCTGTCAGCTGGAAGAGTTCGAAGCAGGATACAGTAGTTGATTCTACAACAGAAGCCGAGTACATTGCTGCATCAGAGGCAGCAAAGGAGGCAGTTTGGATCCGCAAGTTCATCACTGAACTTGGGGTGGTTCCTAGCATTGCTGACCCCATTGAGCTCTATTGTGACAACAATGGAGCTATAGCACAGGCGAAGGAACCTCGCTCACACTAGCAGACCAAACACATACTAAGGCGCTTCCATCTCATTCGAGAGATCATCGAGAGAGGAGATGTGAAGATTTGCAGAGTACCTACAGAGGCTAACATCGCAGATCCCTTGACTAAGGCTTTGGCACAGAAGAAGCATGATGGTCACACTAGGTCATTTGGGCTTAGAGCCTACACTGATTGGCACTAGTGCTAGTGGGAGATTGTTAGCTAGAGCCCTAGAGCCAATCATTTGATGATTGTATTTTGGACTTATTGTATCATATTCTATATAAATAAAGGAAATTGGATTTTGGTTATTATACTTACTTGTATTGGTGCCAAATAAACTAAGTATAATAATGTCCTTGAGTAGATGGTTCTCACCTATATCAATCGGTTAGTTGAACCGATAGTGAGATGATATAGGGAACACTACTCTAAATCATTCCTAGTCGAGTGTTAACATTCAGGGACAATGTTAATGCAATAAAACTAGCATGTAGGTCAACTCGATGACTTGATCTCAGAAGTCATGGATATGGAGATATCAAGTTGACACATGGGTATGCATTGGAGAATGTATACTGAATGACCCGCCATGAGAAAGTATCATGGATCGTTATATGAGTGTCATATACTTTCTCATGTGGCTATTAGTATGACTATTAGTCCTTGGACCTGAAGTCACCATGGATCCCTACATAAGGAGTTATGTACTTTGGTTTCGTCAAACGTCACCCGTAACTGGGTGGACAATAAAGGCGATTACCGGGTATATAACAAATTATGCAGAGGGATGTGAGTGATGTAGATGGGATCTATCCCTCCCATATGACGGGAGCGACATCAATATTCTTGATAGAGTGAGACCACTAAGTGCATGGCCATGCCCAAATGAGTCAACATGAGATGTTGAGCTCATTTGATCGAGTGAGTCTACTTGGAGTTCAAGATTTAGATTGATTAGAGGATGACACGGTCTATGCCTCATATTGATCAATCTAGATGTCTAGGATAGAAGGACAATGTCACATATTGTGAGAAGTCACAATTAGTAGTCACAAGGTGATGTTGGATCTCAACATTCTTGTAACTTGGGTAGCAATGATGTATTGCTAGATGCCGCTCATTGCTTATGTTTCTAAAGGGGTTTAGAAACATTGCCAACGTTACAAGAACCTATTGGGTCACACACAAAGAACAAGTGGATGGAGATTAGGTTCATATGATGAACCAATTGGATTAGGTTCATATGATGCACCAAAGATTGGATTCAAATTAGACTTATTGAGTTAGACTCAATTAGATTCAATTGTTGAATGAGTCTAATTTAAATTTGATTCATTGAGTCAATTTATATTAATGAATTGAGATTCATTAAATTGAAATTGACTTGAATCAAAGGTTGGATTTAACTCAACAAGGAAGAAATTGGTCAATTTTGACTTGACCAAATGGAAGTTGAAACATCAAGTTTGACTTGATGCATTGCCACATCATGTAGGTTGACTAATCCTACATGGCATGACACATCCTTGCCACATCATCACCACCTCATAATGGTGTGCCACCTCATGGAGGTTACACACCCATTCCTTTTAATGTGGTCGGCCACATTAAATGAGGGGGTTACATTTGTGTGGCCGGCCACACACTTGATGATGGGTGAATGCAATTGATTTGCATTCATTCTAGATTCTTCTTCCTTGGATGCTTGCTTCTCCTTGTTGTTGCCGTGGGGTTTTGGAAGGTGAGAAGGTGTTGAGTTTCATCCAAGAAAAGATAAGAGAGTGTGAAGGACACAAGAAGAGGATACTACTAGTTGAGTATGTGAGAGTCTTCTTGTTTTTCTCTCTTTTCTCCTTTTTCAAATTCTATCCGAGAGCTCTAGAAAGTGCTAGCACACTTGGGGCTCTCTTCTCCATCCTTGAGGGCTAGAGAGCACTCCTTGTTCGTGTGGATATCACTAGAGAAGTATCTATCTTGATACTTTGGAGATCCGACACGTACCTTGGACGAGCGGGAATTTTGCGAGGGCACGCTTCAAAGGTAAAAGCTCTCAACACATAGATCTAGGAGTAGATCTAAAGTTTTTGAAACTCGTACTTGTATTTCATTCGGTTTTTCCTTGCACGGATCTACGGCTTTGTGTGATTCGGGGTTTCCGCGACGCGAAAAACAGTTTTCGCGGCCCGAAAAACCCAACATAGAAATTCTTGTTTGAGTAGGGAATGCCTCTCTGGGCGTTTCCATGAGCCATGTCGACTTTTGTTGCAATGTTGGTGAGACTTCAACGAGTTTGGATGGTAGCTCATTTAAGGGGTTGAGCCTAGGCAGTGTCCACTATTGGGGTTACCCTTGCAACACAGCCTGTATTGTAGCTGCTACCAGTTTATTGAAGTCTTCCATTGTCATAGTGATGACATTTGATTTTTCACTATCCTCAGCATTGGATCTTCCTATTGTTGGATCGAGAAGCGCTAGAGGGGGGGGGGGTGAATAATGCTCGTGGCTATTTCGTTCGATTCGTAAAACTATCGGAGTTAAAACACGCAGCGGAATAAAGAAACAAACACAGAGACATAGGGGAATTTACTTCATTCGGAGCCTAGATCGACTCTTACTTGAAGGCCTGCGATACTTGATCGCTTACCGTGGGCAACAACTAATAGCTCGAATAGAATTACAAGTGAAGTACAATAATCAATAAGAAATAATTAAATTATACCGACGACAATATGAATAACTGAAGATTCGGAGCTCCGGGTCGTCGGGGGGTCTTCGCAGCACTTTGGGATCGTGTCGTTAGCAGCTAGTCGCAGAAGGATTGCTTGGAGTGAGTTGTTAAGAGCTACTGGTCGAGACACCTTTATAAAGGGTGTTCAAGGTGCCTTCATTAAGCTCCAAGGCGCCTCCAACCCAAGGTTTTATCCCGATTAATCTGCTGTCGATCAAGCTTTGACCGCTGCTCATTATCCACCTCAAGGCGCCTCCAACGCCACTCCAAGGCGCCTCCAAGCCATGGTCTAAGGCGCCTTCAGTCCCCATGAAGGCGCCTCCAGCTCCTCTGGACAGCTGGCTTCGGCTTGCACCCGAGGCGCCTCCAAGCCCCATGGAGGCGCCTCAGACATTGTTCATCCGAGGTGTACTTTGTGTTTTTGGTACCTGCAAACATGTTAGTCCCAAAATACCTACAACACAAAGTTAGTACACAATAATAGTATGAATATGAAAGTTTGACAGTCTCCTGACTGTCCGGGTCTGACTTCGAATTTCCAACCGAAAACCCTAGGTCGACCTGACGCCTACTATTCCCTGTACGGGGAACGCGTCCTCACCTACTCCACTTAGGAGATTTACCTGTTGCTAGTGCGATCCTCCAGATCGACTGGACTTTTGCTCGGCGCTCGATGCTTCCAGACTTTCTGTTGGACTTCCGCTTCCCGGCTGGTCCAGTCTTTCACCTGGTTCGCGACATCAGGACTTTCCACCTAGGGTTACCCCCCTAGGACTTTTGCCTGAAGCACTCGACCCACCAAGACTTTTCGCATAGGGTTACCATCCTCTAGGGTTTTTACCTTGCCTAACCACAGTTAGGTATTTTCCTAAAACACTTAACAGACTTGTTAGATCACAACACACCTTAACTTTAAATCATTTGCCATTATCAAAACTCAGGTTTGATCGTCGGATGCTTTCCGCACCAACACCTATATCGTCCTTCTTATAACATCTCAGTTTAGTTTTTAACTCAGAGTTTTCATAGATGACACCAATTTGATTCTACCTGACAGCGTCGATGGTCAACTTGCTGGTGAGGTGCCACTGATACTGACTTTTTGGCAAATCACCAGACCACGTAATCTTGCGAAGCCTTTTCAACACACTTTGGAAGAAGAACATACCTAAAGGAGCAGGTTAGAATGATAGCCAGGGGATTCTCTGGCGCAGCTACTCCGATGCTCAAGTAAACCTTTTGGAGTGGGAATAGTTATTTATAAAATTAGGATTAGATGCATTATGTGTGTGTACATTTGCTCACGAGGGTCGACTACCTTTTATAGGGCCAGGACTATTAGCCACGTTCTCCTCGTTTCTTATTGGCATTACCATGTTCTCATAAATAAATGACTCTTTATCCCCCATTTATTTTGGAGTAAATAGCTGCACTATCCGCTATTTTTGCAATAATGGTTGCGTGGTCAATGCTCCCCCATGAATAATGGTTCATCTGAGAACCGAGTCAAGGGCTAGGAGTTGAAACTTGAGAGGCGAGAGTAAGTCGAGAAGCGGGAGCCGGGAGTTGGTAGTCAGTAGCCGGGAGTTAGTAGCTAAGATTCAGCACTCGATAGTTGGGACTTGGGAGTTGGTAGTCGAGAGTCAGTATTCAGAAGTTGGTAGTCTATCCTTTTTGACTTTGACTACTACCATGATAAGACTTTTGACCTTTTGAGCTATGTGGCCTTCATTGATTACCTCCGTATTAGTGGCGTTTGCGGGACACCTCCAAAACTGTTTTCATGGACTTGCTGGTTGAACATATCCACGAGATCTCCCCCTTTACTCTCAAAGTGAGCAGCATATGAGCAGAAGAGGAAGATCTCGATCAAGGCTGTGCCAATGCCTATTGTGCTTGAGGATAGCAACGTAAAGTCGTATCTTTGTAACCTAATGAACATGCTTGGCCACGCCAATTTTTCAGATGAGATGACTGCTGCACTTCATTTAGCAGATGGTGCCGTGCTGGTTGTTGATGCTGCGAGAAGGTGTGATTTTGATGCTTCATCGGCCTTTCAAGCCTCAGATATTTTGAATCTCCAAACAACAGTAAAGCATTCTGTTCCATCAGGTTCAGAAGTGAAGGATCTAATGGTCAGGGAAAGCAAAGTTAGATGAGGGACTGCTCAATGAGGCTTATACGTTTTTTCTAGAAGTCTTCTCTATACTTCAACAAGTGACTAGTCCTTTGCATTGAGATGTCACTAGCTGCTGTTGGTATTTGGCAATGGTTTTATATAGTGCTGGCAATATGCGCCAAGTGCAATCGTTCAACCTCGTAAGGAATTGCTTATAAATGAGAGCTGCCTTGGAATATTTTGAGACACGCCGCCTAAGACTTGGTCAATAAGCACTTTGATGTTGTGCTCATCAGTGTATCGTCAAGGATTTTCAAAGTAATTATTAGTAGATTTTACCGATTTAGTATCAGATGATCTTTTTTCTGAACTATCACTTGCACTACTCTAAACTCATTTAATGTACTTTTGGTATTTTAGGTATTTTTAATTATTTTTATCTTTTTATCTTTTTATATTTTTATATTTTGAGTCTATTTAGAGATTTAAGGTTTGAGAGTCTTTTTCCTTTTTTATTAGGATTCCTTTCCTTTCTTTACAAGTTAGAATTGTGTTCGATATTAATATTTATTTCTTTTCTTATGTATTAGGATCTAAAGTTTATATAAATATATATTTATTATATGAGGAATTAATACTCGGTTATTAAATAATATATTTTTTTCCGAAATATTTTGAGGACAACGGTTTATCTCTTCTTGTCTTTTCCTCAAACCTCAACTAGTAGAATAATCGCAATCCAATATCCAACCTCAATATATTTATTTCGAGAGAGGATGTTCATTATCAACCCCAAAAAAAAACGAGTACTATTAAGAATTTTTCATTTGAATCATTAATATTAAAAATTTTCAAAAGATACTGTGTTTGCACACTACTTTATGATCGGTGAAGATTCATGAGTTCCAAATAGTACTTGGCATCCTAATTATTCCCTAGTTTGTATCATTTTCTTTTGCATTTATAGAGGATGTTATCTTTGGCATGTTCACTTTGTTAGTAGCTCATGTTCACTAGAACACTGGTTATTGAAAATTTTATTCTAAACTGTTGCAATTGCATTTAATTTGGTTCTGATCATACTTCAATGAGGAAGCTCAAATGTTTTACATGAATATTTATGCCTTTAATCATGTGCTTACTCTTTGAAATCAAACTTAAAAGAAATTTGCAATTATTATCAATTAGTTATTCTTTTATTTTATTTTGTCTTAATAGTTCTTATATTAACTAGTGCAAGATAATATCCCATATGTTGAAAATTTATCTTTAGTTCCCGACCATAATGATACTTTATCTATTTCTAATTTGGTATGATATTCAATATTTTAAATTATTTTCATTAACTTTATATTTTTATTATTTTATTTTACTTATACAAATATTTCATTGTATTTGTAGGTGATATATATTTGAATTTCACTTATAATATGATAGTTAAAAATGGTTCATAGTAAATTAATTTAGTTTTTTATTACAAGACTTTGTTAGTCTAAAACTTAATTTCTAAGTATACTTTACTAGTGTATAGCTAGTTTTGGATATAAACTTTATCATTAGTATTACATAATTTGTGAATTTGACTCAAATGATTACTAGATGAATAAAAATTATTTTTTATCTCTTTAAATTTTATTTTGAAAATATTTTATATTCTATGTAGTGGATGAATTGTGATGATGTGTAAATTTTGAATTAATATTATATATTATGAATACATATGGGTGATCATTTTTAATGTCTTTATAAATTATTATAAATGAAATTTAATAGTGTCATTATAGATGAGTTAATGTAACATTTTTAAAAACCTTATAAATTATCATTACCGACATTTAAAATTATCAATATAAATTAACATTTAAATTTAATGAGACAAACATAAATGTTCTTCAAATATTTTTCCTGTTATTTTTGATTGTCAGTATATCTTTAGAATTAAGACACTTTTGAAGTTAACATAGATATTTTATAATGACATTGTACAAATGTTAGGAATACCGGAGGGCCTAAGATGATATCATATTGCAATGCATTTTTCGGTAATATTACCATAGTTTTAGTGCTATTAAAAATATACTATAAGGGTGTTTATGTGTACCCTTAAAGAACATTATTCTAGTAGTGTTCAAATTGACAAGGTAAAAAAACTACTAATTAATTAGCTACTAAATGATACAGGAGGATCCATAGATTATTATTATTATTATTATTATTATTATTATTATTATTATTATTATTATTATTATTTGATCCTGCCCAGAAACTGAGTCAGATGGACCGTCGGGTGAGGTGGATGGAATGTTGATCGAGTCGTGATGTTCCGGAGAGGGGTGTGCTGAGATGACATCTATGTTGACCAAGTCATCAGAAGTCCTCTGGTCAACGCTACTTGCAGCCAACGACCGGGTCGCCCGGTCCCTGGTATCCCGATGCTTGAGGCAGATCCAACAAATATATAAGTAACAGACTAGTACTAGAATAATCAAATGAAGGGAGAGTGAGTACTGAAAACATACCCTACCCCAGGGGACGCCCTCAAATAAGACGCTGCTCGAGTTGTTGTGACCTGGAAGAGCAAATGACTAGGAGCAAGTTGAAAAGATGGATCTAACAATGAGGAATCAGACTCTGCAGCACAAAACTTGATGCAACCTCAGCACACAGACCGAGTTATGATATAGGCGCACAGACCGGGACAAGACATCGTCACATAGGCCAGAATATGAAATTGGCACACAAGCTAGAATAATAATAACGACACGCAAGTTGGAACATGACACGCAAATCAGATCAATGCGAAGGTCGGGACATAGCACACACACAAATTGGCGTGAAGGCCAGAGCACAACGGAAGTGGAATGCCATTAGATCGGCCACCTTAGGGTCTACGACCACAGTAGCTGAATCGGTGCTTAAGAGTAGCGGCTGGAGAGGTGGTTCCGGCGAAGCCGACAGCAAGGGTGCAGGTCCCGGCTGTCAGTGTAAGGGGAGGCGGTGCCTCCTTGGTTGATTCCGGCGTTGCTCGGTAGAGGGAAAGGCACTGCGCGTGGTAGGAAAGAGTTACTGGCCGGCTAGGCTGCTGGTTGACGAGACTGCAACGACGTCTACGACAGTAAAGGCGCGCGGAGAGGAGACGACTGCAGGAGTTGACGGCATTTGTGGTAGCGTGGTCGTAGGGAGAAGAGGGGTGGCTTGGAGGCGGCTCTGGCGAGAGTAGAGGAGAGAGAGGGAGAACAGAGGGAGGATGGCTCCAGCATGGATGTCGGCGGTGCACGAGCGACGACGAGAGAGGGGGAAGAAGCTCCTCCCTTGGTTCGTCGTGGCAGCGGCAGAGAAACCCACAAAGAAGGAAGAAAAAACCCCTTGTTCGTGTCGATGGCGCTAGGAGGAGAAGAAGAGGCATGGCAGTCGGCGTCGGCGAGGAGATTAACGTGAGGGAAAGAGGCTGGCCCCCCTTCTTGGCGGTGGACCCAAAAAATGCAGAAAATAGGAGCCCTCAACATGATGAACAGTGCCAAAAAAACCCCAAAACCCTCCACATGTGAAAATACCAAATTGCTCCTCCTCTTTTTCCTAATTTCCTCTTTACCCTATATCTGTACCACAAACCTCCCCTTCAAGTCTAGTCGAAGGAGACGCGAGTCTGACTGACTAGACCCAACTAAACAAACAACGAAATTCCTCCTGAATGCAGAGTCAAATCATTGTGTCAAGTAGGCAATCAGTCAAATGCCAAGTGAGAAACCGAGCGATACGGAGCCAGCGATCGATCGGATGTCGAGCGGGAGATCGAGTGACATTGATCAGGCGGTCATGTAATGCTAAACTGAGCGATAGAGTGAATGCTGAGCGGCAGATCGAGCGATATCGAGCAGATGATCATGTGATGCTAAACCGAGCGATAGAGCGAATGTTGAGCGGGCGATAGGGGGTGTGTCGAACGAGTGGAAAGACGATAGGCGGGCGGTGTCAAATGCACGACCGAGAAAATGTCGACCGAGAAACAGAGATAATGCCATTCGGATTGAATGAGAATGATCGAGTGATGTCGAACGCGCAATCGAGAAAATGTCGATCGATTTGACAATAAATCGCGACCGGGCAATCGAACAATGGCGGCTGGGCAATAAAGAGAATGATGGATGAGCAAAGCAGTGAGTACGACCGAGAAAAAATGTCGACCGACCGACCGACCGGGCCATCGAATAATGCTGACCTGGATCAAAAGATGCTGAGTGGGTCTAAAGACGATGGGCGAGCGATAGTAAGTCACAACCGGGCAATCGAATAATGCTGACCTGATAATCGAAAAAAGCTGACCTGGTAATCGAAAAATGCTGACCTGGATTAAAAAATGCTGAGCGGATCGAAAGATGATGGGCAAGTAGTATCAAATGCGCGATTGAGAAAATGTCAACTGAGCAATAATAAATCGCGATCGGGAAAAATGTCGACCGGTACAAAGCGAACAACTGAGCAGATAGCCAAGCGATACTGATCAGTTATTGAAGAGAAGGCCAACCCAGTAATCAAAAGAATGCCAAGTGGGTGCGAAGCCTGTGCGTTGGATAGACATGGAACTTGAGACCAAATGAGAATGGGAACATAGCCCGTGGATCGAGAGCGAACACGAGTAGAGCCTGTGGATAGAGCACGAATGGGAGTAGAACAATCAGGCGGTTATGTGAATGCCGTGAAAGGAGGAAATCGGGCATCGACCGAGCAGCAAATACGGGGCAAAGCGATGAGTGAGATGCGGGGGACGAGTTCCGGGCAAAGCGGCAAGTGAGGCAGGAGCGGTGAGTGCCAGACATAGCCGTGATTGAGACGCGAATGGTGAGTGTCAGGCAGGTTAGTCGCGAACGATGAGTGCCGGGCAGAGCGGCAAGTGGAGCGAATGTGATGAGTGCCGGGCAAAGCGGCAAGTGAGGCGAGTATGGTGAGTGTCAGGTAGAGTGGCGAGTGAGCAGTAAGTGCCGACCGAGCAACAGCGGTGAGTGAAAACGTAAATTGAGAGTGCCAGGCAGAGCGGCGAGTGAAGCAAGTGTGATGAGTGTCAGGCAGAGCGGCGAGTGAGGCGAGCCCCTGGCTAGGGAGTAACCCGACCGACTTGTAATTGAGCGTGAGAGCCTGACCGGGAGGCCGTTGGTCGTGAGGGCACGCTCACTTATAACTCACCCTAGGGTGAGAGTCTAGAACCCGACCAGGAGGTCATTGGTCGCGAGAGCATGCTCGCTTATAACTCGCATTGTGGCGAGAGTCTGGAGGCGTGAGAGCATGCTCACTTATAACTCGCATTGGGGTCAGAGTCTGGAGGCGTGAGAGCATGCTCACTTATAAATCACACTAGGGCGAGAGTTTGGAGGCATGAGAGCATGCTCACTTATAACTCGCACTAGGCGAGAGTCTGGAGGTGTGAGAGCATGCTCACTTATAACTCGCACTGGGGAGAGAGTCTGAAGGTGTGAGAGCAAGCTCACTTATAACTCACGCTGGGGCGAGAGTCTGGAGGCGTGAGAGCAAGCTCACTTATAACTCGCATTGGGGCGAGAGTCTAGAATCCTGATCGAAAGGTCATTGGTCGTGAGAGCATGCTCACTTATAACTCATGCTGGGGGTGAGAGTATGGAATCCTGACCGAGAGGTCGTTGGTCATGAGAGCATGCTCACTTATAACTCGCGCTAGGGCGAGAGTCTGGAATCCCGACCGAGAGGTCGTTGGTCCTGAGAGCATGCTCACTTATAACTCGCGCTGGAGTGAGAGTTTGGAATCCTGACCGAGAGGTCATTTTCGTGAGAGTATGCTCACTTATAACTCACGCTGGGGTGAGAGTCTGGAAGCGTGAGAGCAAGCTCACTTATAACTTGCGCTGGGGCGAGAGTCTGGAGGCGTGACCGAGAAGTGATCTGGAGACCTGACTAGGAAACAATCTGGAGGCCTGACCAGGATTTGACCTAGAGACCTAGCTAGGAATGGATCTGGAGTTCTGACCAGGATTTGATATGGAAGTCTGACCAGGAGTTGACCCGGAAGTCTGACCAGGAGTTGACCTGGAGGTTTGACCAGGACTTGATATGGAGACCTGCCCAGGAATTGATCTGGAGGTCTGATTAGGACTTGATCTGGAGGCCTGACCAGGACTTGATCAGGAGACCTGACTATGACTTGACCTGGACACCTAACAAGGAATTGATCTGGAGATCTGACTAGGAGTTGACATGGAGACCTGACCACGAATTAATCTAGAAGTCTGACCAGGACTTGATCTGGAGGTCTGACCAGGACTTAATCGGGAGACCTGACCATGACTTGACCTGGAGACCTGACCAGGAATTGATATGGAGATCTGACTAGGAGTTGACATGGAGACCTGACCATGAATTGATCTGGAGGTCTGATCAGGACTTGATCTGGAAGTCTAACCAAGAGTTGATCTGGAGACCTGACCAGGAATTGGTCTGAAAGCCCGATTGAGAGATCGTTAGCGATACTCCGATACGAGACTGGTGGTGATACTCCGGTCTGAGACCGGTGGCGACAACTCAACCCCGAACGGGGGAGATAAGAGATCAGATAAGTTGATCCGAGACCACTGAAGACCGCTCGACCCCAAACGGAGGAGGTTAAGCCCTGAAGTTCATAGAAGTGGAGCCAGTAGCAATATGAGGGAGGAGAGCTTTTATCATACCTGACCGCAGAGTGGTGTCGACCGATTGAGGATCTATCTCAGTCCATCAACTCCTGAATACCCGTGGAGCGAGGGGAGAAGATAATAATCTAAGCCTTGATCGTCAATGGGAGTGAAACCCATGGTAATATAAGGGAGCAGAGTCCATAGCAATAGAAGGAAGCAGAGCACCATGGGTGAAGGGAGCAGAGCTTGTGGATGTAAGAGGATGCAAAACAGGTGGAGAATGCAGATCATATGGTAGTAATAGAGTGCAACGCCTATAGTAGTAAGAAGATGCAGAGTCAGTATCACTAAGAGGATACAGAACCCCATGGTGAAGGGTGCAGAGCCCCATGGTGAAGGGTGTAGAGCCCTGTGGTGAAGGGTGTAGAGCCTACAGTAGTAAGAGGATGCAGAGCCCATAGCACTAAGAGGATGCAGAGCCCCATGGTGAAGGGTGCAGATCCCCATTGTGAGGGGTGCAGAGCCTGTATCACAATTGACTGGGAGATAGGCCCCTAGTCCTTGATCGGAGAATAAGGCTCCTAGCCTGTAATCAAAGAGCGAGGCCCCGAGATCTTGATTGGGAAGTTGTGTCCCTACTGTCTGATCGGGGAGCTTGGCCCCTAATGTATGATCGGGGAGCTGGGCCCCTAGTGTCCAATCAAAGATCGAAGGTCCTAGTCTTTGATCAAGGAACTAAGATCTTACTCTTATCAGGGAGGTATAGCAGACCCTATAATCATAAAAAGAGAGCAAAGACTGTAACGTACCTGATCGAGGAGTCGTGCTAACCGATTGAGGGTTGGTCTCGGTCCCTTGACTCCCGAATACCCTTGGATTCAGGGAAAAAATATAATGGAAAAATTAACCTGTCGGCCAGCTGAAGCTCCAACTCAATTCCTTGACTCCCGAATACCCGTGGAGTGAGGGTAGAAGATAATACATTTGTCAGGATCCTCCGAGACTGTGATAATGGCAGAGAACCTCCCAACGTTGTCCATCTTCACGTTCCAGAACGGGTGGAGAAGATTTCCACAGACGATGCCAAATTGATCCTGCCCGGAATCTGAGTCAGATGGATCGTCGGGTGAGGTGGATGGAATGTTGACCGAGTCGCGATGTCCCAGAGGGGGGTGTGCTGAGATGGCATTTATGTTGACCAAGTCATCAGAAGTCCTCTGGTCAACGCTACCTGCAACTAGCGACCAGGTCGTCCCGGTCCCTGGTACCCTGATGCTCGAGGCAGATCCAACAAATATATAAGTAACAGACTAGTACTAGAATAATCAAATGAAGGGAGAGTAAGTACTGAAAACATACCCTGGCCTAGGGGCGTCCTCAGATAGGACGTTGCTCGAGTTGTCGTGACCTGGAAGATCAGATGACTAGGAGCAGGCTGAAATGATGGATCTAACAACGTGGAACCGGATGTGACGGCACAAAACTTGATGCGACCTCGGCACGCAGACTGAGTTATGATATCGCCACGCAGACTGGGACAAGATATCAACACACAGGCCGGAATATAGAATTGGCACGCAGGCTAGAATAATAATAATAGCACGCAAGCCAGAACATGACACGCAAATTAGATCAATGCGAAGGTCGGGACATAGCACACACACAAATTGGCGCGAAGGCCAGAGCACAACAGAAGTGGAACGCCATCAGATCAGCCACCATAGGGTCTACGACCATCGTAGCTGAATCAGTGCTTAAGAGCAGCGGCAGGAGAGGGGGTTCCGACGAAATCGGCAGCAAAGGTACAAGTCCCGACTGTCAGTGTAAGGGGAGGCGATGCCTCCTTGGCTGATTCCGGCGCTGCTCTTTAGAGGGAAAGGCAGTGCGCGTGGTAGGAAAGAGTTGTTGGCCGGCTAGGCTACTGGTCGACGAGATTGCAACGGCGTCTACGACAGTAAAGGCGCGTGGAGAGGAGACGATGACTAGGAGTCAGCGGCGTTCGCGGTAGCATGGTCGTCGGGATAAGAGGGGTGGCTTGGAGGCGGCTCCAGTGACAGGAGAGGAGAGTGAGGGAGAACAGAGAGAGGATGGCTTTAGCGGTGCACGTGCGACGACGAGAGAGGGGGAAGAAGCTCCTCCCTTGGTTCGTGGTGGCGGCGGCAGACAAACCCACGAAGAAGTAAGAAAAAACCATTTGTTCATGTCAATGGCACTAGGAGGAGAAGAAGAGGTGTGGCGGCCGGCGCTGGCGAGGAACTTAACATGAGGGAAAGAGGCTGGCCCCCCTTCTTGGCGGCGGACACCAAAAACGCAGAAAAAAGGAGCCCTCAACATGATGAACAGTGCCAAAAGAAACCCCAAAACCCTCCACATGTGAAAAGACCAAATCACCCCTCCTATTTTCCTAATATCTTCTCTCCCGCACGTTAAGCTCCTCGCCGGCGCCGGCCGCCACGCCTCTTCTTCTCCTCCTATCTCCATCGACACGAACAAGGGGTTTTTTCTTCCTTCTTCGTGGGTTTCTCTGCCGCCACCACCATGAACCAAGGGAGGAGCTTCTTCCCCCTCTCTTGTCGTCGCTCATGCACCGCCAACATCCACGCCGAAGCCATCCTCTCTCTGTTCTCCCTCTCTCTCCTCTCCTCTCGCCGGAGCTGCCTCCAAGCCACCCCTCTTATCCTGACGACCATGCTACCGTGAACGCCTCTGAATCCTGGCCGTCGTCTCCTCTCCGCGCGCCTTTACTGGCGTAGACGCCGTTGCAATCTCATCGACCAGTAGCCTAGCCAGCCAGCAACTCTTTCCTACCACGCACACTGCCTTTCCCTCTATCGAGCAGCGTCGGAAAAAGCCAAGGAGGCATTGCCTCCCCATACACTAATAGTCGGGACCTGTACCTTTGCTGCCGGCTTCGCCGGAACCCCCTCTCCTGCCGCTGCTCTTAAGCACCGATTCAGCTACGATGGTCGTAGACCCTATGGTGGCCGATCTGATGGCATTCCACTTCTGTTGTGCTCTGGCCTTCACGCCAATTTGTGTGTGTGCTATGTATCGACCTTCGCATTGATCTGATTTGCATGTCATGTTCCGACTTGCGTACCGTTATTGTTATTCCGGCCTGCGTGTCAATTTTATATTCCGACCTGTGTGCCGATGTCTTGTCCCAGTCTGCGTGTCGATGTCATAACTCAGTTTGCGTGTTGAGGTCGCATCAGGTTTCGTGCCGCCGCGTCCGGTTCCTCGTCGTTAGATTAATCTTTTCAACCTACTCCTAGTCATTAGCTCTTCCAGGTCACGACAACTCGAGCAGCGTCCTATCTGAGGGCGCCCCTGGGCCATAGTACATTTTTAGTACTCACTCTCCCTTCATTTGATTATTCTAGTACTAGTCTGTTACTTATATATTCGTTGGATCTGCCTCGAGCATCGGGATACCAGGGACCAGGGCGACTCGGTCGTTGGCTGCAGGTAGCGTTGACCAGAGGACTTCTGATGACTTTGTCAACATAGAAGTCATCTCAGCACAATCCCCTCCGGGACATCGCGACTCAGTCAACATTACATCCACCTCACCTCGCGGTCCATCTGACTCAGTTGCCGGGCAGGATCATTATTATTATTATTATTATTATTATAGGTATTTTTTGTATTTTTAGTAATTTTCACCTTTTTGGTATTTAAGGTATTTTAGGATTTTTTTTTTTGGTATTTAGGTTTTTTTAGTAATTTCTGTCTTTTTATATATATTTTTTATTTTGAATCCATTAGGGATTTTATAATTAGGAGTCTTTTTCAATTTTTATTAGGATCCCTTTCCATTCTGTACAAGTTAGGAAATTGGAGTCTATATATTAGGATTTATTTCCTCTCTCTGGTATTAAGGTTTGAAGTCTATATAAACATTTGTATAGTTGTTTGAGTATTTAATCCTCCATTATTGAATAATATTCCTTTTTTTTTTTGATAAAACCTTAAGGACGGTGTAATCTCTTTTTGTCTTCTCCTCAAACCCCCTTTTCATCAAGCCCACAAGATAATCGATATCCTGTCCGACATCAGTTGATATCAAAATTGGCAGGTTTTGATTTGAGGAAGTCGAGCATCATATCCAATGGAAGTTCGTCGTGGTGGTGCTCGTGGTCATGCGAGGTAGGTTCCGGCTGAGGAAGCCTCGCAACGTGGTCGTAGCACCCAAAACGTGATGAGGATTTATAGAGGGAAGTTGTAGATTTAATTTGGTATAATTTACAGAGGTAAGTCACAGATTTATCCCATCGCCTAATATAAATTGTGTGAATTCGTGAAGATCGTCATACACTGGTTGAGAGGATCAACAAGGAGATCTTAGACTTCGAGTTGATCTTAGACTTTGAGTTAATCTATCCAAATTTTATGGTACGTCGCAGACAGAGAATGTTATTGATTGGATCAACAAAATTGAGCGGTTCTTCTACTATAAGCAAGTACCAGATCAGATGAAGGTGAGGTTGATTGCCATCTGACTCAAGGATCAAGTTTTGGTGTGGTGAGAGCACTTATGTCACTTACGAGACAAACAAGGTAAAACCAAGATCAAAGATTGGGAGAAGATGAAGAAAAAAATTAAATATCACTTTATTCCATTTGGGTACACACAAACGAAGTTCCAAGGACAATTAGGTTTCGCCACAGAGGACGATAGCTTCGACGCCCAAGATGACCTTGACAGATTCGAAGATGATTTGGAGGAAGAAGTTGATGATGTATTTTATGGTAATGATCTTGAGACTTTTAGTGATTGTCAGAGTTTATTGATTTCTAAGGATTCACTGGTAGAACAAGATAAATCTAATCGTGGCAAGATTCCGGACGGCCAGATTATGACCAGTTCTACTTTCCCAATCGTCCGATCGTAGGAGGTAGCAAAGACGATGACAAGATCGAAATACTCGATGACCCAATCTATGATGACGATGAGATGGATGAAGTTGTCGAAAAAATTGGTGACGGTGTGTTGCAGGTTTCAAGTATTGATAATTCTCTCGACGAAGGCGCCATTGATAGAAAAGTTGAAGAGGAAGAACCTTTATCCTTGGGTTCTATTCAAGTCAAGGAGGCTGTTGAGAATGCCGTCATTGCCTTCCAGCAGATGGTGAAGGAGGGGGCTGCTGGTGAGGCGATCACCAATGGATCCTTGGGTTCAGCGAAGGATGACCTCTTGGCTATCATGCCCGAGTGGTTCTTTGAGATCAGCCCTATGTTGCCAGGAGAAGCTCATTTCTTAAAAGAGGAAAAGGTTCACATAAGCATTGTGGTCATTGGCCACGTTGACTCTGGAAAATTGACCACAACTGGTCATCTTATTTACAAGCTTGGGGGTATTGATAAGCGTGAGATTGAAAGGTTTGAGGAAGAAGCAGCTTAGATGAATAAAAGGTCTTTCAAATATGCTTGGGTTCTCGACAAGCTTAAGGCTGAGCGGGAGCGTGGTATCACCATTGATATTGCTCTTTGGATGTTTTATACCACGAAGTACTACTGCATTATTATTGATGCACCCAACATCGTGACTTCATTAAGAACATGATCACGGGAACGTCTCAGGTAGAATGTGCTCTTCTCATTATTGATTCTACCACTGGTATTTTTGAGGCAGGCATTTCAAAGGATGGGCAGACACGAGAACATATGCCCTTCTTGCTCTCACCTTTGGTGTAAAACAGATGATTTGTTGCTGCAACAAGATGGATGCCACCACCCCAAATTACTCAACGGCACGATATGATGAAATCAACAAGGAGGTGTCCTCTTCCCTCAAGAAAGTTGGTTACAACCCTGACAAGATTCCTTTTGTTCTCATTTCTGGTTTTGAATGTGATAACATGATTGAGAGGTCTACCAACCTGGATTGGTACAAGGGTCCGGCCCTTCTTGAGGCCCTTGACTTGATTCATGAGCCAAAGAGACCCACTGACAAGCCCCTTCGCCTGTCTCTTCAGGATGTCTACAAGATTGGAAATATTGGAACTGTCCCTGTTGGGAGATTTGAGACTGGCCGTGTGCTTAACTAGGCATGGTTGTCACTTTTGGCCCTAGCGGTCTGATCACTGAGGTCAAGTCAGTGGAGATGCATCACGACGCACTGCAAGAGGTTCTTCCTGGTGACAATGTTGGGTTCAATGTTAAGAATGTCGCGGTCAAAGATCTCAAGCGTGGCTTTGTTGCTTCCAACTCCAAGGATGAACCTGTACCGGAGGCAGCTAATTCTACATCTTAGGTTATATATCATTATGATCCACCTTGGTCAGGCAGCTAATTCTACATCTTAGGTTATATATCATTATGATCCACCTTGGTCAGATTGGCAACAGGATTAAATAGCTCGAGTTCGGTTCGAGCTTGGCGTGAAAAAAACTCGTTTAAAAATTAAACGAGCTTGGTTCAAGCTCATTTAAGATAATTAGCTATAATGATTAATAATATATTATTATATTTATTTTTTATGTTATATATATATATATATATATATTTACAATCCTGTTACCCTGTGGGACTTCGAAAATGTGCCTGTGCGCGACTCCTGTGCTGGCGCTGTAGACATGGATTTCATTTGTTTCTTTTATATAGATTTTGCTTTTTCACAGAACACATGAAGCTCTCTTCGGCAAACCAAAGGGACGAAGCATGAAGCTCTCTTCGGCAAAACAAAGGGACGAAGCTAGGGCACGCCGTCCTCGCCGCCCACCTTCCTCGGAGCTTGGGCACGAAGCTAGATCGATCTCTCTCAGCAAACCTCCGAAGCGAAGTAGGGCACGAAGCTTCCAGATCAAGCTCTCTTCGGCAAACCAAAGGGACAAAGCTAGGGCATGCCGTCCTCGCCTACGCGGAGCTAGGGCACGAAGATAGTGCGATCTCTTTCGACAAACCTCCGACGCGGAGCTAGGGCACGAAGCTAGGGCGATCTCTCTCGACAAACTTCCGATGTGGAGCTAGGGCATGAAGCTAGGGCGATCTCTCTCGGCAAACCTCCAACGCGAAGCTAGGGCACGAAGCTTCCATCTCGTGCCCCTCACCGCCTCGCGCGACCACCAACCCCTCTCTGTAAGGCTAAATGATCTTTGTTCATCTCTGTTTTCTCGAATGCTTGATTTGTTTAAAAAATCTTCTAACTTGATGAGAGATTGAGAAAGGTAGGTTGTTGTCCCAGATATCCTTGTCCTGTTTTTTCTTGGAGTACCTTTGCCTTTTCATGATTTTCCACTTGACTATGGTATAGTCATTTGACCAAATGCACATAGAAGTGGAAAAAAAGCAAGTACTACGATACCCTTCTGTAGCTGAAGCTAGCAGTAGTAATTCGGTCTTCAATAGGTGCTTTGCATATTGAGCAGCTATCACGACACGAGTTTGAAAATCCGGTAGGGAAAACATAATGGTAGAATCAAAGCAGCTGGAAGAAAGAAAATTAACAGTTGAAACCTAGCATGCAATTTATAACTATCTGAATAGCATGTTTAGACAATTATAAAAATATGAATGATGGCTAGATTGCAAATCCTGGCACCTTGTAAGAGCAGGATCTAGATCTTGTCTTCTATTTGTTGCAGCTATAATAAGCACTAGTGTTTCCAAGAAAATCAACATGGATCTTTGTATATAATTACATTTTTCTAATGGCACTAGTCTTTTTAATTTGTTGTGTATAATTTAACCATTAATAAGTTGGTCACAATATACTGCTTTAATTTGATCAGCTAAAACATACAATACAATGACCATATGTTAGAGTTGCAATATTTATAGTTTATTTACATGAACAAATTATAACCTCTTTATTAATTTATTTTTATCTTCAAAAAAATGAAGTTTTATAAATACGGTTCCTTAGTCAAATGAAGTGTTATGAATAAAATTTAGTTAATAATAGAGAAATGTTAAATTGAAACTAACACCATGCAACTATTCCAATTATAGGAGTTGAGATGTTGGGAATTCAATTGTATAAGGTGGGAAAGGTTATGTTTTGTCTATCAGTTGCATCAATATTATACCAATCAGTTATTTATGAAATTCCTCTACAATTGACATGTCTCATTTGGATTTCAACATTTTTTTGATAACTTATATTCTTTTGGTTCTACGTTTTACAAGAAACTTGCAAAACTTCGACTCTTTATATCCAATCCATGGTAATCATTTCATTTAAGTTCTAATATATTGTCTTTATAAGATTCTAAATGTTGTTTTAAATGTAGGGAAAAACATAAATTGTATTTGTTGGACGTGAATTGAGAATTTATGAAACGTGGGTAGAAGCTTCTGATCTTGTTATTCGCTTTAAGTGTGCCATATACAAATCTTTCAAAAGTAGAGAGGAGGCAGAAAAAGCTTTTGAGGCATACATAGATAAAAAATCTGCACCAACTTCCTTTGCACCAAGTCGAAATGAAATATCATGTGCAACTTCAAGTTCAAATTTAGAGAGAAAACTTTCAAAAACTGAAAAAATTATTAAGTTGAAAGATGCATTGAAAGAGCTAAAACATTAGTTGGATTCTCTTATGATCAGTGATGATAATGATGATGATTAGGCATGTTGTTTCAAGTTGTTATATGAGTCGAATTTCAAATAATAATTTTATTTTGAGTAGTTGCAAGTGTTGTATTGAAATTAAAATGATACTTCAAGCTAAATTGTTTTCATGATGTGGTTTGTTGCTATGGTAGAGTTGCTATGCACCTTGAGAGTTAATGATTTGCATCAAAATATTGTTAATACTAATAGTTTAAGTGTACTGTCTGTATGTCTGCTTGATGGTTATAATGATCTCTTGCAATTGGAAATATTATCTGGAACTGATCTCTAAGATGTATGTTGTATAAGAAAATTGTCTATTTAAGAGACATGTATTTGAAATGGTTCTCTATTCCTCATTATGAGAAGATGATGTAATAGCGTTGCAACAGATGAGAAATCCATCAATTGAAGAAAGCTACATAGGGCTGGGATTGAGATAATACCTTCTATTGCATTAAAAAAAATGTATGAAAATAATGGCATAGCAAAATGAGACCAAAAAACTTATGTCTTTTGCTATTTCTCCAAACAAGATACTCAGGCGTTGTTGTGAATAAATAATAAGTTGCTCTATTGTGAATTTCCCTTTTATCTTCTTAACTCTGGCAGATGAATGATGCTCTTTAATGGACTGCAATTAGTGGCTTTGTAGAGGAATGGTTGAAGATTTGTTTGCATACAAAGGAAAAGGTAAAGACCCTACATGATGCCTTGTCTCCTTGGCCAATTCGAATCGGTCGAGGAGGAAAACGGGCAGGTGGATTGGAAGACGAGGCTGCAGCGGCCACTGCATCTATTTGATAATCCATTGTTTTAAAAAACAAAAAAGCTATGTTGCACATAATAACCTTCTAATCCATTTCTAAAAGACAAAAGAGGTGATCCAAATTCATTAGTCTTCTACCAGCAAAAACAAAATACATTTTCAAGCTATAGGAACTGAAGCCCAGAAGTTTTTTGTTTTTCCAAGGATTTGTACTTCAACCAGATGTTAAGCGTTGAATATTGATGAATTCATCTTCACAGCCGAACTTGTAAAGTGAAAGAAGATTTGCTCATGTGTCGTCATCCAAATCAAAACAACAGTTCCCTGCAGAAATACTATCATCAGAAAACCTCTCACTGCACTTCATCAGAAAACCTATAGTAAACAAAGAATCTAGAGTTCCAGGATCTCCATTCGCAGGCATTATAATGCAGATGCATTTGGAGAGTTTTCAAGATGAGAGAAATAGTCACCACCTGTGGTTTGATCTGCCAATTGATGCTTTCTCAGCAAATGCCTAACTGTTTTTTTGGCAGCAAGAGTCCTTCGTTTACTTCCCCTTGCCTTTTTGATTTTCAACTTTGTGCCATCTAGAGGTTTGTCTCCAAATGCAAAATGGACTATTGGAGATAAATCAGCTGTCTTGGCTCTTGAACGTGGCTGGTGTTGAGGTGGAGTTGCAAAATTGGCATGAATTCTGTCAAAGCAATCTTGTGCAGACTTTTCTACTACCTGTGGATACACAAAATTATATGGCATTGGGTATGGTGCACTATAATTCTAGCAAGGGAATCACAATATAGACCATGAATCATCACCATAGTATGTCACATTCTATCCTCTAGTGTTAGCCTTTGGATCACCTCGAATGACAGCCTTTGGATGTTGAACTATAACATGAAAATAAGATATAAGAAAGTGAAGAAGCATAACAAAGCAACAGATATGCTTCGAGACATGGACAAAGCAGAGACGAACAAAAATATGTGTTTGGAAGAGAAAATGAATCATACCTGCCAGCACAACATTGTCATTGTTAATTAGTGACAAATTCAGCTGCTATAGATCTCAAAAACTTTTAATCAATGTAATTCATACCTACCAGCACAGTAGTCCGCACAATGCATTTTCTAAGTCCCGCAGGGTACAGATAGAGTTACCTTTTGCTGTTAATCTACTAGTCTCAAAATAAATTTGCAAAGACTAACAACAGATGGAGCAATTTTTGATGAAATTTACAGTGACAAATTAAAATAGCAACACCCAATTTTCATACAGTCGACACCCAATCCCTTCTTCTATGAAAGGATTCAACTTGGTCAACATTGCGCCATTTGAGGTGAGAACAATTACAGAAATGAGACGTTTGAAGCTTGTTTAAACAGATACAGAAATGCTTAAAGAGTTCATAATAGCCTACTCAAATGTGAAAAATATGATGCTTGTTTAAATAGATACAAAAATGATTAAAGAGTTCAAAATAGCCTGCTCAAATGTTTTTGTTTCTGCATCACCAACTGAAGCTTGTTTCTGTTTCTGCATCAATCAATCAACCATTAATTTCTATTTATGCATCGCCCACTCAAGCAAGAGGAAAAACATAAGCTAAATAATGTCAAATATTTAATCCTTGTAAAAAAAATCATGGACAAACCAATTGTACCAATTGTAGATGATGCCTACCTGCCTTCGGTCAAATAATGCTGCTAGATCAAATGCATTGAGATTTAGAGGACCCACCTGCTTGCAAGAGAGAACCCCAAGGAAGAGCTTCACAATATTTTCATGGACAACTTTAACCAATTTATTTCTACCATCAAAAAATGATACTGAATAAACATAATATTACCCCATTGAATTATTTGCTAACGAATATTGTTAGAACCTATAATAATAAAGACAATTATTAATTTTAATATCTCAATCAATCAACCACTAACTTTAAATTAAACTTTTATAGTACTTGCCTGCTATAGATGCCAATTCTTCTTCATATGTGTCATCATCGCTATTATGATGATTATCCAAAGTTGATCTGACAATCAACACCATGTCAAATGTACACATTTAATAAAAGATATTGATTTGCAAATAAAATTATCATACAAATGGAGAATTAATCGACACATACCCTTGCTATAAAATGGGAAAATTGCTCTTGTCATGTGACACACCTCGATGCCACATCCACGACATAACCGGGACTTTGAGGTTGACTTCTCCTTTGATGATTTCAATATCTTCCCACATCCCTTTGCTCTTACTAAAGAAGAATCAATAATATTAGGAGACTCATCCATAGATTTCTTCCTTTGATCTTTATTGTCATATGTTTTACTAATGTTCATCTCTTGAATTTTATTGTAAATACAATCCAATTGCTCATCCAAGAAGTTTGTCCCCTCATCAGTCAAAGATGCATCATCAATTAATACTGAAGCTTTATAAGATAACCTTGAGTGCCTTGACATCAAAACCCTATCTGGATCATCAATAAAATTTTGCACCCCCAAAGCATATATTGCTCCAACCTTTGCATCTCGTGTTCATCGTTTGAGTATATACTTATCAGGCAAATGAAACACTTGGTTGATACAAAAAAAAACTAACATATGCCTGCATAGAATGCCATCAAACTCAAATTTCCTATAGCTACAGGATATGTTATCCCTCTGTTTGTCATGCGTGAGCACCCTTGGTTTAGAGGAAGAACAACTTTGAAAATTCATCACATGATAAACCACTGGGTCAACTCCCATAGATACTTGTTGCATATAATAACCATGACTCTCACTCATTTCACTTTGAAACTCCACCCATTTCTTTTTTGTATACAACTTAACCATTTGAGTTTCCATTGACCAGTTTGTCTTAATCCTAGGATGTTCATTCATATCAATATGATCTGCAACTAACTCATTGTGTCTTTGATGTCTCAGTGCCCTATTGAAATGGGTGATAAAGTCCATCGAGTTTTTATTTGAGACATCTCTTGAAAAATACATGGGAGCCTTCAAATCTCTGACTACTTGACATTCCAGTACAAAATACATGGCTAAAATAAGCTGGCACCCACTTATGTTGCAATTCATACATCAACGATAATCAATCATTTCTCTCAAAGTTAGCACACTTGATAACCTCTTCCCATGAATTCTCAAATTCATCAAGTGTTGTAGAATTTCTAATAACATTATTTATACTTTGATAGTAGTCATGAAAAGTCAAAGGATGCAATTTTTCTGGAAATTTGTTTAGTTTGTGCCACAAACAATATCGATTCACTGTTTGAGGGAAAACTTGGGCAATGACTTTTGTCATAGTAGGATCCTGATCAGTGATAATCACATTTGGTGCACCTTTAGACATGACTTCTATGAACTTGTTAAGCAGCCACACAAAAGATTCAGTTTTCTCATCACTTATAAAGCCACAACCAAAAATAATTGTCTGGTGATGATAATTCACTCCTACAAATGGTGCAAAAATCAACCCATATTTGTTGGTGTTATATGGTGTATCAAATACAACCACATCACCGAATACACTATATGCCGTTCTTGATACATGATCATCCCAAAAACATCTACTGAATCTGTTATCTGAATCAATCTAGTATTCAAAGAAAAAAGTTGGATTTTTCTCTTTTTTAGATGCAAATAGCTCGATTAGTGTTTCAACATCGATACCCTTTTGTTCATCCCTTAGCTCTTTCTCAAAATTTCTAATATCTCTTTCTATGCAACCTACTTGCCGGGCCCTCCATATTCTATCTCTAATAATCACATTTGTTGGCAAGTTGGCACATTGGCCTCTGAAAACCGTTGAGTCAATGCTTTTTTTGCTGCTGAAACATTACGATGTGAGCGTAGAAAAAGCACCTTTAAGGGCGTCGATAGTGGATGATTAGGACCTTCGGTGAAATTAGTGACAACCCACGCAAATTCAGTTTGTTTCTTGACAAGTGAAATCTTTGACTTACAACCAGTTCTAACTTCACCACGTGTTCTTTCCCTTGTCCGTTGATCACCCTTTGTTTGTTTATTCCGTTGATCATCCGTATGCTCTTCTTTAAAGCTTACAAATATTTTCCACGCAGCCTCATTTGTTATCTTATTTTTCTTGCTACTATTTATCCTTGCACTAAATCCGGATTCACATGCATATTGGTTATAAAATGAAAATGCCTCATCTATTGATGAGAATTCCATCCCATATTTTTGCTTTCGATCATCTGCAACTTGAGGAATGTATAACTGATCTTCACCATGATTTTCACCCATTGCTAAGAAATTTTAGATATAGATGAAATGAAATTCTTCATATCATTATCAAATAGCCAGAAAAAACATTGTACGAGTGATACTTCAAGCTCATGCATGCAACCCGAACAAAAACACAAAGGTAACAATAAGACATCCAAAAAAATAGAACACTCTGATGTGCATTTTTTTTTAACGAATACAAATTGATATAAGGACTGTTATTAAGGAAAAAGAAAGGTTATAAAAATGCACATTTCCCCAATTATAAGTTGCTAAAAATCTCAATTGAATCCTTAACCAAAATCAGTTGTTAACCACCGGATTGCCCAAACTCATCCTGAATCTTACTATTAATTATCTGCCATGGTGATTAGCTATCAAGTTGATAAGTATAGTTGTTAATATTAAGCTTTGTAAGATTTTTAGGAATGGGTAAGAAGAATGGATCTTCTAAAGTCGCATGAAAATAGAAACAGTATGATCCTTTAGATACATGTCAGGAAAAACAAATTGCAAATAGAAATGAGGTATAGGAGTCTCACAGAGAGGGGCGAAACTAGGGCTAGAAGTCGGTAGAAAACCCTATATGCCTGGGGAGGAGACGATGATGAGCAAAGGCAATAGGAACAATGAAGGAGAAACTTTGCTGCCCAACCCTCGCTACCCTAGCTTCGCTGACAAGCTTCCCCATTGAGGGAAGAGGACACCACACAACGAGGGAAAGCTTCGCTGTGAGAGCATGCGGCGAGGGTCGCAGCGAGGATGCTGAGCACAGAGAGCATCGCTGTGAGAGGATGCTGAGCACAGAGAGCGTCGCGAAGCTTCGCTGCCGAGAGAACTTGACGCGGTGAGGACGACGTCAGGGCGATGAGTTTGGCTCTGCCCTAGCTTCGTTTCGAAGTTTTAAGTAAATCCAATATTATCTTCTGTGAAGTGGAAAGTCAAAGAATCCATGTCTGCAGCGCTAGCACATGAGTCGCGCACAGGAACATTTTTGAAGTCCTATATATATATATATTTATATATATATATATATTAACCTAACGGTGATGTTGGATTCGTCAAGGATTATGCTGCAGCTGTGAGAGAATACGAGAAGTATTTAAGTGACGTGAAGATGGATAAGAACAATGTTCCACGATGTCGTGCTCATCGAGGAATCGACAAATTAACGAAAGTTCTCAAAGTCCTACAACTACTAGTAGATTTTGCTGATTTAGTGATGACCTTGCTTCTAGGCTACCAACATATACTACTCTAAACTCAAGGATGAATTCTTTTAACCCAGGATGACTCATGCAGGCAGGGACGGAGCTAGACATCTTATCGGGAGGGGGCGGAGTCAACTACATACTAACCCCCTCTTTAAAAAAAAAAAAAATAGAAGGGGGGGAGTCAACTAAGTACTAAACCCCCCTTCTAAATAAAATTTGTGTGTGTGTGTGGGGGGGGGGGGGGCACCACTCCCCTCCACCTTCCACAATGTCGTGCTCATCGACGAAAGTTCTCAAAGTCCAACAGGTACTAGTAGATTTTGTTGTTTTAGTGATGACCTTCCTCCTAGGCTACCATCGTATACTACTGTAAACTCGAGGATGGATTCCTTAAGATGCTAAACCCCTCTACTAAACAAAATTTGGAAAGGGTCACCACCCCCACGCCCCGTCCCTACATGTAGGAGGATCCATAGATTTTTATTATTATTTTGATATTTTAGTAATTTTTCACCTTTTTATTATTTAAGGTATTCATAGTATTTTAGAATTTATTTCCTTTCTTTGGTATTAACGTCCGGAGTTCATATAAATATGTGCATAGTTATTTGAGGAATTATATTTCTTTTTTTTTTCAGAAAAGCCTTAAGGACGGTATAATCTCTTCTTGCATTCTCCTCCTCAAACTCTCATTCTCATTAAACTTGCAGGATAATCACTTTCCTATTGGACATCATTAAACAACACATTGTGTAGTCCAGTTTAAGTATTTGATTCGACGAGTTAACATGAGCCTTCAAACATTTCTTCATTAATGATTTATTCTTGAAAAACCTCTCTAAATTATGTAATTAATGCTTTTAAAATTTATAAATAAGATGGATGCTAAAATGGAAGTAATAATAACACAGAGGTCTACCAATATGGTGATTGCTTAGGTAGATATGTAGTTCAATTTGTACAGAGTGGTGTAACTTACATGCAAGAATAATCCTTTGAGGATGACATAAGTTATTTTAAGTGAAACCCTTCTGATAATTTGATGCTTAAATTTTATGTAATGGACTACTAAAAATAGAAAAGCTAAAGATATACATTCCCCTCCAAATAAAACACACATTTAAGTATTTATATAATACAAGGTTATCATTTTTCGCCATTAGTTCTACCTTGATGTTTATTAATTCTCATCGTCTATTCAACTATGTTCAAGTATGCCCCCCAGGCATGGCTCAACGCTAAGACGTTTAACAGATTCACAGAAGATTAGGGTTTGATACCTAGTTGGAGCATGCAACAAGGCTATTAATGCTAGACAATCTATTGTCAGAAATATTTAAAAAAATTACTAAATTAAAATTACATAAAATCAATTCTAACTTATCTGTTGAGATGACTTAAGCGGATAATCTTAGACTGCTAGCGGAGTTGGTTCTGCCAAGCTTCCAGTGGTCTGAGTTATGGAGTTGATGCGGTGCATAGTCGAATTGGGAGTTGATCACCGAGTCAGGAAGGGAATTCGTTGAGTAAGATATCGAGGCCTGCGCCCAATGTAATTTCCTTTAAACAGATTCACCCATCTCTGTGCTTCGAGGTTCTCTCGGATCGTCTGTTTCCCAGGATCCAATGGCAAAACCACACACGCAACCAAGCAATGGTAGTTTGTGGTGAACTGAGAATGCACTCGAGTGCTATCACGAGTAGTTCAGTCGAACGGATGCATGGCTGAGAAAGTTTTTGTGGGAGAACACGGGGTGAACTCGAGTCCTCTCACTCTCTCTCTTCTGCTCAAGATCTGAGCTCCTTATACAAGGGCTCAACCTTTAGCCGTAATAAATGACTGATTAATGGTTATTTATTGTCATTAATTGCTGTCAGTTTTAATTAGATTAATTAATGGTTATTTACTGTCATTAACTATTGATACTTTCAATTAAATAAATTAATGACTATTATTGCCATTAATTGTTGACAGTTGAATGAATTAATAATCATTTATTACCATTAATTGTCGATATTTTCAATTGAATTGAATTAATTAAAATTAATTCATTCGTTTCACCTGAGCAACAAAAAAATATGGCAAAACATTAGTTTATTCACTTGGGCAAATCTTGTCTTGACTGGTCTGACATTCGACATACGTTGGTCATGCTTGCACACAAGTCAACCTTAGTTCAGTACAATCTGGGCTCTTGATTTGCACCCACCCCTACACACCCATAAGTGAGAAAGTCTCTCCCCATGCATATGTTTACAACATCAATGCATGTGCCATAATTTAAACTAACAATAAAGCCAAGACTTCTAATGTGGGACTAAAAATCCATGTGCAATAGAGTCTCTTCGTCTCCATCTCTTTATTCCATTCATATTCCAATAATCCCCCACATGAATGAAAAACAGGATATGTGATAGCATTCAACAGTTGTGTCTAGTATTGGATAGGTAGGTTTTACTGTTTGAACCTTCCCTTGTGAAGATTTATTTGCATATTGGCTAACAGTAGACATGATGTCCTTGAACTGTTCTGCCATCTGTATAAGCATTAACAAATCTCACTCAAAACTCTTCCTGATACAACTCAGTTCTCATGAGTGTGTTCATTCTTAGCCATGAACACGCTTGGTTCTATAAGAAGCTCTAAGAATTATGCCTCCAATACTGTTCGAAATGGTCCCACTTCTTTCTCACATAAGTGATCTCTTAAGAGTATTCCATATTACTTTACTGGATCATTAAATATTGTGTGCTTAACCTCCATCCTTCACTGATCTATTGGGTTGTTCCCCCACAGTGAGTAATTTTGTCGGTACAATTAGGTTGTCCCTTTGAACCAAGTTCTTAGGATCTCAAATATGCATAGGTTGGGTTTCCTTTGCACTAACATTTCCTATCGGCATCAAGCTATCCCTCGCAATGAGCTTGTTACTAACTCTTTGTTTAACCCTTTGGTTAACAGATTTGTTAGGTTATCCTTTGATTTCACATGTTTAACAGTGATAACTCCTATTGAGAGTAGTTGTCTAATGGTATTATGTCTACAACATATATGCTTAGACTTACCATTATACAGATGGCTCTGTACCCGGCCAATTGCTGATAGATTATCACAATATATGCAAATTACCGATATTGATTTCGGCTATATCGAAATATCTTCTAAGAATTGTCATAGTCATTCAGCCTATTCACCACATTTGTTAAGAGCTAAAAACTCAGATTTCATCGTGGATATAGTTATTATAATTTGTTTAGAAGATTTCCACGAAATTGTTGCACCTCCAAGAGTGAATACATATCCACTTGTAGACTTAGAGTCTTTTATATCAGATATCCAACTCGCATCACAGTATCCTTCAATCATAGCAAGATATCTCGTATAGTGCAGTTCATATTCATGAGTATCCTCAAGTACCTCAGTACTCTTGTTATCCCTCTTTAGTGCTCAACATTGAGATTACTCGTATATCTATTCAGTTTACTTACTGCGTAGATCAAGTCTGGTCGTGTACAACTCATTAGGTACATCAGAATTCTAATCACTCAAGAGTTCTGAGAGATACGTTATTCTCAATTTTTTGATAGATGTTGACTCATATCTATCAGTGTTCATGCCAATGCAGTATCACATTTAGTGAATTTCTCAAGAATCTTGTCCATGTAATGAAACTGACTAAGAACAAGTCCTTCTGTTATTCTAAGAATTTTGATTCCTAGAATCACATCAGTTAGACCCATGTCTTTCATATTAAATCTTGAGTTCAACATATCTTTAATTAGTAAATTTGATTATTTTATCTTTACTTCCAATGATAAGTATGTCATCTGTTGGAACCCCGAGGTGTTTTGATGTGATCAAACAAGTTAAGTTAGGTCCTGCGTTGTTTAACCCTTGTGTCTAAGTGTACAGGAACTTAGGAACACAGGAAGTCGAGCGGAAGACGCGGCTAGCGAGAAGGACGGCACGAGAGAGAGCCGACGGGCTCGGTGCGTCTGAGGGACGAGGTGTCCGCGGAAGAGTACACCGGTGGACGAGAAGAACGTGCGCGGCGTTCGAGGGACGAGAAACCGGGAAGGAAGGCTGCTCGAGGAGAAGGCCGGAACATGGGTTCGGGTGAGCCCTATTCCGGATGGCCGAGATCACCCAAGTTAGTGGAGCCGGAATAGAAGACCCGGACCGAGACGAGCTGAACCGAAGCGGAGCGACCAGACGGAAAAAGTCAACCAGAGTTGACTTTTGGGGTCCGGGGCGCCCGGAACCATCCGGGGCGCCCGGACCCCTCCGGGGCGCCCGGAATGATGTTTTTGACCAGATCGAGTCAAACTCGATCTAAACGTTGGGGGATAAAGTTTTATCCCCCCAGGGCGCTCGGAACCCTTCCAGGCGCCCCGACCAAAGCTATAAATATAGCCTTGGTCCAGAAGCAAATCAATTAATCAGAACGACGAACTTGTAATCAACTTCTGTGTGCTTTACTTTTCTTCTTGTACGTTCAACGCTGTAAGAGGCTACTCCGCCTAGAGGAGAATCAGATAGTGTGCTTACATTCCTTGGATTAGCAATCCCCTGATTGCAAACCAAGTAATTCCTCTGTGTCTATTTTTCTGTTTTAATTAGTCTCTGCTTTTTAATTACAAGTTCTTTTAAGTTAGTTGAATATCCGAGAAGGGTTTTGGTTTTATTTTGTAGGGCAATTCACCCCTCCCCTCTTGCCGGCCTCCAAAGGGACCTACAAGTGGTATCAGAGCGAGGACGCTTCAGGAGGACTAACCGCCGATCGAAGCAAGAAAGATGGCCGGACCAAGCATCGTTCCACCAAAATTCGAGGGGAACTTCACAGACTGGAAGCGTCGTATGGAGGTATTTCTAAAAACCGAGATTGAAATTTATTTTATTATGAAATACGGTTTTGTAGCTCCAACAAATCAGAACGGTGAAGAAAAAGAAGAAAGCAATTGGACAAAAAAAGAGCAGAATGAGTTCGTAGCAAACAGCCGTGCGGAACATCACCTGCTAAGCGTATTACCGCCTCAGGAAGTAAACCGCATCGGAAGCTACTCATCAGCTAAAGAACTTTGGAAGAAGTTTCTAGAACTCCACAAAGGCACATCCGAAGTGAACATCCGCTTGGAGAAAGGTGAGAAAGTAGCCGGTCTACATGCAAAGGTAAAAGAACTAGTTACTGGTCTCGAGAACCTCGGTGAAAAGGTAACAAATCGGGACGCCTTACGCTACGCACTCAACGCCTTTCCCAGAACTCCAGAGTGGACGTCAATCATCGACGCCTACTACATCTCAAAGGACCTGGAGGTAAGTACATTAGAGGAATGTTTTTCTACTCTTGAATTACACGAAACTAGATGTGCAGGAACGACAAAGGATACAACCCAGACTATAGCGCTGAACACAACTCAGAAGGATGAACTCGAGTCAGACTCCGAAGACGATCAAGAAGCGCACATGGTAAGAAATTTTAAAAAATTCTTTAGGTCTAATAAATTTAAAATGCAGAATAAAAAGAATCAAAAAGGAGGAAGAAAGGTGCGATGCTACCAGTGTCAGAAGGAGGGACACATAAGAGAAGACTGCCCAGAACTCAAAAAGGACAAAAGGAAGTCTCCCAAGAAACACAACCTAAAAGCAACTTGGGATGACACTTCTTCATCTGAATCAGAAGCTCAAGAATACGCCGGGATAGCACTGATGGCAAGCCACGATGGACAAAGTATATCAGAATCGAGCAACGATGAAGAGGGAGCGACCTCGGATGAAGGCAGCGAAGCAGGGGGAGATTCAGGCTTTAAGTCTGACATGGTAAGTGAGGTATGCCTCTTACCCCTGATCAACTTACTCCGGCATTAAGGCAATGACTAAATCCATGTATAAATTAGAAAAAGAAAATGCCAAATTAAAAAATGAAATTTTGGAAACAAAAGGAATTTTAGCAAAATCATGTCTAATAGAGGATTTTGATAAATTGAAAATTCACAATGAAAAACTAAAAGAAGAAATAGAAAGATTGAAAAAATATAAAAGTTCAAATATTTCTACTTTTAGAAATTATAGAGGTTTAAATTGGTATTATAGATTTCATCAAAGTCAAATTAGAAATATATCAAAAATCTATGTACCTAGGAAATACTTGGTTAACCCTGTAGGTAGGAACCTCTACTGGGTTCCAAAAACCTGTTTAATTTAACTTAGCATTTTCAGCAAGAAAATTAAACGACTAATTTCATTATGAGGCTTTGTCTAAGGAAGTGGTTGTTGCTCCAATAACCAAGAAGGCCTAGTGCCTCGCCACGACCTGGAAGCCAAGTATCGAAATGAAAAGTTTAATTGACTAACTGAAAAAGCATTAATTTAATTTACCTAATGCTTTAAAAGAGTTATTCAATTGATATAATTTATAATAATTTTTTTTAATTAAATTTTTTTTTATTGACTTAGAAAATTTCTGAAAATTATTGACTTAGAAATTTTCTGAAAATTGACTTAGAAATTCTTTTTGGAAATCGACTTAAATCTTTTATAAAAATTCAAGTTAAAATTTTTTGAATATTGACTTAGAATTTTTTTTACTAAATATTCTCTTTTGAAACATTGCCTTAGAAAGTTTTTATGAAAATTCACTTAAATTTTTTTTTTTACCTTAGACTTGTTTAAAGAACCCCTATTTTTAATGTGATCAAAGGGGGAGAAGAATGTTAAGTCTAGTCTAGGGGGAGGTATATAAACTTTTTTATGAAATATCTTTGGACTTAATTGTTTTTATTACATCTGTTTTTCCCTAGCTTAACTTGGGTTGCTCACATCAAAAAGGGGGAGATTGTTGGAACCCCGAGGTGTTTTGATGTGATCAAACAAGTTAAGTTAGGTCCTGCGCTGTTTAACCCTTGTGTCTAAGTGTGCAGGAACTTAGGAACACAGGAAGTCGAGCGGAAGACGCAGCTAGCGAGAAGGACGGCACGGGAGAGAGCCGACGGGCTCGGTGCGTCTGAGGGATGAGGTGTCCGCGGAAGAGTACACCGGTGGACGAGAAGAACGTGCGCGGCGTTCGAGGGACGAGAAACCGGGAAGGAAGGCTGCTCGAATAGAAGGCCGGAACATGGGTTCGGGTGAGCCCTATTCCGGATGGCCGAGATCACCCAAGCTAGTGGAGCCGGAACAGAAGATCCGGACCGAGACGAGCTGAACCGAAGTGGAGCGACCAGACGGAAAAAGTCAACCAGAGTTGACTTTTGGGGTCCGGGGCGCCCGGAACCATCCGGGGCACCCGGAATGATGTTTTTGACCAGATCGAGTCAAACTCGATCTGAACGTTGGGGGATAAAGTTTTATCCCCCCAGGGCGTCCGGAACCCTTCCAGGCGCCCCGACCAAGGCTATAAATATAGCCTTGGTCCAGAAGCAAATCAATTAATCAGAATGACGAACTTGTAATCAACTTCTGTGTGCTTTACTTTTCTTCTTGTACGTTCAACGCTGTAAGAGGCTACTCCGCCCAGAGGAGAATCAGATAGTGCGCTTACATTCCTTGGATTAGCAATCCCCTGATTGCAAACCAAGTAATTCCTCTGTGTCTATTTTTCTGTTTTAATTAGTCTCTGCTTTTTAATTACAAGTTCTTTTAAGTTAGTTGAATATCCGAGAAGGGTTTTGGTTTTATTTTGTAGGGCAATTCACCCCTCCCCTCTTGCCGGCCTCCAAAGGGACCTACATCATCTACATATAGGCACAAGATGATGTAGTCATTCTCTATAGCCTTCATTAGACACATTTATCACATTCATTAATTTTGAATCCATATTCCTTCATGGCATTATCAAATTTTTTATGTCACTGCTTTGGTGCTTGTTTGAATCCATATAATGACTTTGCCAATCTATAAATATTATTTTTCTATCTTGGTACAAAAAATCTCTTAGGTTACTCCATGTAGATTTCCTCTTCTAAATCTCCATTTAGAAAGACTATCTTTACATCCATCTAATCTATTTTGAGATTTCATAGAGCGGTTATAGCTAACAATATTTTTTTGGAAGTTATTCTCGATACCGGAGAATATGTATCAAAGTAATCAAGGTCTTCTTGTTATCGGTATCCTTTCATTACCAATATGACCTTGTACTTATCAATTGTGTCATCTGACATTATTTTCTTCTTGAAGATCCACTTACGACCTAGTGGTTACTTCCCAAAGATCCACAAGTTCTCAAGTTTCATTTTGCAAGATAGATTTTATCTCATATGCAATTGCCTCTCTCTAGTGAGGTCCATAGAAGAGCTTGCTTCTTCTGAGTAATTTCAGAGCTCATTTTCCAACATAAAAGTGATAATAATCCATTAGATTTTTCTACCGAGCTATTTTGCTCCATCTAAGCTCAACCTCGACTAGTTCCTCATCATCATCTTCACCTTGTGTTTCATATGCCCGTTTTGAGGAGTTAGCTTCCTCTTGGGTCTTATACGGAAACACATGCTCATAGAATAAGACATTTCTCGATTTTATTATCTTATTCTTATGTATTTTTGGTATTTATGACTCATACACAAAAAATTGACATGCACTATTGTTATGTTCATATCTAATAAATATACAATCAATAGTCTTTGATCCTATCTTAATCTTTTTGAGATCAGACATCAAAACTTTGGCAAGATGCCCCCACATTCATAAATATTTATAGGATGATTGTCTTCCATTCCACAACTCATAAGGGCTCTTATCTATTTTCTTTCGGGAAACCTTATTTAAAAGTAATTAGTTGTTAACACAACTTCCCCCCACATGAACTCTGGCAGTCCAAAGTTCAATAGAAGAGAATTCATCATCTCCTTTAGAGTTCAATTCTTTCCCTCAGCAACTCCATTTTGCTGAGGAATATAAGGTGCTATTATTTTGTGTCTGATCCCATGTTCAGTACATAACTCAGTAAACAGTGATATATATTCACCACCTTGGTCACTTTTAACCACCTTAATATTTTTATTATAATGATTTTCAACCTCATTCTTATAGAGAGTAAATTTCTATATAGATTCATCCCTATTTTTGAGAAGATACACATAACACTATTTTATGTTATCATCTATAAAAGTGATGAAATATTTATTCTCACCACGTGTTGGTGTACCTTTGAGGTTGTACACATTGTTATGAATTAGCCCAAGTGGTTTGTTGCTTCTCTCAACATGTTGAAAGGATGATTTTGTCATTTTTGCTTTAACAAAAATCTCACACTTGTGTTTTAGGACAAGGTGGAATGTAGGCATGCTTTGTATATTTATTAATTTACGCAACACATTATAGTTAACATGTCATAGTCTACCATGTCGCAAACATGAAGACTCAAGCATATAAGTGAAAGAGCTTTCATCTTTATTTATCTTAGGCCTAATGACCATTACATTGAGTTTGAACAACTCATTATATACATAGTTCCTTCCTACAAACATTCCATTCTTTGACAATACAACACTGTCTAACTAAAAAATAATGCGAAAGCCATACTTGCTTAATAGTGATCCGGACACTAGATTCTTCCTAATCTCTAGAACATACAACATATTATTCAAAGTAAGGTTCTTGCCTGAGGTCATCTTCAACACCATTTTTCCTTGGCCTATGATGTATGAGGTTGCTGAGTTCCCCATGAACAACGTATCCTCACCTTTGGTTTCTTCAAAGTTATGGAGCAACTCCTTATTGTAGCAGATATATTTGGTGACTCTAGTATCAATCCATCATTGTCGTGGGTTCGAACTGACTAGGTTCAGTTCGGAGACAACATCATAGAGGTTGTCCATTTTTAGTCCCTCGTTCAGGTTAACCTTCTGCTTCTTCTTCAGCTTTCACTACAAGAAAAACCCTCATAGACATCAGTTTTCCACCGCTGTCTATTACAAAATCGATCGATATCTATAAAGGCGATGTAAAAAGTCTGCCATTTTAGACATCGGGTTATAACCGGTGTGTAGTATCACTTAACGACAATGGTTTTCGAATCGGTTATGAACCGGTATAGTATCACTTAACAACACCATTTCAGCAACAGTGTAAAACTGATGTAATATATGTTAATAACACTAGTTTTGGCAGCGGTATACGGCCGATGTAATATTAGTTAATGACACTGGTTTTAGAAGCGGTGGAAAACCGATGTAATATCAGTATTGTTTAACGACACAGATTCGATTTCCGAAACAGTGAAAACCCGATATTATACAAACAAGTCAATATCCATCTAACTAACACATAAATATTATTCTTACAACATAAAAAGATAATAAATATTGTACACATTAAGTCCGTATCCACAAATTACACAAATATTCTTCTTACAACATCAAAAGGTAATAGAAATTGTACACATCAAGTCAGTATCCATAAAATACACAAATATTCTTTTTATAACATCAAAAGGTAATAGATATTTAAAAAATTATATGAAGCTTACAGTTACAGGAAGCAGTGTTGCCATTTTCAGTCAACTTCTGTAAAAATCTTCTACCATTGTTGAATTTATGTTTGTAGCTGATGCCAAACGCATTTCATCAATTTCTATCGTAAGCAAGGCATCGCATACAACCCATCCAACTTGGAGAATATTTGGGCAACCTGATAGGATGTAGTTGTAATGAGCAAAAAGATCAACAATGAAAGATCAACTGCAACAGATAGGGCACTTACCTGCAACTGGGCATCGAGGATGTGGTTTCTTTGTGCTTATGTAGTGGATTACTGGTTCCTTCTCATAAATGTGCTTGCAGTCCATGCTGCTTGATGAAGAACAACAGATAGAAAGAACACAGTTTATGACTTTAATAATAATAATAACATACCTTTTGCTTGGGAAACAAAAAAAATGAAACAGACTAGTCATAAGCTTCTTCATTACTTGATAAATAAATATACATCAAGCATTGTTCAAGGAACATATACAATTGAATCAACATAATCTGTTAAAAGGTTTTTTTGAGTTGTTAGAAGGAAATATAAGTAGAAAGCTATGTAATGTTGTCTATGGCATTAACATATCTCACATTGCATTCTACAAAGCACACAAATTCATTGTTCGCAACCAATCAAATAAGGACTCATGCCAAATTGAATATGGTTCAAGAAGGAACATGATTTCCTAGGAAACCAGGCTCTGCATTTTAAGAAAGAAGTTCACTTAAAATAGTTGTTTTTAGTTAACTTGTGAACCGTTTAATATTTGTTCATTCATAAAGAAAAAAAATGGCTTTGTATATATGAAACAATCTCACTTGACCATTATGTTTTCATCTTTCATTACTAACAAACAAAAAATTAGGGAATTTTAATTTATATTGGATAAAAACATAACTACAAAACTTTGGTAAAGAGTGAAGCACTACTTTACCAGCGGATAGGATTTTGCAATTCTGTAACAGGCTTTCCTGTCAAAGGACACTTCGTATTTAATAGGTTATTCTGGGTACTGGTCATGACTATATCTTCTTGCTCCTCACCAGGCATTGGTTGACAAGCATGGTGAACATTCTGTAATAAATTATGTAATAATTTAACAATGCCACAATACTTTTCAACCAAATGCATGCTAAAATAAAATTGAAGAATACATGTTCCTCTTGGCTGCATACCCTCACATCACTAATAAAGACAATATATACATGGCTATTGAATAACAGAAACACACTAAAGAAAAGAGGATTTTTTTTCACAATTAAACATGCTTAATTCATACATAAAACTGAGAAATGACAAAAACCAAAATTCATAGACTAATTGGAAAATAGAGGAGAAAAAATTGAAAATAACTTAACCATAAATAATGAATGCAGAGGAAATGGCATAAACATATGTAAGCAAAAACTTATTATTCTAGTTAAAGTAAAAACTTATGGCAGGCATCCAATCATATGAAAATAGGCAATGCAACCATGTCGTTTTTTCATATACCAAGCTGAAAATATGATCACACACTCATAAAAGAACAGCAGGATAATAAACTTCACACATATGGTGCAACGACAAGCATTAGTTTTAGTATTTTCTTTATTCTAGGCGGAAAATATGTTCTTCAATTAAGATTTGCTTAGCTATAATAGTCTTCACATTCCCTTTTGAGATGACCCATGATTTAATTTTCTACATGGAATTGGAACCATGGACAAAATTCTTTGGCATGAGGTTGACATGGTGTTACTGAGGGCATTAACTGAGTCAACAGTGAGCTGGTAAAATATCCCATTAACTTGAGAAATTTCATTTTGTCAAGACTCTTCCATAACACACCAATAAGCTTTCTTTAAACCCTTCCAGTTTCAACTATCTAATTAATTAAAATTAAAAAGACACTTCAAGATAACTAGCCAACCAACTAGAATATTTCATCTCATAAGGAAAAGTTAAATGTCATCATTTCATCTTGTTGATGGGTATAGCACCCTCTCTGCATCTTAAATGAACTAAATCTACCGGATTTTCTTTGTTCATGTGATTTTGCTGAAAGTGTCATTTTCACAAGTAGCCTCATAGCCGCAACTTGAGCTGCATCACAACAACCACAAAAACTACTATTGACATATGAAATTGTGTTAGGGGCAAACTAGAATTGATACCACAAGTGACAGTAACTAGCATTTATCACTCAAGAGAATCATGCAAGTACTTTTTGGATTTGTTGAGTGAAGAAACTCAATCTTCTTATACCAATAAACAAACTATGAGTCATTCATGAATCATCGCCTAAACCCTAAACCATATTAGGAACTATCCAGATGGATTCAGAAATTCACAAAATCATAATTAACTTGGTCATGAATCGATTTAACAAGTAGGTAAAAAGAAAATAATCACTTAATGATCAAAGCCTTTAAGTTGTATATGTAGCGCGTCTAAGAAGCCCAACACACAAATCCTGTAGAAACAATAACAACAAAAAGATCGAGGTGAATTTATAAACAAGAAAACATGGCATATCAGTGAAAAGAATTAGCGTAGACATAAAAGAAACTTGATAGTTCAAGGAATACATAAAACCAACTTAGCAACAGGAAATAACAACACCTCAATCTAGCAAACAAAAATGATAAAATCAACTCAGGGTAGTGTTTGAGGAAATTCATCAAACACATTGCATGCATCAATCAATTAATACTTGCAATCAAGAGATCAAGAAGATGAAACTATCGAAGATGAGGAAGGACTTCAGTAGCGACTTCAGTAGCTTGTGATCATTTACCAAGAGATAAATCATTTTAGTTTAATTGTTTAATTTTTTTTCTACTTAAATTTGCATAGGCATCACAAACACTAAGGCACGTTCTATGTTTGCTACTATTCCTTGAAAACACTTGTCACTCTCACAAAAGGAGCATGAAAATAGAGTGAGCACTACAGAAGAACACAGAATTTCAAACAATAAGAAAGCCATAACTTTGCTGAGAAATTGGAAGATCAATTTCTACATACAAAATACCAAGTCTTCCAGAGTCGGCAATGAAGAGATGGCCATGAAACAGATCATATTGGCTAAGGTTAACATTCAAACCCACAGAAGGTCCCCTCTCAACAATAAGTTCGAACAAAAACGCAAAATATGCATTTAACTCCTGATCAAGCTCAAATTGGTCAAGTATGGAAGCACTGGTACTTTCATTTCGGATGAAAGACAAAAAATACTTGACATTTGTTACCCAGTTCACAAATCGATAACCATAAGGAGTACTTGTCAATTGACACTATCTTTCTTCAGGCCCTCCACATCAGGCACCTAGATACAAGAATGAATTCAGGCCAATGTTGCTTACAAGAAAAATGGAGAGAGAGAGAAGATTATTAGGACACCTCAATTTAGCATCCTGATCCGAGAGATTGTTAATAAGAAGTTTACTACTCCAACAACTCACAGGCAACGAGGTCGGATCCAGCGCCCCCAGGATCACAGCGGGATCGCCTCCCGAGTCGATGGCGAGTCAAGCCAGCTCCATGACCGACTCCGACGGCCACCAGATCATGTTGTTAGCACCTTGGCATCGACAAAGGTGCTCATTCTTGGCAGAGGAAGGAGGTGAGAAAGGGACAAGAAAACGGAAGCACGATGCGATCTCCCAGGCCTCAGAGATGGGAATAGTGGATGAATCGTCGGGGGAGCCGAGGAGGGTGAGGAGGTTCAAGGCGAAGGATCAGGGAGAGGAGGGAGGGGGAGGTTGGGAGAAGGATTTGAAGGCAAGGATGGATGGGATCTTGGGGAGGGAGATGAGGTTGAGAGAGATAGCAGGACGGCCAGCGGCGAGGGGGAAAGCGGTGGTGGCGTCGCGCGATATAGGTTTAGGTTTGGAGGGAAGAGTGAAGTGTTGACGGCGTGATATAGGTTTAGGTTTGGAGGGAAGAGTGAAGTGTTGTAAATTTTGGCTAAGTATTGGTGGGAAAATTAAATTATTTTATTTTGGTTCATTAATATCACTTTTAACCACGATTTTTTACTATCCGATTCGTAGATAGAACAAGGAAGCTATCATAGACACCGGGTTTTAAAAACTACTATTAAAATTGATGTCTATTAACGAAAAAAATACGCTCATAAACATCGGCTAAAAAAACCGATGTCTATGAGTGAAAATCTGCACTCAAAGACACAGGTTTTTGGAAAAATCGGTGTAAAATACTCAAATACATCGGGATTTGCTTAAAACCGCTGTTGTTCCACCGATGTCTATGAGGATTTTTTTTGTAGTGTTTCTACATTCTAAAGATTTATGACCGACTTGATCATTGTAAAATAAGATACCCAAATAATAATTAAATAATCATACGTATATGATAGAAATTTGGATTAGGATTTTTTATATGCAATAGTGTATATATTAGTTTGGTGTGTACTATAGGAGTTATGATGCTGATTATGCATACATTAGTATGCACACGTGTATAGGTGTTGCTACGTATTGTAGATGTTGTTAGTAGACACATTTTAGATCTTTTCATACATATAGGTATATGTGATTGATGGATCATATTTCTGGATATATGTATGTTGTGTGTCCATACATGTCGGGTGAGTTCTATTGGGAGTATTTTGTTGATTATATCTATTTTGTATGTGCACACGCGCCTATCATATTTTATCGAAAGTATTTTATTGATTATACTCATGGTGTATGTGCATACATGTCGGGTGAGTATTATTGGAGGTGTATTGTCGATTATACCTATGTTGTTATGCGCACACGTGTCTAGTGTGTACTATTGGAGGTGTCATGTTGATTATATTCGTATTGTGTGTGCACACATGTCAGATGTGTACCATTGGAGGAATCATGGTGATTATACTTGTGTGGTGTGTGCACACATGTCTGGTGGATACTATTGGATGATCATGTTGATTATATCTATGTTATAGTGTGTACAACTGACTAGTGTACTATAGGTGTTACTACTTATTGTATATGTTGTCTGGTGGACACCTGATGGATCTCTTCATACATATAGATATATGTGAGTGTTAGCTCATGTTTTAGATATACCGAGGTTATCATGCTATGTATGATTATGTATCATTGCATAGAGTTCATATACTCCTGTTGATATAGTTGGTTACTATGTAAGTAATCCTACACTATGTCGTTGTTTGTATATCTTGTCAATTAAGTCTCTTATGAGTGGGTAACTGACTATTATGTTGAGAGAGTTGGCAGTGACCTATCAACTAAGTCTCCTACTAGTGGTGACCAATTACGATGTTGAGAGAGTTGACAGTAATTGTGATATGTATATCCTGTCAATTAAGTCTCCTATGTATGGTTGACCGACTATGATGTTGAGAGAGTTGATAATGATCTGTCAACTAAGTTTCCTACTGGTGAGTGACCTACTACTACTATGATGAAAGAGTTGACAGCAGAGTTGATATGCTTGCTGGGCTGTTATACCCTTGGTTGCCCATAGTGATATGTGGTAGAGTGATCTCGCACAGCCCGTAGCTAGATATCTACTTCCTGTTTGTGTATAATGATCTATGGTAAAGTGATCTCGCGCAGACAGGAACCCTAATATTTCAGACCGCCCATAGTGATCTGTAGTAGAGTGATCTCGCATAGTCCTAGCTAGATAATTAGATGTCTTGGTCACTTGTATTTTTTTTTGGTGGAGTTTTACTCCCACATATGATGGTATGCTTGTGGTTTTATCCTTGGGTTATTATACCCTAGGCTACCCACAGTAATCTGTGGTAGAGTGATCTAGCGCAGTCCGTAGATAGATAGCTACTTTTTGTTTTCTTATAGTGATCTATGGTAGGGGTGGCAATTCGGTTCGGGTTCGGGTTGACAGGTTCGGGTTGGAAGGTTGGCGGGTTGGCAAATGACAACCTGAACCCGACCTGATTATTATTTCGGGTCAAAATATTCAACCTGAACCTGATCTGTTTATTTGCACTTGACCCGAACCCGACCCGAACCCGACCCGTTTGACCCGTTTAACCCGCTTGACCCGTTTAACCCGTTTAACCTGTTTAACTCGTTCGACCCGTTTGACCCGTTTGACCCGTTTAACCTGTTTGACCCGTTTGACCCGAATATGACCTGAATTCATTAAATAAAATTTGTATATTTAATTAAAAATTAAAAATAACATTTATCTACACAAATTGAAAATTCATATCATAAATGATAAGCCATAGCAACATTGCAATCAATAGCATAACATATCTCTATGTTTAGGGTTTTTAACTTTTTTAAATTTGTAATTTTAGTTTAAATTTATAATTATTTATAAACGGGTTCACGGGTTGTAATCGGGTCATTTCAGGTTGACCTGAACCCGACCTGTTTATTAATTGGGTCAAATGGGTCGACTCGATTTCGACCCGAACCCGAAATTACCCAACCCTAACCTGATTTTTTCGTGTTCGGTTCGGGTCGTGTTTTCGTGTCGGGTCAAAAATTGCCACCCCTAATCTATGGTAGAGTGATCTCGCGTAGACAGGGACCCTGACATTTTAGACTGCCCACAGTGATATGTGGTAGAATGATCTCGCGCAGACCCTAGCTAGATAGTTAGATGTCTTGGTCACTTGTGAATTGCTTGTGGTGGATCGTTGGTCTCACATATGATGATGTATTCTTGTGATGGAGTATTGCTCTCACATTTGATGATCTATTACCGTTATATGTACTAGCACATGCTTGGACTTTACGGTACCCATGTTGCTTATGTTGTAGATGCATGTTGCATATATTTGAGATCTTGCCAAAATTCATACATGTGCATTTATCATACATGGGTATACTGTCATATATATTGCCCAAGTGTTATGAGTAGGTTTATTACTAATCCCTAGAGATTTACTAATCATTATACTATGTGTATTAGACCAGTACTGGTTTGTGTGTTTATCATGTCATATATGATCATGTTCTTATTTCCCTACTAAGACTAGACATCTTTGTTCGCCTTACATATTTGTCCATGCACTACCATTTATCTATTACCCGTTGAGTTATTCGGACTCACCACCCCTTTTATTGATTTTTCTTTCACCGGGTAACAAGTAGATGTTGGAGGAGCTGCTTGGAGGATCCTGGCTACCAGTCTCATGTCACATCTGAGATCTGTTTTCCTGGTTATTTCACACTGTGATATTCTTACTTTGTTTTTTGGACTTGGTGTGCAGTGATTTTTCTTTCTTTTGGATTATAGCATTGTGGCTACCTTATTTTGGTTATGTGTTGTGGTTGTTTAAGTCATGTCGACATGCAGTTAGTGATATGTGGTAGAGTGATCTCGCGCAGTCCCTAGCTAGATAACTAGATTCTTGGTCACTTGTGGATTGCTTGTGGTGGAGCATTGCTCCCACATACGATGGATTGCTTATGGTGGAGCGTTGCTCCCACATATGATGCATTCTAGTGATAGAGCGTTGTTCTCATATTTGATGATTTATTACTATTATATGTACTAGCACATGCTTAGGCTTTGTGGTACCCATGTTGCTTATGTTGTAGACGCATGTTGTATATATTTGAGATCTTGTCATGATTCATATATGTGCATTTATCATATATGGATATACTGTCATATATATTGCCCAGGTGTTATGAGTAGGTCTATTGATGATCCCTAGTGATTTACTAATCATTATATCATGTGTATTAGACTGGTACTGGTATGTATGTTTATCATGTCATATATGATCATATTCTTATTTCCCTACTGAGACTGTACATCTTTGATCACCTTACATATTTGTCCATGCACTACCATTTATCTATTACCTACTAAGTTATCCCGACTCACCACCCCTTTTACTGATTTTTCTTTCGTTAAGTAATAGGTAGATGTTTGAGGAGTTTCTTGAAGGATCCTGGCTGCTAGTCCCACGTCACATCTGAGATCTGTTTTCCCGATTATTTCACACTATGTTATTCTTACTTTGTTTTTCAGACTTGGTGTGTAGTGATTCGTCTTGCTTTTGGATTTTAGCTTTGTGGCTACTTAATTTTGGTTATGTGTTATGGTTGTGTAAATCATGCCAACATGCAGTCAGTGTAATATCTTGCATAGTTTGTGTTTGTATTAGCCATGTAGGCTATGTATTGTTTTTATATTTCTTTATGTTTGTTTGTAGCCATGTGGGTAATATTATATTGTTTCCAACCGTGTGAGATGTTGTATCTTGTGAGTAGCCTTGTGGCATTGTATACATGTTTCAATTGTTACTATTACAGGGGAGGTGTTGTCCAATTTTCATCAGACAACCTTACTCTCAAGGTCTGACAACTACAGTTGAAGCACTTTCTAGAGAATTTCTTAATGCTTCATTTGGGTCCCATCTTGGAAGTCTTGGGGGTCTTTTATTTCGAGTTTTGACTGTGCTCGACCATGTTGTCTTTCATATTAGTCTGAGAGAACAATTTTCTCTATGAACTCTTGTTATCTTGTTTCAATGCGAAGTCTAACAATGAGTTTCTCTACATTTATCTTCTTTCGCTTGTGCTTCAGGTAGTTTTTGAAGTCCATACAATCTGGAGGCAGCTCAATGATAGCAGCCACCTGGAAGGTTTCACTCAGAACCATCCCTTCTGAGTGGATCATGTGCAAATCACCTGAAGCTCCTGGACTTGGCTGATTACGGTCTTAGAGTCAACCATCTTGTAGTCCAAGAATTGACCCACGATGAACTTTTTGGCCCATGCATCCTCCATCTTATATTTCTTATCTAGGAACTTCCACAGCTCCTTAGCCGTTCTCTTCGTGCTATACAAAGAATACAGTGAGTCAGCAAGGCAATTGAGGATGTAGTTTCGGCAAAGGAACTCAGGGTGAATCCATGCCTCCACTGTACTGATGGTCTGCGCATCAATATCCTCAGCATACTTGGGAGAGTCCTCGGTCAATAACTAAGCCAGATTGAGTGTGGCCAAGTAGAAGAGCATCTTCTGCTGCTATCTCTTGAAGTTCAATTTAGTGAACTTCTTTGGTCTTTCCCTGTAGTTGATTGACATAGTTCCAATCTGGGCAGAGTGGCCTTCATGTGTTGAGTCTGTTGCACCTCAACAGTACTTTGTTCTAAGGCAATCTCAACAGAATGAAGTCTGTTTCAGGATTGTTGGACAATCTGTTACCGAAGATATTGGAGAAAATTACTGAATTGAAATTACACAAAATCAATTCTAACTTATTTGTTGAGATGACCTGAGCGGATAATCTTAGGTTGCCAATGAGGCTAGTTCTGCCAAGCTTCCGATGGTCCGAGTTACGGAGTTGATGCGGAGCGTAGCAAAATTAAGAGTCGATCGCTGAGTCGGGAAGGAAATTTGCTGAATAAGATACTAGGCATGCGCTCAACGCAGTTTCCTTGAAACATATTCGCCCCACCTTTGGTTGTGCTTCGAGGTTCTCTCGAGTCGTTTGTTTCCCAGGATACAATGATAAAACCATGCACGTAACCAACCACTGGTTGTTCGTGGCAAACTGAGAATGCACTTGAGTGCTATCACGAGTAGTTCAGCTGAACTAAGGCATGACTAAAAGAGTTTTTATGGGAGAACACGGGTTGACAGAGGTTCACTTCTTGCTCTTCATCTCACTCTCTCTCTTCTACTCAAGATCTGAGTTCCTTATATAGATGCTCAACCTTTGGCCGTCATAAATGACTGATTAATGGTTATTTATTGTCATTAATTGTTGGTAGTTTTAATTGGATTAATTAATAGTCATTTATTGTCATTAATTATTGACAATTTCAACATCAATGCATGTGTCATAATTTAAACTAACAATAAAGCAAAAAAACTTCTAATGTGGACAAAAAAAGCATGCATAATAGAGTTTGTCGTCTTCATATTTTTATTCCATTCACATTTTCAACAATTAATTGGTGCGGCGGTGTGCAAAGCGGCACATGATTTGATTAAACAATTAACAAACATATACAACTCTAGTGAAAGTAAAATTGTAGAGGTCGCCTACCAGATGTACTACCATGAATATTTCAATATCGAGGGCGCTAGGGGCGAGCGTATTCACCTTTTGTCATAATGAATACTTTAATATATCTTAATGGATAGACTATGGAGGGTCGTACTCTCCAAAAAAAATAATTGAGTCAGTAAAATTAAAGTGAAAGAGTTAACTTATAAGTCTTCAAACATTTCTCCATTAATATTTATGCTTAAAAATATCTTCTCTAAATTATGTAATAATAAAAAGAAAATATTTACCTCTATCCCTGCATGTCATTCGTCTCTTCGGCCTTCTTACTAGAAATCTTTTTGAAACAAAATCTTTAATTATATGAGTCTATTTCAGTCGCATAAGATCTTAATTTCACAGTATTTGTTTCTAAAATATTATAAATTGATGTAATGTTATTGAAATTAGAATGACTTGACATTTAATTAATCAAAAACCAAAGGGATGAATTATACAATTGAAAGCTTCATGATCTCTTCGACAGAGTTGACTCACCGCATTTGCACAACAAAGTAATTCTTAAATAAATTTGCATTAAGCAGTAGTACAACCTCAGAGAAATTACAACGATATTAAGATAGAAACACAAATAATTAATTAATTGAAAACCCAACCAACAAACAACATAATTGATGTTTATTTTTTGCAAATCCAAATTATTAATTAATCAAAAACCCAACCAACAAACAACATAATTGATGTTTATTTTTGCAAATCCAAATGATTAATTCCCTGAGACAACTCTTTCTGCCTATTATTTTTTGGTGGTAGTGGTGGTTATGGTGGTGGTGGTGGTGGTAGTGGTAGTGGTGGCGTCGGGGGAGGGGGGGAGGGGTTTTGGTGGTGGTGATGGTGATGGTGATGGAGGAAGAGAGGGTGGTGGGAGAGCGATTTGATGATAAATTCTTAACTGATTATATGTTAAAATTCTCCATTCTCTATAACCTGGACATGTGGTTCTGATATAAAAGAGTTTATTGACTATAATGACATTATTTTGATTAATATCATTTGCATAGTCTTTGATTATTTGCTGATATTCAGCTTCTAAATCAAATGTATTACTCATGATAGATACTTTTTAGTTTAGGTGTTGAATTCTCAACTCAACCAATGAATTCACTTTATCAGTGGCTCTGATACTCTTTGGCCGACAGCAATCTGCTCTGTTATCACGGCGATCCCGAAGCTAGCTGTGTTCATTCAACATATAATTTAGTAGTTAAAGAAAAACAAGTTAGTAATTAAGAGCTTAATTAACTGCATGCTCTCTGAATACATACTTGCGAAGGCAGGAGGATCTTGGAGGTACGTAGAAGCTGACTCCCTTCCAGGATGAGATTTGATGATCCTTTTGGAATTGTTCGGGCTTCTCCTTGCTCTGGATATCTGCCTTCTTTTATAGCTGAGAGGCTGAGACTTTATTACGTAACTGCTTACGTTTTCTTGTCTTTATTATTAAAGTCCACGATTCTTCCATATCGAGGTTTGAGTTTGACATTGCTGAAGTTGATAGCATGTCATTGGTTGTTTGTTGTTTTTACAAAAATGTATATGAAACGCACGAAGTGTTGTCATAAACAAAAATATTCTTCAATTCGGATCAAGTGTCTGAAGCATTTTTTGTTTAATTGCCGCAGAAAATCAACAGCCTTGTTTCGAGTTTCTGGATTTTGTTTTGTTCAAGTAGGATAATAAATCTCTGAAGGTATTAGTATGCAGGCTAATCCGATTACCGGATAGCTTCCTTTAAGTTCCGTAAGCATAAATTTTAAGACAAGTTTCCTGGTAGCAATTCGGCTTATGGTCCAAAAGCGGCCGATAAATATAGCATTTTTAAGTAACCAGTTTGGAAACATTGTTATACCAGTTTAGCCCAGCATCGGTGAATTTGTTTTGCTTTTATGATGAGCCGTTTGCTGTGAGCTAAACATAAGTTGAGTGGCCGCTATATCTTCCATGCCTTGCATCATTGAGTTAGTCGAGTTATCAGCAAGATAATTTTTTTGTACCACTAATATGGTCAATATCAAATTGATATTGAGAGAACCAAGTTTACCAACGAATTCCTTGCTCTTTTAATTTGGTAAAAGGTCGGTGATACTCCTCTTATAAAAGAGATAGGGGACTTATTGTCTATTCTGACAATAAATCTCTCTCAAATAAATTTCAAATTTCTATGTAGCCTATTTAACGGTCAAGAGTTTGTTGAGATATGGTGGTGGTGTAATTTGAGCATTGGTAAAATGACGGTATAGTACTGTTTTGGTGAAATCGAGGTTTGAGTTGGACTCTATCTCTTTAAGATGAATTTACTCCGCACACAGGTGCTCATGGAACATGACAATCGTCTCCCAAGATATCACGACTTTATCGTGAGATAGCAGCACTACAAATCACAAGACTTCGAACCAAAACAACTTCTGGAACTTTCCAAATGCAAGTATGGATTGCAATACTTATTTTGAATTAGAATAAAATGAGTGAGTGAAATGCAAAGGAGAGGAGTCTTATTTATACTAAATGAAATTGTATAAAAATCTCTTGGTTCAATTAGATCTCAACCATCTAACTTGAATTGGATGGTTTAGATTGCATCCTTTTCCAAGAGATACAATGTCTCTTTATTTGGATGTCAATCAATGGTTGAGATTTAATCATCCAAAGGGCACTTATGCCTTCTCAAATTGACGATCCAGATTTGTTAATCTTGATCCAACGATCTAGATTTAATTTCTCATTCACATTATGTTTCCAACAATCTTCCACATAAATGAAAATTAATGCATGCATGCTATCACCTAAGGAGAGTTCAGTCAAAAGATTATTGCATCATGAAAGATTATCATCAGATTTACTAGACTGTTTAGTAAACGTGATGTCTTAAACTACTCAGCCATTGGTGCAAACCAAGACAATGTTACCTACACAATAACATTTCTCACTTTGTTTATAGTTCTCACTGTTTTGTTCATTTTGGCCATGGACAACGTCTTAGATTCATAAGTATTTTATTGAAGTGACCATTCTTCATACTTATATAGGTGACCTCCTATAAACTGTATCCTACCATACTCTACTTTTTCATGTATAAGAGTCATTAAAAGTTTATAATTTAACCTCACTATATATCGTAGGTAACATTTTTCCATCCTAGGAATGAGAGGGGAACTAGTTCTAGTGCTCAAGTGAACTTTTATAATTTTATTGTCCCATTGAACCAAGATCTTGGTGTTGGACCCCGTGGTAGTTTTGATGTGATCAACCAAGTTGGTTAGGTCCTGCGTTGTGTCTGACCCCTGTGTCTGAGTGTACATGAATTTAGGAGCACAGGAAGTCAAGCGAAAGACGTAGCTAGCGAGAAGGACGACACGGGAAGGGAGCCAACGGGCTCGGTGCGTCCAAAGGACGAGAGAGCTGCGGAAGAGTACTCTGGTGGAGAGAGAAGAACGTGCGCGGCGTTCGAGGGACGAGAAGCCAGACAGAAGCCTGCTCGAGGAGAAGGCCGGGAATTGGGTTCGGGTGAGCCCTATTCCGGTAGGCCGCAATCACCCAAGGAGCCAAACCGGAACAAGTCAACTGGAAGTTGACTTGTCAATGGTTCGGTCGACCGAACCCCTTGATCGGTCGACCGAACCCTTCTTTATCCGAAGCCAGCTGTTGGTGACACGTCAGAAGTCACGTCAAGCAGCCAACCGTTGGAGAGCTGATCGGTCGACCGAACCTTCTGATCGATCGACCGAACTGAAGTCTATCCAGAGACTGAGTCGAGCCGATTGATCGGGCCAACTCAGCTGAAGACCGTTGGCCGATCGGTCGACCGAACAAAAGGATCGATCGACCGAACCCAAGCTCGATCCACAGAGAATGTACTTGGACGGAAACCTGGGTAGATACAACAGGTTCGGTCGACCGAACCTGGGGATCGGTCGACCGATCCCTCTCGAGTCAAAAATCTGATCCCGAAGATCAGGTAATCCGATAAGCTCTAGAACCCCTATATAAAGAGGGTCTCGAGCAGCTTTACAAACAAGGATTTCGAACGTAATTCAACTCTGTATTCTCAGTGTCTTAGCAACTACTGTGCTCTCAAAGTGTAAAAGGCTTCTCCGCCTTCACAGAAGGAGTTTTTCTTACTACGCCTTTCATCGCCCTGGATTAACAACCCTCTTAGTTGTAACCAGGTTAAAACTCCGAGTTTCATTTCCTTTCTGTTATTTAGTTTATTTATTAAGTGTTGCTTTTAGTTTTGAGTTGAAAAGCCTTGAGGAGGGTTAAGTTTTCATTCGCAGGCAATTCACCCCCCTCTTGTCGGTCCCCGCTGTACCAACAAGTGGTATCAGAGCCCAACAAGCCTCAGAGGGACTAACCGCCATCTGAAGCACAAAGATCAGAATAATGGTCGGCGCAAACATCCATCCCCCAAAGTTCGACGGAGATTTCGCTACATGGAAGCGAAAAATGGAGGTATTCTTTAAAACAGATTTTGATATTTTAATTACTATGAAATATGGTTTTGCAGCTCTTAAAGACAAAGAAGAAAACACATGGAGCAAGAAGGAGCAAGACGACTTCGTCGCCAACGGAAAAGCGGAATTCCACCTCCTTAGCGTTCTGCCACCTCAGGAGGTAAGCCGGATCGGAAGTTACAACTCCGCGAAAGATCTCTGGGAGAAATTCCTGGAGCTTCACGAAGGTACATCCGAAGCGCAGCTAGCTAGGCGCGACATCCTCCAGAACCAGTTGACGAACCTCCGGATGAACCAAGGCGAGAAGGTAGCGCAGCTCCAAGGAAGGATCAAAGAGCTGATCACGCAACTGACGAATCTCGGCGAAACGGTAATGAACTGAGACTCCATCCGATACGCGCTCAACGCCTTCCCGAGGACTCCGGAATGGGCGTCCTTAGTAGATGCTTACTACATCTCTAAGGACCTTGAGGTAAGTACCTTAGAAAGTTTGTTTTCTACCTTTGAACTTCACGAGTCGCGGATTGCAGAGCCTAAAGAAGTAGTGAAGTCAAACCTCGACGTCGCCGTACAAGCAAGGAGGGACGATCCCGATTCCGAAGCTTCAATCGATGAATCCGAAGCGGCACTACTGGTAAGACGGTTTAATAAATTTGTTAATTCTAACAAATTTAGATTGTAGTCGAAAAAGCTCCAGCGAAAGAAAAGGGTGGTTCGTTGCTACAATTGCAACGAAGAAGGACATATCAAAGATAACTGTCCAAAACTGAAGAGCAAAAGTAAGGAAAGGAGCAAGAAGCCCACTCGACCCAAACACAATCTAAAGGCCACGTGGGATGATTCGTCGTCCTCCGACTCCAAAGTCGAAGAATTCTCGGGACTAGCACTGATGGCCAACCATCAGCTAGAAGAAACGTCTAGCTCAGAAATGAGCATAGATGAAGGGGGAGGAACATCAGAAGGAGAAAGCAATGATGAAGGGGGAGCATCGCAGGTAAGTAAGGTACGCGCCCTAAACTCTAAACAGTCTTTTGAGTTTATTAAAGCTTTGTCTAAAGAATTAGATCAATTAGAAAAAGAAAATAAAAATTTGAAATCTAAAAATAAAAATCTAAAATTAGAAATTGAGAAATTAAAAAAATAATACATGTTTAAATAAATTTCCAAATTCAAAAATTAAAGTTTATGGAAAATTGAACTGGTACATTAGAGACCATCAGGGTCAACTTAGAAGAATACCCAAAAATTATGTACCCCTAAGTATCTGAATAACCCTGTAGGAAGGAACCTCTATTGGGTTCCAAAATCTGTGCTAAATTAATTACTTTTAAATTAAAAATTTTAAAGAGAGAAAATTAAACATTTTCTTTATGAAGGATTTGTCTAAGAAAGTGGTTGTTGCTCCAATAACCAAGAAGACCTAGTGTCTCGCCACGACCTGGAAGCTGAAATAAAAATGTTTAATTAACTTTCTGAAAAAACATTAACAGAAGAATTAAATAATGCTTTAAAAGTTTTTCAGATATTTTTAAAAAATTTTTTGGAAAATTCAGACCACTTAGAATTTTTTTTTCTTTTAGAAAATTCTAAAAGTTTATTTTAAACTTAGAAATGTTTTTTTGGAAGATCCTTTATTTTTTTTAATTCTAAAAAATAAGTTTACTGAAAAAAAATATTTTTTTTGACTTGCAAATTTTTACTTAGATAATTTTTTTTACTTAAAATATTTTTAGAAAATTCTCTCTATTTAAGACCCCATTTCTTTGCTGTGATCAAAGGAGGAGAGTAAAGTACAAGTTTAGGGGGAGTTAAGAAAAATACAAATTACAAATTTTTTTAAAGTTTTTTTTGCAATTTAGTTTTATTGCAAACTCTTGCTTTATATGTTAGTTTAGTAATTTCTTAAAATTACTATCTGTTCTCTTTAACCTTAACTTGAACTTAGGTTGATGCACATCAAAAAGTGAGAGATTGTTGGACCCCGTGGTAGTTTTGATGTGATCAACCAAGTTGGTTAGGTCCTGCGTTGTGTCTGACCCCTGTGTCTGAGTGTGCAGGAACTTAGGAGCACAGAAAATCGAGCGGAAGAAGTAGCTAGCGAGAAGGACGGCACGGGAAGGGAGCCAATGGGCTCGGTGCGTCCGAAGGACGAGAGAGCTGCGGAAGAGTACTCCAGTGGAGCGAGAAGAACGTGAGTGGCGTTCGAGAGACGAGAAGCCGGACGGAAGCCTGCTCGAGGAGAAGGCCGGGAATTGCGTTCGAATCAGCCCTATTCCGGTAGGCCGCAATCACCCAAGGAGATAAACCGGAACAAGTCAACTGGAAGTTGACTTGTCAATGGTTCGGTCGACCGAACCCCTTGATCGGTCGACCGAACCCTTCTTTATCCGAAGCCAGATAGCTGCATTTGCAGTTTATTGGCAGCCAGATAGCTTTCGGGCAGCAGACTGAATTCACACGAGATGAGGAGGGTATTATATACTTCCGAGGTAGATTATGCGTACCTCAGTCTCACCCGGTCTTACAGGAGCTACTTTAGGAGGCTCATCGCTCTCGATTTGTGATCCATCCAGGTGGAACCCGCATGTATCGAGATTGGAGGCGTTCCTATTGGTGGAACGATATGAAGAAAGAAATCGCGAAATTTGTAGCGAGATGTCTTTTCTGTCAGCAAGTGAAGGCTAAGCACTAGAGACCTGCCGGATTACTTCAGCGGATTCTTATTCCTGAGTGGAAATAGGAACACATTACCATGGACTTTGTGGTGGGTTTGCCGAGGACACGACAAGGCCATGACGTGATTTGGGTAATCGTTGATCGATTAACCAAATCGGCACACTTCTTAGCGATCCGGAAGACTGATTCCCTAGATCGATTGGCAGATCTGTATTGCCGGGAGATCATCAGATTACATGGTGTCCGTTTGACTATTATTTCGGATATAGATCCTCGGTTCACGTCTCAATTCTGACAGAGTCTGCAGCAGGCCTTGGGCACTCAGCTCCGTTTCAGTACAACTTTCCATCCGTAGACAGATGGATAGTCAGAGCGATGTTAGAGTGTATACTAAAAGCCTAGCTTTTGTATAAATATTTATTTAGAAATAAAGAATCACAATGGTCAAATACCTACATTTATTTGTTAAGTGTGGTTGTTCAATTAATTTATATTGTAGATAACATGGTGTGTGGTGTCACACACAGAAGATCATGTTATCAGTTCTTTATAAATTATAAACAGTTGCCCACAACTAAAATAGAAAGGAACAAACCATTGAAATATTCGTAGTGTAATTAGGTATTAGTTTATCTTGACTAATAAATTACACTAGTACACTCTAAGTGTATTGAGTAGGACCATTTTAGGTAAGTTCTTTTTATACTGACTTGATAAAAGAACTAGACCTTAGTTATTATGGAAGTGTGTGCTCTTAATCCTAATATAATAACAAACACATATATTTAGTATTTATTTCTTTGACTTAACAATGGGTGAGATTTAGCTCGATAAATCAATAAGCCCGATAAGTTGGGAAATAATATTACTTATAGTGTGTGTTGTTGATTATAGAAACTGTGGCCTAGTAATCTAGGTTGAGAATGTCCCCAAGAGGAGCTCATAAGGATTGTCATGTTAAACCCTGCAGGTGGACTTAGTCCGACATGACGATGAGGTTGATTGATATTACTCTTGGACAAAGATATTAATTGAGTTGTCAGTAACTCATTTAATTAGTGGGCATTCGACATCTTAAACACAGGGAGACTAACACACTCATAATAAGAAGGAGCCCAAAATGTAATTTGGGATTAGTGCGGTAGTTCAATAATAATTCTTTAGTGGTATGAATTATTATTGATGAAGTTAAGTTGTGTGTTCGGGGTGAACACGGGAAGCTTAATTTCATCGGGAGACCAAAACTAATTCCTCCTCTCGGTCCCTATCGTAACCTCTTATATATAGAGATTTATACCCACCACATATCCACTTCTTACCCAACCCAAGGGGGCCGGCCAACCTAGCTTGGAACCCAAGCTAGGGCCGGCCAAGACCCAAGGATAGAGTGAAGATTAGTGGCTGACCCTAGCTTGGAGTCCAAGCTAGGTGTGGCCGACCACATAGAAAATAAAAAGGGTTTTTTTATTAAAATTATTTCTTATGTGGATATCATGGGTTTAAAAGAGAGTTTGAAATTTAAAACTTTCCTTTTATAGTTTTCTACAAAAGATTAAGAAAAGATTTGAAATCTTTCCTTATTTGTAGATTGAAAGGTAGATTTTAATTTTGAGAAAACTTTCCTTTTTTAAACCATGTTCATGATTTAAAAGAGAGTTTAAAAATTAAATATTTTTTTTATAAGTTTTTACAAAAGATTAAGAAAAGATTTGATATCTTTCCTTATGTGTAGATTGAAAGGAGATTTTAATTTTTAGAGATAACTTTCCTTTTTGGAAATCATCCACATGTTTAAAAGAAATATTTTAATTTATAAAATTTCCTTTTTACAATCCACCATGAAGGGAAAAATTATTGGAGAAATTTTTTTATAAATTTCCGGAGACAAATTAGGAAGTTTTAATTCTTGTGTTGATTAAAACTCTCCTTGTTTGGGATTTTCAAGTGGCCGGCCATGATGTTTAATGAGAAGAAAATTATTTTTTAATTAAAATAAATTTTCCCTTTCATGGCAAAAGAATTAAGGAAGTTTTTATTTCCTTATTTTCCAAGACCAAGGATTATAAAAGAGAGGGTAGAGGTGCCTTCATGGGTGATAACTCTATTCTTTTCTTCCTCTCTTTTTCCCCTTGGTGTGGCCGGCCCTAGAGGTTCTCCTTCTCCTCTTCTCGTCTTCTTTAGTGGCTGGTTTTATCCCCTCTTGGAGCTCTTGATGGTGGCCGATTCTAGCTAGGAGAAGAAGGAGAGAAAGGAGGTTTTGTTTCTTGCATCCCTTGGAGCTTGGTGGTGATGGCCGGACCTCTACTTCTTTTGGAGAATTGTGGTGGACGAATCATGCTTGGAGAAGAAGGTGGCTTAGGTGGATTCCCATCTCGGTAGATCGTTGCCCACACAACGTCCGGGATAAGAAGAGGAATACGGTAGAAGATCAAGAGGTTATTTGCTTACAAAGAAAGGTATAACTAGTAATTGTTTTCCGCATCATATTAGTTTTCTTTGTATAGTTATTTTTGGAAATACCAAACACAAGAGGCATATGATTCTAGAGTTTTCGGATTTATTTCGAATTTGTGTTTCTTTTGTTTTATTTTTTAAATTTGTGATTCGATTGTTCTTTTTGGTTAACCTAGAGTTATTTAAGGAAATTAAATATTAGCTTTCCTTAAAATGCTTTGTTTAGGCGGTGGTGGATGCTCCCATACCCAAAAAGGTCATGTGCCTCGCTATGCGTGGTCATGCGAGGTAGGTTCCGACTAAGGAAGCCTCGCAACGTGGTCGTAGCACCCAAGACGTGATGAGGATTTATAGAGGGAAGTTGTAGATTTAATTTGGTATAATTTACAGAGTTAAGTCGTAGATTTATCCCATCGCCTAATATAAATTGTGTGAATTCATGAAGATCGTCATACACTGGTCGAGAGGATCAACAAGGAGATCTCAGACTTCGAGTTGATCTTAGACTTTGAATTAATCTATCCAAATTTTATGGTATGTCACAGACAGAGAATGTTATTGATTGGATCAACAAAATTGAGCAGTTCTTCTACTATAAGCAAGTACCGGATCAGATGAAGGTGAGGTTGATTGCCATCTGACTCAAGGATCAAGCTTTAGTGTGGTGAGAGCACTTATGTCATTTACGAGACAAACAAGGTAAAACCAAGATCAAAGATTGGGAGAAGATGAAGAAAAAGATTAAAGATCACTTTATTCCATTTGGGTACACACAAACGAAGTTCCAAGGACAATTAGGTTTCGCCACGGAGGACGATAGCTTCGACGCCCAAGATGACCTTGACAGATTCGAAGATGATTTGGAGGAAGAAGTTGACGATGTATTTTATGGTGATGATCTTGAGACTTTTAGTGATTGTCAGAGTTTATTGATTTTTAAGGATTCGCTGGTAGAATAAGATAAATCTATTCGTGGCAAGATTCAGAACGGCCCAGGTTATGATCAGTTCTATTCTCCCAATCATCCGATTGTAGGACATAGCAAAGATGATGACAAGATTGAAATACTTGATGACCCAATCTATGATGACGATGAGATGGATGAAGTTGTTGATAAAATTGATGATGGTGTGTTGCAGGTTTCAAGTATTGATAATTCTCTCGACGAAGGCGCCATTGACAGAAAAGTTGAAGAGGAAGAAGAGGCTGTTGAGAATGCTGTCATTGCCTTCCAGCAGACGGTGAAGGAGGCAGCTAGTGAGGCGAGCACCAATGGATCCTTGGGTTCAGCGAAGGATGACCTCTTGGCCATCATGCCCGAGTGGTTTCTTTGAGATCAGCCCCATGTTGCCAGGAGAAACTCATTTCTCAAAAGAGGAAAAGGTTCATATAAGCATTGTGGTCATTGGCCACGTTGACTCTGGAAAATCGACCACAACTGGTCATCTTATTTACAAGCTTGGGGGTATTGATAAGTGTGAGATTGAAAGGTTTGAGGAAGAAGCAGGTTAGATGAATAAAAGGTCTTTCAAATATGCTTGGGTTCTTGACAAGTTTAAGCTTGAGCGGGAGCATGGTATCACCATTGATGTTGCTCTTTGGAAGTTTGAGACCACAAAGTACTACTGCACTATTATTGATGCACCCAACATCGTGACTTCATTAAGAACATGATCACTGAACGTCTCAGGTAGAATGTGCTCTTCTCATTATTGATTCTACAACTGGTATTTTTGAGGCAGGCATTTCAAAGGATGGGCACACACAAGAACATGCCCTTCTTGCTCTCACCTTTGGTGTAAAACAGATGATTTGTTGCTGCAACAAGATGGATACCACTACCCCAAATTGTACTCAACGACACGAATATGATGAAATCGTCAAGGAGGTTTCCTCTTCCCTCAAAAAAGTTGGTTACAACCCTGACAAGATTCCTTTTGTTCCCATTTCTGGTTTTGAAGGTGATAACATGATTGAGAGGTCTGCCAACCTGGATTGGTACAAGGGTCCGGCCCTTCTCGAGGCCCTTGACTTAATTCATGAGCCAAAGAGACCCACTGACCAGCCCCTTCGCATGTCTCTTCAGGATGTCTACAAGAATGGAAGTATTGGAACTGTCCCTGTTGGGAGATTTGAGACTGGCGGTGTGCTTAACCTGGCATGGTTGTCACTTTTGGCCCTAGTGGTCTGATCACTGAGGTCAAGTCAGTGGAGATGCATCACGAGGCACTGCAAGAGGTTCTTCCTGGTGACAATGTTGGGTTCAATGTTAAGAATGTTGCGGTCAAAGATCTCAAGCGTGGCTTTGTTGCTTTCAACTCCAAGGATGAACCTGTACCGGAGGCAGCTAATTCTACATCTGAGGTTATATATCATTATGATCCACCTTGGTCAGATTGGCAACGGATATGCCCCAGTGCTCGACTGCCACACCTCCCACATTGCTGTCAAGTTTGCTGAAATTCTTACTAAAATTGACTAGCAGTCAGGCAAGGAGCTCGAGAAGGAGCCCAAGTTCCTTAAGAACGGTGAACGAGCCGAGCTAAATCGATTAGTAAGAGGCTCAAGTTTGGGTTCAATTCGTTATCCCTAAGTTCAAACTTGGCTCGAGTTTAATTCAAACTTTAGTTCTTAAGCTCAAGCTCGGTTCGTAATAAAATTAAATAGTTTGAGTTCGGTTTGAAAAAAAAACTTGTTTAAAAATTAAACGAGCTAGGTTCAAACTCGTTTAAGATAATTAGTTATTGATCCTGTCCGAACGCTGAGTCGATGGACGCTGTACACGTGGCGCTCTCCGAACTGGTGACGTGGATCTCTGACCGGCCGTATGGATCTCCGGCGAACTTGCAAAGAAGTCGGGCAGCGAAAGGGTTCCCTCCGACGACCCTCCGACGCTCAAGTCAGGCAAGAGGAAAATGATGAAGTGGCTCCAAATATGAGAGATTGCGTACCTCCGGCGAAGTCTGAGGGCTCTTATATAGAGCTGTGGGGAGGCTTGTGCACACTTACTGAGGTGTACACGTGTCATTTACCATACCTTAGTATGGGCTTACCAGAGGAGCATGCCTGACACTATACTGCTACAGTCCGAGCACCTCTCTGATAGGACGACAGAACCTTCTGTCGTAAGATTCTGCGTATGGCTTGATCATTGAACATGCTTGTTGTCAGAAGATGTTTCCCCATGTCCCCATGTCCTTGTCTCTTTTGCCCCGAGCCGAGCGTCCATCTGCTCGACAAGCATCGGTCTGACCAGGCGTAGGTATCGGTCTGACCGGGAAGATTTCACTCCATCGCGTGCTCGGCTGAGACTGTTCCTTCACAGCATTGATGTTTTACGCCTCGGCCGAGCGGGCTACCCGCTCGGCCCGGCGACCATGTTCACCATGAGCGTCGGAAACCCGACTCCCCGTCGAGTTGTCTTTGACTCCGCTCGGACTCGTCCAGCCGGTTGACCCAACCCTTCTCCGGTCGGCCGGACCTCATGCTGACCCTTTTGACTTTTGACTGTTGGTGCAATATCCCTCAGGTCAAGGTTGACCTGGGTAACCAAGCTGAGTCTTGGTTTGGGTTTAGATGTTTGACAATAAGATATTGATTGAAGAAGAGTCAAGTAGGTCAAGGTTGACTGGATACTTGACTGGGAAGTCCTAACTGGGATGTTAGGCAAAATGAAAGTCCTGGTGAGTGAAGCCAGGCAGAAGAAAAGTCCTGGTGAGTGAAGCCAGGCAGAAGGAAAATCCTGGTGAGTGAAGCCAGGTGAAAGTCCTAGTGAGTGAAGCTAGGCAGATGGAAAACCCTAGTGAGTGAAGCTAGGTGGAAATCCTGGTGAGTGAAGCCAGGTGAAAGTCCTAGTGAGTGAAGCTAGGCAGATGGAAAACCCTAGTGAGTGAAGCTAGGTGGAAATCCTGGTGAGTGAAGCCAGGTGAAAGTCCTAGTGAGTGAAGCTAGGCAGATGGAAAACCCTAGTGAGTGAAGCTAGGTGGAAATCCTGGTGAGTGAAGCCAGGTGAAAGTCCTAGTGAGTGAAGCTAGGTGAAAACCCTAGTGAGTGAAGCTAGGTGAAAGTCCCGGTGAGTGAAGCCAGGCAAGGGAAAATCCAGATGGATCAAGGATGATCGGACATCTGGTGTTGGGAAGTCCAAGTAGGTCAAAGGATTGACCGGATACTTGGCATAAAGAAAAGTCCAAGCAGGTCAAAGGGATTGACCGGATACTTGGCATAAGGAGAAAAGTCCAAGTGGGTCAAAGGGATTGACCGGACACTTGGTAAGGGAGTCCTAGCAGGTCAAGGGTGACTAGATGCTAGGCATGACATACCAACAGGTCAAGGTTAGACCGGATGTTGGTTTGGGGGTTTAGGACTTGGTTTTGGACAAAAACCAACCTCTGGATCGATCAGCTGATCGATCCGCTGATGCCCAATCGATCAGCCAATCGATCGGCTGATGTCCCAATCGATCGCTGGATCGATTGGGACGCTCCGCGATAAGCGCCGGATCGATCCGTGGATCGATCCAGCGCTTATCGAGCACTCTGGATCGATCCGTGGATCGATCCAAAGCCTCCTCGATCGATTGGGAACATTCGAATCGATCGGGATCCGACCGTTGGCGTCGTTTATAGCTGCAGGCGTTCGATGGCTGCGGGATCTCTTCTCCGATTCACTCCAGAGCTCTCGCCAACTCTTCCACAGCGCTCTCAAAGATCAGATCGCCAGTTCTTGAAGGATCTTGGAAGCTCTCCAAGTCAAGAGGCGGATCAAAGGCAAGAAGAGAAGCTAGGGTTAGGGTTTTGTACTCATTGTAAGCTTGTAAGCTTGTATTTTGTTTCCCTTTCCTTTCTTCTTGTACTGAGAGTCTTGTAGGGCTTCTCCGCCCTCGGTAGTTACCGAAAAGGAGTGTTTTCATAGTGGAGGGTGCGTGCGTGGTGTGGATCCTTGGACTAGTCACCTCTTGTGAGGTGGATACCAAGTAAACCAACCGTGTTAGCGTTGTTGTATTTGTTTCTGTATTTTCCGCTGCATATTCTTGAAGAAACAAGCAACACCGAGCAACGAGCACGCGACGAGCTATTCACCCCCCCCCTCTAGCTACTTTTGGTCCTAACAAGTGGTATCAGAGCAAGGCCGCTCTTCACCGGAATCATCGCCGGAAGGGTCAAGTACAACAAGAAAAGCTAGAGGGTGAAGAAGTTGGAGTAAATTCTTCAAGTTCAAAACTTTATCAAGCTCAACTTCAAGATGCAATTCCAAGATGGGCTTGGATTTGACACAAGGGTGGCTCCACCATACACTTCTACGAGTTTCGATTCTTGGAAATCAAGAATCGAAAATTTTCTTATGATGGAGATAGAGCAATGGTTTGCTCTAATGGAAGGCTTCAAGGCTCCAAGAAATTCAAAGGGCAAAGTTCTAAAGAAAAGCAAATGGAGCCCGGAGCAAGTCCAAAGATGCGAGGCAAATGACAAAGTGACCAAGCTTTTGGTCAATTTATTGCCAAGCACCATCCTTTGCAAAATTGGAGAGTTTGAAGATGCAAAGGAGCTATGGAGCAAATTGGCCAAGCTTCATGAAGAGATCCCCTCCACTGTACAAGATCATGAAGAATCCAGAGAGGGTGACTCTTTGGAGCAAGACCAAGAGGAGGACTCCGAGGTTGAGAGATGCTCAACCTCCGAAGAAGAGGAAATCCAAGAAGCTTCATCCTCAAGGGAATGCAACGAAGGGAACAAGGAGGGAGCATACTCCTTGTTTCATGTTCAAGATGATGAAGCCTCCACCTCTAGGATTGAGGGGGAGCAATCCTTGGTGACGCCGGATCAAGAAGAAGGAGAAGCTTCTACATCCGGGTCAAGAGAAGAAGAGGAGGAAGAAGCTTCTACCTCCACAAGTCAAGAAAAATCAAATGGAGGAGAATCAAGGTCCGATCAAGAGGAAGCTTCTACCTCCGGATCCAAAGAAAAAGATGCCACCCCTGCAAGCAAAGGTATAAATATTTCAATTAATAATAAAAGTCATATAATATGTTTTGAGTGTAGGGAAAGTGGGCACTACAAGAGCAAGTGTCCCAACTTGGCCAAGAAGAAGGGCCAAGTGGCACAAAAGGGCAAGGAGAAGCCCAAAGAGACCACCCCCGGGACAAAGAAGAGCAAGGAGCACATTGTGTGCTTCTTGTGTCAGCAAAAAGGGCATTACCGAAGTCAATGCCCCAAGGGGAAGAAGATGGTCAAGGCTCAAGGAGGCACTAGTCAAGGGGGAGCCTCCAAGGTAAAAAGGAAGGTAACTTTCATTGAGCCTATTCCCTTGCAAAATGGTAAAAAGCATGCTAGGTCAAATTTTTATCATTTTAATGCGATTTACCATAAGAATAGGAAGCATGAGGGCTTTAAGGAAAAGCATGTGGCCCTACATGCCAAAACTACTATCCCTAAGGCTAGGAATGTAGGTAAAAACCTACGCGATAACTCTAAGGATGTAAGATACAAGCCCAAGAATAAAAATGCTCATGGATCAAATGAAAAACCAAAAACTAAGGACCTAGTGATAGAAAATCAAGTCTTGAGATCAAGGCTTGATAAAATGGAAAAGACCCTAAAAAGGATGGAAAATATCCTATTAGGGCAAAATGAGCATAACCTAGGTTTAGGGGTACAAAAGCCATCCAATGGCCATAGAGGTTTGGGATACAAACCAAAGGCTAAGAAGGATGTGCCCTCTTACCATAGAGTTCCATATAGTTATGGAACAAACCCTAGGTCTAGTGGTCAAGCCAAAAATACTAGGGAAGTCATCCCTAAGAGTATTTTTGCAATAAATGTGACTAAGACTTCTAAGAAGTCTAAGAAAGTCACAAACAAGGTCACAAGGGAGGTTATCCCTAGAGTTGACCTAGAAAATGTGACCAAGGCTTCTAAGAAGCCCAACAAGGTCACTAGGAAGGTATCTAGGGAAGTTATCCCTAGTGAGTACCTAGAGCATCCAAGGAGCACCAATAGGTGTTGGGTTCCTAGGAGCATCTTCTCTACCCCATAGATGGGTTAGAGAGTGTCAACTCCGATTAGAAGGGTAGTTAACCCAACTTTGAGGAAATTGACACTCAAGGAGCATTTTCAGGGTTTTTGTTAACCTTTGAAAATGAAATGGAATTATTACTTACTCTTTGAAAGAGTAAAATGTGTCTAATGGTGGAAGAATTGATTTTAATCTTAAATGGCACATATTGGAAAATTCATAAGAACTATCAAGTTGGGTTTTTGGTATGTTCTTAGGAAATTTAAGGCAATCCGGGCCTTAAATTTAAAAGTGCTACTCTTGAGGAAAAATGGAATATGCCAACATTTGAGGACATGTTTATTTTAATTGGCATAAATTAATCAAGGGAATAAGAAATGCAAACTTAGATTTTGGCACTCTCTTGAAGCACTTTGGGCAATCTAGGGTTTAAGTTTTAGGATTAGCTAAGATTTTAAGGATACTTAGATAGCTAATCTAGGTATATTTTATTTATGCTAAACCTTGCCATGATTGTTTGCTCATAATATGCCATGACATCATATTTTATCTTATTTGCATTTTGCATTCATGACTTATCATGAAAAATACAAAAATACCATGTCATGCCATACATACATCATGTAGTTATAGGAATCTTTCTTTTGAAAGCTATTTTCTTTTGATGTATGCCATAACATAATCATGCATTAAGTTTAATTCCTTGTAATTAAGGACAAATGACATTTAACGACACTTATTAACAAGTGACATCCTGGGGTGGATGTCTAATATCTCTAAAATGCCTAGATAAATATGCATGATCCCTAGATTAGGGCAAAACCAAAATCTACATCTCACAAAGACTATAAGGTGACTTGTATGTGTTTTAGTGCATATTATATACAAGTGAGATGTTAGGATGATGAACAAAACTCAAGATGTTGATTCAGTGCATTCTTTTGAGTTTTAGGTTCATCAAAACACATAGTTATGTGTTTTCCCATCATTGGGAAAGCTAATGTACAAGTCATGTGCATTATGCCCAAGGAACATGATGGGATATTGGTTTTGAAAATGTTTTTAAAATGTTTTTGGAAAACCTTGGTGAAGGCTATCTTTTGATAGGAATCACCATTGAATAGTTAGACACAAACTTGAAGAAAAACACTAAAGTCTTTGCAAGTTTTCAAGTTTGTGTCAATCTTTGAAAATATGATGTATTTTCATAGAAAGCTATTTTTCCATGATTGAGTATGCCCTAAATAATGTCTACACGAAATTTCATAATTTTTGGATTTTTGTAAAATTTTCTAGGGGTTTCTGAAGTTGACTGAAAAGGAATTTCAGCAACTATCGAGTCTCGATCGATCCATGGATCGATTGAGTTTCATGAATCGATCCATGGATCGATTCAAACGGTAATTCCCGCGAGCAGAAAGTCATGGATCGATCAGCCGATCGATCAGGGAGTCTGAATCGATCCGTGGATCGATTCAGAAAGGTTCAATCGATTGGAACCCAACTCCAATCGATCCAAGTTGCTGATTTTGGCTGGGAAGGCCTGATTTCAGCATCTTTGAACCTCTTTGAGTCTAGGTAACCATTCCAAACCCCTTAAATACATTTGTATACATACAAAGGGTGTTTTCATGTTGAAAACAAGGATGGATTGGTTAACGAAGACTAAGTAGAAGTTTAGGTTGAGGTTGTTTCAAATTTTGAATATTTGAACCTCAAAACTTCCAAATTTGGGTTTCCTAATGTTTTAGGGATTCCAAGTCTTTGTTGGTGCAATGACAGAAGTTACCACCATGTCTTTAGGGGGAGGAACTCTTTAAAGACATGAAAATTATTTTTCATGAACCTTAGAAGGTGGTTAACCTTCTGTTGTGAACTTGCTCAAGGTTGAGCATTTAAACTTGAAATGGGGAGAAATGGGGAGTGGATATCCTCATTATTTCAAGTGGACACTCATGTGGTAGATAATGCTCAAGGTTGGGTAGTTGTCTACATTGAGGGAGAAGTTAAGGATAAATGAAGGGTATGAGACCTTCATTATCGTGTTGATCACAACGAGTGATGTTGTGAACAACGATGAGCAACTCTTCAAGGGGAGAGTCTTCAACAAATGGATTTGTTGAAGTGTGCCCAGAATTGGAGCATAGGTTGATGTGTGTCCAACGATGGGTTGATGTGTGCCAATAGGGGGAGAATGTATGGTTAAGCTTAGTCCTTCATTACCTATGGGAAGGTCATAGGGGGAGAATGAAAGGACTCATGAAAGGGAGTAAGTTAGACTTTCATTACCTAGAGGGAGTTTGCCCTCTTAGGGGGAGAATGAAGAGCTTAATTTATGCTTTCATTACCTAGTGGCATGAAGAAGGAGGCTATGGGATTAGCCTAACTTACATATGGGATTGTAAGTGTTATTGTGGTATTGTCAAACATCAAAAAGGGGGAGATTGTTGGTGCAATATCCCTCAGGTCAAGGTTGACCTGGGTAACCAAGCTGAGTCTTGGTTTGGGTTTAGATGTTTGACAATAAGATATTGATTGAAGAAGAGTCAAGTAGGTCAAGGTTGACTGGATACTTGACTGGGAAGTCCTAACTGGGATGTTAGGCAAAATGAAAGTCCTGGTGAGTGAAGCCAGACAGAAGAAAAGTCCTGGTGAGTGAAGCCAGGCAGAAGGAAGTCCTGGTGAGTGAAGCCAGGTGAAAGTCCTAGTGAGTGAAGCTAGGTAGATGGAAAACCCTAGTGAGTGAAGCTAGGTGGAAATCTGGTGTGAAGCGTGAAAGTCCTAGTGAGTGAAGCTAGGATGGAAAACCCTAGTGAGTGAAGCTAGGTGGAAATCCTGGTGAGTGAGCGGTGAAAGTCCTAGTGAGTGAAGCTAGGCGGATGGAAAACCCTAGTGAGTGAAGCTAGGTGGAAACCGTGAGTGAGCGTGAAAGTCCTAGTGAGTGAAGCTAGGCGGATGGAAAACCCTAGTGAGTGAAGCTAGGTGAAAGTCCCGTGAGTGAAGCCGCAGGAAAATCCAGATGGATCAAGGATGATCGGACATCCGGTGTTGGGAAGTCCAAGTAGGTCAAAGGATTGACGGATACTTGGCATGAAAGAAAAGTCCAAGTAGGTCAAAGGGATTGACCGGATACTTGGCACAGAGAAAAGTCCAAGTGGGTCAAAGGGATTGACCGGACACTTGGTAAGGGAGTCCTAGCAGTCAAGGGAGTGACTAGATGCTAGGCATGACATACCAACAGTCAAGGTTGACCGGATGTTGGTTTGGGAGGTTTAGGACTTGGTTTTGACAAAATCTGGTCGGATCGATCGGATCGATCCGCACTGTCCCAATGAAGCTCGGATCGATCCGTGGATCGATCAGAGGTCCCAATCGATCGCTGGATCGATTGGGACGCAATGCGCGATAAGCGCCGGATCGATCCGTGGATCGATCCAGCGCTTTTCGAGCAAGAGCGCTGGATCGATCCGTGATCGATCCAAAGCCTCCTCGATCGATTGGGAACATTCGAATCGATCGGGATCCGACCGTTGGCGTCGATAGCCGCAGGCGTTCGATGGCCTCGGATCTCTTCTCCGATTCACCCAGCTCGCCAACTCTTCCACAGCTCTCAAAGATCGATCGCTTCTTGAAGGATCTTGGAAGCTCTCCAAGTCAAGAGGCGGATCAAAGGCAAGAAGAGAAGCTAGGGTTAGGGTTTTGTACTCATTGTAAGCTTGTAAGCTTGTATTTTGTTTCCCTTTCCTTTCTTCTTGTACTGAGAGTCTTGTAGGGCTTCTCCGCCCTCGGTAGTTACCGAAAAGGAGTGTTTTCATAGTGGAGGGTGCGTGCGTGGTGTGGATCCTTGGACTAGTCACCTCTTGTGAGGTGGATACCAAGTAAACCAACCGTGTTAGCGTTGTTGTATTTGTTTCTGTATTTTCCGCTGCATATTCTTGAAGAAACAAGCAACACCGAGCAACGAGCACGCGACGAGCTATTCACCCCCCCCTCTAGATACTTTTGGTCCTAACATTGACCTCTACGTGTCATTGACTCCTCTTAAAGGGGTCCCCCGTCCTTACTGCCAGATCACTTGCCTCCCCTTCAAGTCTAGTCGAAGGAGGCGATTAGTCCGACTGATTGGACCACCAGTTTCGCCGAGCGGCATCTCCGTGAAACTATCCTCTGCTTGACCCCCACGGGGGTAGCTATGGCGTCAATCAACACCAACATTCCTCGGAGCTCTTCGAAGTTTGCGCCAATCTTCGACATTAAGGCCGGGCATGCGCTCTGTGCCTCGTGAAGGCGCTCATTAAATGCACTCCAGTGGTCGAATGCCACGTGGCGCTGCTTTCGTCATCGTACGGCGGCGACGTCTCGGGCGACGATACCAAGGCGGTTTGAAATGAACGGCCCGATGCGTGCTTCGGTTCCCGTGACCTGCATCCGACGGTGGAGGCCGCTCGGGTTCAACCCTATAAAGCCTTCGCCTTCTCCCCCTCCTCGCTGCATTTGTGCCTTCTCGTGCTCCACAGCTTCCTTTGGCGTTTTAGACTTCCGGCGATCCCGCTTTTCCATTTCCGGCGATCTCCAGCCTCCCCCTTTCGATCCTCAGCTTCTTTGTAAGGTCCTTACCCCTTCTCTGTTATCCTTGTGTTTTTTGCCGAGTCCTCGCTCTTTGGTTGCCGTATTGTTTGTCGTCTTCTTCTTTCTATCGTTTGCCTCTTCTCGCCTTTTGTGGTTTTGCCCGTTCGGACAATGGCTAGTTCCTCTCCGCCTCAAGACCCAGCCCTCAGCCGGTGGTATACCACCATGGAGTCGCGCTTCGATCGGCGTGACGCCGAGATTCTGATGGATAATTTTGACATCCCCTCTGACTTTGAACTTATTTTACCCTCCCCCTCCGCTCGGCCACACAAACCGCCGCGCGGAGCTATCTGTGTTTTCCGCGACCAGTTCATAGCCGGTCTGCGCTTTCCAATCCATCCCTTTATCGTAGAAGTTTGTAATTTTTTTGGCATTCCGCTCGGAAGCTTAGTCCCTAACACTTTCCGCCTTCTATGCGGCGTTGTTGTCTTGTTCAAAATCCACAACATTCCCCTCCGACCGGAGGTCTTCTATTATTTTTATTATCCTAAACAGTCCGAGCTGGGTACTTACATGTTCCAGGCTCGGCGCGGTTTAGTCTTCTTTAATAAACTGCCTTCTTTCAATAAACATTGGAAAGAGTACTACTTCTATCTCCGTCTTCCTGAACGGGCCGCTTTCCGAACCCAGTGGCAGGTCGGACCGCCAATCTCCCCTAAGCTAAGAAGGTTCAAGACCCGACCGTACTATCTTCACGCTGCCAACATGCTAGCCGATCTGAAGTTCGACATCAATAAGTTCTTACCTGAAGGGGTGATGTACATATTTGGCCTGAGTCCGATCAGGACTCCCCTCCCGAGCGGCTTCGGTAAGAATTTTACTTGTACGTTTGCCTTGATTGCTAACTGATTTTCTCCATTTTCCTTTGCAGCGGACATTGTCATGAAGTACGTGATGGCCGGGATTTTGAAGAGGAAAGCGGCGGCGCTCGAAGCCGCAGCTGCTAAGGAGATGGAGTCGCTTGGCATTCAGCCGGTCGGCTCACACGAAGGGGAGAGCGGGACTCACGAGGAGTCGGCCGCTGAAGCCTCTCCCCAGGATGTGGCAAGAGGCGCCACCCCCAGCAGGGGACCAACAGTCCAGGAGGAAGGCTCCGCTCAGGAGGAAGAGCGCCCTCTCCGACAAAAGAGGCGCCGAACGGAGACATCACTCCGATCGGCCACTTCCGCGGTCCAGCCGTCCGAACGGACCACCGTCGATTCTCGCGGCAAAGCCCCAGCGGTTGAGGCGATCTCGTCCGATCGGACGCCACCCCAATTGGACGCGTCCGCGGACCCCCTCGAGGCCATACCCATCAGCGCCATTCCACCCTCTCCCCGCCGAGTCCAACGCTCGCCCATTTTGTCCCAGTTTTCTGCACCAGCCTCCGATCCTTCCCCAACTTCCGCCCAGACGACTCCTAGTCGGCACCGTACCATCAGGGTCTCCTTACATCTCCTCACCGAAGAGTTGATGCCTGAGTCCGATCGGCCAATCGCGCCCGAGCACATGATCACCATGAAGGGGCCCCTAGCCGAGATGTGGGTCGACGCTGGGGCACGTGTCGCCATGATTCCACTCAGCAATCTGGCCAACAGCCATATGCAGCAGGCCACTGGGGTAAGTATGTTTTCTTTGGAGTCTTCCACGCGCTTTCACCGATCGGCTATTAATGATTTTATTTACTTCAGAGATGGGTAGAGGAGATCGCTGTCTCCAATCGTCTGGCCATGGTGGACGAAGAGTTGAAGAGGCTAAGGAGTTCGGGCGATGCGCCCTCTCAGGGTCCTTCATACGTCGAGCTGCAGAAAGAGCTCTAGAAGACCCAAGACTTGTTGGAGGCCGAACGGAAGAAAACGGCCGACTAGGCTTATACGTTGGACCAGCTAGACAAGAAGGTCAAATCCTACGATCGCAAGATTGAGCTGGCCACCACTCGGAAGAACATCGCCATCGCCGATCTGGAAAAGAAGAACGTGGAAGCGTGGGGCCTTGAACAACGAGTCAAAGAGCTGATGGAGCAGCTGGACGGTGAGAAGGCGAGCCGCTCGGGTGAAGCCATCAAACATAAGGACGAGTTGAAGAAATTACAGGAGGCTCTCGAAGCTTCCCAAGTTGCCTTCAAGGAATATCAAGAGGCGGAACCCGGCCGAGTCGCAGCCCTGAGGCTGAATTACATCCGTTCAGACGAATTCTCGGAGAAAGTCTGCGAACGGATGTACACTGCTTTCGAGTTTGCTATCACTGCCACAACAACCTACTTGAAGTCCAAGGGGCAGCTTCCTGACTCCGTCCTCGTCCCGGCCCAAGACCAAGCAACGCTCCTCAGCACGATCCCAAAGGACCTTTATGATTTCTTAGAATGAAGGCATTTTGTAACCACTCCGATCGGCCTTAACGGCTTCTAATGATATACTATCCTCTTGCTTGCTTTTTCTTTTGCTAATCAATACGCGTGCTGTCCGCTCGGCTCACCAACTACCGTCGTTCACGTTCCTTCACTTGTTATTCGCCTCTCATCCCGCCTCTCTTGTGTTTGACTGGGATTTTTCACGAAGTATTTTGTATAACTAGGTCGCTCGGTTGAATATATCTCGTCTTGCAAATGGGATTTTCGCTAGATGTTTACGGGGTACACTTGGTAACCCACCCGCTTCCGGCCGAAGGGTTTATAGTCGCCAGTCTGACTCTCGATATTTAACGTCGGAGCTCGACGGTCTTCCGGCCGGAGGGTTTATAGTCGCCGGTCCGACTCTCGATATTTAACGTCGGAGCTCGACGGTCTTCCGGTCGGAGGGTTTATAGTCGCCGGTTCAACTCTCGATATTTAACGTCGGAGCTCGATGGTCTTCCGGCCGGAGGGTTTATAGTCGCCGGTTCGACTCTCGATATTTAACGTCGGAGCTCGACGGTCTTCCGGCCGGAGGGTTTATAGTCGCCGATTCGACTCTCGATATTTAACGTCGGAGCTCGACGGTCTTCCGGCCGGAGGATTTATAGTTGCCAGTTCGACTCTCGATATTTAACGTCGGAGCTCGACGGTCTTCCGGCCGAAGGGTTTATAGTCGCTGGTTTGACTCTCGATATTTAACGTCGGAGCTCGACGGTCTTCCGGCCGGAGGGTTTATAGTCGCCGGTTCGACTCTCGATATTTAACGTCGGAGCTCGACGGTCCACAGACGGCGCCAATTTGATCCTGTCCGAACGCTGAGTCGATGGACGCTGGGCACGTGGCGCTCTCCGAACTGGTGACGTGGATCTCTGACCGGCCGTATGGATCTCCGGCGAACCTGCAAAGAAGTCGGGCCGGAAAGGGGTTCCCGGCGACGACCCTCCGACGCTCAAGTCAGGCAAGAGGAAAACGATGAAGTGACTCCAAATATGAGAGATTGCGTACCTCCGGCGAAGTCTAAGGGCTCTTATATAGAGCTGTGGGGAGGTTTGTGCACACTTACCGAGGTGTACACGTGTCCTTTACCATACCTTAGTATGGGCTTGCCAGAGGAGCATGTCTGACACCATACTGCTACAGTCCGAGCACCTCTCTGATGGGACGGCAAAACCTTCTGTCGTAAGATTTTGCGTATGGCTTGATCGTTGAACATGCCTGTTGTCAGAAGATATTTCCCCATGTCCCCTTGTCCTTGTCTCTTTTTCCCCGAGCCGAGCGTCCATCCGCTCAGCAAGCATCGGTCCGACCGGGCGTAGGTATCGGTCCGACCGGGCGTAGGTATCGGTTCGACCGGGAAGATTTCACTCCATCGCGTGCTCGGCTGAGACTGTTCCTTCATAGCATTGATGTTTTACGCCTCGGCCGAGCGGGCTACCCGCTCGGCCCGGCGACCCTGTTCACCATGAGCGTCGGAAACCCGACTCCCCGTCAAGTTGTCTTTGACTCCGCTCGGACCCGTCCGGCCGGTTGACCCAACCCTTCTCCGGTCGGCCGGACCTCATGCTGACCCTTTTGACTTTTGACCTCTACGTGTCATTGACTCCTCTTAAAGGGGGTCCCCCGTCCTTACTGCTGGATCAGTTATAATAATAAATAATATATTATTTTATTTATTATTTATGTTATATATATATAACGAACACGTTTACGAGCCTCTAAACGAACGTGTTTCTGAGTTCACAAACCAAATACTTTTAAGCTCGAGCTCGGTTTGAAAATATTTTCAAACTCAAAATCAAGCTCGAGCTTGACTCGTTAACTTAATTGAGTGAACTCAAACAAAATTTTTTTTCGAATCGTGACCCGAATAGCTCACGAGCAGCTACCTAGCAGTGATGTTGGATTTGTCAAGGATTATGCTGCAATTGTGAGAGAATACAGGAAGTATTTAAGGGACGTGAAGATGGACAAGAACAATGTTCCATGATGTTGTGCTCATCGACGAAAGTTTTCAAAGTCTAACAACTACTAGTAGATTTTGCTGATTTAGTGATGACCTTCCTCCTAAGCTACCATCGTATACTACTCTAAACTCGAGGACGAATTCTTTAAGATGCTAAACCCCTCTTCTAAATAAAATTTGAAGAAGGGGGGCACCACTCCCATGCCCCGTCCCTATATGCAGGAGGATCCATAGATTTTTATTATTATTTTGATGTTTTAGATATTTTAGTAATTTTTCACCATTTTATTATTTAAGGTATTCGTAGTATTTTAGAATTTATTTACTTTCTTTGGTATTAAGGTCGGGAGTTCATATTAAATATGTGCATAGTTATTTGAGGAATTATATTTCTTTTTCTTTTCAGAAAAGCCTTAAGAACTCTCATTCTCATTAAGCTTGCAGGATAACCACTATTCTATTGGACATGATTAAACAACACATTGCCCCCATGGGCTGGATCAGTTCGAAGGATGTCTGACGTTTGCAACGGAGGTTCAGGGGTCGAGGGTCGCCAGTTGCACACGGGCGTAAAACCTCGGTCTACTGTGCTTTAAATTCCACTCGACTCCCAGTCACCCCTCCTGCCCAGCTTAACCGTGATTTACCCCTTCTGGATATCTGTGGGGCGAACCCAGGGGCCGCTAAGATGACGGTTCCACCTTTTGCAATGATTAAACAACACATTGTGTAGTCCAGTTTAAGTATTTGATTCAACGAGTTAACATGAGCCTTCAAACATTTCTCCATTAATGATTTATTCTTGAAAAACCTCTCTAAATTATGTAATTAATGCTTTTAAAATTTATAAATAAGATGGATGCTATAATGGAAGTAATAATAACACAGAGGTCTACCAATATGGTGATTGCTGAGGTAGATATGTACAATTTGTACAGAGTGGTCTAACTTACATGCAAGAATAATCCTTTGAGGATGACATAAGTTATTTTAAGCGAAACCCTTCTGATAATTAAATCTTTAATTTTGATTCTTAAATTTTATGTAATGGACTACTAAAAATAGAAAAGCTAAAGATATGCATTCCCCTCCAAATAAAACACACATTTAAGTATTTATATAATACAAGGTTATCATTTTTCGCCATTAGTTCTGCCTTGATGTTTATTAATTCTCATCGTCTGTTCAACTGTGTTCAACTATGCCCCCCAGGCATCGTTCAACGCTAAGACGTTTAACAGATTCACAGAAGATCAGGATTTAATACCCAATTGGAGCATGCAACAAGGCTATTAGTGTTAGACAATCTATTATCGGAGATATTTAAAAAAATTACTAAATTAAAATTACATAAAATCAATTATAACTTATCTGTTGAGATGACTTGAGCGGATAATATTAGGCTGCTAGTGGAGTTGGTTCTGCCAAGCTTCCAGTTATCCGAGTTATAGAGTTGATGTGGTGCGTAGTCGAATCGGGAGTTGATCACCGAGTACGGAAGGGAATTTGTTGAGTAAGATGCCGAGGCCTGCGCCCAACGCAATTTCCTTGAAACAGATTCACCCATCTCTGTGCTTCGAGGATCTCTCGGATCGTTTGTTTTCCAGGATCCAATGGCAAAACCACACACGCAACTAAGCAATATTGTTTGTGGCGAACTGAGAATGCACTCGAGTGTTATCACGAGTAGTTCAGTCGGACGGATGCATGGCTAAGAGAGTTTTTGTGGGAGAACACTGGATGAACTCGAGTCCTCTCACTCTCTCTCTTCTGCTCAAGATCTGAGCTCCTTATATAGGGACTCAACCTTTGGCCGTAATAAATGACTGATTAATGGTTACTTATTACCATTAATTGCCGGTAGTCTTAATTAGATTAATTAATGGTCATTTTTTGTCATTATTTGTCGATAGTTTCAATTGAATGAATTAATGATCATTTATTGCCATTAATTGATGATAATTTCAATTGAATTGAATTAATTAAAATTAATTCATCTGTTTCACCTGAGCACATTGGTTTATTCGCTTGGGCAAATCTTGTCTTGACCGGTTCGACATGGGCAAATCTTGTCTTGACCGGTTCGACATTTGACATACACAGGTCATGCTCGCACACAAGTCAACCTTAGTTCAGTATCTGCGCTCTTGATTTGCACCCACCCCTACGCACCCATAAGTGAGAAAGTCTCTCCCCATGCATATGTTTACAACATCAATGCATGTGTCATAATTTAAACTAATAATAAAGCCAAGACTTCTAATGTGGGACTAAAAATACATGTGCAATAGAGTTTCTTCGTCTCCATCTCTTTATTCCATTCATATTTCCAATAATCCCCCACATGAATAAAAAATAGGGTATGTGATAGCATTCAGTAGTTGTGTTTAGTATTGGATAGGTAGGTTTTACCCTTTGAACCTTCCCTTGTGAAGATTTATTTGCATATTGACTAACAGTAGACATGATGTCCTTGAACTATTCTGCCATCTGTATAAGCATTAACAAATCTCACTCAAAACTCTTCCTGATACAACTCAGTTCTCATGAGTGTGTTCATTCTTGACCATGAACATGCTTGGTTCTGTGAGAAGCTCTAAGAATTATGCCTCCAATTCGCTTCGAAGTGGTCCCACTTCTTTCTCATATAAGTAATCTCTTAAGAGTATTCCATATTACTTTACTGGATCATTAAAAGTTGTGTGCTTAACCTTCATCCTTCACTGATCTATTGGGTTGTTCCCCCACAGTGAGTAACTTTGTCGATACAATTAGATTGTCCCTTTGAACCAAGTTCTTGGGATCTCAAATATGCATAGGTTGGGTCTCCTTTGCACTAACATTTCCTATAGGCATCAAGCTATCCCTCGCAATGAGCTTGTTACTAACTCTTTGTTTAACCCTTTGGTTAACAGATCTGTTAGGTCATATGCATCCTTTGATTTCACATGTTTAACAGTGATAACTCTCATTAAAAGTAGTTGTCTAATGGTATTATGCCTACAACATATAGCCTAGACTTACCATTATACAGATGTGTTGGTTAATACTCGGAATATCGAACTGGTTCCCCTGTACAAAAATTTTGTACAAGTCCTGAACCATTCCTAACAACCTATTGTGTTCTTTAGAAATTAAATTAGGAATCGCAAACGGAATTTAACATTATTGATTCTAAATTTAACTTATCTGTTCTTAGAGTTTAGACTTGGATCGCAAATGATATTTAACATTATTAATCCAAATCCACCTATGTTACAAATTTAATTAAATATTAATTTCAGAGATTAGCTTCCAGGTTAAACATGGCGAGGTACTAGGCCTTCTTGGATGATCCGGCAGTTAGAACAGGGGACCCCCATTCTGAGGGGTCAATGCCACGCGGGAGTCAAAAGGCCAGGTGGCCGATCGGAGAAGGATGGGCCGACCTCCCAGCCGGCCGACCGGTGAATAGCCGATGGCAAAAGTCGCCCCGACAGAAGTCGGGGTTCCGACGCTTAATTGAACAGTAGCAAAGAGCCGAGCGGAAGGCCTAAGAGAAGGTGACATACTGCTAAACAGTTCCTACATAGCATCCTACCGAAAATATCCCCAGCATATCGATGCCAACGGCAGGCCAGACGTGATGTGAGTGCCGTCCGGCCGACACGTAAGATGAGGGCTGGTCGGGCGGCACTCCCCGTCCAGCCGGCCTGCCGGACCCCCCGACCTGTGGTCGGTAGAGAAGGACAAGAACATCTTATGACAGCTGTCAAAGTCCTATGGCTAGGCCATACTCCAAGTCTGACAACGAGGTGCTCTGTTGTCCCATCGATGACGTGCTTGGACTGTAGCAGTATGGCGTCAGGTAAGCTTTCTGACAGACACATACCGAGGTATGGGCTACGGACACGTATGTGCCTCGGTGGACGTGCAGGAGCTCTTTCACCGCTCTATATAAAGAGCCTCATACTTCGCCGGAGGTACGCGTAACATACTTTTGGAGCCACTTTTTTCACTACTTGTTTGCCTGACTTGAGCGTCGGAGGGTCGCTGCCGGAAACCTCTTCCCGGCCCGATTTCTGTGCAGGTTCGCCGGAGGTTCGTGTAACCAGTCGAAGATCCACGACAGTAGCCGGGGAGCGCCACGTGCCCAACGTCCGTTGATTTAGCATTCGGACAGGATCAATTTGGCGCCGTCTGTGGGAACGCTCCTGCATCCGAACGGAAACAATGGACGAGGCTGGACGACAACACACGGTGACACTTTCCACGGAGGAACTCGACGCTCTGATCGAGTTGAGGGCCGCCAAGCTTGTGGAGCAAAAACAGAAAGCAACAGCCGAGCGACCAGAGCAGCAAGCAACGTCAGCGTCTGGTGGTCGAGCGGAAGCACCACCGGCCACCGTTGCATTTCATCGAGCCCTATTCCGCACCCCCGAGGCCGCAGCAGCTCATAGAGATCGGTGATCTTCTTCGGATGAAATGCCGAGACGAGATGACAGAAAAGGAAAAGCCCCTCGAGCGGACTCATCGCCCGAGCGGATCAATCGCCAATTTTTAGAGGCTATTCTACGAGACCTTCTGCCCAAGCATTACGTGCCTCCGACGATCGGCGAATACAATGGAACCACCGATCCGGATGATCATTTGGGCAAGTTTGATAACACGGCAACCCTGCATCAATACACAGATGGGGTGAAGTGTCGGGTTTTCCTCACCACCCTATCTGGATCGGCTCAACGTTGGTTTCGAAGGTTGCCGGACGGATCCATCGCGAGCTTCAAAGACTTCCGAACGGCCTTCCTCCACCACTTTGCAAGCAGTCGGCGCTATAAAAAAACCAGTGTTAGTCTGTTTGCCATCAAACAGGAAGCTCGCGAACCGCTCCGAGCTTACATCCAGCGGTTCAACAGAGTGGCCATGGACATTCCAACGGCCACCTCGGAGACCATGATGAATGCCTTCACGCAAGGCCTCGTGGATGGGGATTTCTTCCGGTCACTCATTCGGAAGCCAGCCCGAGACTACGACCACATGCTGCACTGGGCCAACGAATACATCAACGTGGAGGAAGCGCAAGCAGCCCGGAAAAAAGAAACTCCATCCGAGCAGGCTCCTCCTACCGAACGAAAGCCTCACGCTGCTCACCATCCACCCAAAGGACCACGGTCCGAAGCGATTCGTGCTCATCCAAGACCTCATGTCCAAGAAGTAGCAGCCGAGCGGCCCAGGACAAAGAAGAGATGGACCCCGATGTTCTGCTCCTTCCACCGGACGGATACGCATAACACCAGGGATTGTCGTAGTCTTCCACTAATCGCCCAACCCGTTCCCAGAGGTGGCGGTCCTCAGTCGCCATCATCCGACAGACGACAGAGGCCTCTTGAAGCCGATCAGACGGTAGCTGACAGACGGCGACAACAGACTCCCGAGCGGCATCGCTCTCCGAGGCGGGAGAATCTCCGAATTTCTAGGGAACGCCCCCGACCGTCCGCTCGGGAAGAAGAAAATAGGAGCAATACTTCCCGAGGCGAGATCAACATCATAGCTGGTGGGCCGACCGGAGGAGATTCCAACCGAGCAAGAAAGGCGAGCGTCCGGCAGCTCCAGATCCATGCAGTCGGCTGCAGCCGAGAGCGGGCGAGTGGACCCGAAATCAGTTTCGGGCCCGGGGACTTGGAAGGAGTTGAAGTGCCCCACGACGACACTCTGCTCATCAAAGCGGTAATAGCCAATTATACTATTCATCGCGTCTTTATTGACATAGGAAGCTCGGTCAACATCATATTCAAAAAGTCGTTCGATCAACTACAAATTGACCGAGCCGAGCTGCTGCCCATGACAACCCCCCTATACGAGTTTACGGGCAATGAAGTCCTGCCGGTCGGACAAATCCGGCTGGCCATCTCACTGGGAGAAGAGCCGCTCAGGAGGACGCGGACAGCGAACTTCGTGGTGGTAGACTCTCCCTCCTCATACAACGTCATTCTGGGACGACCGACGCTCAGTGAGTTTCGAGCGGCCGTCTCTACCTTCCACCAGAAGATCAAGTTCCCCGTCGAAGACAAAGTGGGAGAAGTATGGGGAGATCAACTGGCAGCTCGGTGATGATACATCGAAATGGTCCGAGTAGAATCCAATTCCGCTCGGAAGTCGCCACGGATCGAGGTGAATGCTATAACTGAAAAGCCTCCCTCTTTAGTTTATGAAGAAAAAGAGGAAGTGCAGATTCACCCAACCCGAGCGGAGGCCACGACCTTTATTGCATCCGATCTGGAGACCAACCAGAAGGAGGAAGTGATCAAATGCCTCCAGAGAAATTGTGACGTCTTCGTCTGGTCGACGCATGAGCTGCCCGGAATTTCGTCGAGCATAGCGCAGCACGAGCTACATGTCCGACCGGACGCTCGGCCGGTGAAGCAGAGAAAAAGAGATTTCAGCGCCGAGCAGAATACCATCATCCGGGCGGAGGTGGAGAAGCTTCTGGAAGCCGGCCATATACGCGAGGTGCAGTTCCCGAGCTGGCTGGCGAACGTAGTATTAGTCTCCAAGCCGAGCAATAAGTGGAGAGTATGCATAGATTTTCGGGATCTCAACAAAGCTTGCCCGAAAGACTTTTATCCTTTGCCCCGGATAGATCAGCTGGTGGACTCTACGGCCGGCTGCGAATTAATATGTATGCTCGACGCTTACCAAGGCTGAAGATCAAGAAAAAGTCAGCTTCGTGACGGCCGACGACACCTATTGCTATAATGTGATGCCGTTCGGATTGAAGAATGCAGGAGCCACATATCAGCGCTTGATGAATAAAGTATTCAGAGAGCAGATCGGGCGAAATCTGGAAGTGTACGTGGATGACATTCTCATCAAGTCCGTCCGAGCGACCGATCTCTTCAAAGACATGGAGGAAACCTTCCGAACGCTACGCAAATATAGAGTCAAGCTAAATCCCCAGAAGTGCCTGTTCGGAGCAAAAGGAGGCCGTTTCTTGGGGTACATAGTGACCGAGCGGGGTATTGAAGCAAATCCCAGCAAAGTAAAAGCCCTACAAGACATGCCGCCCCCAAGAAATCTGAGGGAAGTGCAGCGTTTGACCGGTCGGATAACTGCTTTGTCCAGATTCATATCCAAAACCGCCGACTGGAGCCTTCCTTTTTTCAAAATCTTGCGCAAGGCTACTAAGTTTCACTGAGACGAAGAATGTGATCGGGCGTTCGATGATTTGAAGGCATATCTGAACTCTCTCCCGGTATTAGCCAAGCTGACTGCGGGTGAGCCACTTTGTATTTACTTGTCTTCAACCGAGCGAGCAATCGGCTCGGCATTAGTGAGGGCGAGCGGAGAAGAGCCTGTGTATTTTCTTAGTCATATTTTAAAAGATGCTGAATCTCGCTACACTGGGCTCGAGAAGCTGGCTTTCGCTCTGGTCCTTGCCGCTCGGCGCCTTCGTCCATACTTCCTGGCGCATACCATAATTGTCAAAACCAATAACCCGCTCGGGCGTGTATTACTGAATCCAGAAGCGTCCGGGCGGCTCATCAAATGGACGACGGAGTTAAGTGAGTTTGACATTCAATACCAGCCCCGCTCGGCGATCAAAGCGCAGTCCTTGGTAGATTTTGTGATTGAAGTGCAGAATGCAGAGCCGGAAGCTATGTGGAAAATATTTGTGGATGGATCATCCACTCGGCTCGGAAGCGGAATTGGAATACTGTTGCTCTCCCCTCAAGAAGAAAAGATGCACTTATCCGTCCAGCTAGATTATAGAGCTACAAACAATGAAGCGGAGTATGAAGCCCTCATAGCTGGCTTGCAGGCAGCACGGCATGTGGGAGCCGGTTGGGTAACGCTTCATTCGGATTCCCATTTGGCCGCTCGGCAGCTCTCTGGTACCTTCGAAATCAACAGTGCTCGGCTTAAGCTCTACGCTGAAGCCTTTGAGAAACTTAAAGCCAATTTTAGAGAAGTTATTGTCCAGAAGATACCCAGAGCAGAAAATCAAGCGGCCGATGAGTTAGCCAAACTTGCGAGCTCAATAACGCCGGTCGCCATTCAGCAGCCAATTGAACAAGTATTGTTGGTGGCACACGTCGACCGTATGGAAGGCCTTACGTTCCCGAGCGACTGGAGGACACCCATTATGGAGTTTTTGCGCTCGGGCGCCACACCGTCCAATCAGAATGAAGCCCAACTGCTAAGGAGGAGAGCCGGTCGGTTCACACTCATCGGCGATCAGCATTACAAAAAGGCTTTCTCACGCCCGCTGTTGAAATGCGTGAGCTCGGAGGACTCGGCTTACATCCTCCAAGAAGTACATCAAGGATCATGCGGAGGACATCCGGGGGGACGATCGCTGGCTAAGAAGATCCTGTTGGCCGGGTACTTCTGGCCAACCTTACAAGCAGACGCCGCTCGGACCGTGTCGATGTGCCTTTCGTGCCAGAAGTACCATAACTTCTACCACCGACCGGCAGAGGAAATGAAGGCATCAACAGTCTCATGTCCGTTCGATCAGTGGGGAATGGATATCGTTGGTCCATTTCCTATGGCGACCGGACAGCGAAAATTTCTGCTAGTGGTGGTCGATTATTTTTCCAAGTGGGTGGAGGCCGAGCCGCTAGCCAGGATCACCGAACAGATGGTCAAAAAGTTCATATGGCAGCACATCATCTGTCGGTTCGGCATCCCTCGCCGACTGATTTCCGACAACGGGCGGCAATTCACAGGGAAGTTGCTCGAAGATTGGTGCAAAAGCTATGGCATCGAGCAACACTTCACGTCCGTGGCCTATCCCCAAAGTAACGGTCAGGCCGAATTAGCCAATCGGGAAATTCTCCGTGTTCTGCGTGCTCGGCTCGACCACTTAGGAGGAAGCTGGGTAGATGAAGTGCCGGGCGTCCTATGGGCCATCCGAATAACTCCAAAAGAAGGAACGGGCGTCACGCCTTTTCATCTGGTATACGGCGGCGAAGTGGTGATTCCCGTCGAAGTCGGTGTCGAATCCGTCCGGATCCAGTGTTACGATGAGGGCAACGCCGAGCGGAGGAACATGGAGCTGGATTTGGTTGATGAGGAGCGAGCCAAGGCGTCCGTTCGGCTGATGGCGTATCGTCAACGGATGAAGCAAAACTACAACAGGCGCGTAATCCCCAGATCATTCCAGGTCGGCGACCTCGTCTGGAAGAAAGTCAAGCCGGTCGGCGATGTCGGCAAGCTAGAAGCTCCCTGGGCGGGCCCCTTCAAGGTTATCGAAAAGCTCCGCTGGGGCGCTTACTACTTGGAGGATGAAGACGGGCGGCAGCTGGACCGACCCTGGAGCGCAAATCATCTCCAGCCCTATCGAGCTGGGTGAAAGGTGCACTGATGCAACTCATTTCTGTGTATATGCTAGTCGCCTATGTCCTTGTAATGCATGAAGCAAAAATGATTTAAAGGAGGGCTAATGTGTTCGCCGAGCGACTTCATTAAAGTTAGCCTTTAAGGCCGTCGAGCTCCGACGTTAAATATCGAGAGACGAGCCGGTGTCTATAAACGTCCGAGCGGAAGACCGTCGAGCTCCGACGTTAAATATCGAGAGATGAGCCGGCGTCTATAAACGTCCGAGCGGAAGACCGTCGAGCACCGACGTTAAATATCGAGAGACGAGCCGGCGTCTATAAACGTCCGAGCGGAAGACCGTCGAGCTCCGACGTTAAATATCGAGAGATGAGCCAGCGTCTATAAACGTCCAACCGGAAGACCGTCGAGCTCCGATGTTAAATATCGAGAGACGAGCCGACATCTATAAACGTCCGAGCGGAAGACCGTCGAGCTCCGACGTTAAATATCTAGAGACGAGCCGACGTCTATAAACATCCGAGCGGAAGACCGTCGAGCTCCGACGTTAAATATCGAGAGACGAGCCGGCGTCTATAAGCGTCGAGCGGAAGACCGCCGAGCTCCGACGTTAAATATCGAGAGACGAGCCGCATCTATAAACGTCGAGTGGAAGACCGCCGAGCTCCGACGTTAAATATCGAGAGACGAGCCGACGCCTATAAATGTCGCCGGAAGACCGCCGAGCTCCGACGTTAAATATCGAGAGACGAGCCGCGCTATAAACGCCCGAGCGGAAGACCGCCGAGCCCGGCGTTAAATATCGAGAGACGAGCCGGCGTCTATAAACGTCCGAAGCGGAAGACCGCCGAGCTCCGACGTTAAATATTGAGAGACGAGTGGCGTCTATAAACGCCCGAGCGGAAGACCGCCAAGCACCGACGTTAAATATCGAGACGAGCCGACGCTCTATAAATGTCCGAACGGAAGACCATTGAGCTCCGACGTTAAATATCGAGAGACGAGCCGGCTATAAATGCCCGCGCAGAACCGTCGAGCTCGACGTTAAATATCGAGACGAGCCGGCGTTATAAACGCCCGAGCGGAAGATCGTTGAGCTCGACGTTAAATATCGAGAGACGAGCCGACGCCTATAAACGCCCGAGCGGAATACCGCCGAGCTCCGACGTTAAATATCGAGAGACGAGCCGGCGTCTATAAACGTCCGAGGAAGACCGTCGAGCCCGACGTTAAATATCGAGACGAGCCGCGTCTATAAACGCGCCGGAAGACCGTCGTGTTCGACGTTAAATATCGAGAGACGACGCGTCTATAAACGTCCAAGCGGAAGACCGTCGAGCTCCGACGTTAAATATCGAGAGACGAGCCGGCGTCTATAAACGTCCGAGCGGAAGACCGTCGAGCTCCGACGTTAAATATCGAGAGACGAGCCGGTGTCTATAAACGTCCGAGCGGAAGACCGTCGAGCTCCGACGTTAAATATCGAGAGACGAGCCGGCGTTTATAAACGTCCGAGCGGAAGACCGTCGAGCTCCGACGTTAAATATCGAGAGACGAGCCAGTGTCTATAAACGTCCGAGCGGAAGACCGTCGAGCTCCGACGTTAAATATCGAGAGACGAGCCGGCGTCTATAAACGTCCGAGCGGAAGACCGTCGAGCTCCGACGTTAAATATCGAGAGACGAGCCAGCGTCTATAAACGTCCGAGCGGAATACCGTCGAGCTCCGACGTTAAATATCGAGAGACGAACCGACGTCTATAAACGTCCGAGCGGAAGACCATCGGGCTCCGACGTTAAATATCGAGAGAGGAGCCGACGTCTATAAACGTCCGAGCGGAATACCGTCGAGCTCCGACGTTAAATATCGAGAGACGAGCTGGCGTCTATAAACGTCCGAGCGGATAGCCATCCACGGGATACATTTCAGCGGTAAGAGCTGACCGACGACAGAGCCTGTTCTTTAAGGCCAACATACGGCCGGCCGAGCGGCTCGCTTAGCAAAAATATATGGAAAACCCCCTTTGAGGTAAGGTGCAAAGCAAAAGATGGTTAATAAGAATTAAAGATGTGAGCACGTGAACGAGTGACGCTCGCGCGCCGAGCGGCTACGCAGTCACATAGCGAAAGACGTTTTTTGAAGACAGTCGGCTTTAGTCCATGTTAGAGTATGAAGCCGAGCGGAGGAGTTTTAAAGAACACTTAAACATGACGAAAAAAAATTTCTTGCCAAAACAAAAGTTGCAGGAACGGAAAGATGATCTATTTACGTCAAACGCTGGGCAAACAAAAGAAGTTACAGCAAAAATAAGTTTTACCGAACGGCAAGGATACAAAAAAGTTGATAAAAAACACTCCTCACGCGTCAAAATCAAAAAGAGCATAAGGAATGGCGCCCATCACGGTAGCCAGATCCTCTGGGGGGATGGTCAGCTCGGCGGGAAGGTGGCCTTTAGTCTTCAAGTAATCCACCGCCGCCTTAATCGCCTCTTTGAAAGTGAGGGAAATCTTGTCGGTGAATTTCTCTCCGAAGTCGTCCGAGCGGACAAATGCCTTCCTCACTTCGTCAGAGCGAGCCGACTCCCCCTCCTGATACTTTTTGAGCGCGGCTTGGGAAGCATCGTTGGTGGCATGGAGATCCTTCAAGTCTCTTTCAAATTTAAGTAGATCGGCCGAGCGGCTCTCCTTCTCGGTGGCCAGAAGGGCATCCAGATCCTTGATGCGTTGCTCTAGCCCTCTGATCTCCACCTTCATTAGGTCCATGTCATCGATGGCCTTGCACTTCCGAGTGGTCGCCGTCTTGATCTCTTTATCCCGTTGTTTGACCACAGCTTCAAGCCGAGCGACCTCGCTCGCCAGATCGGAAGCGCGTTTCCGTTCGGCTTCCAAAAGCTTTTTGTTCTTCTCCAACGCAGCCGTGGATTGCCCTTGGTTTGCCTCCGAAAGTTTGATTTTTTTCATTTCTTCCTCCAGCTCAGCCAGTCGATTGCTGACTGCGATCTGCTCGACCCAACTCTGCGAATAAAGGCAGTTAAGTTAAAAACTAAAATAAAAAATATCAGTAAAGCAGAAAGGTATACCCCGGCCGCCTGCTGCAGGTTACTGTCCCCTAGTTGACTGGGGGACATGAGCGCGACGCGTACGCGCGTGTCCTCCCAAACTTTGGCGAGTGGACCGGTGAGGGTGATCTGCTGTTCGGGAACCGATGGCCGATCGGCGACCAGTAAGTATTCCTCCGAGGGAAATCTGAGGACAGTTTTAATCACCCTCGGGCCGCTCGAATCATCTTGAGACGCAGCAGCAGCATGGCCAGAGGACTCGCCGATCAGGATCGGGCGGTCGCCCAGTCGCCTAAGACGACGCAGAGTCTGAGGGGTGGAAGGTTGCGCCTCAGTGATGGTCGGTGGCAAGTCAAGCTGAGTCGGAGTGTGCTCCGAGGAGACCGCCTCAAAAACCACATGAGCATCATCGCTCTGCTCGGAAGGCTGCTCTCCTGGTGGGGGTTGTTGAGCGGCTTGCTCTAGCCGACGGTGTTTACGAGTCACCAAAGGTGCCTCGTCAGCCGATCGGCCTTCCTCCTCGGCCTGGGCAGATGTTGTGATATGGGTCGCGGCCTCGTCAGTGGAGACGCGGACGGCCGAAGCCTCGGGAGCAACTTGAGTTCCCTCGCTCCCTTCAGTTGTATGGCCGGTCAGGACCAGCCCCCGTTTGGCCGCTTCCTTGTCCTTCACCGCCTCAATATTGGCGGCTTTCAGCTTGAGCTTTTCGGTTGCCTTAGCACGCCACATAACTTCAGCTGCAGAAACAAAGAATAAATCAGTTAGCACAAAAGAAAAAGGGGGATAAGAATCGCTTACTCATGCTACAAGGCAAATCGGCTTGGATGGGAGACAAGCCGAATATATACATTACTCCAGGAAGGAGCAACTTGTCGATATCGTAACGTTGGCCGACCAGCTGGTTGGCCGCATGAAGATACGCCGGATGGCTCTTGAATTTACCAAGACTCGGTTGATTCGGCACCGCCGTCTGCCACTTCGTTCGGAAGGCCGGCCGTTCGGGGAGACGCATAAAAAAGAAATGCTCCTTCCAATGCTTGTTGGAGCTTGGCATGTTGGTAAAAAGAATGAAACCTGACCTAGATTGAAATATGAAGGTCCCCCACTCGGATTGTTTTGGGTAGAAAAAATAGTGGAAGATTTGGGGGTCCAAGGGGATATCGTTCAATTTGAAAAGGACTATCACCCCGCTCAGCAACCTAATCGACTTCGGGACTAATTGGCTGAGCGGGAGGCGAAAGTGGTTGCATATTTTGATGATGAACGGATGTGGAGGAAAGCGCAGCCCGGCCAAAAATTGATCACGGAAGAAGCAAATGGTGCCGGGCGGCGGATCATTAGGACGATCGGAAGGAGTAGCCACAACTATCTCATGGTCCGCCGGAATTTCATACGTTCGAATGAGACGCAATGCGTCTTCTTCATCAAATCGGCTCTCCATAGTCGTATACCAAAGACTAGGAGTGCCGACTGTAGGCGTAGAAGTACTCGCCATGATCGAAACAGAAGAGATATTGACAGAAAAACCAAAAGAGAATGCCGACAGAATGAAAAAGAAAGCAATACAGGAGGAGGGGAGCTGGAAAGAAAGGCTTACGGGTACGAGAAACGGGTACGAGAAAGATCAAGGAAAGGAAGAAGATGGCGAGCGCACCAAACAGGCGGGGAATAGGGATCGCCGGAGCAGAAACAGCAACGGGGGGTCGAAGGTCGATGAAGAAGAAGGCGGCGGAGAGAGGGGGCCGCGAGATTTATAACGTTTGCCCCGTACGGCCTTAGCCATCCGATTCAGGTCGTGAAGAACGAGGTCATCATCCAGCCGTTCATTTCAAACGGCGGCTGTCCCATCGGAGGTGACGCCACCGCCATACCCTGACAAAAGTAAGATTGCCACGTGTCAGCAAGATACGGGTTACATTTAATGAGTGCCCTGTATCGCACGCAGCGCACGTGGTTGGCAGTAGAGAAGAGGATGGGGCATGGATTCCAAGGGAATACAAGGCATGGGCAAAGTACCGCCGAACGGATGAGCATCCCTAAGCCTGGCCGAGCGGATTAATGTATCGGTCGTTACTCTGTCAGTCGGACTTCGCCTCCTTCGACTAGACTTGAGGGGGAGGCAAGTGATCCGGCGGTTAGAACAGGGGACCCCCATTCTGAGGGGTCAATGCCACGCGGGAGTCAAAAGGCCAGGTGGCCGACCAGAGAAGGATGGGCCGACCTCCCGGCCAGCCGACCGGTGAATAGCCGATGGAAAAAGTCGCCCCGACAGAAGTCGGGGTTCCGACGCTCAATTGAACAGTAGCAAAGAGCCGAGCGGAAGGCCTAAGAGAAGGTGACATATTGCTAAACAGTCCCTACATAGCATCCTACCGAAAATATCCCTAGCATATCGATGCCAACAGCAGACCGGACGTGATGTGAGTGTCGTCCGGCCGGCACGTAAGATGAGGGCTGGTCGGGCGGCACTCCCCGTCCAGCCGGCCTGCCGGACGCCCCGACCTGTGGTCGGTAGAGAAGGATAAGAACATCTTATGACAGCTGTCAAAGTCCTATGGCTAGGCCATACTCCAAGTCTGACAACGAGGTGCTCTGTTGTCCCATCGAAGACGTGCTTGAACTGTAGCAGTATGGTGTCAGGTAAGCTTTCTGACAGACACATATCGAGGTATGGGGTACAGACACGTATGCGCCTCGGTGAACGTGTAGGAGCTCTTTCACCGCTCTATATAAAGAGCCTCATACTTCGCCGGAGGTACGCGTAACATACTTTTGGAGCCACTTTTTTCACTACTTGTTTGCCTGACTTGAGCGTCGGAGGGTCGCTGCCGAAAACCCCTTCCCGACCCGACTTTTGTGCAGGTTCGCCGGAGGTTCGTGTAACCAGTCGAAGATCCACGACAGCAACCGGGGAGCGCCACGTGCCCAGCGTCCGTTGATTCAGCATTCGGACAGGATCATTGGATATGGGAGCAACCACCACTTTCTAAACAAAGACTTTCAACGAAATTTAATATTTAATTTCCTTATAATAACCCTAGGTTTAACCAAAAGGAACAATCGAATCACAAGATCGAAAAAAACAAAAGAACACAAACTCGAATCACAAATTCGAAACCAAAAATCATATGCCTCTTGTGTTTGGTATTTCAAAATCTATACAGAGAAAACTAGTATGATGCGGAATACAATTACTAGTTATACCTTTCTTTGTAAGCAACAACCTCTTGATCTTCTATCGTATTCTTCTTCTTATCTTGGACGTCGTGTGGGCGACGATCTACCAAGATGAGAACCACCACCACCTTCCTTCTTGCAAGTTTCGGCCACCAACCTTCAAGCTCCAAGGGATGCTAGAACAAAGTCTCCTTTCTCTCCTTCTTCTCCAAGCAAAATCCAGCCACCACAAGAGGTCCAAGAGAGGGTGCCACTGGCCACTAAAGAAGAAGAGAAAAGGAAGACTAGGGGTCGGCCACACCAAGGAAGAGAAGAGAGGGAATAATAGATGTTAGGTTATGTGGTGAGGCACCTCTACCCTCTCTTTTATATTCCTTGGTCTTGGCATATAAGGAAAGTTTTAATAAAAACTTCCTTATTCTCCTTGCCAACAAAAGGAAAATTTAAACAACAATTTCCTTTTTAAACTTCAATGGCCGGCCACCACCTTAAGCTCCAAATAAGGAAAGTTTTAAATACAAAATTAAAACTTCCTAATTTGTTTCTGAAAATTTTTAAAATAAAATTTCTCTTTAAAAATTCCCTTCATGGTTGGTTATAAAAGGAAACTTTTATAAATTAAAATCTCTCTATTAAAACATGTGGATGATTACAAAAAGGAAAGTTTTCTCCAAAATTAAAATATTTCTTTCAATCTACAAATAAGAAAAGATATCAAACCTTTCTCTTAATTTGTTGTAGAAAGCTATAAAAGGAAAGATTTATAATTTTAAAACTCTCTTTTAAATCATGAGCATGGTTACATAAAAGGAAAGTTTTATCAAAAATTAAAATATTCCTTTTAACTACAAATAAGGAAAGATATCAAACCTTTCTCTTAATCTTTTGCAGAAAACTATAAAAGGAAAGATTTAAATTTTAAACTCTCTTTTAAAAACATGCTTCCACATAAGAAAAGATTCTAAAAATAAAATCCTTTTATTTTTTATTGTGGCCGACCACCACCTTAGCTTGGGTTCAAGCTAGGGTCGACCACCTAAGCAAACCATCTCACCTTAGTTTGGTCGGCCCTAGCTTGGGCTCCAAGCTAGGCTTGGCCGGCCACCTTAAGGTGGGTAAGAAGGTGGGTATGAGTGGGTATAAGACTTTATAATTAAGAGGCTACGATAGGGACCGAGAGGAGGAATTGTTTTGGTCTCCTGATGAAATTATGCTTCCCGTGTTCACCCCGAACACCCAACTTAATTTCATTAATAATAATTCATACCACTAAAGAATTATTATTGAACTACCGCACCAATCCCAAATTACATTTTGGGCTCCTTCTTATCATGAGTGTGTTAATCTTCCTGTGTTTAAGATATCGAATGTCCACTAATTAAATGAGTTACTAACAACTCACTTAATTAATATCTAGCTCAAAGAGTAGTACCACTCAACCTTATTGTCATGTCAGACTAAGTCCACCTGAGGGTTTACATGAAAATCCTTATGAGCTCCTCTTGGGGACATTATCAACCTATATTACTAGGACACAGTTTCCTTCTATAATCAACAACACACATTATAAATAATATCATTTCCCAACTTATCGAGTCTATTGATTTATCGAACTAAATCACACCCTTTGATACGTCAAAGAAATAAATACTAGATATATGTGCTTGTTATTTTATCAGGATTAAGAGTACACACTTCCATAATAACAAATGTCTTGTTCTTTTATTCAGTCAGTATAAAAAGAACTTACCTTAAATGGTCCAACTTAATACACTCTGTGTGTACTAGTGTAATTTTATAGTCAAGATAAACTAATATCAAATTACACTACGACTATTCCAATGGTTTGTTCCTTTCTATCTTAGTCGTGAGCAACTATTTATAATTTATAAAGAACTGATAACATTATCTTTTGTGTGTGACACCACACACCATGTTATCTACAATATAAATTAATTGAACAATTACACTTAGCATATAAATGTAGACATTTGACCAATGTGATTCTTTATTTCAAAATAAATGTTTACAAAAAGCTAGGCTTTTAGTATACACTCTAACAATCTCCCACTTATACTAAAAGACTATGCTGCCATACATTTGATTCTCATCCCCTCAACATGGCCATCAAAATCTCTTGCCTTAAGGGTCTTAGTGAAAGGATCTTTTCAAGTTATCATCCGATGCAATCTAGGCGACAACAACTTCTCCTCGTTATACGATGTCTCATATTGGGTGATACTTGTGCTCTATGTGTTTACTTGCCTTATGGGCTTGTGGTTCCTTCGAGTTTGCTACAGCACCAAATTATTTTGGGCAAACCAGGAATCACATCTAAGTCCATCATGAGGTTACTGAGCCATTCAGCTTCTATGGCTGCCTCTGAGGCTGCCACATACTCAGCTTCCATGGTGGAGTCCGTAAAGCATCTATGCTTAACACTCCTCCATAGTTATGGCTTCACCTCCTAAACTAAACACAAACCCCGAGGTTAACTTACCATTATCCCTATCCGATTGGAAGTCTAAATCCGTGTAACCCATAGGGAACAAATCATCTGCCTTGTAAGCTAGCATATAATTTCTAGTCCCTCTCAGGTACTTTAATATATGCTTTACTGCAATCTAGTGTCCTGGTCCAGGGTTATTTTGATATCTGCTAACCATGCCCTTGGCAAAACAAATATCCAGTCTCGTGCATAGCATACATTATGTTTCCTACAGCATAAGGAACTGCCTTCATTTTTTCTATCTCCTTTGATGTCATCGGAGACATTTCTATAGATAAAGCTACTCCATGTCTAAAAAGTAGAAACCCTTTCTTGGAGTCTTGCATGCTAAAACGAGCTAGAATTGTATCGTTATATGAAGCTTGGGATAAGCACAACATTCTTTTCTTGTGATCCCTTTAATCCCGAGAATATGTGCGTATTCTCCCAAGCCCTTCATATCGAATTGCTTGGATAGTCATACCCTTACTTCCGACAACACTTTGATATTGTTTCCAACTATCAAAAATGTCATCTACGTATAGTACAAGAAATACCACCACGTTTCCATCACCCTTCTTGTATACACAAGACTCATCCAGACACTTAATAAATCCATATGATTGGATTACTTCATTAAACCGGATGTTCTAAGATCTTGAAGCTTGCTTCAGTCCATAAATCGACCGATTGAGCTTACACATTAGATGCTCTTTGCCTTTTTCAATGAACCCTCTCTGGTTGCTTCATATGGATGTTTTCTTCAAGACTTCCATTAAGGAAAGCTGTCTTGACATCCATTTACCAAATTTCATAATCCATATGAGCAGCAATAGATAAAAGAATCCAGATAGACTTAAGCATGGCTACCGGTGAAAAGGTTTCATTATAATCGATACCCTTTTTTCAACAAGTCTTGCTTTGAAAGTTTCCACCTTCCCATCTATCCTTCTTTTTCTATTGTAGACCTAATGGCTTTTACACCATTTGATGACTTTACAAGCTCCCAGACTTTATTAAAATACATATATTCTAATTCTTTATTCATTGCTCTTTGCCTAGATACTGCATCTTTATCTTGGAGTGCTTCGTCATATATCCGGGGATCAGGTTCATGTTCACCAGGGATCAAGTCCAAAGACTCTCCCAAAAACATGAATCTTTCAGGTTGCCTCACAACCCTCCCACTATGGCGAGACACTGTCTGTAACTGTGCATCATTTGTGACACGTGTTGCAGTTTCTTGTGATATTTCATCTTGTACTGTTGGTACTAGACTAGACGTGTCCTCTCTAATTTCTTCTAGAACAATTTCAGTCATGGGCTTATAGTTCATTACATAATCTTCCTCTAAAAATCGAGCATTGGTGCTAATAATGATCTTCTAATTTTTAGGATTATAAAACAAACTACCTTTCGTTCCCTTAGGATATCCCATAAACAGACAAACTTCTGTACGTGAATCCAACTTGTCAGTATCTCCCTTCAACACATGTGCTGGACTATCTCATATCCGAATATGACTCAGACTAGGCTTACACTCATTCCACAATTCCATAGGAGTAGAGGGTACTAATTTAAAATGTACCATATCCAGAATGTACATTGCTGCTTCCAGAGCATATCCCCAAAACAAATTTGGTAATTCTGAATAACTCATCATCGATCTAACCATTTCCATAAGAGTCCTATTCCTTCATTCTACCACACAATTCTGTTGGGGCGTACCAGGTGCAGACAATTGGGATTGAATCTTAACCTCTGATAAGTAATTCCTAAACTCTCCAAAGAGATATTCACCACGACAATCAGACCGTAGTATCTTGATACTTTTACCTTGATGTTTCTCCACATCATCCTTGTACTCTTTGAACTTATCAAAGCATTCAGACTTGTGGTGCATCAAGTAAATGTACCCATATCTCAAATAGTCATCTTTAAAATAGACAAAATATTCAAAAACACCTCTTGCCTGGATAGACATAGGACCACACAAATCAAAATGAACCAGTTCCATCACATCTTTGACTCTATACCCCTCGGCCTTAAAAGGTCTCTTGGTCATTTTACCTTCTAAGCAAGATTCGCAAGTTGGAAAGTTTTCCAACACTAATGAACCCAAGAGTCCACCGGCTATTAGCCTTGAATCCTACTTAAGTTAATATGACCAAGCCTTAGATGTCAAAGATATGTTTGGTTCATATTCGAAGGTTGCTTTCTCTTATTAGAATTAGAAGATGTGTTATTAATTTCTATTTGTTGCATCGTGAGAGTTATTGGATTTAGAGTATACAAATTGATAACCAACGTACCAGAACAGATAACTTCCCTATTTTTCTTGATAACACTTTTGTTATCAAAATAGACAGAATATGCATCCTTGTATTATTTAGAAACTGAAATCAAGTTCTTTCTAAAACTTGGTACATAAAGACAATTTCTCAAAATCAATATTTATTCCTATAAACATCTCCCACTGCAACAGCTGCTACTTCTGTAGCATTGCCCATGTAAACAGTGATTTTTTCCTTCGTGTAGTTGTCGGATTTCCTGGAACCTCTGTAATGATTTGTAGACATGATCAGTGGTTCTAATATCTACACGCCAGATACCGGTAGATAATACCACTAATCATGTTTCAACTACTAGAGAATAAGATATACCTATATTGTTCTCTTCCTACGAGGGCAGTCCGCCTATAATTGTCCAGACTACTTGCAAATGAAGCACTTGCCTTTCGACTTCTTCATTCCTGCTTTTAGTCCAGTACCTAGAGATCATACAGGCTTACCTGTCAGTCCAATTCTAGTGTCTGAAAAGTTCCTTGAGATTGTACATCATGTCATGGCCAGTAAGCATGGTCTAATGCTGATGTTGTAGCACATTTGATATAAAAACCAAATGTAACTCCGCGTCATCTCATCTGCCTTGACTCATTTCTTATGATACTCAATCTCCTCTTCACTAGAATCGCTATTAGGTACATTAGGGCAGACCTCTAACAGTACAAACTTATAGCCTTCAGCATTTAGGACAATGTCCAGGTTTCTTTTTCAATCTATATAGTTGGGACCAGTAAGTTTGTTCTCTTTCAGTATAATGGCCAGTGGGTTGAAAGCCATCCTAAGAATCACAAAATAAAGTTTTGGTCAAGACTCTAAATTTAGAATAATATTGATTCCTCAAACACCGTGAATTTTGCATGCCACAATAGTGTGGACGTATACAAAATCAAACATTTGTAAGAGGAGGTTTTATCCATTAATTTTATTCTTGTCAACCTAACTTTATGAGAAATAAAATTAATAGTTGGTTTTTCCTTCGGTCGTACAAATAATAGCAGTGACTCCGATGGGAGGATACTATTAAATGTGCCTAAGTGTATACCATTACTTGATACTTAGTCCATTAAATAGGATTGTGCCCCTTCAGATGGAGAAGATCACACGCTCCTAAATAATTTCCTATAACCATCCATAAAGGAAGTTTGATCTAGTGATCTGCAAAAAAACTCATCTGATGGGGAGGGAGGCACTCAGAGCCAACACGTAAGTTTGTCGCATCACTTACAAACCAGTAATGGAGACCGTAGAATTTATCTACTAATCCCTCTCCCACTTAGTTATTTAAGTTGAGGAATTTTAACTATGCAAGCACACATCACAGCAAATAAAGCAACAAATATGGAAAAATAATTTTCCAACTATTATGGCCTTTTCCATCACTGTCCTTTGTGTGCTACCAACTGTAGTTGCTGCCATCTTTAGCCACCGCAATCGGGTCTAGTTGCCGCATCTGTCTTGCTTCTTCTTTCCGTTGCGTCTCTGATCCTCAAAAAGTATCACGCCTTACAAGGATACGATCCACGATAAAAATAAAATTTTACATATATCGATCCTATATTCCTCAAAGGAATGTACATGTAATCTAGATCGAAATAAAAATGTAAAATCCTAAAACTAATACAGCTCATGTTATATTTAATAAATACAATCATGCACACATAAAAATGCCCTTGACATGTCCAAGGGTCCAATCACACACAATATCTATAAGCCATAATAGTTAGAGTCTGTAACCACAGAGTTAGCACATCCTACTATTATCCTGCCTCAATTATGTATGACATGTGCATAATTAAATTGAAAACCAAACACATAGAGGCAAACCCTAGCTCTGATACCAATTGTTGGTTGATACTCAGAATATCATACCAATTCCCCTGTACAAAAATTTTATACAAGTCCTAAACCATTCCTAACAACCTATTATGTTTTTTAGAAATTAAATTAGGAATCGCAAGCGAAACTTAACATTATTGATTCCAAATTTAACTTATCTGTTTTTAGAGGCTTAGACTTGGAACGTAAATGATACTTAACATTATTGATCCAAATCCACCCATGTTACAAATTCAATTAAATATTAATTTCAAAGATTGGCTTCCAGGTTAAACATGGTGAGGCACTAGGCCTTCTTGGATATGGGAGCAACCACCACTTCCTAAACAAAGTCTTTCAACGAAATTTAATATTTCATTTCCTTATAGTAACCCTAGGTTTAACCAAAAGAAACAATCGAATCACAAGATCAAAAAAAATAAAAGAACACAAACTCGAATCACAAATTCGAAACCTAGTATCATATGCCCCTTGTGTTTGGTATTTCAAAATCTATACAAAGAAAACTAGTATGAGGCGGAATATAATTACTAGTTATACCTTTATTTGTAAGCAACAACCACTTGATCTTCTATCATATTTCTCTTCTTATCTTAGACATCGTGTGAGTGACGATCTACTAAGACGAGAACCACCACCACCTTCCTCCTTGCAAGTTTCGGCCACCAACCTTCAAGCTCCAAGGGATGCTAGAACAAAGTCTCCTCTCTCTCCTTCTCCAAGAAAAATCCGGCCACCACAAGAGCTCCAAGAGAGGGTGCCACCAGACACTAAAGAAGAAGAGAAAAAGAAGACTAGGGGCCGACCACACCAAGGAAGAGAAGAGAGGGAATAATAGATGTTAGGTTATGAGGTGAGGCACCTTTACCCTCTCTTTTATATTCCTTGGTCTTGGCATATAAGGAAAGTTTTAATAAAAACTTCCTTATTCTCCTTGCCAACAAAAGGAAAATTTAAACAACAATTTCCTTTTTAAACCTCAATGGCCGACCACCACCTTGAGCTCCAAACAAGGAAAGTTTTAAATACAAAATTAAACTTCCTAATTTGTTTCTGGAAATTTTTAAAATAAAATTTCTCTTTAAAAATTCCCTTCATGGTTGGTTATAAAAGGAAACTTTTATAAATTAAAATCTCTCTATTAAAACATGTGGATGATTACAAAAAGGAAAGTTTTCTCCAAAATTAAAATCTTTCTTTCAATCTACAAATAAGAAAAGATATCAAACCTTTCTCTTAATCTTTTGTAGAAAGTTGTAAAAGGAAAGATTTATAATTTTAAAACTCTCTTTTAAATCATGAGCATGGTTACAAAAAAGGAAAGTTTTATCAAAAATTAAAATCTTCCTTTTAACTACAAATAAGGAAAGATATTAAATCTTTCTTTTAATCCTTTGTAGAAAACTATAAAAGGAAAGATTTAAATTTTAAACTCTCTTTTAAAAACATGCTTCCACATAAGAAAAGATTTTAAAAATAAAATCCTTTTATTTTTTATTGTGGTAAGCCACCACCTTAGCTTGGGTTCAAAGAAGGGCCGACCACCTAAGCAAACCATCTCACCTTAGTTTGGTCGGCCCTAGCTTGGGCCCTAAGCTAGGCTTGGCCGGCCACCTTAAGGTGGGTATGAGTAGGTATAAGACTTTATAAATAAGAGGCTATGATAGGGATCGAGAGGAGAAATTATTTTGGTCTCCTGATGAAATTAAGCTTCCCATGTTCGCCCCGAACACCCAACTTAATTTCATCAATAATAATTCATACCACTAAAGAATTATTATTGAACTACCGCACTAATCCCAAATTACATTTTGGGCTCCTTCTTATCATGAGTGTGTTAATTTCCCTGTGTTTAAGATATCGAATGTCCACTAATTAAATGAGTTACTGACAACTCACTTAATTAATATCTAGCTCCAAGAGTAATACCACTCAATCTTATTATCATGTCGGACTAAGTCCACATGCAGGGTTTACATGATAATCCTTATGAGCTCCTCTTGGGGACATCAACAACCTAGATTACTAGGACTGTAATACCCACTAAGCTTGTAAGATAAATATATGAATGTGGGATTTTGCCTTAGAAAAATAATAGGAAGTGAGTTGAACCAAAAAGGAAATAAAAAGAAATAAAAATAGGGAGAGGTCAACGATTGAACCTTGAACCTCTTATGTTATATTTCATAGAATTAATGGGTAATAACCAGTTGGGATAGGAATAATATGTTGATAACAAAGGAGGGAAACTCATGATAAAGGTAAGAGTAAAAGCTAGCCAAAAGGAAACAAGTAAAGAGCAAGAGAAAGGCAACTTGCCTTCCTCCCTTTCTCTCCCTCTTCCTCTTTGATTTTGCCGAAATCTTAAAGAGGAGTTAAGGGAATTCATTCCCCCTTATTTTATCATGAATGATGAGGATAAATAAACAAATAAAAATAAAAATAAAATAGAGAAAAAGGGCTAAGGGAGAAGGAAAGCAAAAACTAAGTTTGCTACCTCTTCCCCCTTAACATAAAAGGGAGCAAGAAAAGAGAGCTATTTTTCTCTCATTTTCTCTCACTCATCCTCTCCCTCACCGAAACCACAGTCCCGTCTCCTCCACCTTCAGCCCCAAAGCCAAATTTTTCCCTAAGAAAAGCCTAAGATACAAGGAGGACTTAGCAAAGGAATCAAGGGAAAGGAACTAGAAGAAGAGACTACTTCTTCTTCACCATACCTTAGATCCACAAGCGAAAAAGGATGTAAGCTGTAACGACCCAATTTTCCCTATTTCGAGTTCCAAATGTCTATAAAAATATTTGAAAATGCTTTTAAAATATTCTAGAGATTTTTAGAAATTTTTAGAGTATTTTTATATAATTTTTGGAGTTCGTTTGGTATTTTTATCAAGAGGAAGAAGTTTTAAAAAAAAAAAGAGAAGAAATATGTTGAAGCCAGGTTTTGAACCCACAACCTCGACCCGAGCTGAACCTAAGCCAAAACAAGCCCAACTAGCTGAGCTACACAGTTTTTGTTAATCATATATGGAGCGATATATATTTAACTAGTAGTTAGGAACAGTAAAATAAATTGGAAATAAAAGGGGCGCGGCTGAGAATCGAAAAGGACCAACTGTGCCAGCGGTCTTTGTTGATCAGATATGCAGCGACAAGTATATAAGGTAAAGTTAGAAATGAAAATAACCTAAGGTATAAGATTTAAATCTTATTTCGAAAACCTAAAATTTTCTCTCAAAATTCTTTTCCTCTTCTCCTTGCGTGCGACGGCGCCGCTTCTGCCGAGCGAAGGAAATACGAAGCTTTAGCTTCGTCTCCGGCGGCCGGCGAGGGTTTTTCCCGGTGAGATCTTCACAATCGCGAGTCCCCTTCATCGAGGAGAAGGTGTTGCCGCAAGGGATCACGGGAATCTTCACCTATCCGGAACCCTAGACTTCTCCTTTCCGGTTGTAAGTCCAAGATCGCTCGGTGAGTTGCTTCTCACCTGCAGTAGGAGTAGTTCCGCGACATTGATCTTCTTTTCCTTTTGATTTCGGAATTTGATCTCATTCCTTATCATCCACAGCATGTCTTTTTGTTTCGGATTTATGCTAGTCCTTGTGTTGATTTCGGAGCATGTTTCATGAAGCTTGTATCTTTTTTCTTTGTTGCTGCCGTGAACCCAAAAGAAAGAAGAGAAGGATAGTTTAGGTTAGGCACGAAGAACAGATTCGAATCTAGGTTATCAATGATAATTCTCTTACCTTTGATGTCATGAGTTTGTTAAAGAAGAGGAGAAGGAATTTGAATGGGTAGGCATGTTGTTTAGACCTTTGCTTAGATCTACTTCTTTTATTGCTTTTTCTGGTATTATTATGTCCCCACGGAATGGAGCTTTGGAATTTATTCTTAGCTTGGGTCTGAAACAAGTGATTTTTGCTTGTCATGTTCAAGGAAGTATAGATGGATTCGGGTTTAATGAGGGCATGAAATTGTAAACGTTGTATCTCTTAAAGCGTGAGCCTTTGATGTGCACTTCTGTATATCAAGTAGCTTGTGAGGTTGGATCACATATATAGCATTGCGGTTTAAGCCTTTCAACAGTAGCTTTTATTTGTTATCACATTTATGTGTACAACCCTTCCATGCTATACTAAATAACAGTAGCTTTGTTTGTTATCAAGTGAACATGGACAATCTTAATAGTAGCTTTGTGTGAACACCAGTAGCCTTAATAGTCTTCATTGCTATTAGTTGAACATCAGTAGAATTCATTTTCTATTAATTAAGCATGATCAGTTCCCTTTGCCACTAGATGTGCACGGTGATATTTTTTAATCTCTTTTGCTATTAAAATATCTTGAGCATGCAGTTATTAGTTTCTTTGCTATTACATAAGCATGAGTTTCTATCTTTAAGAACTATAAGCAAGAAAGACTAAGGTTTAGACTTGATTTCAATTCTAGAATATTGAATATCAAAAGCGCACACAAGGTGTTTGCTTAAATGCCAAGTAAGGGCAAGTATAAAGAAGTTATAGTTAAAAAGAAAGTATTTTACTTTTAAAGGGCATGTACCGGACACAAGGTCCAAGGGATGGGCTCCAAGATGCCCCTAGGCACAAGGCCTAGAAGTATCTTAGTAGTTTCGGGATTAGCTACCTCGATTCTTATTAAGAATGCGCGCTAAGTGGTACAATGCCGGGCCCAAAAGAAGTTTATTATTATTTTGAAGTATTAAAGTATAAGTTTTGAAACAAATGAAACAAGCTTCAAATATGTTTAGAATTAGAAAGTTTAGTTTCTTGTTGTTTGAAGCATTCAGTAGTAGTTTTATTTGTTTCTTGCTATTAGATTATTCAGCATGTTTAGTTTTGTTTGCTTTCAGCATGCTGTTATAGTTTTATTCTTATGAGCATGTTTAGTAGTTTTACATGTTTAGTAGCTTTACATGTTTAGTAGTTTTACATGTTTAGTAGCTTTACATGTTTAGTAGCTTTACATGTTTAATATGCTTCTCTTATTGGTTTATGAGCATATTTAGCTATACAATGACTAGCATTTCAGTTAGCATGATTTCCTTTGTTATATATGAGCATGAGTAGTTTTTTATGTTAGCATTCAGTTTTAGTATGTTTTTATTTATATACATGCATATCGAGTTTTTGTGAGTAGATAGCGCTCACTAAGCTTTATGCTTATAGACTGCATTTCCTCCTACTGCAGATAAAGGGAAAGAAAAGATACAGTGAAGGAAGGCGACAAGGAGATGCAAGAGGAGTGTGTGATGTGTGGACTATGGAGGTCCTTGGGACTTAGCTAAGGAATTCATTTAGTTTAAGAATGTGATTAGTTTGATTTCTTATTAAGTTGATAAGAAAAGGATGTAGTAAGAAGTTATGTTTTCGGTTTTTCATTACCTGCATGATTTGAATTATTAAACTGCGTGGTTGTGGTTAGTTTTCATCTCTTATTAAACTGCGTGGTTGATTGAAATATATTTCCAGCCGCCTGTGGCTGAGTATATTATGCTTGTATTATGGAAAATGGTCACCGGTACAGGGGAGACTCTGTCGAAATTTTTCGGTAGGGTTTTCCTAGAGATTTTTAATAAACCGGTTAAGTAGAGTTAGTAGATAAGTAACGGTCACTCTTAGAGAGTAGTAGTAGTAGTAAGAAGGGTGGTCGTTACAGTTGGTATCAGAGTAAGTCTCATTCTCCAGCATCACACACATCAGCATCATCCTTGCCGTCTTCAAGTAAGAAAGTATTTAAATTCTTTCTTTATTCTACTTTCCTTATTATTAACTGCAGTACAGAGTAATTGCTTATGAGTACTTAAGTAAGATAGAAGTTATTGTTTTTCCTTTCTTGATCCATATATATGTATGATTAGAAGGGTTAGAGAAGCTATCAAGACTTTTCCTCTGCATAATTAGATGTCAAGAAGAGGACGTTCTCGTACCGTTCATACTGAGGACCAAGTTCAGGAGAACGAAGAGCCCAGAACCCCTGGGCCTATTCTCTCTGAAGTTGTTGCTCAACTTCAGAGACAAGTAGCGAGCAGCAGCAAGTGATTGCCAATCTAATGGCCAATCAGAAGCCAGCTCCTCCCACTCCCCCAACTATTAATGTGGAGACCACAGTGGTGACTGAAGTCCCATCAGCTGCCCTGGAAGTCGCCACAGCATCTAAAAGATAAGAAGCATATCTCATCCAGTGGCTGAAGCTGAAACCAGAAAGCTTCTCAGGGACGACTGAGCCCTGGGATGCCCAGGCTTGGTTCAAGACACTTGAGAGCACAATGGAGCTTCTTGACTGACCAGAGGTCGAGAAGGGTAAGTGTGCCTCTTTCTGCCTATCTGGTGATGCTTGTATGTGGTGGGAGCGAGTTAAGAGTAAGAGAGCAGTCAACCAGATGAACTGGGTTGACTTTGAGATAGAGTTTTACTAAGAGTTCTTCCGCCAACGGATCACCAATAAACATTATGAGGAGTTTATAAAATTTAGACCAGGTGACCTACCAGTAGAAGAAGCGGTTAAAAGATTTAACAGGCTAGCTCACCTTTGCCTATAGTTAGTAAGTACAGTGAAAGAACGAGTCAGACTGATGCTCCTAACGCTGAGACCAGAAATAACACCTAATGTGAGTAGTGAAACTCACCGACCATAGATTGGTGAAGAGCTGGTCAGCAGGGCATTAGTGAGCACTATCTGAACAGCAACAAGGCACAACAAATGCAACACAAGCCAGTCAAGATAGAAGACAAGACAGTGGGGAAACAGAGAACCCAGTCAAGTAATCAGAACTGGAAGGACAAAGATAATAAGAAAGACCTAAGCAGGAAGATGTTCGGGTAGTCTGTGAGTATCCAAAGGTATTTCTAGAAGGACTACCTGGACTACCTCCCAACAGAGAAGTCGAGTTTGAAATTGAATTGGTTTCTGACGCCAGCCCAATTTCAAAAGATCTGTACCAAATTTCTCTAACAGAGTTGAAAGAGTTACAAGAACAACTTCAGGAGCTGCTTGACAAAGGCTTCATCTGCCCTAGTCACTCACCTTGGGGAACTCCTGTGTTGTTTGTCAAGAAGAAGGATGGATCTATGCGGATGTGCATAGATTATAGGGCTCTGAATCAAGTGACAATTAAGAACAAGTATCCACTGCTCAGAATCGATGACTTATTTGATCAATTGAGAGGGGCAACAGTGTTCTCCAAGATAGACCTGCGCTTTGGGTACCATCAGCTAAAAGTGAAGGAAAAGGATATACCCAGAACGGCTTTCAGGACCAGATACGGACACTACGAGTTCGTAGTCATGCCTTTTGGTGTGACTAATGCACCTGCAGTTTTCATGGACCTGATGAACAGAGTGTTCAGAGAATACCTTGACAAATTTGTCATTGTGTTCATCGACGACATTCTAATCTATTCCAGAACCCCAGAGGAGCATGACACGCACTTGAGGATAGTACTGCAGACTCTTCAGCAAAAGCAGCTTTACGCTAAGTTCTCAAAGTGCGAGTTCTGGTTAGATCAGGTGGCATTTCTAGGTCACATAATTTCTAAAGAAGGCATTCAAGTAGACCCAGCCAAAATAGAAGCAGTCAACAACTGGAGCAGACCCAAGAACGCCAGGGAGATCAGAAGCTTCCTTGGTTTTGCTGGGTACTACAGGAAATTCGTGGAGGACTTTTCCAGGATAGCCTCTCCACTAACAGTCCTCACCAGGAAGAACAAGAAGTATGAATAGTCAGATAAATGTGAGCAGAGTTTCCAAGAGCTCAAGAAGAGACTGACCAGTGCTCTTATTCTGACAGTTCCAGAGAGTGACAAGAGTTTTGACATCTACAATGATGCTTCCAAGATGGGCCTAGGAGCTGTACTCATGCAAGAAGGAAAGGTTATAGCTTATGCTTCCAGACAACTCAAAGATTACGAGAAGAACTACCCCACTCATGATCTTGAGCTGGCAGCTGTGGTCTTTGCACTGAAACTCTAGCGACACTACCTGTATGGAGTCCAGTGCAGAATCTTCACAGACCATCAGAGTCTTAAGTACTTCTTCACTCAGAAGGACTTAAACATGAGACAGCGTAGGTGGCTAGAGTTGGTCCAAGATTATGACTGTGAAATCCTCTACCACCCAGGTAAAGCTAATAAAGTGGCAGATGCACTAAGCAGAAAATCCAGTGCATTCCTGATGTCCTTGTCATCATTAGCCCTGCCACTACAGAAGGAGTTGTCAGATTTCGGACTTGAATTATTTATGGGCAACTCTCTGCATTGACTCTAGAGTCAACCCTGCTTGAGGATATACAGAAGAAGCAAAGTGAAGATCCTGATATCCAAAAGATCAAGCAAGGGATACAGAAAGAAGAAAATTTAGAGTTTCGAGTATCAGACAGTGGAATTCTTTATCAGGGGAGCCGCCTTTGTGTTCCCAATGACAAAGAGCTGAGAAAGAAAATTTTAGAAGAAGCTCATAGTACACCTTATTCCATGCATCATGGTTCTACCAAGATGTATCAAGACGTGAAACAAAGATTCTAGTGGTCTGGACTCAAAAGAGATGTAGCTAAATATGTCAGTACCTGCTTGACATGTCAGAGGGTCAAAGCAGAACACCAGAGACCAGGAGGAGTTCTACAGCCTCTTCCTATACCAGAGTGGAAGTGGGAAGACATATCCATGGACTTCATAACAGGTCTTCCAAGAACCACAAATGGATATGATGCGATATGGGTAATAGTGGATAGATTGACCAAGTCTGCTCATTTTCTAGCCATCAAGGTGTCCCACTCTATAGAGTAGTTGGCACAGTTGTATGTTAAAGAGGTGATCAGACTTCATGGAGTTCCTAAATCTATTGTTTCTGATAGAGATGGGCGCTTCACCTCTCACTTTTGGGAGTGTGTTCAGACTACACTAGGCACCAAACTCAAGTTCAGCACAGCCTTCCATCCTCAGACTGATGGGCAGACAGAGCGAGTAAACCAGATTCTAGAAGATATGCTCAGGGCTTGTGCACTAGATTTTAAAGGCAGTTGGTGCAAGTATCTGTGCTTAGCTGAATTTGCCTACAACAACAGCTATCAGGCCACCATCAAGATGGCTCCTTATGAGGCGTTGTATGGCAGGAAATGCAGATCACCCATTTGCTGGCAAGAAGCAGGTGAGAGAAAAGAAATGGAAATGGAACTGGGCATTCAGACAGAGCTGATAGATGAGACTACTCAGGCTATTCAGAAGATCAGACAGAGAATTGAGACTGCCCAGAGTAGACAGAAGAGTTATGCTGATACACGCCATAGGCCGCTTGAATTCCAAGTAGGGGATTCAGTCTTTCTCAAGGTCGCTCCTATGAGGGGAGTGATGAGATTTGGCAAGAAGGGCAAATTAAGTCCTCGTTATGTAGGGCCTTACCTGATCACAGAAAGGATTGGGAAAGTAGCTTACAGACTGGACTTACCACAAGACATGTCAGCAATACACATTGTATTTCATGTCTCCATGCTAAAGAAGTGTCTCCATGACCCGAGCCAAGTGATTCAGCCTCAGTCAGTGCAGATCCAAGAGGATCTTAGTTATGAGAACAGACCTACACAGATAGTGGACAGAGCGGTCAAGAGACTAAGAAATAAAGAAGTGCCACTAGTGAAGGTTATCTGGCAGAACCAGAAGCACGAGGAAGTCACTTGGGAGCGGGAGGATAGTATGAGACAGAAGTATCCAGAGCTATTCTAAGTTCGAGGACGAACTTTTTATAAGGTATGGGGAATTGTAACGACCCAATTTTCCCTATTTTGAGTTCCAAATGTCTATAAAAATATTTAGAAATACTTTTAAAATATTCTAGAGATTTTTAGAAATTTTTAGAGTATTTTTATATAATTTTTGGAGTTCGTTTGGTATTTTTATCAAGAGGAAGAAGTTTAAAAAAAAAAAGAGAAGAAATATGATAAAGCCAAGTTTTGAACCCACAACCTCGACCCGAGCCGAACCTAAGCCGAAACAAGCCCAACTAGCTGAGCAACACAGTTTTTGTTAATCATATATGGAGCGATATATATTTAACTAGTAGTTAGGAACAGTAAAATAAATTGGAAATAAAAGGGGCGCGGCTGAGAATCAAAGCCCAGACCTGTGGCTTCGAGCAAAACTCAACGGACCAACTGCGCCAGCGGTCTTTGTTGATCAGATATGCAGCGACAAGTATATAAGGTAAAGTTAGAAATGAAAATAACCTAAGGTATAAGATTTAAATCTTATTTCGAAAACCTAAAATTTTCTCTCAAAATTCTTTTCCTCTTCTCCTTGCGTGCGACGGCGCCGCTTCTGCCGAGCGAAGGAAATACGAAGCTTTAGCTTCGTCTCCGGCGGCCGGCGAGGGTTTTTCCCGGTGAGATCTTCACAATCGCGAGTCCCCTTCATCGAGGAGAAGGTGTTGCCGCAAGGGATCACGGGAATCTTCACCTATCCGGAACCCTAGACTTCTCCTTTCCGGTTGTAAGTCCAAGATCGCTCGGTGAGTTGCTTCTCACCTGCAGTAGGAGTAGTTCCGCGACATTGATCTTCTTTTCCTTTTGATTTCGGAATTTGATCTCATTCCTTATCATCCACAGCATGTCTTTTTGTTTCGGATTTATGTTAGTCCTTGTGTTGATTTCGGAGCATGTTTCATGAAGCTTGTATTTTTTTTCTTTGTTGCTGCCGTGAACCCAAAAGAAAGAAGAGAAGGATAGTTTAGGTTAGGCACGAAGAACAGATTCGAATCTAGGTTATCAATGATAATTCTCTTACCTTTGATGTCATGAGTTTGTTAAAGAAGAGGAGAAGGAATTTGAATGGGTAGGCATGTTGTTTAGACCTTTGCTTAGATCTACTTCTTTTATTGCTTTTTCTGGTATTATTATGTCCCCACGGAATGGAGCTTTGGAATTTATTCTTAGCTTGGGTCTGAATCAAGTGATTTTTGCTTGTCATGTTCAAGGAAATATAGATGGATTCGGGTTTAATGAGGGCATGAAATTGTAAACGTTGTATCTCTTAAAGCGTGAGCCTTTGACGTGCACTTCTGTATATCAAGTAGCTTGTGAGGTTGGATCACATATATAGCATTGCGGTTTAAGCCTTTCAACAGTAGCTTTTATTTGTTATCACATTTATGTGTACAGCCCTTCCATGCTATACTAAATAACAGTAGCTTTGTTTGTTATCAAGTGAACATGGACAATCTTAATAGTAGCTTTGTGTGAACACCAGTAGCCTTAATAGTCTTCATTGCTATTAGTTGAACATCAGTAGAATTCATTTGCTATTAATTAAGCATGATCAGTTCCCTTTGCCACTAGATGTGCACGGTGATATTTTTTAATCTCTTTTGCTATTAAAATATCTTGAGCATGCAGTTATTAGTTTCTTTGCTATTACATAAGCATGAGTTTCTATCTTTAAGAACTATAAGCAAGAAAGACTAAGGTTTAGACTTGATTTCAATTCTAGAATATTGAATATCAAAAGCGCACACAAGGTGTTTGCTTAAATGCCAAGTAAGGGCAAGTATAAAGAAGTTATAGTTAAAAAGAAAGTATTTTACTTTTAAAGGGCATGTACCGGACACAAGGTCCAAGGGATGGGCTCCAAGATGCCCCTAGGCACAAGGCCTAGAAGTATCTTAGTAGTTTCGGGATTAGCTACCTCGATTCTTATTAAGAATGCGCGCTAAGTGGTACAATGCCGGGCCCAAAAGAAGTTTATTATTATTTTGAAGTATTAAAGTATAAGTTTTGAAACAAATGAAACAAGCTTCAAATATGTTTAGAATTAGAAAGTTTAGTTTCTTGTTGTTTGAAGCATTCAGTAATAGTTTTATTTGTTTCTTGCTATTAGATTATTCAGCATGTTTAGTTTTGTTTGCTTTCAGCATGCTGTTATAGTTTTATTCTTATGAGCATGTTTAGTAGTTTTACATGTTTAGTAGCTTTACATGTTTAGTAGTTTTACATGTTTAGTAGCTTTACATGTTTAGTAGCTTTACATGTTTAGTATGCTTCTCTTATTGGTTTATGAGCATATTTAGCTATACAATGACTAGCATTTCAGTTAGCATGATTTCCTTTGTTATATATGAGCATGAGTAGTTTTATATGTTAGCATTCAGTTTTAGCATGTTTTTATTTATATACATGCATATCGAGTTTTTGTGAGTAGATAGCGCTCACTAAGCTTTATGCTTATAGACTGCATTTCCTCCTACTGCAGATAAAGGGAAAGAAAAGATACAGTGAAGGAAGGCGACAAGGAGATGCAAGAGGAGTGTGTGATGTGTGGACTATGGAGGTCCTTGGGACTTAGCTAAGGAATTCATTTAGTTTAAGAATGTGATTAGTTTGATTTCTTATTAAGTTGATAAGAAAAGGATGTAGTAAGAAGTTATGTTTTCGGTTTTTCATTACCTGCATGATTTGAATTATTAAACTGCGTGGTTGTGGTTAGTTTTCATCTCTTATTAAACTGCGTTGTTGATTGAAATATATTTCCAGCCGCCTGTGGCTGAGTATATTATGCTTGTATTATGGAAAATAGTCACCGGTACAGGGGAGACTCTGTCGAAATTTTTCGGTAGGGTTTTCCTAGAGATTTTTAATAAACCGGTTAAGCAGAGTTAGTAGATAAGTAACGGTCACTCTTAGAGAGTAGTAGTAGTAGTAAGAAGGGTGGTCGTTACATAAGCTTCCCCTCACCTGTGGTACAAGGCTTTTATGTGTTTTTCGGATTTTATGAGGATCTTAAAACCTAGAAACAAGTTTGAGAAAATTCGGCTAAGAAGAGCTTTCAAAAAAATCTAGTGATGTTTAACTAGTCTTCACTACATGATAGATTTTCTATGCCATGGAAAAGGGTACTTCTTCATGTTTTTATACCTATATGATGCTTGATCAGAGAAGTACTTAACCCTAGAATTTCGGCCAAAAATATTTTTAAGAGGCTAGGGAAATTTTTTGTTTTACCCAACTAGTACAAGGTTCTCCCTATGAAATATTAAGGATCATGTATTAGTTTTCTTGCTTAGAAGATATTTGAAACTAAAAGAAAACCCACTCATATGTTTCAGCCAAGAAAGGGTTTAGGGTTAGGAAGACCCTTAAATTTAAATAAACATGCTCATGTGATAGAATACAAAGATCTTAAAAGATTTGTATGTTTGGATATTGCTAGAACTTCATGAACTCTTTCTTAGGGTTTTCGGCCATGATGAGATGGATAGCTTAGAAAAGCTTAAACAAAATTTTAATATGCTCAAGACCTCTGTGATGTTTAGATATGAAAGTTGTATAATGCCCTCATGCTTAATTAGGGTGTAGAAAAATTTGTTATATGACATATGACATGTATGATCACAAGAGTCCAAGTTTGTTCATGAACCAAATTTATATATATGTTTCTTAGTAAATTTTACCATGAAACTTACTTAGGTTTTTCATGCTTTAGGCCACTTAAAAACCTAGCTAAAGAATGGTAGGTTTCGGCCATGAGAAAAAAATAAAAGAAAAAGAGAAAAAGAAACCTAGAAAGCCTAAGACACAATTCATATGTATGCTCATTATGCTTGTCTTTACACATGCTATGAAACTTGTATGACTTCATATGTTTTTATGTTACTTGGAGAAAGTTTAAACACTGATGAGTTTCTGCCAAGTAGGATTTAAATGACCTAGATGCCCTTGAATTTAAACCAAAGGTGTTAAAATTCTTCTTATGAAAATATGATAACCTATTGATTGTGTCACATGCTTGTATGATTTTTCCATGACCTAAATGGACCATTGTGAGTCTCGGCCATGAAGGTTTAGATGCCCTAGAAACCCTAGGACTTAAATTAAATATGCTCATGTCACTCTACATGAAATATGATAAGTAGAAAGCCAAGGTTCAATTGCTATATGTTGTTTTATGACCTAAAATGATGCTAGGGTATGTTTCGGCCATAACTATTGGATGATGCCTTGTATGAATTTATACATAATGTTAATCCAAGTTCACATGCTTGTATGCTTGTTTGTAGCCCTAATGAGAATTTGTTAAATTTTGACCATGACATATGTTAAGGGCTTAAAGAACTTAGGAACTAATTCAAATGTGTCAAATGTGTTACCTTGTTCCTTGGTAAAAATGTTATAAATATGATTTAAAGTTGTCCATGCTTTTATGTCATATGGAACCTTGTTTCACACCTTAAGGTTTCGGCCATATGAAATTAGGGACTTGAGGAACTTAGAAACTAAGTTAATCATGTTTATAATACTTCCTATGAAAATGTTATGATGATAATTTAGGTGCCACATGCTTGGATGTTGTGTTTAACCTAAATTGGGCTCTAAAGGGTTTCGGCCACAAGGGTTTAGGAAGCTTAAAACCAAGATAAATATGATACCATGTTTCCTATGATAGGATAGGATAATCACAAGATACACCCTTATGCTTAATATGTATGCTTGTGATTTATGACTTATGATAGGATATGCATGCTTTTATGATATGATATGCTTTGTGCTTAAAATATGCATGCTTATGTTATGATATGTGGTTAAATTATGCATGCTTTGATGCTATGTTTAGTGCTTAAAAAATATGCATGCTTTCATGATATGATATGTGGTTAAATCATGCATGCTTGATGATATGCTTTATGATATGCATGTTTTTATGATCTATGCCTAAGTGATGCATATTGTTATGACATGATGTATGCCTAAGTGATGCATACCTTTATGATATGATGTATGCCTAAGTGATGCATACCTTTATGACATGATGTATGCCTAAGTGATGCATACCTTTATGATATGATGTATGCCTAAGTGATGCATACTTTTATGACATGATGTATGCCTAAGTGATGCATACTTTTATGATATGATGTGTGCCTAAGTGATGCATGCTTTTATGATACATGATATGTATGACATGTACTTTACTTTATATGTGAGTGGCTTGTACCAAGGGTGAGCTCCATAAGCGCCCCGGGGACTAAGGACCTCGTTAGGGATGGGCTCCTAAGTGCCCCTAGGACTAAGGGCCTAGTATATTTGCCTCGTAGGGTTCAAGACTTGTTACCTTGGACCTACAAGGTTGCGCGCAATATGTAAGTGGTACATAGCCGGGATCCCCCCTTATGTTGAGATTATTTTCAAGTATATATGTAAAAGAAAATGGTTTAAAAGATCATGAGACATACACATGTTTTTCAGATACATGTTTTCCAAAATCATATTGCATACACCTTATGATTATGCTATGTTTCATGTTATGCTCTTGATTATGATATGCCATGATAAGTTATGATTCCGTTATGTTCATGCTATACCTTATAGACATGTTTCGGCCATTGATTTGTTGATGCTTGATATATAGATTTCGGCCATGGATATGATGATGCCTTGATGTACATGCTTCGGCCATAGTATGATGCTTTGATATACATGTTTCGGCCATGCTTTGATATACCATGATACTTGTTTGTTATGCCATGTCTAGCTATGTTTTATGCAATGCACTATGTATATGTTTCGGCCATGGTGATGCCTTGATATGCTATGACTAGTTGTGATTATATTATGATGCATGATATGCTTGAATAGAATGCTATGTTATGCCATGATTAGTTGAGATTATGACTTGCTGATGCATTCTTGATTATGTGCTGATTGTTGATTTTAGTGAGTAGGAAAGGAACTTACTGAGCCATGAGTGCTCATAGCTTACTTTCCTTGTACCACAGATAAAGGAAAAAGCTGGATGAGTTAGAGGAGCAGCAGGAGGGGCAACGAAGATGTGTGTGGCAGTGGCTAGGCAACCAAATAAATAAGAACCTGCTTAAAGTTTCTTTAAAGAACTATGCATTGGTATTTTATGACTTGTGATACCTAAACATGTGTGGCTTGACATTATGGTTCCACTGGATTTGATGTTATGATTTTTGATGCCATGTGATAGTATAGTTCAAAAGAAATTTAAAAGAAAAAGTTTTATTAAAACTATGAAAATTATTTTAAGTCTTCCGCTGTTTTAAAAAGAAAAATTTATACGTAGAGTATCGTAGCCCCGCCCCTTAGGGTAGCAGGGAGGGCGGGCGTTACAGGTTGGTATCAGAGCCAAAGTTTATTGTCAGCTCACTACACACACATCGAGCCTCCTACCTGCCGCTCCAAGTAAGAATGTTTATGCTTAATTTACTTGTTATATAACTTATGCTTTATTTTTTCTTTCTTGTTATACTGCCTATGTTTTATTTCTTTACTACATTGCTTATGCTTTATTTCCTTATGTTACATTGTTTGTCATTATATTCCTTATTTTTCCTTATGTTGTTTATGCTTTAGATTCATGTTTTACTTGCTTATGTTTGATGCTTTATTCTATGCTTTTAGTTATAATTTAGATTAGGATTGCATATTGGTAGGTTAGGAATAATACCAGAACAAATAGATAGAAACAAAAACAATAGGTTAGATTGGCTAAAAACGATAACCACTTACACTAGTCTGGTTGTCCGTATTTAGATAAACATGGTTAGGACACGCAATGCCCGAACCGGAGGAACAGTGACTCCACGGATCGACACGGTGTCGCAGACCTCCGACATCGGATCGCAGAGCAACTGATCACGCCTTGATGGGTCGCAAGGCAACATCCCCACCGGTGAATCCACTACTGTTGTACCTACAGTGCACGGTGCCCCGGCGGTCTACTCGATGGTCCACAAGAGGCCTATCGATTCAGTGGCAAAGGCTTAAGCCGGAAGCATTCTCGGGAAACTGTGAACCATGGGATGCGTAAGCCTGGCTCAAAACCGTGGAGAACATAATGGAATTATTGGATTGGCCTGAACACGAGAAGGTCAAATGCGCGTCGTTCTGTCTTACCGGAGACGCCCGGATGTGGTGGGACAGAGTAAAGGCGAAAAGACAAATCAACCAAATGCAGTGGACAGATTTTGAGACAGAGTTCTTAGAGGAATTCTTCCATATGCGAGTGACCAACAAGCACTATGACGAGTTCATTGAGTTCTGGCAAGGTGATCTGTCGGTTAACGAAGCCGTTAAGAGGTTCAACCGCCTAGCCCGACTGTGCCCAGAACTGGTCCGAACCGAAAAAGAAAGGGTCCGGTTAATGTTAAAGATGCTCCGACCCGAGATAGCTCTGAACGTAGCCGGCGGAGTTAATAGACCGCAGACTGCAGAGGAGCTAGTCAGCAGCGCCCTGATTACCGAGCACTATCAGGAAGAATAAGGGCAAAAACCAAGCACTGACCGGAGGACAAAAATCGCACAGTACCAGAACTGACTGGAAAGGAAACTCAAGTGGAAAGAGGAAACAGTGGAATAAAACAAAAGGTGGTCCGGCCAATAAGCAGACTAAGTACCCTCAGTGTGCCACATGTGGGAAGATGCATTCTGGAGTATGTCTTCTGAGCACCAAAAAGTGCTACAACTGCGGAGGGGAAGGTCATTTGGCGAGAAATTGCCCTACTCAGTCTCAGGCACTACCTTCGCAGAACTTCCAGAACATGAGTGCCCCTGCACAGCTTCACCAGATGCAAGCTGCCATAGAAGGGACTTCAATCAGCCAAGGAAGATTAGAAGCCCCTCCCACTATGACCAATGCCAGAGTCTACTCTCTCGCTCAGGATGACGTGGCAAACGCCTCTACTATCGTCACAGGTCAGATATCTAATTTCAGTCAGTATACTAGAATTTTTATTCAATGCTGAAAGTGAACTAATAAGGGAATCCATCGAGAAACTGAAACATGTTTCGTATCCATTAGTTGAAACCATGTCCGGACGACTCTCTACTCTCACCATAACACCAACGTTATTCGAGAACATGTTAGAGAAGCAAACCAGAGACCCGAGTCTTCAAAGAATTAAACAAGAGACCGCAGAAGGAAAGAATGACAGGTTCCGTATCGCAGACGATGGAATATTATACCTCAGGGATCGATTATGTATTCCAGAGGATCCAGAGTTGCGAAAGAAGATACTGGAAGAAGCCCATACAACGCCTTATGCAATGCACCCGGGTTCCACTAAGATGTACCAGGACCTGAAAAAGAAATTTTGGTGGTCCGGTATGAAAAGAGAAGTGGCTCAGTACGTCAGTACTTGTCTGACGTGCCAAAGGGTAAAAGCTGAATACCAGAGACCCGACGGATTATTACAACCTGTCCAAATTCCAGAATGGAAATGGGAAGAAATCTCCATGGATTTCATTTCAGGTCTACCCAAGACGACAAACGGGTATGATGCTGATCGTGGACAGACTGACGAAGTCTGCACACTTTTTGGCGATCAAGATGACTTATTCAATTGAACAACTAGCTCAGATATATGTTAAGGAAATCGTCAGATTACATGGTATCCCTAAGACCATTATTTCTGATAGAGACGGACGTTTTATCTCGCACTTTTGGGAGTGCGTTCAGAAGGCCCTCGGCACGATGTTGTTGTTTAGCACAGCCTTCCACCCACAAACTGATGGGCAGACTGAAAGAGTAAACCAAATATTGGAAGATATGTTAAGAGCTTGTGCCCTGGATTTCAAGGGGAGCTGGTGCCGATATCTATACCTGGCAGAATTCGCCTATAATAATAGCTACCAAGCTACTATTGGAATGGCACCTTACGAAGCTCTATATGGGAGGAAGTGTAGATCTCCTATATGCTGGTATGAAAGTGGTGAAAAGAAGGAAATGGGGTTCCGAACGGAACTTATTGATGACACCACCCGAGCTATACAAAAGATCCGTCAACGAATAGAAACTGCTCAGAGTCGGCAGAAGAATTATGCCGATAAACGGCGCAGGCCGCTAGAATTCAATATCGGAGACTTAGTATTCCTTAAAGTATCCCCCATGAAAGGGATAATGAGGTTCGGAAAGAAGAGCAAGTTAAGCCCCTGATATGTAGGACCGTACCGGATTTTAGAAAGAGTGGGCCAAGTCGCATATAGACTAGAACTACCTCCAGACATGGCAGCCATTCACAATGTGTTCCATGTATCGATGCTCAAGAAGTGTATTCCCAGCACAGATCAAGTAATTGAGCCACAGTCGGTACAGGTTCAGGAGGACTTAAGTTATGAAAGTAAACCCATCCAGATTCTGGACCGAGAAATCAAGAGGTTAAGGAACAAAGAAATACCCTTAGTAAAAGTCTTGTGGCGGAATCAACGATTTGAAGAAGCCACCTGGGAACGCGAGGACGATATGAAACAAAAGTACCCGGAGCTATTTAAAGTTCGGAGAAACTTATCTTTGTAATACCCACTAAGCTTGTAAGATAAATATATGAATGTGGGATTTTGCCTTAGAAAAATAATAGGAAGTGAGTTGAACCAAAAAGGAAATAAAAAGAAATAAAAATAGGGAGAGGTCAAGGATTGAACCTTGAACCTCTTATATTATATTTCATAGAATTAATGGGTAATAACCAGTTGGGATAGGAATAATATGTTGATAGCAAAGGAGGGAAACTCATGATAAAGGTAAGAGTAAAAGCTAGCCAAAAGGAAACAAGTAAAGAGCAAGAGAAAGGCAACTTGCCTTCCTCCCTTCCTCTCCCTCTTCCTCTTTGATTTTGCCGAAATCTTAAAGAGGAGTTAAGGGAATTCATTCCCCCTTATTTTATCATGAATGATGAGGATAAATAAACAAATAAAAATAAAAATAAAATAGAGAAAAAGGGCTAAGGGAGAAGGAAAGCAAAAACTAAGTTTGCTACCTCTTCCCCCTTAACATAAAAGGGAGCAAGAAAAGAGAAAGCTATTTTTCTCTCATTTTCTCTCACTCATCCTCTCCCTCACCGAAACCACAGTCCCGTCTCCTCCACCTTCAGCCCCAAAGCAAAATTTTTCCCTAAGAAAAGCCTAAGATACAAGGAGGACTTAGCAAAGGAATCAAGGGAAAGGAACTAGAAGAAGAGACTACTTCTTCTTCACCATACCTTAGATCCACAAGCGAAAAAGGATGTAAGCTTCCCCTCACCTGTGGTACAAGGCTTTTATGTGTTTTTCGGATTTTATGAGGATCTTAAAACCTAGAAACAAGTTTGAGAAAATTCGGCTAAGAAGAGCTTTCAAAAAAATCTAGTGATGTTTAACTAGTCTTCACTACATGATAGATTTTCTATGCCATGGAAAAGGGTACTTCTTCATGTTTTTATACCTATATGATGCTTGATCAGAGAAGTACTTAACCCTAGAATTTCGTCCAAAAATATTTTTAAGAGGCTAGGGAAATTTTTTGTTTTACCCAACTAGTACAAGGTTCTCCCTATGAAATATTAAGGATCATGTATTAGTTTTCTTGCTTAGAAGATATTTGAAACTAAAAGAAAACCCACTCATATGTTTCAGCCAAGAAAGGGTTTAGGGTTAGGAAGACCCTTAAATTTAAATAAACATGCTCATGTGATAGAATACAAAGATCTTAAAAGATTTGTATGTTTGGATATTGCTAGAACTTCATGAACTCTTTCTTAGGGTTTTCGGCCATGATAAGATGGATAGCTTAGAAAAGCTTAAACAAAATTTTAATATGCTCAAGACCTCTGTGATGTTTAGATATGAAAGTTGTCTAATGCCCTCATGCTTAATTAGGGTGTAGAAAAATTTGTTATATGACATATGACATGTATGATCACAAGAGTCCAAGTTTGTTCATGAACCAAATTTATATATATGTTTCTTAGTAAATTTTACCATGAAACTTACTTAGGTTTTTCATGCTTTAGTCCACTTAAAAACCTAGCTAAAGAATGGTAGGTTTCGGCCATGAGAAAAAAATAAAAGAAAAAGAGAAAAAGAAACCTAGAAAGCCTAAGACACAATTCATATGTATGCTCATTATGCTTGTCTTTACACATGCTATGAAACTTGTATGACTTCATATGTTTTTATGTTACTTGGAGCAAGTTTAAACACTGATGAGTTTCTGCCAAGTAGGATTTAAATGACCTAGAGGCCCTAGAATTTAAACCAAAGGTGTTAAAATTCTTCTTATGAAAATATGATAACCTATTGATTGTGTCACATGCTTGTATGATTTTTCCATGACCTAAATGGACCATTGTGAGTCTCTGCCATGAAGGTTTAGATGCCCTAGAAACCCTAGGACTTAAATTAAATATGCTCATGTCACTCTACATGAAATATGATAAGTAGAAAGCCAAGGTTCAATTGCTATATGTTGTTTTATGACCTAAAATGATGCTAGGGTATGTTTCGGCCATAACTATTGGATGATGCCTTGTATGAATTTATACATAATGTTAGTCCAAGTTCACATGCTTGTATGCTTGTTTGTAGCCCTAATGAGAATTTGTTAAATTTTGACCATGACATATGTTAAGGGCTTAAAGAACTTAGGAACTAATTCAAATGTGTCAAATGTGTTACCTTGTTCCTTGGTAAAAATGTTATAAATATGATTTAAAGTTGTCCATGCTTTTATGTCATATGGAACCTTGTTTCACACCTTAAGGTTTCGGCCATATGAAATTAGGGACTTGAGGAACTTAGAAACTAAGTTAATCATGTTTATAATACTTCCTATGAAAATGTTATGATGATAATTTAGGTGCCACATGCTTGGATGTTGTGTTTAACCTAAATTGGGCTCTAAAGGGTTTCGGCCACAAGGGTTTAGGAAGCTTAAAACCAAGATAAATATGATACCATGTTTCCTATGATAGGATAATCACAAGATACACCCTTATGCTTAATATGTATGCTTGTGATTTATGACTTATGATAGGATATGCATGCTTTTATGATATGATATGCTTTGTGCTTAAAATATGCATGCTTATGTTATGATATGTGGTTAAATTATGCATGCTTTGATGCTATGTTTAGTGCTTAAAAAATATGCATGCTTTCATGATATGATATGTGGTTAAATCATGCATGCTTGATGATATGCTTTATGATATGCATGTTTTTATGATCTATGCCTAAGTGATGCATATTGTTATGACATGATGTATGCCTAAGTGATGCATACCTTTATGATATGATGTATGCCTAAGTGATGCATACCTTTATGACATGATGTATGCCTAAGTGATGCATACTTTTATGATATGATGTATGCCTAAGTGATGCATACTTTTATGACATGATGTATGCCTAAGTGATGCATACTTTTATGATATGATGTGTGTCTAAGTGATGCATGCTTTTATGATACATGATATGTATGACATGTACTTTACTTTATATGTGAGTGGCTTGTACCAAGGGTGGGCTCCATAAGCGCCCCGGGGACTAAGGACCTCGTTAGGGATGGGCTCCTAAGTGCCCCTAGGACTAAGGACCTAGTATGTTTGCCTCGTAGGGTTCAAGACTTGCTACCTTGGACCTACAAGGTTGCGCGCAATATGTAAGTGGTACATAGCCGGGATCCACACTTATGTTGAGATTATTTTCAAGTATATATGTAAAAGAAAATGGTTTAAAAGATCATGAGACATACACATGTTTTTCGGATACATGTTTTCCAAAATCATATTGCATACACCTTATGATTATGCTATGTTTCATGTTATGCTCTTGATTATGATATGTCATGATAAGGTATGATTACGTTATGTTCATGCTATACCTTATAGACATGTTTCGGCCATTGATTTGTTGATGCTTGATATATAGATTTCGGCCATGGATATGATGATGCTTTGATGTACATGCTTCGGCCATAGTATGATGCTTTGATATACATGTTTCGGCCATGCTTTGATATACCATGATACTTGTTTGTTATGCCATGTCTAGCTATGTTTTATGCAATGCACTATGTATATGTTTCGGCCATGGTGATGCTTGATATGCTATGACTAGTTGTGATTATATTATGATGCATGATATTCTTGAATAGAATGCTATGTTATGCCATGATTAGTTGAGATTATGACTTGTTGATGCATTCTTGATTATGTGCTGATTGTTGATTTTAGTGAGTAGGAAAGGAACTTACTGATCCATGAGTGCTCATAGCTTACTTTCCTTGTACCACAGATAAAGGAAAAAGCTGGATGAGTTAGAGGAGCAGCAGGAGGGGCAACGAAGATGTGTGTGGCAGTGGCTAGGCAACCAAATAAATAAGAACCTGCTTAAAGTTTCTTTAAAGAACTATGCATTGGTATTTTATGACTTGTGATACCTAAACATGTGTGGCTTGACATTATGGTTCCACTGGATTTGATGTTATGATTTTTGATGCCATGTGATAGTATAGTTCAAAAAAAATTTAAAAGAAAAAGTTTTATTAAAACTATGAAAATTATTTTAAGTCTTCCGCTGTTTTAAAAAGAAAAATTTATACGTAGAGTATCGTAGCCCCGTCCCTTAGAGTAGCAGGGAGGGCGGGCGTTACAAGGACACAGTTTCCTTCTATAATCAACAACACACACTATAAATAATATCATTTCCCAACTTATCGGGCCTATTAATTTATCGAACTAAATCACACCCTTTGATAAGTCAAAGAAATAAATACTAGATATATGTGCTTGTTATTATATGTGCTTCTTTTATTTAGTCAGTATAAAAAGAACTTACCTTAAATGGTCTAGCTCAATACACTCTGAGTGTACTAGTATAATTTTATAGTCAATATAAACTAATACCAAATTACACTACGACTATTCCAATGGTTTGTTCCTTTCCATCTTAGTCGTGAGCAATTATTTAAAATTTATAAAGAAATGATAATATTAGCTTCTGTGTGTGACACCACACACCATATTATCTACAATATAAATTAATTGAACAACTACACTTAGCATATAAATGTAGACATTTGACCAATGTGATTCTTTATTTCAAAATAAATGTTTATAAAAAGCTAGGCTTTTAGTATACACTCTAACAAGATGGTTCTGTGCCCGGCCAATTGCTGATAGATTATCGCAATATATGCAAATTACCGATATTGATTTCGGTTATCTCGGAATATCTTCTAAGAATTGTCATAGACATTCAGCTTATTCACCACATTTGTCAAGTGCTACAAACTCAGATTCCATCGTGGATATAGTTATTATAATTTGTTTAAAAGATTTCCACGAAATTGTTGCACCTCCAAGAGTGAATACATATCCACTCGTAGACTTAGAGTCTTTTATATGAGTTATCCAACTCGCATCACAGTATCCTTCAATCATAGTAGGATATCTCATATAGTGCAGTCCATATTCATAAGTATAACTCAAGTACCTTAGTACTCTTGTTATTCCTCTTTAGTGCTCAATATTGTGATTACTCGTATATCTATTCAGTTTAGTTACTGCGTAGATTAAGTCTGGTCGTGTACAATTTATCAGGTACATCAGACTTCTAATCACTCAAGAGTTCTGAGAGATACGTTCTTCTCAATTTTTTGATAGATGTTGGTTTGTATCTATCAGTGTTCATGCCAACGCAGTATCACCTTTAGTGAATTTCTCAAGAATCTTGTCCATGTAATGAGACTGACTAAGAATAAGTCATTCTGTTATTCTAAGAATTTTGGTTCCTAAAATCACATCAGTTAGACCCATGTCTTTCATATTAAATCTTGAGTTCAACATATCTTTAATTAATGAATTTGATTATTTTATCTTTACTTCCAATGATAAGTATGCCATCTACAAATAGGCACAAGATGACGTAGTCATTCTCTATAGCTTTCATTAGACACATTTATCACATTCATTAATTTTGAATCCATATTCCTTCATGGCATTATTAAATTTCTTATGTCACTGCTTTGGTGCTTGTTTGAATCCATATAATGAATTTACCAATCTATAAATATTATTTTTCTATCCTGGTATAAAAAATCCCTTAGGTTACTTCATGTAGATTTCCTCTTCTAAATCTCCATTTAGAAAGACTATCTTTACATCCATCTAATATATTTTGAGATTCCATAGAGCGGCTATAGTCAACAATATTCTTTTGGAAGTTATTCTCAATACCAGAGAATATGTAACAAAGTAATCAAAGTCTTCTTGTTGTCGGTATCCTTTCATTACCAATATGACCTTGTACTTATCAATTGTGTCATCTGACATCATTTTCTTCTTGAAGATCCACTTGCAACTTAGTGGTTTACTTTCCAAAGATCCACAAGTTCTTAAGTGTGATTTTGCAAGATAGATTTTATCTCATATGCAATTACCTCTCTCTAGTGAGGTCCATAGAAGAGCTTGCTTCTTCTGAGTAATTTCAGAGCTCACTTTCCAACATAAAAGTGATAAAATAATCCATAAGATTTTTCTACCCGAGCTATTTTGCTCCATCTAAGCTCAACCTCGACTAGTTCCTCATCATCATCTTCACCTTGTGTTTCATATGCCCATTTTGAGGAGTTAGCTTCCTCTCGGGTCTTATACGGAAACACATGCTCATAGAATAAGACATTTCTCAATTCTATTATTGTATTCTTATCTATTTTTGGTATTTATGACTCATACACAAAAAATTGACATGCACTATTGTTATGTGCATATCTAATAAATATACAATCAATAGTCTTTGATCCTATCTTAATCTTTTTCGGATCAGACATTAAAACTTTGGCAAGATGTCCCCACATTCATAAATATTTGTAGAATGATTGTCTTCCATTCCACAACTCATAAGGGCTCTTATCTATTTTCTTTTGGGGCACCATATTTAAAAGTAATTAGGTGTTAACACAACTTCCCCCCACATAAACTCTGACAATCCAAAGCTCAATAGAAGAGCATTCATCATCTCCTTTATAGTTCAATTCTTTCGCTCAGCAACTCCATTTTGCTGAGGAATATCAGGAGCTATTGTTTTGTGTCTGATCTCATGTTTAGTACACAATTCAGTGAACAGTGATACATATTCATCACCTCGGTCACTTCTAACCACCTTAATATTTTTATTTTGATGCTTTTCAACCTCATTCTTATAGAGAGTAAATTTCTCTATAGATTCATCCTTATTTTTGAGAAGATACACAACAATATTTTATGTTATCATCTATAAAAGTGATGAAGTATTTATTCTCACCACGTGTTGGTGTACCTTTGAGGTTGTACATGTTGTTATGAATTAGCCCAAGTGGTTTGTTGCTTCTCTCAATATGTTGAAAGGACAACCTTGCCATTTTCGCTTTAACAAAAATCTCACACTTGTGTTTTAGGACAAGGTGGAATGTATGTATGCTTTGCATGTTTATTAATTTACACAACACATTGTAGTTAACATGTCATAGTCTACCATGTCACAAACATGAAGACTCAAGCATATAAGTGAAAGAACTTTCATCTTTATTTATCTTAGGCCTAATGGTCATTACATTGAGTTTGAACAACCCATTATATACATAGTTCCTTCCTACAAACATTCCATTCTTTGACAATACAACACTGTCCAACTAAAAAATAATGCGAAAGTCATGCTTGCTTAATAGTGATCCAGACACTAGATTCTTCCAAATCTCTAGAACATACAACATATTATTCAGAATAAGGTTCTTGCCTGAGGTCATCTTCAGCACCACTTTTCCTTGGCCTATGATGTATGAGGCTGCTGAGTTCCCCATGAACAACGTATCCTCACCTTTGGTTTCTTCAAAGTTATGGAGCAACTCCTTATTGTAGCAGACATATTTGGTGACTCCAGTATCAATTCATCATTGTCGTGGGTTCGAACTGACCAGGTTTAGTTCGGAGACAACATCATAGAGGTTGTCCATTTTTAGTCCCTCGTTCAGGTTAACCTTCTCCTTCTTCTTTAGCTTTCTACATTCTAAATATTTATGACCGACTTGATCATTGTAAAATAAGATACCCAAATAATAATTAAATAATCACACGTATAAGGTGTGTACGATAGAAATTTGGATTATGATTGTTTATATGCAGTAGTGTATATATGAGTTTGGTGTGTACTATGGGAGTTGTCATGCTGATTATGCATACATTAGTGTGCACACGTATATAGGTGTTTCTACGTATTATAGATGTTGTTGGTAGACACATTTTAGATCTTTTCATACATATAGGTATATGTGATTGATGGATCATATTTCTGGATATATGTATGTTGTGTGTGCATACTGTTGGTGCAATCGACCTCTAGGGTTTGGATGTTTGATAATATGACCAAGGATTGACACAAACAGGACTTGATGTTTGGGAGAGAGAAGTCTAGTCAGGACTAGATGACTAGCAAAGGTAAGTCCTAACAAAAGGTTAAGCAAAGTGGAAGTCTCGGTGAGTGAAGTCGGGTCCTAGTGAGTGAAGCTAGGTGGAGGAAGTCCTGGTGAGTAAAGCCAGACAATGGAAGTCCTAGTGAGTGAAGCTAGGCAACCCTAGGAGGTAACCCTAGGTTATACTTGAATTCTGTTAATACTGTGCTAACTTAGTGTTACAGGGAAGCTCATCTAGGTCGATGGGCTGACCAGGTAGCTGACACGAAGTCCAGACGGGTCGAAGGGCTAACCGGACGTCTGACATGTAAGTGAAGGTAAGTCACTAGAGGGGAGTGACTGTGAGGCCGCGTTCCCGGGAAGGGAATTTAAGGGTCGATCCCACTTAGAACCATTTCGGAACTCTAAGTCGAGATCTTGACTAGATTCCGGTCTCGAAGAGATGGAATCTAATTAATATTTTGTTAAATTTTAAACTGTGCTAATACTCTGTGCTGCAGGATACATATCATATGTTTGCCTCCGGACTAATGTTTTCTTGCAAGAAGGAAGCTGCTGGAAAAATGGGGTCCGGACACCCGGAGTCCAAGCGCCCGGAGGTGAAAAATTATCCTCAACGTCATTTCGCCGCATGGAGCTCCTTGGTTGGCTCGGCTACGTCATAATCAGGGCACCCTGAAGGTTCCAGGTGCCCCAAACCTCCTTTATAAGGAGGGTAGAGGCTGAAGCTCGAACAACAACGAAAGATCTACTCCTCTGTGCTCCTGCGACGCTGCGAAAGCTCTCCGACAAAAGTTATATTTCCATTTCTATTTTTTATTTATTGTCAGCTTCTTTTTCGCTAATTAAATTCCTGTACTTAACTTGTAATCAATTATTTCGAATTATTAGTGATTGCCCATCGAAAGCACAGTAGGATTCGCCAAAGGCTTCGAACCAAGTAAAAGGTTCTTGCGTTAGCATTGTTTTGGCCTTCGAATTTTCCACTACGTACTCTTTCAAAAATTTTTAATCGATATTCACCCCCCCCCCCCCTCTATCGAACACTACGATCCAACAAGTGGTATCAGAGCGGATACCACTTTGAATTGGTGCAACCACCAATCGAGCAAGGGGAGTCCTTTTTAAAAGTAAAATAGATATCGTTTGAGTTTAAAAAATATCCTTACGCCTTTCATTTTTTTTCCCTCCAAAACTATTTTCGAAAACTTCATTTTCATTTTCTCACCATTGGACGGTATTAGCAAAATATCGTATTTTCAAAAATTTATAATAATATTTTTTTAATATTTTATTATTAAATTTTTTTTTCGTGCATATTTCTTTATCTCCCACACTGCTTACCCCAAGACAAAGTCTTGGAAATTGTCTCTTGTCTATTTTCTTTGCAAGACCAATGTCTCTTCTAGAAGGACGGAGCATCAACGAACCACCTCCATATGAGATGTACAAGAGGCATGAATTCAATTTGTGGAGGATGCAGATGGAAAGCTTCATCTTCATGAACGACTTTGATAGTGGCTTGGCACTGAGAAGATCAACACAAAAATCGGAAACAAACCAAAAGGTAATAAAGTTAGTTTCAGATTTATTACCTAACAAAGTTAATTGTAAGATAGGAAAAGTTAAGGATGCCCACTGTTGGGATCTTAGATGGCTAGAGGGGGGGTGAATAGCCTCTTTGAAAAACACTAAACGTAAATTTCTTCAAGAACTTTGTTAGCACAGCACAGCGGAAATAGAAAACTAAAACGAAGGAAAAACAAACACACAGCAGACACAAGGATATACGAGGTTCGGGGATAACTTGCCCCTACTCCTCGGCGTGTCCGTAAGGAGGACAACTCCTTGATCTTTCGGTAGATCACACCCCGGACAAGATCCGGCTAAAGATGTCTCCTTCTCGGTGGAGCAACCTCTCAACAAAGTCTCAGTTGATTATAGATTTAAGCACAAGACTTACAGTGGCTGAGAAAAATATTAAGATGAGCTTACAGCCACGCGGAGAAGAGAACAGAGCAGAGAGCGCACAATCAACCTTCTCAGCAAGGAGCTCACAGCTTCACCAACTTGCTCTCTCGAAGGCTTGATCACAAAAGACAGAGAATTCAGAATTACCCTTTCTGAACTCCTCTTCTTCCTACTTATGTCTCTCTGCTCGTATCACCGCCGTCTGCAGAATCGCTGCTGCCAGCAAGGCGTAGCCAATCACCTCTCCTCCTCTTCTGATTCTCTGAACACATGCCAATGGAAATCACTGGCGTCTCTGGATACCAACCAATGGGTAGAAGTCAAACTGAGCAGCCCAATCGTAATCGGATTTCGCCAGTGAACGTTGATGCCCCAAACGTATCTGTTGCAGCAAATTACAGTGAAAAGGGTACTTGTCTCCTTCTATTAATGAAGCTTAATTTGAATCCAAACATGAGAATGTGACCTGCAACCTGCAAGCTAGAAAGACTCACAGCAGATGGTTAAAAACAGATGGTGAAGACAAATACGGCAATCAGAAAAAGTACATGCAAAACAAACAATACTGTGGATCGGTCTGCAGACCGATCCACGCTTTCTGGATCATCTCTGATCGGTCTGCGGACCGATCAGGAACTAATCTGATCGGTCCCCAGACCGATCAGATAGCGCTGTTTGAAAATACGCACAGCTCCTGATCGGTCTGCGGACCGATCAGGCACTAATCTGATCGGTCCCGAGACCGATCAGATAGCGTTCTTCCCAAACGCTTACGATCGGTCTCGACCGATCGGTAAGATGAGGCTATCGATCGATTTCTAACGGGCACCGATCGATGGCGTCGATAGCCATCGACACTCGATCGGTCGGCGGACCGATCGAATGACAGCCACCGATCGGCCAGACCGATCAGTGTCCAGATTTGCCACCGGATCGGTCCGCCGACCGATCCAGCTTCTTGACTCAAGCTTCCGAGCCCTCTCTGACCTAGTCCGGAGAAACGAGCTCCCTAGCTCTCTCCGACTTCATCTGGTCCTAGAGAACGAGCTACCGAGCCCTCTCTGACTTCGCATGCCAAGCTTCCTTCTTGGATTTTTCAACACCAGATGTCCGATCACCCTTGATCCATCTGGATTTTCCCTTGCCTGGCTTCACTCACCAGGACTTGCACCTAGCTTCACTCACTAGGGTTTTCACCTGGCTTCACTCACCAGGATTTCCAATCTGCCTGGCTTCACTCACCAGGACTTTCCAACTGCCTAACATCCCAGTTGGGACTTTCTCAATCAGGTCAACCTAGTCAACCTAGATTAGTAATTAATCTGAGTTAAATATCTGATACAAACTTAAATCAGTGTCAACAGCAAAACAACATCCAGGTCAGACTATATCAACACCCACAAGTTATGGACCTGTCTGACCAAGCTTCACGATGAGCCGTTAGAGTTAGACGATCAAGCCAAAATCGAATTCGGACTTGAGTCAGATACAACGAAAAAACCTACTGAATTAGGGGTTGCGCTCAAGGTTAGTAATATTTACCAAAATAATCCTGCTAATAGTAGTTTAAAAAATATGCATGTTAATTTGGATATCTCTGAAAATATATGTGAAAATAGTGTAGTTGACAATACTTGCAAAAATACCCCTAAGATATTTTCTGATAAAATAAATCTAATTAATTTAGAAAATATAGAAAATCTTAAAATAATTAATAAACCTAAAAATTCAAATTTAAACCTAAACAAAATTGAAAATTCAAATGATAAAGATGACAAGGTCACTATTGATCTAGATAAAATTAATAAATTATTTAACAATCTAAGCAATATCAATCTAGAAAATCCTATCCAAACCCAAGATAATTTAATTAACAAAAAATTAAATTTTAATAATAAGATTAATCTAATAAATTCCACTAATCATATCAACTTAAAAGGCAAAGAAAATATAAGGATAAAATCAAACACTTTGACAAAATCAAAACTAAATTTAACAAACTTAAATGTTAAAGATAACATGTTAAACAAAGATAGTCTAGAAAATTCAAAATTAACAATTAATAAAAGGTTAAAAGATAAATCTTTAAAGAGATATAATTCAATTAATTTAAAATTTAAAATTAAAAATTAATAAAAACTTAAACATTAAATACATTCTTTTAGAGAAGGACAATTTGACCAATTCAATTAATTCAAAATTAAAAAAATTAAATTTAAAATTACAAATTAAACATTAAATCTTAACCAAAACTAAAATCTAAATCGGATCAATAATTCAGGGGAGGCTCCAGAATAGTTGGCATCTCCAAAACCAACCTACCCACAGGGTAACCAAAACCAACCTACCCGACAGGATAACCAAAACCAACCTACCCGACAGGGTAACCAAAAGTAACCTACCCGGCAGGGTAATTAGGATTAGAATAAAAAGGAACAAAGTTTAACTTGACCTACAGTACTGGTGAAGTTTTGGATGATAGTAGATTAGAGAAGCTTAGTCTATGCATGTCTACGAAGATATGGCTTCGACCAGGTGCATTTGGCTAAGTGGAACTAACTGAACCTGCCCCTTACGGATCATAACTAGTTAGACCAAGGTTTTGTATTAAGTTCAGTGGATAGGACTATTTGGTAAACCTTGAAGGCATGGTTACTTTAATGATGTCTAAGTGACTCACCATAGCCCAGAAGTTTATCCAGAGAATATCTATTTGTTTAGCCCAAAGCTAAACCTGAATCTAACACAAATTTAAACCAAATCTTGAAATTGAATCCAACTCATCTCATAAAAATTATAAGATTCCCTGATTGAAAACCTAGATTGAGTGATATGACTAAGGACTTCGAATCGAATCAAACCAAATTGAATCGAATCGAAACAAATCAAATTGAACAAAATAAAATCAAATTAAATATAATTAAAAATAAATATAATTAAAATTAAATAAAAATTAAAAATTAAAATCAAATTAAATAAAAAATATATTTTAAAAACTTTAAAAATTATTTTAAAAATCTTTAAAAAAACATTTTAAAAACTTTAAAAATTATTTTAAAAAAATCTTTTAAAAAACATTTTAAAAATACTAAAAATAATTTTAAAAAAGTCTTTTAAAAAATCATTTAAAAAACATTAATTTTTTTTTAAAAAAAATAATTCTTTTAAAAAATCATATTAAAAACTTTAAAAATTATTTTAAAAAAAAGTATTTTAAAAATCATTTTAAAAATTTTAAAAATTCTTTTAAAAAATAATTTTAAAAACTTTTAAAATTATCTTAAAAAAGTCTTTTAAAAATCATTTTAAAAACTTTAAAAATTATTTTTAAAAAATCATATTAAAAACTTTAAAAATTATTTAAAAAAAGTCTTTTAAAAATCATTTAAAAACATTTATAATTATTTTCAAAATCATTTTAAAAACTTTAAAAATTATTTTAAAAATAATTTTAAAAACTTTAAAAATTATTTTAAAAAATCTTTTAAAAATCATTTTTAAAAATTTATTTAAAAATTTTTTTTAAAAATCATTTTTAAAATTATTTTAAAAATTAATTAAAAAAACTTTTAAAAATTAATTGTACTTAAATTTTTTTTTTAAAAAAAAAATGATTTTAACTTATAAATTATTTAAAAAAATTAATATGAATTAAAAATTATTTTAACTTAAAAGTAACTTTGAAAATTAATTTAACTTAAAAATTATTTTAAAAAGTGTTTTAACTTAAAAATTATTTTTTATCTTAAACTTAAAAATTATTTTTAAAATTAATTTAACTTAAAAATTATTTTAATAAGTACTTTAACTTAAAAAATTATTTAAAAAATTAATTTAACTTAAAAACTATCTTAAAAATTATTTTTAACTAACTTAATCAAAACTAAATCTAAAATTAAAAATCAAATTTGAAAGTCATCTAAAAATTAAATTAAATTAATACTGATTAAATTAAATTTAAAATTTACTAAACTAAACTAAACTAATTAAATTATGTTAAACTTAAAACTTAAATTTTGTTAAAAAAATTAAAATTTAAACTTAAAATTTAAACTTAAAATAAAACTTAAATTAAAATTAAAATTAAAATTAAACTTAAATTTTAATTAAATCTCAACTTAAAGTTAAATTAAAATTAAAATTAAAATTAATTCTAAGTCTATGTTACTTAAATATAAATTAACAACCTATTTAATTTACTTAATTCCTAATCTTATTTTAAAAAAAAATTAACAGATTAATTAATCTACTAATTTATTCAACTTTGAATTAATACTGACTACAAACTTAATTAATCCTACTTAAATTAAATTTAAAACTTAAAATAAAATAAATATTATAACTAAGATTGTCATTCAATTAACTCAATCAATTAATACAAAATTTAAGTTATTTTAAACAAATAAGTATTAAATTAGTAACAAATTATTTTAATACGCCTAAATCTAATGTTAATTATTTTCAATATAATTGATTAATGTTTATTCACACTTAAATGAACAATTATACCAAGTTTATAGAGATAATTATATAGGAAAATGTTACTAACCCTAAATCTTCTATAACACTTAGGTAGGAAAATATACTAAAGTATTGAAATTAACATACCCAAACCTCAATGTTGACTTCAGGGGGAGTATTGACTTCAGGGGGAGTGTTGACGTCAAGGGAGGTGTTCTTGAGAATTATCTTTGTAAAATCTTTTGAAAAATTATTTCTTGTAAAAATATTTGAAAAATCTATAAACATGAAAATATTTTACAAATTTATTCTATATATATATATATATATAAAATACTCTATGTTTTTCAAAAATCATTACGACTTAACACATTTTGAAAAATTATTTTGTTACTTAGTAAACATTTTAAAAACTTAAGGTCTTCTTAAAAGGTTTTGGTGCACAATCACTTTCAAATTCTTTTTGAAAATGTTTTGAAAACTCACATTCAAACTTTGTGTTCTTTTAATTTGGATCAACCCCTTGACACATAGGAAGTTTTACTTGTGGTTAACAAGAAGTCCTAAGAATGTGTCACGTTAAGGGGGAGCCCTGATTGAAAGACTAAAAGTAATCTTTAAAAAAAATTACTATTGAAAATATTGAAACTAAGTTTGAAAAATTATTTTCATAATATTTTACAAAATTACTCTTTGCTTTACAAATTTTGAAAATACACTATCAAAAGTCACTTTTGTCACTTAGAAAACTCACTTTCAAAAAGTTTTTCGCACATTGTTGGTGCAAAACCTAATAGAAACTAACCCTTAAGTTCATATCCTTTTGATGTGTGATAAAGGGGGAGAGTGATATCTTAAGTTAGAAAAATCTTAAGTTAAGTTAAAAACATTCCTAACCTACTCTCAAACTTTTTCAAATTTCTCAAATCTTGAGAGTTAACCCTTAAAAGATTCAAGCCTAATTTAAGAAAATTGTCAAACATCAAGAAGGGGGAGATTGTTTGTGCAATCGACCTCTAGGGTTTCGATGTTTGACAATATGACCAAGGGTTTACCCAAACAGGACTTGATGTTTGGGAGAGAGAAGTCTAGTCAGGACTAGATGACTAGCAAAGGTAAGTCCTAACCAGAGTGAAGTCGAGCCCTAGTGAGTGAAGCTAGGTGGTGGAAGTCCCGGTGAGTGAAGTCGGGCCCTAGTGAGTGAAACTAGGTGGAGAAAGTCCTGGTGAGTGAAGCCAGATCCTAGTGAGTGAAGATAGGTGGAGGAAGTCCTGGTGAGTGAAGTCAGGCAATGGAAGTCCTAGTGAGTGAAGCTATGAAACCCTAGGAGGTAACCCTAGGTTATACTTGAATTATGTTAATACGATGTTAACTCAGTATTGCAGGGAAGCTCAGCTAGGTCGATGGGTTAACCAGGTAGCTGACACAAAGTCTAGACGGGTCGAAGGGCTGACCGGATGTCTGGCAGGTAAGTGAAGGTAAGTCACTAGAGGGGAGTGACTAAGGACGCATTCCCGGGAAGGGAACTTAGGTGCCGATTCGACTTAGAACCATTTCAGAACTCTAAGTCGAGATCTTGACTAGATTCCGATCTCGGAGAGACGAAATCTAATTAATATTCTGTTAAATTTTAAACTGTGCTAATACTCTGTGTTGCAGGATACATATCATATGTTTGCCTCCGGACTAATGTTTTCTTATAGGAAGGAAGCCGTTGGAAAAATGAGGTTCGGGCGCTCGGGATGGTTTCGCGTGCCCAAAGGTGAAAAATTATCCTCAACGTCATTTCGCTGCGTGGAGCTCCCTAGTTGGCTTGGCTACGTCATAATCAGGGCACCCTGAAGGTTCCAGGCACCCCGAACCTCCTTTATAAGGGGGGGTAGAGGCTGAAACTCGAACAATAACGAAAGATCTACTCCTCTGTGCTCTTACGACGCTGCGAAAGCTCTCCGACAAAAGTTATATTTCCATTTCTATTTTTTATTTATTGTCGGCTTCTTTTTCGCTAATTAAATTCCTGTACTTAACATGTAATCAATTATTTCGAATTATTAGTGATTGCCCATCGAAAGCACCCTTGCGTGCGGGCCTTGGAGTAAGAGTTGCCAAAGGCGCCGAACCAAGTAAAAGGTTCTTGTGTTATCATTGTTTTGGTCTTCGAATTTTTTGTTGCGTACTCTTTCGAAAATTTTTAATCGATATTCATCCCCCCCTCTATCGAACGTTATGATCCAACACATACATGTCAGGTGAGTTCTATTAGGAGTATTTTGTTGATTATATCTATTTTGTGTGTGCACACGTGCCTATCATATTTTATTGAAAGAATTATATTGATTATACTCATGGTATATGTGCATACATGCCGGGTGAGTATTATTGGAGGTGTATTGTCGATTATACCTATATTGTTATGCGCACACGTGTTGTGTGTGCACACGTGTCAGATGTGTATTATTGGAGGAATCATGGTGATTATACTTGTGTGGTGTGTGCACACGTGTCTGGTGGGTACTATTGGACGATCATGTTGATTATATCTATGTTATAGTGTGCACAACTGACTAGTGTACTATAGGTGTTACTACTTATTGTATATGTTGTCTGGTGGACACCTGATGGATCTCTTCATACATATAGATATATGTGAGTGTTAGATTATGTTTTAGATAAACCGAGGTTATCATGCTATGTATGACTATGTATCATTGCATAGAGTTCATAAACTCCTGTTGATATAGTTGGTTACTATGTAAGTAATCCTATATTGTGTCGTTGTTTGTATATCCTGTCAATTAAGTCTCTTTTGAGTGGGTGACTGACTATTATGTTGAGAGAGTTGACAGTGACCTGTCAACTAAGTCTCCTACTAGTGGTGACCAATTACGATGTTGAGAGAGTTGATAGTAATTATGATATGTATACCCTATCAATTAAGTCTCCTACATATGGTTGATCGACTATGATGTTGAGAGAGTTGATAATGATCTGTCAACTAAGTTTCCTACTGGTGAGTGACCTATTACTACTATGCTGAGAGAGTTGATAACGGAGTTGATATGTTTGCTGGGTTGTTATACCCTTGGTTGCCCATAGTGATTTGTGGTAGAGTAATCTCGCGCAGACCGTAGCTAGATATCTACTTCTTGTTTGTGTATAATGATCTGTGGTAGAGTGATCTCGCGCAGACAAGAGCTTTGATATTTCAGACCGCCTATAGTGATCTGTAGTATAGTGATCTCGCGTAGTCCTAGCTAGATAATTAGATGTCTTGGTCACTTGTATTTTTTTTTGGTGGAGTGTTGCTCCCACATATGATGGTATGCTTGTGATTTTATCCTTGGGTTATTATACCCTGGGCTACCCACAATAATCTGTGGTAGAGTGATCTAGCGCAGTCCGTAGATAGATAACTACTTTTTGTTTGCCTACAGTGATCTATGTAGAGTGATCTCACGTAGACAAGGACCCTGACATTTCAGACTGCCCACAGTGATATGTGGTAGAATGATCTTGCGCAGACCCTAGCTAGATAGCTAGATGTCTTGGTCACTTGTGGATTGCTTGTGGTGGAGTGTTATTCTCACATATGATGTATTCTTGTGATGGAGCGTTGCTCTCACATTTGATGATCTATTACCATTATATGTATAATACATGCTTAGACTTTATGGTACCCATGTTGCTTATGTTGTAGACGCATGTTGCATATATTTGAGATCTTGCCATAATTCATACATGTGCATTTATCATACATGGATATACTGTCATATATATTTCCCAAGTGTTATTAGCAGGTCTATTACTAATCCCTAGAGATTTACTAATCATTATACTATGTGTATTAGACCAGTACTGGTTTGTGTGTTTATCATGTCATATATGATCATGTTCTTACTAAGACTATACATCTTTGTTTGCCTTACATATTTGTCCATGCACTACCATTTATCTATTACCCGCTGAGTTATTCAGACTCACCACCCCTTTTATTGATTTTTCTTTCACCGGGTAACAAGTAGATGTTTGAGGAGTTGCTTGGAGGATCCTGGCTACCAGTCTCATGTCACATCTGAGATTTGTTTTCCTGGTTATTTTGCATTGTGCTATTCTTACTTTATTTTTTGGACTTGGTGTGTAGTGATTTTTCTTGCTTTTGGATTTTAGCTTTGTGGCTATCTTATTTTGGTTATGTGTTGTGGTTGTTTAAGTCTTGTTGACATGCAGTTAGTGATATGTGGTAGAGTGATCTCGCGTAGTCCCTAGCTAGCTAACTAGATGTCTTGGTCACTTGTGGATTGCTTGTGGTGGAACATTGCTCCCACATACGATGGATTGCTTATGGTGGAGCGTTGTTCCCACATATGATGCATTCTAGTGATAGAGCGTTGTTCTCATATTTGATGATTTATTACTATTGTATGTACTGGCACATGCTTAGGCTTTGTGGTACCCATATTGCTTATGTTATAGACGCATGTTGCATATATTTGAGATCTTGTCATGATTCATATATATGCATTTATCATACATGGATATACTGTCATATATATTGTCCAGGTATTATGAGTAGGTCTATTGTTGATCCCTAGTGATTTACTAATCGTTATACCATGTGTGTTAGACTGGTACTGGTATGTAGGTTTATCATGTCATATATGATCATGTTCTTATTTCCCTACTGAGACTATACATCTTTGATCGCCATATATATTTGTCCATGCACTACCATTTATCTATTACCCACTAAGTTATCCCGACTCACCATCCCTTTTACTGAATTTTCTTTCACTAAGTAGCAGGCAGATGTTTGAGGAGTTTCTTGAAGGATCCTGGCTGCTAGTCCCACGTAACATCTGAGATCCGTTTTCCCGGTTATTTCACACTATGCTATTCTTACTTTGTTTTTCTGACTTGGTGTGTAGTGATTAGTCTTGCTTTTGGATTTTAGCTTTGTGGCTACTTAATTTTGGTTATGTGTTATGGTTGTGTAATTCATGCAGACATGCAGTCAGTGTAATATCTTGCATAGTTTGTGTTTGTACTAGCCATGTAGGCTGTGTATTGTTTTTATATTTCTCTATGTTTGTTTGTAGCCATGTGGGCAATATTATATTGTTTCCAGCCGTGTGGGATGTTGTATCTTGTGAGTAGCCTTGTGGCATTGTATACATGTTTCAATTGTCACTATTACAGGGGAGGTGTTGTCCAATTTTCATCAGACAACCTTACTCTCGGGGTTTGACAACTACAGTTGAAGCACTTTCTAGAGAATTTCTTAATGCTTCCTCTGGGTCCCATCTTGGAAGTCTTGGGGGTCTTTCATTTCAAGTTTTGACTGTGCTTGACCACGTTGTCTTTTACAATAGCTTGAGAGAACAACTTTCTCTATGAACTCTTGTTGTCTTTTTCAATGCGAAGTTTAACAATGAGTTTCTCTACATTTATATTCTTCCGCTTGTGCTTCAGGTAGTTTTTGAAGTCCATACAGTCTGGAGGCAGCTCAATGATAGTTGCTTCACTCAGAACCATCCCTTCTGAGCGGATCTTATGCAAATCACCTGAAGCTCCTGGACTTGGTTGATTACCGTCTTAGAGTCAACCATCTTGTAGTCCAAGAATTGGCCCACGATGAACTTTTTGTTCCCTGCATCCTCCATCTTATATTTCTTATCCAGGAACTTCCACAGCTCCTTAGCCGTTCTCTTCGTGCTATACAAAGAGTACAGTGAGTCAGCAAGGCAGTTGAGGATGTAGTTTCGACAAAGGAACTCAGGGTGAGTCCATTCCTCCACTGTACTAATGGTCTGTGCATCAGTATCCTCAGCATATTTAGGAGGGTCCTCGGTCAAGAACCGAGCCAGATTGAGTGTAGTCAAGTAGAAGAGCATCTTCTGCTGCTATCTCTTGAAGTTCAATCCAGTGAATTTCTCTGGCCTTTCTCTGTGGTTGATTGTCATAGTTCCAATCTAGGCAGAGGGGCCTTCATGTGTTGAGTCTGTTGCACCTCAACACTTTGTTCTGAGGCAATCTCAACAGAATGAAGTCTGTTTCAAGATTGTTGGACAATCTGTTGCCGGAGATATTGGAGAAAATTACTAAATTAAAATTACACAAAATTAATTATAACTTATTTGTTGAGATGATCTGAGTGAATAATCTTAGGATGTCAACGGGGCTAGTTCTGTCAAGCTTTCGATGGCCCGAGTTGCAGAGTTGATGTGGTGCATAGCAAAATTAGGAGTCGATCGCTGAGTCGGGAAGGAAATTTGTTGAGTAAGATACTAGGCATGCGTTCAACGCAGTTTCCTTGAAACATATTCACCCCATCTCTGGTTGTGCTTCGAGGTTTTCTCGAGTCGTCTGTTTCCCAAGATACTGTTAGTACGGGAAGCATCCGACGATCGAACCTGAGTTTTGATAATCGCAAAGGATTCAAAGTTAAGATGTGTGGTGATCTAACAAGGTTCATAGAGCTTGCAGGAAAGTCCTAAGTGATACTTAGGCAAAAGTCCTAGCTGCGGCTAGACAGGTGAAAAACCTAGGGGGTGGTAACCCTAGGTCCTAGGGGGAGGTAACCCTAGGTGGAGGAAAACCCTAAGGGGCGGCAACCTTAGGTCCTAGGGGGTGGTAACCCTAGGTGGAGAAAAACCCTAGGGGGCGGTAACCCTAGGTCCTAGGGGGTGGTAACCCTAGGCAGAAAGTCCAGTCGGTCTGGAGGACCGGACTGGCATCAGGTAAATCTCCTGAGTGGAGTAGGTGAGGACGCGTTCCTCGTAGAGGGAACAGTAGACGTCGGGTCGACCTAGGGTTTCCGGTCGGAAACTTGAAGTCAGACCCGGTCAGCCCGATGACTGACAATTTTATTTATCGTATTATCTTCTTGTGTTCTAACTTTGTTTTGCAAGAAACTAATATTTTCGTGCAGGGTTAGAACTAACCAGGATCGGTCAACTGAACCTTGGATTCGGTTGACCGAACCTCCAATCTACCAGATCAGATCTCCAGAAGTTGGACCGGGCTCGACCAGGGATTGGTCGACCGGACCTCGGGATCGGTCGACTGAACCTGGGATAGGTGTCGACTAGATCAAGCCGAGGTGTGCGGGTCAGAGGAAACTGATCGGTCGACCGAACGCAGGGATAGAGTTTGACCAGATCGAAGCGGAGCGACAGATTGACGGATCAGATGCGGTGGAGGTCATCTTATCGGTCGACCGAACATGAGGATCGGTCGACCAATCCGCTTCGGGTCAAAGCTGATCCCGAGACTTGGGGATATGGATCAGACCTTGCAGAGCTATAAAAGGAGGCCTCGAGGTGCAGCTCAAATCATCGAATTCCGAACAGAAGTTCTGCGCTCTTGTGTGCTCCGTACGCTTCAACAACGCCCTGCTGCTACAACGAACCGAAACTCCAAAGCTCTTCCATCTTCCTGTTCCTTGGTATAACTTTCTTATTTGTACTTAACTGTAATTGCTTCTAGCTTGTAATAATTCTGATATTATAGTTGTTGCCCACCGAAAGCGGTCAAAGACCGCGGGCCTTCGAGTAGGAGTCGCTATAGGCTCCGAACGAAGTAAAACACTTGCGTCTCTGTGTGTTTGCTTTTACTTTCCGCTGCGTTTCTACTCTGTGTTTTAAAATCGATAAAATAGCCACGAGCGCTATTCACCTCCCCTCTAGCGCTTTCGATCCATCAATTGGTATCAGAGCGGGGTCGTTTTGAATCGGTGCAACCACCATTCAAAACAAATTTTTTTCGTGGTATTTTCAGATTTTACGGAGTCAATTAGAATTTAGCTTTATAGCCATATTCTAGTTCTTTTCTCGAATCAGTTTTTGCTCGAGGTTGGTGCAGCACCACCCGAGTTTGTATTCTGTTGTTATATACTTCCCTGACTACTAATCCAGGACCAAGTCCTGGAATTTTCTTGTTGTTTATTTCTTTTTAGTTAATCTGAAATGGCTCTTCAAGAAGGCTACAGTACAGCCCGCCCCCCGCTATTCACCGGAGATGACTTCGGGTACTGGAAGGGTCGGATGGAGGCATATCTCCAGACTCATTTTGAAGTCTGGATGATAGTCAAAACCGGACTTCAACTACCAACTGATAGCGCCGGCAAACCACTACCATATGAGGACTGGGACGCATCTCTGATTAAGAAGGTGGAAGCTAATGCCAAGGCGACCTGCACCCTCCAGTGTGGCCTATTAAAAGAAGAACTCAACCGCGTCGGCCCCTTCAACAGTGCCAAGGAGTTGTGGGAGAAGCTCATTGAACTTCATGAAGGAACTTCTAAAACTAAAGTAAGTAAAAGAGACCTAATCTTTAATAAATTATTTAATATCAAACTGCAGGAAGGTGAAACAGCTGCCCAACTCCACGCCCGAATTCAAGATCTGCTCAACGGTCTTCATGCTATTGGATAAAAGGTAGATAACCGGGACATCATAAGGTATTCTTTAGACGCCTTTCTGAGGAACACCTTGTGGGCATCCATGGTAGATGCCTACAAGGTTTCTAAGGACTTATCTACCATTAAGTTAGATGAACTTTTTGCAGAATTCGAACTTCATGAACAGACTAATACACGCCCGACCGAGAAAGGGTTGACTTTGGTTGCAGGAACAGGGAGAATGCGCGAATCAAAAATAAAGTGTAGAACCGAACCGGAGTCAGAAGAAGAATCGGATTCGGAAGACGACGACGAGCTTACAACCGAAATAGTCAACCTGGTAAAGAAACTCTGCAAAAAGAAAGGCTTCAACAAAAAGGATGTCAAAAAGGCCATCCAGTCCAAAGAAGCCCAGCCAAGCTCGAAGGCCAAATTCGAAGTGACCTGCTACGGTTGCAATCAGAAGGGGCACATCAAGGCAAACTGCCCGAACCAAAAAGATCCAAAGAAACCAAGGAGGAAGAAGGCCTTGAAAGCAACGTGGGACGAGTCTTCTTCCGAGGAATCCGACGACGAAGAACTCGAGCAGACGAATTTTCTCGCGTTGACAGCCCGGGACTACACCAACGAATCCGGAAGCGAGGACGAATCGGAAGCCGAGTCCGAGAGAAGCCACGGATCTGCATCTGTTTCCGAAGGGCCAAACCCCTCTGTAAGTACAAACCGTTTATATAGCTTGATTAATTACTTAATGCATAAAGTAACTAAGTCCAAAATTCGAATCAAGTCGCTTCTGAAGGAGGTAACACTCCTTAAAGAAACGACTAATAACGAATCCTTGACTGATCCAGTTCAGACTGGAACCTCAACTCAAGTTCAAAAACTTAAGGAAGAGAATTCCAACCTGAAAAGTCAAGTCAAGGATTTGAAGACAACCTTAGAACGATTTTCCTTGGGATCCAAGAATCTTGACTTGATTCTTGGAACACAAAGGGCAATCTACAATAGAACTGGACTAGGATACAAATCGAAAAAGAAGTATAAGTCATATTTATCTCTCACACAAAGAACAAATAGAAAAATGGTCCAAGCATGGGTTGCCAAGTCCAACCTGATCAATCAAGTTGGACTCGGACAATATTGGATTCCCAAGGATCAAATACATTAACTCGATAGACCATATCGAGGCTATGATCCAGGGGGAGCTAAAACGATTAAAATTAAAAATTAAATTAAAAATTAAAATTAAAAATTAAAATCAAAAATTAAATTAAAATTTCGAAATTAAAATCAAAAATTAAAATTCAAAATTAAATTCAAAATTCAAAATTAAAATCAAAAATTAAATCAAAAATTCGAAATTAAAATAAAAAATTAAATTCAAAATTAAAATTAAAATCAAAAATTAAATTAAAAATTCGAAATTTAGAAAATTCAATTAAATCAAAATTCGAAATTAAACTTAACATTCTAAATTCAATTGAAAATAGAAGGAGGATCCAGAATAGCTGGCGCCTGCAACTAAACTACCCGACTGGGTAACCAAACTTAATCTACCCGAAATGGGTAAATAATAGTAGACTACCCGGCAGGGTAATTTAAGTTAGATAAAATAGGCTAGGTTTAACTTGACCCACGGTACTGGTGAAGTTTTTGGATGATAGTACGTTAGAGAAGCTTGGGCATCGCATGTCTAGGAAGATATGACTTCGACCTGGTGCATTTGGCCAAGTGGAACTGACCGAAACTACCCTTAAATGGATCCTAACTAGTTAAACCAAGGTTTAGTATTAAGTTCAATGGGTAGGACTATTTGGAAAATCTCGAAGGCATGGTTACTTTAATGAATTCCTTGTGACTCACCATAGCCCAGAAGTTTATCTAAAGAATGCTTACTTATTGAACCCAAACCTAAACCTGAATCTAACACAGAGTTAAATATAATCCTAAAATTGAATCTCAATTCATCTCACAAAAATTATAGGAGTCCGTGATTGAAAATTTAGATCGGGTGAGATAACTAAGCAAATTAAAATTAACATAAATATTTTTCAAATTAAAAATTAACTTAAATATTTTTCAAATTAAAATTAACTTAAATATTTTTCAAATAAAAAATTAACTTAAATATTTTTCAAATTAAAAATTAACTTAAATATTTTTCAAATTAAAAATTAACTTAAATATTTTTCAAATTAAAATTAATTTAAATATTTTCAAATTCAAAATTAACTTAAATATTTTTCAAATTCAAAATTAACTTAAATATTTTTCAAATTAAAAATTAACTTAAATATTTTTCTATCACGCCCCGAGGGAGTCCCTGTCCGAAGAAATTTCGGCAGCACCTCCCCTATACGGGTGACAATCTGAAACAATTTTACATACAAAATATACATCAGCCACAAATGGCTGGAATATACACACAACCACGTAGTTTATATCATCAGCCCACTCGGCTGGAACAAAAACCAAAAACACAACGGAAAAAGACAACACATACAACCCAAAACGAAAACTGCTAGCCGGCTAGGCTTACACAATAAACAAAGCAACATTTCCAGAAACAAAACCGGAACACAGAACCAAAAACTCACATATCATATACCATGATAAAATAGCAAAAAGACAGCGACATGTCTTCTGATGTGACGCGGGGACCAGCAAACAGGATGCTCCAAGCGACACCATAAATAACCTGGTACCTGAAAAAGATAGTGTCCACGGGGATGAGTTCAACAACTCAGCGAATACCAATAGACATGCCTAGTAAGATATATCTAACAGCAATAAACATGGAATACAGCTTCCGAATAATATATAGGAAATATATAAAACTGAAAAGTAATCAAGGAAGCTGTACTCACCAGGAAATCCTATCCTGAACTAAAGGGTCATCAAACCAATACGCAGTATATCTCCTGTATGCATGTCAAACAAATGCATCCACCAAAATGCAACATATAAGTGCAGCAAACACAAGCAAATAAATGCAATCAACGATGACGACTGCACTCTAACATCACCGCCCTTAACAGGACCGAGTGGACTTTAACGGAGTACTCCGCCCTCCGACCCCAAATCATAAACGGGAAGCTCAACGCCTCATCTCCTGACACGACGACGGGAGGTATCTCTCACGGCCACCACCGAGTCATCCGACCAACGAGCCAAACAAAGTCCACTGCCTGCCGACTACACTGCTACACTAAATGCCAACGGAGCCAAACAGAACGGAACTGACTGCCGGCTACCACAGTCACTGACTAACGGAGCTAAACAGCAGAACCGCCACACACCTACTCGATAAACCACTAATCCACGAGTGGTGGAGTGTGCAGTACATGTAACTCAACCATAGTGGAGCCGAGAATCGAACAGATGCAATCATGATGCATGACACTAAGCATAGCAAAACCGATCAACATAACCATATCTATATATATAAAATGAGTACTGTAAAATCGATGGTCACATACCAAGATCTAGAGTACACAGGTCGATAGAATATCAAAACCTATGTCCCGAACATAATAAGTATGGAATATCCCGATCAAATAAAAAATCCATATATACATAATATGGGTACCAAAGACAAGTAGGTCAAATCCACGGATCTAGGGTATACATATCCTCTATGGTATAACAACCTAGATCCTAAACATATCCCCCTTCCATAGCATATGTACCAACAATATGCACAGATCAAAGCCACAAGGTCTAGGTACACGAATCATATATGATATACCAATAGAAATACACAATCTAGGCATGGCATAAAAATCTAAGTATCAGATAATTTGGATACACATGCCAGAAACAAAAATCCAGAGCCTAATCCTAACCTCAGTAAAGCATGGTATGTCACTCTAGAAACTAAGATACTCATGGCAATAAGATACTCATGGCAACAAATCACGAGATATACGCACGGATACATCACAAGCGACAAACCTAACATGCTATGGATATCAAACAGTGACATACCAAAGACAAACATGTTCATTGCTTGTAGTTATAAAATACTATGCATATCCAAATGATAATATCATAAAAGATAAGTCAAGATGTACCCGCCTCCAATGTAGATCGTGTTGTATGTCCTCTAATCAGAGCTCTTGTCTCAAATCAAAACCCTGAAATAAATATACAATCAACACTTAGGTTTATCGTAGATCGGATAATGCAAGCCAAAACCTCAATAAATCCAATCTTATGACCTCACCCTTTTCTTCCAAAACTCATCCAACACCTGATAATCATTTTCTGTTAACATAATCCACCTTAACAATTCCTCAAATAAATGATTACCAATGAATCTAAATCTGTAACTAAACTCCAAATCATACAAGAAAAGAAATCAAACCCTAATCTCAACAGATAAAAAACTCAATCAATTGAAGATTATCCACAAGCTGCAACTGTATGCTGGACAAGAACACCTCAGCGCGAAAAACACCTTGCTGGATTCTCCCCTTCTCTTCAATCGTCAGTGCTGATCACAGATCCAGCGAAGGAGAACCAACCTCACCTACTGCCTCCTAGATCATAGCTAGGGCATGGTATGTCCTCGTCGGCGACAAATAGAGAGGCAGATCGGACAATAGTCGGTGAAGACAATAGCTGTCCCTTCACCCAACGGCTGGTACCGAGAAGAGCACTGTTTCGTGCGGCCTCGGGTGGTGGCGGCGCCCGGTGCTAAGGCAAAAGAGAAGGTGGGCTGCCGGCACTAAGACAGAGGGCGGAGGTCGGCGAAGTGAACATCTCCCCCTTCCCTTACTTCGCCTTGAATCGCACCCAAAGGGCTCTTGGCTCGATCAAGGATGTGATCTAACTCAGGGAAGAAAGCAGAGTGGATCGTCCTTGCTCGCCTCGCGTGGTGAGAACGGCGACGAGGAAGCAAAGAGACGACCCGTTTCCCTGTCCTTTCAGACGCTCTGCGATTCTCCATGCTCCGTACAGCTTTCAGACTTAGTAAACGCTAACAAAAAAAAAGAGAAAACAGGAAAAGGAATTAATAAGAAAACAAAACTTTTCCTCGTTAAAACAGGGTAGCCTAAACAGGCTTTCCCGGTGCCCAGTTTTCATCCCCGTAAACTCGTCCATACGAGCTCCGAAAAATTTCCAGAAAATCTCCAAAAATTCTGGAAAATTCCTTTTTAATATTCGCCTATTTTCGGTATTTTACATTCTCCCCCACTAATAAAAATTTGGTCCCCAAATTTTCGTTATCCACCATCAGCAAATAATAGTAAAAGCTATAACAGTATAAATGCTAAACGGAACCATGACTTACATACCTCAAGTGAAAAGGTGGAGGTATCGAGCTCGGATCGTATCCATGAGCAAGCAAGTAGCCTCTTCATAGGTGACGTTAGGCTGAAACGAAACTGAGATATCTGTCAACAAATCTGTTGAGTCGGATATATAGCTCCTCAGCATAGACACATGGAATACGTCGTGAACACCTGACAGGAACTATGGTAGTGTTAGACGATAAGTTACCGCTCCAATCCTCTCCAAGATCTGGAGAGGTCCAATGTATCGCGAAGCTAGCTTACCTCGGGGCCAAATCTCTTCACCCCTTTCGACGTGAGACACACAGAAATACATGGTCGCAAATAAAGAACTATAAGGGTTCTGCGTCTCCGATCAGCATAACTCTTCTGGAGGTCCTACGCCTCTGACATCCTCCATCTAATAATACGGACCAACTCTGCCTCCTACTGAGCTCTATGAGGTCCCAACAGCTGGGCCTTCCCAACCTCATCCCAAAGGGTGGGTGTCCGACAAAGCCTACCATACAATGCTTCAAACGGTGGCATCTGCATAGCCGAATGATGGCTATTATTGTAGGCAAACTCTACCCATGGCAAATGGTCCTCCCGACTGCCTCCAAAATCCAATACACACAACTTTAGCAAGTCCTCTAGAATCTAAATGGTCCGCTGTGACTATCCATTAGTCTGAGGATGGAAAACTGTACTGAAACAGAGCTGCGTGCCCAAGGCATGCTGCAGACTCTGTCAAAAATGAGACGGAAACCGGGGGTCTCTATCCGAAATAATAGTCAACGGGCCACCACGAAATCTGATGATCACCCGGTAACACAGATCTGCCAATCGATCCAGGGAATCAGTCTTCCGGATCGCTAAGAAGTGCACGAATTTGGTTAATCGCTCAAAGATTACCCAAATCGCGTCGTGTCCTCGGCAAATCCACCTTAAAGTCCATAGTAATATGTTCCCATTTCCACTCGAGAATAGGAATCTGATAAAATAATCCGGCAGGTATCTGGTGCTCTACTTTCACCTGCTGACAGACAAGACCTCTCGTTACAAATTACGCGATGTCTTTTTTTTTTCATACTGTTCCACCAATAGGAGCACCTCAAATCTCTATACATGCGGGTCCCGCCTGGTTGGATAGCAAATCGTGAACGATGAGCCTCCTGATGTAACTCCGATAAGACCGGGTGAGACTGGGGTACGCACAATTCGCCTCAGAAGTATATAATACCCGCTTCCTCTCGGGGAAACCTAGTCTACTGCCCGGAAGCTATCCAGCTGCCAATGGACCGTAAATACTGATCTCCAACCTGGGCCTCCTGAATCCTCATCCTAATCGAGGATTGAGCAACCATGGTAACCATAATACCCTGCTCTGTCCATCCCAGCTCCTTAAGGCCCAATTCGGAGAATTCCTGAATCAAATCTGTAACCACCACTCGGTAGCACGCTCAAGTCCCTCTGGACTTCCTGCTGAGTGCATCGGCAACCACATTAGCTTTCTCCGGGTGATAGCTAATGGTACAATCGAAATCCTTCAGAAACTCCCTCCATCTCCTCAGTTGGAGATTAGGTTCCTTCTAAGTAAACCGATATTTGAGACTCTTATGGTCAGTGAGAATATCAAATGTAACGTCATATAAACAATGTCGCCAAATCTTCATGGCAAAAATAATGGCGACCAACTCTAGATCATATACAGGGTAGTTCTTCTCATGCTCCTTCAACCGACAAGAAGCATAGGAGACTACTCTATCATGTCGGATCAGAACAGCGCTCAAATCTTGAATAGATGCGTCGGTGTAGAGGACATATCCGTCCTCTATAGAAGGTAAAATCAAAATCGGAGCCGACACTAGTCTCCGCTTCAGCTCCTAGAAACTAGTCTTGCAATCCTCAGTCCAAGTGAACTTCACGCCTTTCCTGGTCAGGCGTGTAAGTAACATAGCAATCCGTGAGAAACCCTCAACGTATCTCCGAAAATATCGAGCCAAACAAAGGAAGTTGCGAGCCTCTTCTATAGACTCTGTCTACTCCCCACAGTAACAACCTCGATCTCCTGTGGAACCACGGTATACTCCTACCGGTCACCATGTGTCCCAAAAATCTCACAGAAGACAATCCCAAAACGCACTACTGAACTTCGCATATAGATGTTCCCATTGAAACATATCTAGAACTATGCAAAATAGTGTGTGTGACTCACCGCGGATCCGAAACAGATCACAACATCGTCAACAAAGACAATGGAAACCGATCCAAACATTCTGGGAATACCAAAATTATCAAGTCTCTGAAAACATCTAAGGCTCCGCAAGCCCTAATGGTAAAACCGAGACACATAATGTCCGTATCACAGGCATTCCTAACCACAAGATCTCTGATAATAAATCGGAAATCTAATCACCAACAACATAAATCACCTAAGAATAGATCCTCTAGTGTGAGAGCAACGCTCCATCACACAAAATACCACATATATGGAAGCAACGCTCACCACAAGAAATCCTCCATATGTGGGAGCAACGCTCAACCACAAATAATCTGAAATAGATATCTGTAATAAATATGGGAGCAATGTTCCGCTACAAACAATTCAAAATATGTGGGAGCAACGCTCCACCACAAACAATCCATAACATGTGTGGGAGCAACGCTCCACCACAACCAATACATAAGTGTCCAAGGCACCTAACTATCCAGCTAGAGACTGCACGATATCTCTCTACCACAGATCACTGTAGGTAGCCTAGGGTATAACACCCAGTAAGCAAATCAAATCCATAGTCAACTCTATCATCATCCTAGTGGGTCGGTCACCCACTAATAGGAGAATTAGTTGACGGGGTAATACAACCAATAACATAATGTAGACACTCAACATTCTACATTCAACATAGGTAGAATCATCATGATGCTACCAACCATACACCTGGCACACATGCATACACAACATATGTATGATCGACATAATCCTCCAATTAATACACACCAAAGATACTCACAACATAGGTATAAATCATCGTAACACCTCCAACAATGCATACCGAAACCGTGTGCATATATCAACCTAAGTATAATCGTCAATACACCTCCAATAATACTCACAACACATACCAATTGAGTATAATCACTTAATACTTCCAATAGAGTCTAATAGACCCAAGTGTATCCATAAATCAAATATAATCCACAAAATACCTCGAATCTTACACCGAACACATCTGCACATAGCACATCTCTGATTAAATCGACAAGATACATCAAGCAAAATACCTAAACTCATGTACACATCCCACAACATAGATTAAATTGATGAGATACTTTCCATAATATATTCAGATACATACTCCGAACTACATAGCTATGATCCACAAGGAACCTACAACCATAACAGAACATGTATACATATACTACTTGCAAATGGACAGTCAACTACAGGATTCCTACAACACATAACAATCATAATATACATGCAACCTAAACATGCAAAATCAGCATACTAGCTCAATCAAAGAGACCAACCCTATGCTACCAACACTCATGGGTTACGGGTATACCTAAACAAAAATCCTGCATATGTATCAAGCAGGAATACATCAATCATAGACAGCCCAAAATAAAGCAGCCTAATCATCCAGTAACAACCCTGCTCTAGGTTCAACGGAACTAGTAGCGGACAAAAGAGATATACACGCCATGGTATAATATTGCAAGTCAATGTCGTACCCTACTAAGACTATATCTAATGGGGAAAATTTTAACATCATAAATCCAAACTTCTAAGTCATCCAACTAGGTATATACAGTCCATGGTCAAAATCTTCATGGAATAGGATATATTGGTCCTCTAAAACTGGTCGAGCCGACAACGATATACGATTATTTCAGTCCTTTCCACGTCAGTACAAGTCATGTACTTAAATGTGCTATAGATACATAACTAAGCACAAATAACCCACAAATGATCCTCCACAATCATAAAGATATATCGATCTATGACAACCCAAATCGACAAACGTAAATCAGTCTTCTACTGACCGATCCAACATGAGTAAATAAATATTTACTGATGAAATTTACTAAAATAAAATGGTATACAACTGGCTAGGTCAACATAAAGATATAGATACTATCCATTACCCAACTAATAATAGCAGAGGCTGGTATGTACCTCAATCCGCTATCCAACTAGTAAGAACAGAAACTAAAACTACTGGTGTATGATATGAAAAATTACCAGAAACTGTAATCCCTCAATCTCTATTAAGGTCGATCATCGTCAGTGGCTAACCCCTCACATGTAATATGGCTACAACATCAGACAGATACCAGATACAAAGTGTCATAACTATCACAGTCAACAATGCATACTCTAACTAAGTAGTAGGATGACAGTATACCAACATACCTCCTATAGCTTGGAGATGTCCTGTTGCTGCTAGGTCCCAAAACCCGAAAAGTCACATCAAGAAGACCAAAACACAAAATCCAAAACACCGGGAAAAATAAGACTCGTAAGTCGATCTCTGATACCAAATAAATTGGTACCAGCTAAATCTCGAAAATTCAAAACACATAGCAAGTATCGTATACCTGCTCTGATACTCACTAATTGTACACCCGAGGAGTCCCGTCCAAGAAATTTCTAAAGACTCTCAGACGGTGACAATCAAACAATTCTACATACAATATACATCACCACAAGTTACCGGAATATACACACAACCACGTTAGCTTTATATCATCCCACTCTACTGAACAAAACCAAAACACAAATGAAAAGACAACACATACAACCTAAAATAAAATCTAGCTGGCTAGGCTTACACAATAAACAAAGCAACATTTCCGTAAACAAAACCGAATACGTAACTAAAACTCACATATCATATACCATGATAAAACAAAAAAAAGCAATATGTCTCTGATGTGACGCGGGGACCAAAGACAGGACGCTCCAAGCGACACCATAAATAACTGGTACTAAAAAGATAGTGTCCACGGGACGAGTTCAACAACTCGAATACCAATGTATACGCTAGTAAGATATATCTAATAAGAATAAACATAGCTTCCGAATAATATATAGGAAATATACAAACCGAAAAGTAATCAAGGAAGTCAGACTCACCAGACTCCTATCCCGAACTAAAGGGTCATCAAACCGATATGCAGATATATCTGCATGTCAAACAAATGCATCCACCAAAACGCAACATATAAGTGCAAAGAACACAAGCAAATAAACGAATCAACGTGATGTGACGATGCAGACTCTAACATCATCGCCCCCGAACAAAGGACCGAGATTTGAATGCCGAGTACTCGCCCTCCGACCCCAAATCATAAATGGGAAGCTCAACGCCTCATCTCCCAGACACGACGACGGGAGGTATTCTACCGGCCACTACCGAGTCACCGACCAACGGAGCTAAACAAAGTCCACTGTCTCACGGCCACCACTGCTACACTAAATGCCGAGCTAAACAGAAGTGAATCTGTCACGGCCACCACTACCGAGTCACTGCACTAACGGAGCAAACAAAGCAGAACCGCCACACACCGCTCGATAAACCACTAATCCACGAGTGTGGAGTGCAAGATACGAATCATGGCTGGGCTCAACCATAGCTGAGCCGAGAATCGCACAAAGACGCAATCACGACGCATTACACTAAGCATAGCAAAACCGATCAACATAACCATATCCACGTATATAAAATGACTAAGCTTTGTAAACATTCATTATGAATAAAGAATCACATTCGTCAAATGGCTACATTTAGTTATAGTTGCTCAATTAATTTATACCGTAGATAACATAAGATGTGTCACACGTAAGACGATGTTATCAAGACTTTATAAATTATAAATGAGTCACCACCAAAATGGAAAGGAACAAACCATTGAAGGTCGAGTGTAATTAGGTATCGCTTATCTCGATCAGATAATTACACTAAGACACTTAGAGTGTATCGAGTAGGACTATTTGAGGTCGTTTTTTATACCGATTTTATAAAGAAACAAAGACCTCGGTTATTATGTGTGCTTTAATCCTAATATAATAACAAGCACATATATTTGATATTTATTTCTTTAATTTATCAATGGGTGAGATTTAGTTCGATGAATCAATAAGCCCGATAAGTTGGGAAATGGTATCACTTATAGTTATAGAAGGAAACCGTGTCCTAGAGATACTAGGTTGATAATGTCCCCAAGAGGAGCTCATAAGGATTGTCGTTAAACCTCGCAGTGGACTTAGTCGACGACGATAAGGTTGAGTGGTAATACTCGACTAAGATATTAATTAAACGAGTCAAGAACTCACTTAATTAGGGACATTCGATATCTTAAACACGTGGAGACTAACACACTCATAATAAGAAGGAGCCCAAAATGTAATTGGGATTGGTCAATAATAGTTCTCTAGTGGAATGAATTATTATCGATAAAATTGTTGTTCGGCAATACGGATGCTTAATTTTATCGGAGACCAAAACCAATTCCTCCTCTCCCCTATCGTAGCCTCTTATTTATGTAGTACTATACCCACCTATACCCACTTTCTATACCCACTAATAGGGTCCAAGCTAGCTTGGGAACCAAGCTAGGCCTAGCATAAGATGGGTGGTACCTAGCTCGAACCCAAGCCAGAGGGTCACATATTAATTTAAAAAGATTTTAATTTTAATTTTTATTATGTGAGATATAATTTATTAAAGAGAATTAAAATTAAAATATCTCTTCAGAAAGATCTACAAAAGATTAACGAAAGAGATTAAATCTCTTTCTTTATTTGTAGATCGGTGAGATATTTTATTTTCTTTAAAATTATTCACGTCAGAAAATTAAAATTATAGAAATTTCCTTTTATCAACCAAGAGATTTTTAAAGAGAAATTTTAATTTTAAAATTTCCAAAAATAAATTAGGAAGTTTTAATTGTTGATTAAAACTTCTAATTTATCTCTTTTAATGTGGCGCCATTGTAGATTAAATTGGGAAATTTTATTTTATTTTTCTCAATTAAATCATTAAGGAAATTAAGGAAATTTTATTGTAATTAAATTTCCTAATTTGCTTAGGCCAAGGAATATAAAAGAAGTGAGTGTGCCTTCATAAGACACAACCTCTATTATTTTCTCCTCTTTATTCCTCGAGTGGCCGCCATCCTCTTCCTCTCTTCCTCTTTGTGGTGGCCCTTAGAGCTTTGTGGTGGCCGGATACTACTGGAGAAGAAGAAGAAGAAGGAGAGCAAGCAAGCTTTGTTTTCGGTCAAGCTTCCTCTTTGTTGGCCGAACCTAGCTAGGAGGAGAAGAAGGTGGTTGGTGGTTTCTCATCTCAAGATAGTCCACACAACGTCCGAGGTTAGAAGAGGAATACTAGAAGATCAAGAGGTTTTCTAAAAGGTATAACTAGTAGTTTTTCCTTTCCGCATCATACTAGTTATTTATGGAAATAATACCAAATACAAGAGGCTTACGCTCTAGTATTTCGAATATGTTTTTGATGTTGTGTTCTTTGTTTTATTTTTTCCTCGTGATTTGATTGTTTTTCGTTAACCTAAAGTTATTTTAGAAATTAAATATTAGCTTTCTATTTGTCTAGTCGCTGGTGGTTGCTCCCATATCCAAGAAGGTCGCGTGCCTCGCCAACTGGGAACCAATTATGGAAATTAATATTTAATGGAATTAATAACTTAAGGTGATTTGGGTCGAGTTAAGTTCGCAGGAGACCCAAGTCAAAATCTAAAAGAACGAATAGATTATGTTTTGATCAAACGTGTTAAGTTCTCGCAGCGATCCAAAATTTAATTTAAAAGAACACATGGTAGCTAGGAAAAGGTTCGCACCTTTGTAATTTTTGTACAATGGAACCTCTAGGTTTTCCGAGTAGAACCAACAATTGGTATCAGAGTTACCTCTGTGATTTGGTATTAGTTTAATTACGCACACGCCATACATAATTTATAGTAGGATGTGCTAACTTCGTGGACGCAGGATCCAACTATTATGGCTTTTAGTTATTATGCAGGTGATCGACCCTGTATACGCCAAGGGCATTTATATGTGCAGACGATTAGATTAAAACATGCAGAGTCGATTTATTTTTATTAGGATTTTATTTTTGATCTAGATACGATATTCCTTTTATGGAATATGATCAAAATGTAAAATTCTATTTACGTCATGGATCAAAGCGTGGAACCTTCTAAGGACCAGAGGCGTAATGAACTAGGAGCAAGATGGATGTGATACAATAAACCTGGCGGTAAATACGGCAAAGAAATGAGACGACAACACGGAGGATAATCTAGAGATAAAAGCCATAATAGTTAAAATTAGATTTTCTATTTATTGCTTTTATATTGTGTGTGTATATTAGTTTACATGCTTAGTGCTAGCATAGTTAAAATTCCTCATTTATAAATAACTAAGTGGAGAGGGATTTTAAGTAAATCCCACGGTCTCCATTATCGGTTCAGTAAGTGATGCAAACAAGTCAAGCTGGCTCGAAGTGCCTTCCTCCATAACGGACGAGCTTGTTTGTGGATCACTGACTTCCATTTTTGGATGACTATAGGAAGTTAATTAAGAGCGTGTGATCTTCCCAACCAAGGGGCATAATCTTATTAATGGACTTAGTGTCAAGTAATGGTATACACTTAGACACATCTAATAGTATCCTCCCCATCGGAGTCATCGCTATTATTTGTGTGACTAAAAGACACCAACTATTAATTTTATTTACAAAGTTAAGTCGACAAGATAATAAAATTAATGGGTTAAAACCTCCTTTTACAAATGTTGATTTAGATACGTCCACACTTACGTGGCATACAAAATTCACGTGTTTTGAGGTGTTGGTTAATTTAAAATAGTATTGTTTGAGGAATCAATATTATTCTAAATTTGTAGTTCACCAAAAGTTATTTCAGGATTCTTAGATGACTTTCAACCCATCCGTCCATCATACTTCAATGTATAGACTTCATCGGACCAAACTACATGATTGGAAAAGAAACCGACATCGTTTCATCACGAAAGCTATAAATTCAGATCGACCGAGCTCGCTCAAGCACCCATCGTGAATCTACTCAAGAGAAGATCGAATATCATAGAAATGGGTAAAAGTCGTGAGATGGCGCGGTGTTACATTTTCGCTTCAATGTCAAATGTATTGCAACATCAAGATCAAGATTTACCAACATGATATATAACGAATCTCAAGAAACTCTTCGTCATCGTGATAGGCTTCAAAGAAGCCATGAGAAAGATAATGACACCACCATACAAGAGGGTACTCCCGTGAGGGATCATATCCTAAAGACGATGGCTTATCTAAACGAAATACGAATCCTCGGAGAGAAATGATGGGAAACCCAGATCGATACGATCCTCCAAACGCTACCTAGAAGTTTTGAGCAGTCACCTGAACTATAATATAAATAAAAGGACTTATTCATTAGCTGAACTACCGACAAAACTTCAAGCACAGAAAGATTATTTCACACAACGCTCAAATTCACTACGCTTGAAATGGTTCTACTTCTAAACCGAGAGGAAGAGAAGAAGAAACAAGTCGGTTCAAGAAAGAAAGTGAATAAATCTCAGTGTACGGGATTTAAAGCTGGAAGAAGTCAAGGGCAAGTGCTTCATCCGCAAGCAGCAAGACATCGGAAGGCTGATCGTCCTCGTAGGAACCAAAACAAAGGTATATCTCATACTCTAGTTGTTGAAACATGTTTAGCGGTGTTATCTACCAGCACCGTGTGTAGATACGGGAGCCACCGATCATGTCTGACTATCTGAAGGAGAGATTACCATCTACATGGGCAATGCTACTAAGGTGGCAGCATTGCAGTGGGAGACGTCTACTTATCTTTTAGTAGAAATAGAAATTTGATTTTAAGAAATTGTCTTTATGTATCTAGTTTTAGAAAGAATTTAATTTCAGCTTCTTGTTTTTAGATGGATATTCAGTTTCTTTCAAGAACGATGTAGTTATTAAAAGAAATAAAGTGATTATCTATTCGGTGCATTAGTTGGCAATTTGTATACTTTAAATCTAATTTCTTCCACAAAGCAAAACATGGAAATTTATAACTCATCTTCTAACTCTAATAAGAGAAAAGAACCTTCGAAATGAACCAAGCATATCTTTGGCATCTAAGGCTTCGTCATATTAACTTAAGTAGGATTCAGAGGCTTATAACCCATGGACTTTGAGTTCATTAGAGTTGGAAAGTTTTCCAACTCAAATGAACCAAGAAGTTAATCGCTTAAGCTTTTCTCTAAGTTCTTATGCCTCTGCAACTTGCTCAGAATATTTATATTTTTACCTTAAGCGATTATTCTAATCGCTTAAGTGTACTTAATCGATTAGCTAAATTGATTAAGAATACAAGGTTGATCGTGAGAGGATCATAGGGTCAAAGCAATCAAACTCACTACGAATCTTATCGAGCTTGTCGAATAGATTCTTAAGAGAGTTCCAATTACTTAATAGGTGTCCAATCGATTACGACCACTCTGTGCACCCACGAAAACTGGTTTAATCGAATATCGTAATCGATTAAGATGTTAATCGATGATGGACCTTTCGTTTTCTCAGGGAGATGCTGAAACGATTATGCTTGAACTTAAGACCTTCTAAATCGCCTACTCCTAATCGAATCGAAACCCAGCCTAAGACTCGATTGGGGTAGTCCATGGCCAACAATAGAATCTCGTACAGAAGTTCGCGTGTTTGTGGGATATCCCAAAGGAACGAAAGGTGGTTTATTTTATAGTCCTAAAGACCAGAAGGTCATTCCAATGCCCGCTTTTTAAGAAGACTATATAATGGATCACAAGCCCAATAGTAAAGTTGTTTTGAAGAACTAAGAGAGGACATGTCTACTTTAGTACCAACAATACAAGATGAAGTACCACAAGAGACCCAACACGTGTCACACATGATACACAACCACGCATGGCCTCGTCGTAGTGGGAGGGTCATGAGGCACTGAGAGATTCATGTTTGAGAGAGTCTTCGGACTTGATCTCTGCAAAACGAACCCGATCCCTGACATACGACGAAGCACTCCAAGATATAGATGCAGTATCTTGGAGGCGATGAATTCGAAATAGAGTCTATGTACTCTAATAAGGTCCGGGAGCTCATAGAACCAACCGGTGTAAAAGTCGCTGGATGTAAGTGGATCTACAAAAGGAAAAGAGGGATGACGAAGGTAGAAACCTTCAAAGCTAGGCTCGTTGCGAAAGGGTATACTCGAAAGAGGGAATCGATTATGAAAACTTAGCTACGCTTAAGTCTATCCGGATACTCTTATCCATCACGCTTATATGGATTATGAGATTGGCAAATGGATGTCAAGACATGTTTCCTTAATGGAAGTCTTCAAGAAAACATCCATACGAAGCAACCAAGGGTTCATTGAAAAGGCAAAGAGCATCTAGTAAGCTCAATCGGTCCATTTATGGATCAAGCAAGCTTCAAGATTCGAACATCCTATGAATGAAGTAATCCAATATATGGATTTGTTCAAAGTCCGATGAATCTTGTGTATATAAGAAGTGTAACTGAAACGTGGTGGTATTTCTTATATAGATGATATTTTGTTAATCGCAACAATGTCAAGGTATTATCGTACGTAAGGGTATGGTTGTCCAAACAATTTGATATGAATTAGTGCACACATTCTTGGGATCAAAGTTATAAGGATCGCAAGAAAAGAATGTTGTGTCTGCCCCAAGCTTCATATATAGATATAATCCTTGCTCTTTAGCACGCAGGATTCCAAGAAAGGTTTCTTACCTTTAGGCATGGAATAGCTTTATCTAAAGAGATGTCTCCAAAGACATCAAAGGAGATAAGACACGAAAGCGCTTCCTTATGCTCGTAGGAAGCCTTATGATGCAATGCTATTGCACGAGACCGATATCCGCTGGGCATGGTCAGAGATATCGAGTAACCCCGACAAGGACATTGATCGCTAGAAAGCATATATTAAAGTACCGAGAAGGACTAGAGATTATACGCTAGTTTACAAAGCATGATTTGCTCTGGTTACACGGTTCGATTTCCAATCGATAGGGATGAGTAAGTCTACATCGGCCATGTGTTTACTTTAGAGGTGGAGCCATTTCATGGAGAAGTGTTAAGCGAAATGCGTTTCGGACTCAACCATGGAAGTCGAGTATGTAGCAGCCTCCGAGGCGGCTAAAGAAGCAGTATGGCTCAAGAACTTTCTAGTGGACTTAGATGTGATTCTTGGTTTGCCCAAAATCATCACAATTTATTGTGATAATAGCAATTGCAAACTCCAAGGAACCACGAGCTCATAAGGCAAGTAAACATATAGCGCAAGTGCCACCGACACGAGATATCGCGAAGCGAGGAGAAGTTGTCATCGCCAAGATCGCATCAGATAACCCGTAGATCCTTTCACTAAGGCCCTTCCACGAAAGCTTTGATCGGCATGAGGAAGGGATGGGGTAAGATATGACTACTAGTCATTAGTATAAGTGAGATTGTTGGAGTGTATACCGAAAGCCTAAGCTTGTAAACATTCATTATGAATAAAGAATCACATTCGGTCAAATTGTCTACATTTAGTCAGAAGTTGTTCAATTAATTTATACCGTAGATAACATAAGATGTGGTGTCACACGCAGTAAGACGATGTTATCGACTTTATAAATTATAAATGAGCTCACGACCAAAACGGAAAGGAACAAACCATTAGAAGGTCGTAGTGTAATTAGTATCGTTTATCTTGATCAGATAATTACACTAGTACACTTAGAGTGTATTGAGTAGGACCATTTGGTCGTTTCTTTTATACTAATTTTATAAAGAAACAAAGACCTCTGTTATTAAAGTATGTGTTTTAATCCTAATATAATAACAAGCACATATATTTGATATTTATTTCTTTAATTTATCAATGGGTGAGATTTAGTTCGATGAATCAATAAGCCCGATAAGTTGGGAAATGGTATCACTTATAGTGTGTGTTGATTATAGAAGGAAACCGTGTCCTAGAGATACTAGGTCGATAATGTCCCCAAGAAGAGCTCATAAGGATTGTCATGTTAACTCAGAAGGTGGACTTAGTCCGACATGATGATAAGGTCGAGTGGTACTATTCTGGACTAAGATATTAATTAAACGAGTTGTCAAGAACTCACTTAATTAAGGACATTCGATATCTTAAACACGTGAGACTAACACACTCATAATAAGAAGGAGCCCAAAATGTAATTGGGATTGGTGCGTAGTTCAATAATAGTTCTCAGTGGAATGAATTATTATCGATAAAATTAAGTTGTGTGTTCGGCCAATACGGATGCTTAATTTTATGGAGACCAAAACAAATTCCTCCTCTCATCCCTATCGTAGCCTCTTATTTATAAGACTATACCCACCTATACCCACTTTCTATACCCATTTAAAGCCAAGCTGGGAACCAAGCCAGTACCTAAGCATAAGATGGGTGGCCCTAGCTCGAACCCAAGCCAGAGGGCCACCATATTAATTTAAAAGAATTTTAATTTTAATTTTTATTATGGGAGATATAATTTATTAAAGAGAATTAAAATTAAAATATCTCTTCAAAAGATCTACAAAAGATTAATGAAAGAGATTAAATCTCTTCCTTATTTGTAGATTGAGATATTTTATTTTCTTTTAAAATTATTCACATGTTGTAAAATTAAAATTATAAAAATTTCTTTTATCAACCATGAAGAGATTTTTAAAGAGAAATTTTAATTTTAAAATTTCGGAACAAATTAGAAGTTTTAATTGTTGATTAAAACTTGTCTAATTTATCTCTTTTAATGCGGCTATTAGAGATTAAATTGGGAAATTTTATTTTATTTTTCTCAATTAAATCATGTCAAGGAAATTAAGAAAATTTTATTGTAATTAAATTTCCTAATTTGCCTAGGCCAAGGAATATAAAAGAAGGGGTGAGGGTGCCTTCACAAGACACAACCTCTATTATTTTCTCTCCTCTTTTATTCCTTGGTGTGGCCGGCCTTCATCATCCTCTTCCTCTCTTCCTCTTGTGGTGGCCGAAACTCTCTCAAAGGCTTGGAGCTCTTGTGGGGCCTGATACTACTTGGAGAAGAAGAAGAAGGAGGAGAGAAAGCTAGCATCTCTTTGGTGTTTTGTTCTTCATCCTTGGTAAAGCTTTTTGTGGCCGAACCTAGCTAGGAGGAGAAGAAGGTGGTTGGTGGTTTCTCATCTCGGAAGATCGTTGCCCACACAACGTCCGAGGTTAGAAGAGGAATACGGTAGAAGATCAAGAGGTTTTTCTAAAAGGTATAACTAGTAGTTTTTCCTTTTCCGCATCATACTAGTTATTTATGGAAATAATACCAAATACAAGAGGCTTACGTTCTAGTATTTTGAATATGTTTTTCGATGTTGTGTTCTTTTGTTTTATTTTTTCCTTGTGATTTGATTGTTCTTTTCGGTTAACCTAAAGTTATTTTAGGAAATTAAATATTAGCTTTCTATAAAAGGTTTTGTCTAGTTGGTGGTGGTTGCTCCCATATCCAAGAAGGTCATGTGCCTCACCACGTCAGTACTGGGAACCAATTATGGAAATTAATATTTAATGGAATTAATAACTTAAGGTGATTTGGGTTGAACGTGTTAAGTTCCGTAGGAGACCCAAGTCAAAACCTAAAATAATGAATAGATTAAGTTTTGGATCAAACGTGTTAAGTTCCGCAGGCGATCCAAAATTTAATTTAAAAGAACACATGGTAGCTAGGAAAAGGTTCAGACCTTTGTACAAAATTTTTGTACAGTGGAACCTCTAGGTTTTCCGAGTAGCAACCAACAATCCATATATATAAAATGAGTACTGTAAAATCGATGGTCACATACCAAGATCTAGAGTACACAGGTCAGATAGAATATCAAAAACCTATGTCCTGAACATAATAAGTATGGAATATCCTGATCGGCATAGAAAAATCCATATATACATAATATGGGTACCACAGTATCAGTAGGTCAAATCCACGGATCTAGGGTATACAGGTCCTCTATGGTATAACAACCTAGATCCTAAATATATCCCCCTTCCATAGCATATGTACCAACAATATGCACAGATCAAAGCCACAAGGTCTAGGTACACGAATCATATATGATATACCAATAGAAATACACAATCCAGGCATGACATAAAAATCTAAGTATCAGATAATTTGGATACACATGCCAGAAACAAAAATCCAGAGCCTAATCCTAACCTCAGTAAAGCATGGTATGTCACTCTAGAAACTAAGATACTCATGGCAATAAGATACTCATGGCAACAAATCACGAGATATACGCACGGATACATCACAGGCGACAAACCTAACATGCTATGGATATCAAACAGTGACATACCAAAGGCAAACATGTTCATTGCTTGTAGTTATAAAATACTATGCATATCCAAATGACAATATCATAAAAGATAAGTCAAGATGTACCCGCCTCCAATGTAGATCGTGTTATATGTCCTCTAATCAAAGCTCTTGTCTCAAATCAAAACCCTGAAATAAATATACAATCAACACTTAGGTTTATCGTAGATCGGATAATGCAAGCCGAAACCTCAATAAATCCAATCTTCTGACCTCACCCTTTTCTTCCAAAACTCATCCAACACCTGATAATCATTTTCTGTTAACATAATCCACCCTAACAATTCCTCAAATAAATGATTACCAATGAATCTAAATCTGTAACTAAACTCCAATCATACAGCAAAAGATTTGCTGAAACCCTAATCCTCAGTACAAAAACTCACCTCAACAGATGAATTGTGGTTGATCCACAATTGAAGAGCTGCAACTGTATGCTGGACAAGAACACCTCAGCGCGAAAACTACCTTGCTGGATTCTCCCCTTCTCTTCAATCGTCAGTGCTGATCACAGATCCAGCAAAGGAGAACCAACCTCACCTACTGCCTCCTAGATCATAGCTAGGGCATGGTATGTCCTCGTCGGCGACGAATAGAGAGGCAGATCGGACAATAGTCGGTGAAGACAATAGCTGTCCCTTCACCCAACGGCTGGTACCGAGAAGAGCACTGTTTCGTGCGGCCTCGGGTGGTGGCGGCGCCCGGTGCTAAGGCAAAAGAGAAGGTGGGCTGCCGGCACTAAGACAGAGGGCGGAGGTCGGCGAAGCAGACTCCGCGGTGGCACGAACAAGGCCAGCCCGTGCAGACGTGCGACATCGAAGAGGAGTGTCGGCGCATTCCTGATCTTCCCCAATCTAGGGCTCAACCTCGGCGGCGACTCGGGCACAGGTCGGCGATGTGCGAATGCAGAGAAAAGAGAGTTGATCGTCTCTTGCTTGGCTCTCGTCGACCGGTGAGAATGGCGTCGACAGGAAGAGACAAGGGATCGGCGTCGGGGTCTTAGGGCTCGGGCAGAAGTTGGCAGATGCTCCGCGTGTGGTTTGCGCCGCGCAGAGAAGAGGAGACGGCGTCGAGACTTAGGGCACGCGTGAGGTGAAAAACGAAGGAAAAGAGAAAACAGGAAAAGGAATTAATAAGAAAACAAAACTTTTCCTCGTTAAAACAGGGTAGCCTAAACAGGCTTTCCCGGTGCCCAGTTTTCATCCCCGTAAACTCGTCCATACGAGCTCCGAAAAATTTCTAGAAAATCTCCAAAAATTCCGAAAAATTCCCTTTTTAATATTTGCCTATTTTCGGTATTTTACATTTTTCAAATTCAAAATTAACTTAAATATTTTTCAAATTAAAAATTAACTTAAATATTTTTCAAATTAAAATTAACTTAAATATTTTTTTAAATTAAAAATTAACTTAAATATTTTTCAAATTAAAATTAACTTAAATATTTTTCAAATTCAAAATTAACTTAAATATTTTTCAAATTCAAAATTAACTTAAATATTTTTCAAATTAAAATTAACTTAAATATTTTTCAGATTAAGAATTAACTTAAATATTTTTCAAATTAAACATTAACTTAAATATTTGTTTAAAATTAAGGACTTACTTCAATCAAACTGTCTTTTGATCCATCAACTACTTTATGTGTAGGAATTGGATCAATGGATGTTGGACAGTGGATGCTCCAGACATATGACTGGAGATAGGTTGAAGTTCACTAAGCTAAAACTAAAAAACCTAGGATCAGTTGCATTCGGCAGCGATGGAAAACTGAAAGTAATTGGAAAAGGTAATATCGAACTCAACTCCGATTTTATTATTCGAAAAGTATTATTAGTTGAAAATTTTAATTTCAATTTATTAAGTATAAGCCAATTATGCGATACTGGTTACTCAGTTAATTTTACCAAGTCCGAATGTATAGTCAAACATATTGATAATCCAAAAATCATACTTAAGGGCACTAGGAAAGATAATGTCTACACCATTTATCTACCAACGCCCTCAATAAAGTGTTTTCTAACACAATAAGAGGAAACTGAGTTGTGGCACAGGAGACTGGGTCACACTCATACGAGACTCATTTTAAAAATGAGTCAAAATGGACTAGTCAGAGGGTTGCCCAAATTAAAAGTTATTGAAAATTCAATCTGTAATGCGTGTCAACAAGGAAAACAAACCAAGTCAACCCACAAGTCAACCAATCTAGTAAGAACTACTTGTTTACTGGAGCTCCTTCACCTATACCTATTTGATTCACACGGAGTCAAGTCTCTAAGTAAGAACCAGTATTGCTTAGTTATAGTAGATGACTTCTCCAGGTTCACCTGGGTAAAATTCCTAAAAACAAAAGATGAAACCTTTGAAATATTTAGTAATTTTTGTAAATTAATAGAAAATGGAAAAGACATTAAAATTAAAAGAATAAGAAGTGACCATGGAGGAGAATTTGAGAATCATAACTTTACTGAATTTTGTGAAATAAATGAGTACAAACATGAATACTCCTGCCCTAGGACCCCTCAACAAAATGGTTTAGTAGAACGTAAAAATAGAACCCTACAAGAAGTTACTAGAACCATGTTAAACGAATATAAACTATCTAATCAATTCTGAGCTGAAGCAGTTAGTACATCATGTTACATTCAAAATAGGATTTTAATTAACAAAATTCAAAATAAAACACCCTATGAAATTTATTATAATAAAATTCCCAACTTAAACTATTTAAAAGTATTTGGGTGTAAAGTCTTCATTTTGAACACTAAAGACTACTTAGGGAAATTTACATCAAAAACAACCCCGGGAATATTTTTAGGGTATTCAACAACCAGTAGGGCATATAGAGTGTATAACAAAAATACCCTAAAAGTAGAAGAAACAATAAATATAATATTTGATGAAGAAAATAAATTACCCAACAAAATAAATGAAAATGAAAATACAGAAAATATTAACCCAATAAACAGAGAAGATGACGAAATTCAACCTGAACCTATTGAATCTGAAGAACAAATCACTAACTCAAATGGTATACGACCAACTAGAACAAGCACAAATCACCCATCTGACCAAATTTTGGGTGACCCAACTGTAGGAGTCAGAACTAGATCATCTTATAGAAACCAGAGCCAAATAGCCTTGATTTCAAAAATCGAACCCAAAACCATAGAAGAAGCATTACCAGACCCAGATTGGACTCTAGCAATGCAAGAAGAATTAGCCCAATTTGAAAGAAATCAGGTATGGGAGTTAGTACCAAAACCCATTAATAAATCAGTAATTGACACCAAATGGGTTTTTAGAAACAAATTAAATGATCAAGGTGAAATAGTTAGAAACAAAGCTAGGTTAGTAGCTAAAGGATTCAGTCAAGTAGAAGGGTTAGACTATGATGAGACCTATGCTCCTGTAGCAAGACTTGAATCCATTAGGATGTTGCTGGCCTATGCAGCACACAAAGGATTCAAGCTATTTCAATTGGACGTAAAATTCATATTTTTAAACGGATTTATTAAAGAAGAAGTATACGTAGGTCAACCCCCAGGATTTGAGGACTTAGAACAACCAAATTATGTCTTTAAATTAAAAAAGGCCATTTACGGAATAAAACAAGCACCTAGGGCTTGGTATGAACGTCTGTCCAATTACTTAATATCAAAAGGATTCAACCAAGGTCAAATAGACCCAACGCTTTTCGTAAAAACCTTAGAAAATGACATTTTTATAGCCCAAATTTACGTTGACGATATTATTTTCGGTTCCATAAATTCTAAATTTCTAAAAGAATTCACCAAACTAATGGAAAATGAATTCGAAATGAGTCTAGTAGGAGAACTTAATTTCTTCTTAGGTTTACAAATTAAGTAAACTAAAGATGGAATTAATATTTATCAAACTAAATATGCTAAGGAATTAGTTAGAAAATTTGGCATGGAGAACTCAAAAATAATTAATACACCAATGGCTACAAATGCTAAAATTGACTCAGACTTAGAAGGTAAATCAGTAGATTTGAAATACTATCGAAGTGCGATAGGAAGTCTACTGTACCTAACTGCGAGTCGACCAGACATTATTTTCGCAGTAGGTATGTGTGCACGATACCAATCTTGTGCAAAAGAGTCTCACTTAACCCTTGTCAAAAGAATCCTTAGGTATGTTAAGGGAACCCTAAATGTAGGACTATGGTACCCTAGATCTGGCGCCCTTGACCTAACCAGCTACTCTGACTCAGACTATGCCGGATGCAAGCTAGACAGAAAAAGCACAAGTGGCAGCTGTCAATTTCTATGACAATGTCTAGTAAGTTGGTCAAGTAGAAAGCAACACTATGTTGCCTTATCTACCACTGAAGCTGAATATATAGCCTTAGGTGAATGCACATCCCAGTTGCTATGGATGATGCATACCCTTAAAGACTATCAACTGGAGTATCATAAAACAAAAATCTCAATTGATAATATAAGCTCAATAAATTTAACAAAAAACTCAATTCATCACTCAAGGACTAAACATATAGAAGTAAAGCACCATTTTGTAAGGGATCACGTAGCTAAGGGTGATATTGAACTCAACTATATTGAGTCAAAATCAAACCTAGCTGACATCTTCACAAAGCCCTTACCTGAACTTGAGTTCAGCGCACTTAGAAGGCAAATTGAAATGTGCTGGGTAGAATAGATATTAATTTTCAAAATTCACTGTCTTACTTCAAAACTTACTTTTTTATTATTCTTTTCAAAATCTAGGAAAAATAATGATTTTAAAATTCCATTTTCTAAGAATTTTCAAAAATATGGCTTAGCCTAGGCTCTTCCCTAGAAATCTTGTTCCCCTAGTTGTTAGCCAGAGCATCTCACAAACACCTAGGTATACCTTGCTTGTGTTTGCAAAACATAGAATGGTGTGAGATACATAGGGTACAGCCTAAACTCAAGAATGCTTATTTCTGTGCATCAATATGAGTCTGGGCGTTAAATACCTTATTAACAGTAATCAAGTCAAGTCTTCCAGCCTTAGTCAGATCTAACTGGACTAAATGACTTAATTTGACTAACCAAGCGAAAGCTGCTGCCCTCTAGGCAATCAGCAAGTAGCTAAAGGTTAGACAGTTGGTGAAGGAAATGAGAATATTAAGCACGCTTGTACTTTAGGGCTCTGATCAAAACCAATTGTTTGCTATTTAACTGGACTCATGCTTGGACCAACAAAGTATTATTTTGTTCAAAATTAATCTAGGCTGTACTTTCAAAAGTTAGTGTTTGCAAAAGGCTTAGCTAAGTGAGTTCTACAATAACATTCAATTTTTTCAAATTTAGCCAACCTTGAAACCTGACCTTATAAATTCCAGCTAAGATATTTTCCTAAGTTCCCCTCCAAATTAATTCTTCACTTCGCTAAAAGTATTAAAAATTATAGTTTTGCAAAGTTTTTTCAAAAATTTTAGGAGACAACTTAGCACCTATCCCGTTTTTCAAAAGCATAAATCAGTTTTTTAAACTTATAACTTGCTTTCAAAAGATTTTTTTTTGATAAATGGCAAAGGGGGAGAGTAGGAAATTCACAAGTAAAAAGTAAAAATTTCAAAGTAAAAATTCAAAAAGGAAGCCTTGTATTAAGGGGGAGCTTAAGTGTTAGCTTAAGTTATGCTTGTATTTGATTTTATATACTTAAGCTTGCTCACTTACATTTTTTTTAAGTATCTTATGCACTTGTTTTACTTAACTTTGAATTTCGGTTGTCATAATCAAAAAGGGGGAGATTGTTAGTGCGGGAAGTATCCGACGATCGAACCTGAGTTTTGATAATGGCAAAGGATTCAAAGTTAAGATGTGTGGTGATCTAACAAGGTTCATGGAGCTTGCAGGAAAGTCCTAAGTGATACTTAGGCAAAAGTCCTAGCTGCGGCTAGGCAGGTGAAAAACCTAGGGGGTGGTAACCCTAGGTCCTAGGGGGAGGTAACCCTAGGTGGAGGAAAACCCTAAGGGGCGGCAACCTTAGGTCCTAGGGGGTGGTAACCGTAGGTGGAGAAAAATCCTAGGGGGCGGTAACCCTAGGTCCTAGGGGTGGTAACCCTAGGTGGAAAGTCCAGTCGGTTTGGAGGACCGGACTGGCATCAGGTAAATCTCCTGAGTGGAGTAGGTGAGGACGCGTTCCCCCTTGAGGGAACAGTAGGCATCGGGTCGACCTAGGGTTTCCAGTCGGAAACTTGAAGTCAGACCCGGCCAGTCCGATGACTGACAATTTTATTTATCGTATTATCTTTTTGTGTTCTAACTCTGTTTTACAGGAAATTAATATTTTCGTGCAGGGTTAGAACTGACCGGGATCGGTCGACCGAACCTTGGATTCGGTTGACCGAACCTCCAATCTACCAGATCAAATCTCCAGAAGTTGGACCGGGCTCGACCAGGGATCGGTCGACCGGACCTTGGGATCGGTCGACCGAACCTGGGATAGGTGTCAACTAGATCAAGCCGAGGTGTGCGGGTCAGAGGAGACTGATCGGTCGACCAGACCCTGGGATCAGTCGATCGAACGTAGGGATAGAGTTTGACCAGATCGAAGCGGAGCGACAGATCGACGGATCAGATGCGGTGGAGGTCATCTGATCGGTCGACCGAACGTGAGGATCGATCGACCAATCTGCTTCGGGTCAAAGCTAATCCCGAGACTTGGGGATCTGGATCAGACCTTGCAGAGCTATAAAAGGAGGCCTCGAGGTGCAGCTCAGATCATCGAATTCCGAACAGAAGTTATGCGCTCTTGTGTGCTCCGTACGCTACAACAACGCCCTGCTGCTACAACGAACCGAAACTCCAAAGTTCTTCCATCTTCCTGTTCATTGGTATAACTTTCTTATTTATACTTAACTATAATTGCTTCTAGCTTGTAATAATTCCAATATTATAGTTGTTGCCCACCGAAAGTGGTCAAGGACCGCGGGCCTTCGAGTAGGAGTCGCTATAGGCTCCGAACGAGGTAAAACACTTGCGTCTCTGTGTGTTTGCTTTTACTTTCCGCTGTGTTTCTACTCTGTGTTTTAAATTGATCAAATAGCCACGAGCGCTATTCACCCCCCCCCCCCCCTCTAGCGCTTTCGATCCATCAGATACAACGATAAAACCACGCACGTAACCAACCACTGGTTGTTCGTGGTAAACTGAGAATGCACTTGAGTGCTATCACGAGTAGTTCAACTGAACTAATGCATGGCTAAAAGAGGTTTTATGGGAGAACACGGGTCGACAGAGGTTCACTTCTTGCTCTTCATCTCGCTCTCTCTCTTCTACTCTGAGTTCCTTATATAGATGCTCAACCTTTGGCCGTCATAAATGATTGATTAATGGTTATTGTCATTAATTGTCAGCAATTTCAATTGAATGAATTAATGATTATTTATTGTCATTAATTGTTAGCAGTTTCAATTGAATTAAATTAATTGAAATTAATTCATTTGTTTCACCTGAGTAGCAAAAAACATGGCAAAATATTGGTTTATTCATTTGGACAAATCTTGCATGTACCGGTGTGACATTCGACATGTGCACACTACAAGAAAAACCCTCATAGACATCGGTGGAACAACAACAGTTTTAAGTAAAAACCGATGTCTTTGAGTATTTTACACCGGTTTTTCCAAAAACCGGTGTCTATGAGCGCAGATTTTCGCTCATAGACATCGATTTTTTAGCTGATGTCTATGAGCGCCTTTTTTTTTGTTAATAGACACCGATTTTAACAACGATTTTTAAAACCCAGTGTTAATGAACCAAAAATAATAATTTAATTTTTCCACCAGCCAAAATTTACAACACTTCACAAAGTTCCCTCCAAACCTAAACTAATATCGCGCCCCTTCTCTCAGCCTAAACCTAAACCTAAACCTCCGACCATCTCTCTCAGCCTCATCTCCCTCTTCCCCTTCCTGGATCTCTTCCCCTTCCTGGATCGACGCCCCTTCCTCTCCCGATTAGGATCAAAACCACCTGCTTCGGTCCTAAGCAAAATCGTAGTTCCATTCTGCCTCCTCGTCCGATCCTCTCTTCCTCCTCCTCCTTCCTCTCTTCGCTCTTCCCAGCTAAGGTAGGTGCCGACGAGATCCGAACAGCGAGAGGACGCCCACGACCGCCATGGCACGGTTGGTCGGCAACGTGAGGGAATCCAAAGGAAGAGAGAACAACACCGAGATCTCTGATCTTGTGTAAAGGGGTCTCCTTCTTCTGAAACAGAGAGATCGAGTGCAGTACGAGAATAACGAAGTATGTTTGCCTGCTAAAACCCTAAAATTGCAGGCATAAAGGGCTCTCCGTGCTTCATTTTCTCCTTCTCGGCCTCTTCGCTCGCTGGGTACACGGTCATCTTCAAAACCTCTCGTTTCCTCTTTTCATTCTTCTTAATCGTCTGATTGCTAAGGGTTGAGGATGGGGCGGGGGAGGGTTGAGGTGAGGAGAATAGAGAACAAGATCAATAGGCAAGTGACCTTCTCCAAGAGGAAGGTCGGGCTGCTGAAGAAGGCCTATGAGCTCTCTGTTCTCTACGACGTCGAACTCTCCCTCATCATCTTCTCCAGCCGCGGCAAGCTCTTCGACTTCTCCACCACCTCCAGGTTTTTGTAATTTAATTTCCACCCTCTAGGGTTTTTTTTTAATTCAGTTTTCGATGCCTAATTCCACCCTCTAGAGTTCGTTTTCCTGGTACTGTCTGTTAGCCAAGAAAGACCCCCTTCCATCTCCTATCAGCCACTGCCCTCATCTTCCTTTTGTTCCACTGCTTTTTTGATCTTGAATGCTTTTGGAATAATAGCATTTGCATTTAGGGGACACAATCTTGCTTTAGAAATCCAGGTATTTAGTTCCTAATCTCAAGTAATCATTTGAACAGATGGAGCTCTTGTTGCTTCAGTCACATTGCTTCTAGTTTTTTAGTAAAAGTGTGGTGGGATTGAAAGGTACAGATTCTTTACCCTCTTTACTGCCTTATAGAAATTGTTATATCTTGGTTTCCAGGCAACAATGCCATCAAATTTCAAACACCCTGCACATGTTCCAATGTGGAGGGGAGCCAAGGTCGCCTATCTTCTAATAGCAATGTGTTTATTCCCTATTGCCATTGGAGGCTTCTGGGCTTATGGTAACCTAGTAAGTATGCCAATCGATAATGAATATTGCATCTTGTTAAAAGTTTTTTTGAATTATGATTTGCCTCTTACACCTTTATATGTTTTCCTAATGCCTCAAGGAGGAATACTAAATTCCCTTTATATATATCACAGCCATGATATCCCAAGAGGGCTTCTAGCAACAACATTCCTCTTGGTTGTGTTTAACTGCCTCAACAGTTTTCAGATATACTCCATGTCTGTTTTTGACAGCTTTGAAGCAGGTTATACAAGCCGAACAAATCGACCTTGCTCGATTTGGGTTCGATCTGGCTTCCGAGTATTTTATGGCTTCATCTCGTTCTTCATTGGAGTAGCACTTCCTTTCCTGTCTAGTCTTGCTGGCATCTTGGGTGGCCTCACTCTCCCGGTCAGTGTATATGTTAATTTTTCTAATTTGTACTAAAATCTTTAATTTTGTTAGCTTCAGTTATCAGTGTATGAGCTTTATCTATTATTGCCAATGAAGGACTAACACTCTAATCATGTACCCATAGAATTTGCAGTTCCTTTCTCACTGTATGTACAAGTGTTGTGCATTTGCAAATTTAATGAGGCTAGTGTGTCTGCAAACTTGAACAAACGTTCTGATAATTTATAAGCTTTATGTGTTTTTTTAGAAATGCCTTAAGGTACTTCTTAATGAATTTCCCATGTTGTCCAGGTACTTCTATAGATTCTTCCTCATGATATTTTTGTTTAGTAGTTCGTAAATTTTAAAATCGCTATACGTTGATTCATCAGAGCATGGGAATGAAATTTGAGGTTTACAATCTTCGACTACCTGTTATCAATATGGCCTCACTCAAAGTATTTTATTAAGATTTTTGAACTTACGCATCACCTTCAGATGTAAGTTAGTTACTTTTTTTTCATTGTCTTTGAAGGACTACTGCTATTATATATTTTCCTGGTTTCTTGTCATGGTTATTCCTTATCCTCTATCCTTTATGTACTTTATTTTGCTTTAGATGCTAGAACAAAAAGCAAACTAATGCTTTGATTGAAGTTATGAAAATTCATAATTTTTTGTGCTCCAGAGACAAATTAATTCTTAGCGATGGATTTGGGTTCAATTTCATCAATAAGAAAAATGAAAAACAGTACTAGACATGATTTTTGTTTAAAAATTCATGCGGGCTATGAAGAATGCTCCTAAACAAGGAGACAACAATGTTAAACAAACATGTTAACAACATTTAACATCAAAATAGTGTTGTAAATACAGAAATTGATTTTCCTCATTATTATTCTTCTTCTCTGAACTTGGGATAAAAGCTACTGAGGTTCCTACACAATTGGGAGACTTTGCAAAACTAAAGTAACTAATTTATTAGGTTGAAATGATAGATAGATGAATATTATGGATACTGTTGTAAGAAGAATACTGTTGTAAGAAGAATATTTACAAAACCAACGTGTAAAATTCAACGTGTGTTGGAGCTAATATTTGTAAATATCTGAAGAGTTGAACTTGGCAATAAATTAGATGTGACGTGAATTGTGGTACTTGGTGCATCAAGTGGTGTATAAGTTATTTGACATATTACTGTTGAAGAGTCAAAGGATTTCTCAATTTCATTCTTAATTTAAACAAGACATTTTTTTCACTGGCCTCTTAATTCAAGCTCTTTCTATGTTTTAGCAATTTGTGGGAATCATGGAGAGCAAGACGTGGATATGGAATAGGAAGTCCACAGGGAAGAACATTGAGGTTAGCAGTAATCAAATCATCTTTTTGATGGTTTATTACTGATTTTTGCACAACTAATGTTTCAGTATAAACAATTCTCGGACTCAAAGATCGATATCTTCTATTACTGATTTTGATTGTTTATTATTGGTTTTTTATTGTTAATTTTTTGGATTATAAATAAAGAAGGCAACAACTCATCAGTACCAAACAAATTTTCAGCTCTTCTAGACTGAGCATATGTCTCTTCTTATGTTGGGAATCAATTTGTAAATGCCTATGATTTCTCTCAGAAAGGGAAGACCCTGGAGTTGGAGAAATCTGTAGAAAACTTGAACGAACAACTATCCTCTGTCCGCAGTGAGTCCAATGCTAAAGATGATCTTTTGGCAAAGCAAGCAAAAGTAACTGAGGAAGCAATTTCAAGTTAGATTTTTTTTTTCCTTTCATTTTCTTCCCAACACAAAAACTATGTTGTTTTAAGAACAAACCATGCATGATCTACTTGTTAGGATGGGAAAAAGCAGAAGCTCGAGCTCTGGCTTTACAGAAACAATTGGATGATGCCTTGCTTCAGAAGAAAATGGCAGAAGAAAGATTAGTCGAACAGGATACAGAATTACAAGAATTCAGGCAGCAACTAATTTATTAGTTGTAAATATTGTTGTAAGAAGAATACTGTTGTAAGAAGAATATTAGTTACTTTGCAAAACCAAAGTAGTTTGTGTATTTTATGGATACTATTGTAAGAAGAATATTTATGTAATTTGTGAATATTTATGTATTTTATAGATACTGTTGAATGAAGAATATTTGTGTAATTTGTGAATATTTGTGTATTTTTTTTGTTACTATTTCGGAAATCAAATTTGTACTATTAAAAAATACTGATATTACATCGGTTTTCCACCGCTGCAAAACCGGTGTTATTAACTAATATTACATCGGTCGTATACCGCTGCCAAAACTGGTGTTATTAACATATAATATACATCGGTTTTACACTGTTGATGAAACGTTGTTAAGTGATACTACACCGGTTAATAACCGATTCAAACACCAGTGTCGTTAAGTGATATTACACCGGTTTTAAACCGATGTCTAAAATGGCAGACTTTTTACATCGCCTTCATAGACATTGGTCAAAAATGTAATAGACACCGGTGGAAAACCGATGTCTATGAGGGTTTTTGTTGTAGTGGCAGGTTATGCTCGCACATGAGTCAACCTTGATTCAATATAATCTAGGCGCTGGATTTGCACCCACCCCTATGCATCCACACATGAGAGAGTCTCTCCCCATGCATATGTTTACAACATCAATGCATGTGCCATAATTTAAACTAACAATAAAGACAAAAACTTCTAATGTGGACTAAAAATGCATGCACAATAGAGTTTGCCGTCTCCACATTTTTATTTCATTCACATTTTCAATAATTAATTGGTGCGGCGGTGTGCAAAGCGACACATGATTTGATTAAACAATTAACAAGCATATACAGCTCGAGTGGAAGTAAAATTGTAGAGGTCGCCTACCAGATGTACTACCATGAATACTTCTGAATGTTCATGAATTGGTGCGGGGGTGTTGCCACATAAGGTATTGGGGTCGAAACTCAGCGTGACCGAGCATAACCTCCCCCATAATCTTGATCATTTGCACTAATAGCTAGTAGTCACCTGTGATTTACCTCCTCCATATTGGCCTAGGGACAGATTGGCGGGGGCGTTGGGGGCGAACGAATCATCTTTTTGCCACATGAATACTTCTGAATATATCTTAATGGATAAACTATGAGGGGCGTCCTCTCCAAAAAAAAAAAAATAATAATAATAATTGAGTCCGGAAAAGTGAAGTAGTTAACTTATAAGTCTTCAAACATTTCTCCATTAATATATTGTATGCTTAAACAAATCCTCTCTAAATTATGTAATAATAAAAAGAAAATATTTACCTCTATCCTGCATGTCATTCGTCTCTTCGGCCTTCTTACTAGAAATCTCTTTGAAACAAAATCTTTAATTATATGCGTCTATTTCAGTCGCATAAGATCTTAATTTCACAGTATTTTTTTTCTAAAATATTATAAACTGATGTAATGTTATTGAAATTAGAATGACTTGACATTTAATTAATCAAAAACCAAAGGGATGAATTATAAAATTGAAAGCTTCATGATCTCTTCGACAGAGTTGACTCACCCCATTTGCACAACAAAGTAATTCATAAATAAATTAGCATTAACCAGTAGTACAACCTCAGAGAAATTACAACGATATTAAGACAGAAACACAAATAATTAATTAATTAAAAACCCAACCAACAAACAACATAATTGATGTTTATTTTTGCAAATCCAAATTATTAATTAATCAAAAGCCCAACCAACAAACAACATAATTGAAGTTTATTTTTGCAAATCCAAATTATTAATTCCCTGAGACAACTCTTTCTGCCGATTATTTTTTGGTGGTGGTGGTGGTGGTGGTGGTAGTGGTAGTGATGGTGGTGGTGGTGGCGGCGGCGTCGGGGTAGGGGGGGAGGGGTTTTGGTGGTGGTGGTGGTGGTGAAGGAGAGGGTGGTGGGAGAGAAATTTGATGATAGATTCTTAACTGATTATATGTTAAGATTCTCCATTCTCTCCAACCTGGACATGCAGTTTTGATATAAAAGAGTTTATTGACTATAATGACGTTATTTTGATTAATATCATTTGCATAGTCTTTGATTATTTGCTGATATTCAGCTTCTAAATCAAATGTATTACTCATGATATATACTTTTTAGTTTAGGTGTTGAATTCTCAACTCAACCAATGAATTCACTTTATCAGTGGCTCTGATACTCTTGGCCGACAGCAATCTGCTCTGATATCACGGCGATCCCGAAGCTAGCTGTGTTCATTCAACATCTAATATATTAAGATAGTAGTTAAAGAAAAAAAAGTTAGTAATTAAGAGCTTAATTAACTGCATGCTCTCTAAATACATACTTGCGCAGGCAGGAGGAGCTTGGAGGTACGTAGAAGCTGACTCCCTTCCGGGATGAGATTTGATGATCCTTTTGGAATTGTTGGGAAATCTGCCCTTCTTATAGCTGATAGGCTGAGACTTTAACGTAACTGCTTACGTTTTCTTGTCTTTATTATATAAGTCCACGATTCTTCCATATCGGGGTTTGACTTTGACATTGCTTAAGTTGTTGGCATTCTTTCTTTGTTTTTACAAAAATATAAATGAAAAGCACGGTGTTGTCACAAACAAAAATATTCTTCAATTCGGATCAAGTGTCTGAAGCATTTTTGCTTAATTACCGCATAAAATCAACAGCCTTGTTTCGAGCTTCAGGATTTTGTTTTGTTCAAGTAGGATAATAAATCTCTGAAGGTATTAGTATGCAGGCTAATCCGATTACCGGATAGCTTCCTTCAGGTTCCGTAAGCATAAATTTTAATAAAGACATGTCTTAAAATATTGTACAGCCAGCTTTTTATGGTTTGGTAGCAATTCCACTTATGGCCCAAAAGCAGCCAATAAATATAGCAATTTTAAGTAAGCAGTTTGGAACAAGCAGCCATTTACTCTGAGCTAGACATAAGTTAAGTGGACTTATTGTCTGTTCTGACAATAAATCTTTCTCTCAAATAAATTTCAATTTCTTTATAGCGTTTTTAACGGTCAAGAGTTTGTTGAGATCCGGTGGTGGTAGTGCAATCCGAGCATAGATAGAATGGACAGTATAATACTGTTTTGGTGAAACTGAAGTTAAAGTTGGACTCTATCTTTTTAAGATGAATTTATCCTGTATATAGTGCTCATGAAATATGACAATCATTTCCCAAGATATGACAACTTTATTAACAGATAGCAGCACTACAAATCACAAGACTTCCGAACCAAAGAAACTTTTGGAACTCTCCAAATGCAAATATGGAATGCAATGTTTATTTTGAATTAGAATAAATTGAGTGAAAGAAATATGAAAGAGAGGGGTCTTATTTATACTAAATGAAATGGTATAAAAACCTCTTGGTTCAATTATATCTTAACCATCCAACTTGAATTGGATGGTTTAGATTGCATCCCTTTCGAAGAGATATAATGTATCTTCATTTGGATGTCAATCAATGGTTGAGATTTTGTCACACCCCGGAGGAGTCTCTGTCCGAAGAAATTTCGGCAGCATCTCCCCTGTACGGCGGACAATCTGAAACTTTTCTACAAGCACTATACACCTCAGCCACATGCGGCTGGAATAATAATACAAATTAAAACAAACACCACGCAGTTTATAAAGATATTCAGCCTCTGGCTGTCACAACCACGCAGTTAATAATAGTAATCAATAACAATAGGACTCCGACTCGAAATCCACCCTATTCCACTACACTCATAAAGCTCAAATCCAACGAACTCACCTCTTCTGCCGTCCAGGCAGGCACGTAGTAGAATGAAATCCAATATCATATCAAAAATCCATCAAAAGGTATCACTCCATACAATATCCATAGGAAAAATCCAAAGACAATACTAAAACAAAGTCTGATATAGAAAAAAAAACCAAATAAAAACAAATAACGAACTAGTAGAGAACTGGCTCTACGTGCAGATGGGGGGCCAGCGACTGGAACTGCTCCGGACAGCTTCAACCTGAAAATATCAACAATGGAGGCGGGGTGAGTCCAACACTCAGCAGGTACAACTGATATGCATAATAAAACAAATAACAGACAACACTAATCATGCGTACAGTCTCCTGAATACGAGAAGGATAAATGCAACTGAAACGAAATCAGGAGATAACTGTACTAACCGGGATCAAAGTACAAGGTAACAGGGTCGTCAGACCGGGGAAGTCATAATCCTGTATGCATGTCAATCATATGCATCCACATAAATGCAGCAATCACAAACAATAAATGCAATAAATACATATGGTGACCGTGCACTCTGACATCACTGCTCCTACAGAGCGACCGAGTGGACGGGATGCTGTCGGAGTACTCCTGTCCTCTGTCCCCAAATCATAAATGGGGGAGCTCAATGCACAATGACGGGGAGGATATCTCTGCCGGCTACCACGCTGAGTCTCCTGACCAACGGAGCCAAACAGAGTCCACCATCTGCCGGCTACCACGCTGCTACACTAAATGCCAACGGAGCCAAACAGAGCGGAACTGACTGCCGGCTACCACGCTGAGTCCTCAGACCAACGGAGCCAAACAGCAGAACCGCCACACACCTGCCTGATATACCACTAATCCATGGGTGGTGGTGGTGTGTGCAGTACATGTAACTGGCGATGGGCTCAACCATAGTGGAGCCGACAATCGCACAGCATGCAACATGATGCATGATACCAAGCATGGCAATCTCATGAATAGCATAGCAAGATCCATACACAAATAAAAGGTGTACCACAAGTCAATGTATCGGATGGAAGGTACACAAACAGATAGGGTATCATATAAACCCTAGGTCTTGAACATGATGTGTCATATGGTTGGGTCACTACCGAAAACATGTATGGTAAATAATAACATGCAATGCATAATAAATAAACAAACAACATGTAACAGATCATGTAGTGACCAACCGAATCAAATGGAAAACACAATTCTTGCTATATGTTAGACACTTTATCATGCATATCAAAAGACATAAGTCAAAGTACCCGCCTCCAATAAAGTGGTCCAATCCGGTAATCAAGATACTCGTCGAGATACCGTCCCGAATCAAAGTCCTGTGTCGAACATATAGATATATTTTATTTAGCTACAATTCAAATGAATTTAAATAGCTTAATAAAATCCACGAAACTAATATCAGGGAAAGCCCTAATTAACATCACCAATTGCCTACCCAAAATTAATTCTAACCATTGACTAAGGTTAATGGTCTTAACCCTAATCGTTCCATTAGATTCATTTAAAACCCAACTCAATCTACAATAAGGATCCGCCATCAATGTATCATCCTATAACCAAATTATGTATGTATCATTTCATACATAAACAACATGTATCAAAAGCGTGCCAACTCAATCCATAAACTAAACCCTTACCTTACTGCCGCTGGACCAAGATGCTGCTGGAAAACAAAACTTACTGCTAGCAAAGATAAATTGCTGCTGTAAATCAAAGGGTTGCTCAACCACAGTCGCTATGGCTCAATAGCAAGGATCGTTGCTGCTGAAGCTTTAAAAGCTTTGCTGCTAAAATCCACTTCACAGATTCTGTCCAGAACAGAATCAAGAATGATCAACCATTAGTTGGGAATGATTTACACTGTTCGAATCAAGAACAGAAAATGGAAAATTTGACATTCCAAACTTACCTCAACCGGAACCTAGGACACAGAAGAAGGCTCGGCCAAATTTAAACTAGACACGGCACAATAAAGGAAGAAATGGTGCTCTGCCGTGGGGAGGAAGGGAGGCTCGGTCGCCGGCACAGAGAATCGGAGAGGGGCGATGGCGCTAGGTTAAACCTAGTGGCCGGCGAGGTCTCGGGAAGAAGAAAAGAAGGAGTCGCGGTGGCCGGCGCTGCTTCGATCCAGAGAGGGCAGCGGCGACGCTGTGCAAAAGCTAGGGCAGAAAAGGAGAGAAACTCGACTCGGGGGAAAAAAGAAGAAAATGAGAAGAGGGAAGAAAATTGGTCTCGGAGAAGAGGAAGAAGCGGCTAGGGTCGGCGCAGAGGAGATTAGGGCAAGGAGAGGCGCGGCGGTTTCGTGGAGAAGAAATGGAGGAAAATGGCGAAACATAAAGAAAAATAATAAGAAAAAGAAAAGGGAAAAGGAAAAGAAAATAAATCTTTTCCTCATTAAAACAGGGTAACCTAAATAGGCTTTTCCAGACCCCGTTTTTATCCCCGTCAACTCGTCCGTACGAGCTCCGAAAAATTCCCGAAAAATCTCCAAAAATTTCGGAAAATTCTCTTATTAATATTCACCTATTTTCCGGTATTTTACATTCTCCCCCACTAATAAAAATTTGGTCCCCAAATTTCGTTATCTACCATCAGCAAGTACAAACAACAGATATAAAGTATAAATGCTGAACGGTAAATTAAATCACATACCTCAAGTGAAAAGATGGGGATATCGAGCTCGGATAGTATCCTCGAGCTCCCAAGTAGCCTCTTCGTCCGAATGATGCTGCCATCCGACTTTAACCAGCCGGATAGTCTTGTTCCGCAACTGACGCTCTTTCCGGTCCAGAATCCGTACCGGAATCTCCTCATATGTAATGTCAGGCTGAACTGGAACTGGAATATCTGCCAGCACATGCGTCGGGTCGGGCACGTATCTCCTCAGCATAGATACGTGAAATACCTCGTGGACGCCTGACAGGGACGGTGGTAGTGCTAGTCGATAAGCTACTGCTCCGATCCTCTCCAAGATCTCGAAAGGACCAATGTACCGCGGAGCTAGCTTACCTCTGATGCCAAATCTCTTCACCCCCTTCGTGGGTGAAACTCGCAGAAATACATGGTCACCAACAGAGAACTCTAGTGGTCTGCGTCTCCGATCAGCGTAACTCTTCTGGCGATCTTGCGCCTCTGACATCCTTCGTCTGATAGTACGGACCAACTCTGCATCCTGCTGAACTCTCTGAGGTCCCAACAACTGGGCCTCTCCAACCTCATCCCAGAGGACGGGTGTCCGACAAGGTCTACCATACAACGCCTCAAACGGTGCCATCTGAATAGCCGAATGAAAGCTGTTGTTGTAAGCAAACTCTACTAACGGCAGATGGTCCTCCCAACTGCCTCCAAAATCCATAACACATGATCTCAGCAAGTCCTCAAGAGTCTGAATAGTCCGCTCTGACTGTCCATCTGTCTGTGGATGGAAAGCTGTACTAAGTCGGAGCTGTGTGCCCAAGGCCTGCTGCAGACTCTGCCAGAAACGAGACGTAAACCGTGGATCTCTATCCGAAATGATACTCAACGGAACACCATGTAGTCTGATGATCTCCCGACAATACAGATCTGCCAATTGATCCAGGGGATCAGTCCTCCGGATCGCTAAGAAATGTGCGGATTTGGTTAATCGATCAACGATTACCCAAATCGCGTCATGGCCTCGTCGTGTCCTCGGCAATCCTACCACAAAGTCCATGGTAATGTGATCCCACTTCCACTCAAGAATAGGAATCCGCTGAAGTAATCCTGCAGGTCTCTGATGCTCAGCCTTCACCTGCTGACAGACAAGACATCTAGCTACGAAATCCGCGATGTCTTTCTTCATGCCGTTCCACCAGTAGGAACGCCTCAAGTCTTGATACATACGGGTCCCGCCTGGATGGATCGCAAATCGAGAACGGTGAGCCTCCTAAAGTAGCTCCTGTAACACCGGATGAGACCGAGGTACGCATAATCTGCCTCGGAAGTATATGATACCCTCCTCGTCTCGTGTAAACTCGGTCTGCTGCCCGGAAGCTATCTGACTGCTAATGAACTGCAAATGCTGATCACCAGCCTGTGCCTCTCGGATCTTCGTCCTGATCGACGACTGAGCAACCATGGTAACAAGAATACCCTGCTCTGTCGGTCCCTGCTCCTCCAAGTCTAACTCAGAGAAACTCTGAATCAAGTCTGTGACTGAAGTCCGGTGGCAAGCCAAAGTCGCTCTTGACTTCCTGCTGAGTGCATCGGCAACCACATTAGCTTTCCCTGGGTGGTAGCTAATGGTACAATCGTAGTCCTTCAGGAACTCCATCCATCTCCTCTGTCGGAGATTAAGCTCCTTCTGAGTGAAAATATAGTTGAGACTCTTATGATCAGTGAGAATCTCAAATGTGATACCGTATAAATGATGTCGCCAAAGCTTCAGAGCAAAATGATGGCAGCTAACTCCAAGTCATGAACTGGGTAGTTCTTCTCATGCTCCTTCAACTGACGAGAAGCATAAGAGACTACTCTGTCGTGCTGCATCAGAACAGCGCTCAAACCCTGAAGAGACGCGTCAGTGTAGAGTACAAATCCATCCTCTCCAGAAGGTAAAACCAAAACTGGAGCTGACACTAATCTCCGCTTCAGCTCCTGAAAGCTGGTCTCGCAATCCTCGGTCCACGTAAATTTCACGCCTTTCCTGGTAAGACGTGTCAGCGGCATAGCAATACGCGAGAAACCCTCGACAAAACGTCGGTAATATCCGGCCAATCCCAGAAAACTGCGGATCTCCTGAACTGACTTCGGCTGCTCCCAACTGGTGACAGCCTCGATCTTCTGAGGATCAACTGAAATACCTCTACTAGAAACCACGTGTCCCAGAAAACCGACTGAGGATAGCCAGAACGCACACTTGCTGAACTTCGCGTACAGCTGATGTCGTCGAAGAATCTCCAAGACTATGCGAAGATGCTGTGCGTGCTCCTCCTCGGAATGAGAGTAGACCAATATGTCATCAATGAAGACGATAACAAACTGATCCAAATACTCCAAAAAAAATGTGGTTCATCAAGTCCATAAACACCGCTGGAGCATTGGTAAGCCCAAATGGCATTACCAAAAACTCATAATGACCGTATCGAGTACGGAAAGCTGTCTTCTGAATATCTGAGTCTCTGACTCTCAGCTGATGATATCCGGATCGCAGATCAATCTTAGAATACACTGATGTACCTCTGAGCTGATCAAACAAATCCTCGATCCGTGGTAAGGGATATTTATTTCTAACGGTCACTGCATTCAGCTGTCTGTAGTCAATACATAACCTCATAGTGCCGTCCTTTTTCTTGACAAATAATACCGGAGAACCCCATGGGGAAACACTAGGGCGAATGAATCCCCTATCTAAAAGCTCCTGGAGTTGAACCTTCAGCTCGTTCAACTCTTTTGGTGCCATACGATAAGGAGCTTTCGATGCCGGTGCGGTTCCCGGAATCAACTCAATAGCGAACTCCACTGGCCTTCTGGGAGGCAAACCTGGCAGCTCCTCTGGAAATACATCTGGGTACTCCCGGACTACAGGAACGTCGGAGAGCTGCGAATTACTACTGTCCTCAGTACTAATCATAGATAACAGAAAACCCTGACAGCCATGTGACAGTAGCTTCTGAGCCTGAATCGCCAAAATGATCAATATGCCATCATCTCTGATGCCAGTGAAATCCCACGAGGGTTGGTTCGGAGGCCGGAAAGTGACCACCCTCGTCTGGCAATCAACGGTAGCATGATATACTGACAGCCAATCCATGCCAAGAATGATATCAAACTCGACCATCTCCAATACTAGAAGATCTACTGTAAGTATCATGTTGCCAAAATCTAACGGGCAACCCTTGACCTCTTGGGTGACATCTAAAGTATCACCGGACGGTAGAGAGACAGTCAATCGCTGGGGTCTGCAAGTGGGTAATCTACCAATCTCCCGCATAAAGGTACGAGATATGAAAGAATGCGAACTACCAGTATCAATCAATATATCAGCGGAGAATGAATAAATGGAAACCATACCGCGGAAAACGGATCCGTCGGCCCGCTGTGCATCCTCCCTGGTAATCGCATGTACACGTCCAGTCTCTGACGGAGGAGGCGGTGGTAACGCTGCCAGCGGCTGCTGCGGCTGGGCAGAAGCCTGCCACTGAGGCGCTGCTGGATAATGTGCCAGAGATGACTGAGAAGACGGTGACTGATACTGGGCAGCTGGCTGGGACTGAGTCTGGTACTGGCCTAAAGGCTGAGGCTGCATCTGATACTGCCCCTGCGTCGGATAATAAGGTCCTGGAACAGAACCCTGGGGTGCTATGGAAGCACTGGAGTACTCCTGTCCAAACATGCCAAATGCCGCTGCTGAAGGTGAAGCACTCGGCTGCTGGCCAGGCAAAGGTTGGGCTCTACGCCCTCCTCGATAAGTACCGGACTGACTGGACTGTCCTCCATGATCCGTCCCTCCGGAAGTCATATGCTGAGTCTTCTGCGGACAATCTCGGCTCTGGTGCCCAGGCAGTTTGCAATGAAAGCAAACTGACTGTCCCAGAGAACAGGCTGAAGTGACATGATCTCTGGACCCACATCTGAAACAGCGAATGTCGCTGGCGGGTTGTTTCCGGTTCTGCTGGGAAGACCGGAAACGTCCTGAAGAAGACTGCCCTGATTTCTGAGGTTTACGTGATACCCCAGATGTACCCTGATCTGATCGACTACGCCTGCTCTGCTGTGATGTAGCCTGAGGCTGCTGAATCTGACCAGATGTCTGACTCGGCTGTTTCCTTTTCCTATCTGGAAAAACTCTCTGCTGAGCTGACTCAATAATGAGGGCTCTATCCAACATCTCCGCATAAGATGTGATACCAAGACCGACAAGTCTTAGTTGCAAATGTCCATCCAGCCCCTGAATGAACTGCTGCATACGTAAACTGTCCTCAGCAACTAGCTCTGGACAAAACTTGGCCAATCTGTCAAACTCTGCATTATACTCATTCTGTCGCAAACTCAGGAAATCCTGCCGGCGAGCCATCTGATAAGCTCGTGGAAAGAAACGGCTCTCAAAAGCCTCTCTGAATCTGGCCCGAGTGATGTTCTGCTCACCGATGATGGAACGCTGAGTAAGCCACCAAGTGTCGGCTGCGTCCCGTAAGTGAAAAGCAGCTAGCTCTGCTTTCTCCCACTCGGAGCAAGCAATATAAAAGAAAGTCCGCTCCATAGTCTCAATCCAAGACAAAGCCACACTCGGATCTCTGTCTCCTCGGAAAAGTGTGAATCGACTCTTCATCGATTCTGCCAATACTGGAATCCTGGCTCGTGCCGTGGCAATATCAGTGAGGTGTGTCGGAACGGCTGTCGGGACGGGCGGAAACACTGGAGCTGGTGCTACCGATGGTACCGCTGCATAAACCGGAGGAGGTACTCCCGGTGCTGCTGGGTAACCTGGAGCATATGTCGTTGGTGGCACTGTAGGGTGAACATAAGTGGCCGCAACTGGAGGTACAGTAGGCAAGGGTGCAGAATGTGGAGTAGCCGGTATCCCTAATGCAGGTGCTGCTGGGTACACTGTATGTACTGGAAGCACAGGTGTCGCTGGTGCCGGGTACACTATAGGCTCAGGTGGCAGTGGTGCCGAATACGCCATAGGCTGAGCTGGAGCCAGTGTCGGGTATGCCAATGGTACCCCTGGTGGTACCGAAAATACAGTAGCAGTGGATACGGTCGGTGCCGCTGAAGTAGGTACCTCTAAGGAAGCCATCGGGGTCTGAGAGCCCGCCGCACTCGCAGTATGCTGAGTCTGTCCCTGACCGACAGGCTCAGCCTCGGTAGGCATCTCTGGTATATCCAGAGATACTGCAGTCCTCGCACGTGCTCGTCCAGCACCACGTCTCGCAGCAATACGCGTAGATCGCCTCATATCTGTTAAATTATATTACAGATATTACTACAGGTATAAACAATTACCAAAATGACACCATACCTAATTGCTGTCTGGAGATGTTCCGTCGCTGTCCAGCCCCCAAATTGACCTCAGAATTTCGTACGAGAAAAACAACACGGGAAATCCATATAAATCAATAACGGAAGTCCATAACAAAATCGAAACGGAAAATCCATGCAACCCAAAATAACTGCCCAGACTAATCTGTCTCGCAACTAGGGCTAGTATAAAAATGTCCAAAATACCAAACGCAGGTATCACACCCTGCTCTGATACCAATGAATTGGTATCAGATAAATCCCGAAAATCCAACACACGGAAATCAAATAAATATCGCCAAACTTTGGCGCGCTGATACCCAATAAACTGAAATCAGATTATTCAAAGTATCCATAATACGAAAACAAAGATCGTATAAATCCAGAACACACAGCAAGTATCGTAACTTGCTCTGATACCACTAAATTGTCACGCCCCGGAGGAGTCTCTGTCCGAAAAAATTTCGGCAGCATCTCCCCTGTACGGCGGACAATCTGAAACTTTTCTACAAGCACTATATACCTCAGCCACATGCGGCTGGAATAATAATACAAATTAAAACAAACACCACGCAGTTTATAAAGATATTCAGCCTCTGGCTGTCACAACCACGCAGTTAATAATAGTAATCAATAACAATAGGACTCTGACTCGAAATCCATCCTATTCCACTACACTCGTAAAGCTCAAATCCAACGAACTCACCCCTTCTGCCGTCCAGGCAGGCACGTAGTAGAATGAAATCCAATATCATATCAAAAATCCATCAAAAGGTATCACTCCATACAATATCCATAGGAAAAATCCAAAGACAATACTAAAACAAAGTCTGATATAGAAAAAAAAAACCAAATAAAAACAAATAACGAACTAGTAGAGAACTGGCTCTACGTGCAGATGGGGGGCCAGCTCAACCTGAAAATATCAACAATGGAGGCGAGGTGAGTCCAACACTCAGCAGGTACAACTGATATGCATAATAAAACAAATAACAGACAACACTAATCATGCGTACAGTCTCCTGAATACAAGAAGGATAAATGCAACTGAAACGAAATCAGGAGATAACTGTACTAACCGGGATCAAAGTACAAGGTAACAGGGTCGTCAGACCGGGGAAGTCATAATCCTGTATGCATGTCAATCATATGCATCCACATAAATGCAGCAATCACAAACAATAAATGCAATAAATGCATATGGTGACCGTGCACTCTGACATCACTGCTCCTGCAGAGCGACCGAGTGGACGGGATGCTGTCGGAGTACTCCTGTCCTCTGTCCCCAAATCATAAATGGGGGAGCTCAATGCTCTCATCTCCCGGTACACAATGACGGGGAGGATATCTCTGCCGGCTACCACGCTGAGTCTCCTGACCAACGGAGCCAAACAGAGTCCACCATCTGCCGGCTACCACGCTGCTACACTAAATGCCAACGGAGCCAAACAGAGCGGAACTGACTGCCGGCTACCACGCTGAGTCCTCAGACCAACGGAGCCAAACAGCAGAACCGCCACACACCTGCCTGATATACCACTAATCCATGGGTGGTGGTGGTGTGTGCAGTACATGTAACTGGCGATGGGCTCAACCATAGTGGAGCCGACAATCGCACATGCAAACATGATGCATGATACCAAGCATGGCAATCTCATGAATAGCATAGCAAGATCCATACACAAATAAAAGGTGTACCACAAGTCAATGTATCGGATGGAAGGTACACAAACAGATAGGGTATCATATAAACCCTAGGTCCTGAACATGATGTATCATATGGTTGGGTCACTACCGAAAGCATGTATGGTCAGGTCAATAATAACATGCAGTGCATAATAAATAAACAAACAACATGTAACAGACCATGTAGTGACCAACCGAATCAAATGGAAAACACAATTCTTGCTATATGTTAGACACTTTATCATGCATATCAAAAGACATAAGTAAAAGTACCCGCCTCCAATAAAGTGGTCCAATCCGGTAATCAAGATACCGTCCCGAATCAAAGTCCTATGTCGAACATATAGATATATTTTATTTAGCTACAATTCAAATGAATTTAAATAGCTTAATAAAATCCACGAAACTAATATCAGGGAAAGCCCTAATTAACATCACCAATTGCCTACCCAAAATTAATTCTAACCATTGACTAAGGTTAATGGTCTTAACCCTAATCGTTCCATTAGATTCATTTAAAACCCAACTCAATCTACAATAAGGATCCGCCATCAATGTATCATCCTATAACCAAATTATATATGTATCATTTCATACCTAAACAACATGTATCAAAAGCGTGCCAACTCAATCCATAAACTAAACCCTTACCTTACTGCCGCTGGACCAAGATGCTGCTGGAAAACAAAACTTATTGCTAGCAAAGATAAATTGCTGCTGTAAATCAAAGGGTTGCTCAACCACAGTCGCTATGGCTCAATAGCAAGGATCGTTGATGCTGAAGCTTTAAAAGCTTTGCTGCTAAAATCCACTTCACAGATTCTGTCCAGAACAGAATCAAGAACGATCAACCATTAGTTGGGAATGATTTACACTGTTCGAATCAAGAACAGAAAATGGAAAATTCGACATTCCAAACTTACCTCAACCGAAACCTAGGACACAGAAGAAGGCTCGGCCAAATTTAAACTAGACACGGCACAATAAAGGAAGAAATGGTGCTCTGCCGTGGGGAGGAAGGGAGGCTCGGTCGCCGGCACAGAGAATCGGAGAGGGGCGATGGCGCTAGGTTAAACCTAGTGGCCGGCGAGGTCTCGGGAAGAAGAAAAGAGGGATTCGCGGTGGCCGGCGCTGCTTCGATCCAGAGAGGGCAGCGGCGACGCTGTGCAAAAGCTAGGGCAGAAAAGGAGAGAAACTCGACTCGGGGGAAAAAAGAAGAAAATGAGAAGAGGGAAGAAAATTGGTCTCGGAGAAGAGGAGGAAGCGGCTAGGGTCGGCGCAGAGGAGATTAGGGCAAGGAGAGGCGCGGCGGTTTTGTGGAGAAGAAATGGAGGAAAACGGCGAAACATAAAGAAAAATAATAAGAAAAAGAAAAGGGAAAAGGAAAAGAAAATAAATCTTTTCCTCATTAAAACAGGGTAACCTAAATAGGCTTTTCCAAACCCCGTTTTTATCCCCGTCAACTCGTCCGTACGAGCTCCGAAAAATTCCCGAAAAATCTCCAAAAATTCTGGAAAATTCCCTTATTAATATTCGCCTATTTTCCGGTATTTTACAGATTTAGTCATCCAAAGGGCACTTATGCCTTCTCAAATCGATGATCTAAATTTATCAATTTTGATCCAACGATCTAGATTTAATTTTTCATTCACATTATATTTCCAACAATCCCTAACATGAATGAAAATTAATGCATATATGTTATCACCTAAGGAGAGTCTAGTCGAAAGATTATTGCATCATGAAAGGTAGCTTATGACTTAATTTGGATCTTCTGTAGTAGAGTAATCCGGTGGTTAGGTGGGGCCCACTCGGCAGGAGGTCAAAGTGGTCAACGTCCTAGGCAGGCATCCGATCGGGCAAACTACCTCCCCGATCAGCAGGAAGAGTAGCCGGTTTTGATACGTCGACAGCTCGGTCAGACACCGAGTTTTCGACGCTCATAAAGCTCAAAGCAGGGAGAGACAAAAGCCGAGCGGCCATCGCGCTCGGCTAGGCAATGGACGCTGCCTCTACCCGGCAGGAAAAACTCCCTCGCCCGACAGGGTGGAGCCGACAGCAGCTCATCGGCCGAGCGGACGCTCGACCCGGCTGTTGCATCGCCCGGACGACAGGCTGGCCGAGCGGGTCTCTAGCTCGGCCCAATAACAGACAAAAGGGGCAGTTGGTGATATCTTCCTAGGGACCAGTGTCATCAATAGGCGGCATGGTCGGCGACTTGGTCAGACGGAGAATCGTACGGTGGAAGCTTCCACTGTCACATCAGGGATATGCTCAGGTTGTTAAGGTATGGCGTCAAATACGCTTTTCTGACATGACCTTTATAGGTATGCTTTGGGAAGCATGTATGCCTTGGGAAGCATGCACACGCCTCCTGGGAGCTCTATATAAGAAGCCCCAAAGCTTCATCGAAGGTATGTTTTGACTACTATAGCTATAGTCACGTTGCTGCTCCTTTCTTCTCTACTTTGTTTACTCATCGTCGGTAGCTAACTTGAGCGTCGGTAGCTGACTTGAGCGTCGGAGGGTCATCGCCGGGAACCCCTCCCTGGCTCAACACTAACGACTCTGTGGTTGCAGGCTTAGCTCCTTGGAGTTCCATGTCGTCTTCAGTCGACATCCAGTCAACGTGAGCGCCACCTTCCCAGCGTCCGTCGACTCACTCTCGGACAGGATCAAATTTGGCGCCGTCTATGGGAACGCACGTGAATCCGAGCTGAGAAGATGGAGGAATCTGGACGTCTCCACACTGTGACGCTCACTCCAGAGGAGCTCAATGCGCTCATTCAGGTACGAGCGGCAAAGATAGTCGAGCAGCAGCAACAAAAGGCACTAGCCTATCGGCTGACGCAACAAGCGACGTCGCCCTCGGGGGGCCGAGCGGTGCACAAGGACCGGCTGGAGCAACTCTCCATATGGGGACAGAGCAAGATGCCGACCGGCACTCCAGGAGAGGTTCCACCAGCACCCATTCTGTTTCACCGGGTGTTATTTCAGATGCCCTCATAGATTGCTCAGGCCAACCAGGATAGCGGTTCTTCAGATGAGACTCCCGTTCAGGACGCAAGAAAGGGCAAAGTGCCCAGAGCTAATTCATCACCCGAGCGGATCAACCAACAGTTCTCCGAGGCCATTTTGCAGGATCCGTTGTCGAAGCACTACGCTCCCCTAGCGATCGAAGAATATAACGGGTCGACCGACCCAGATGACCATCTTGGTAAGTTCGATAACGCCGCTACTCTTCATCAGTACACAGATGGAGTCAAGTGCCGAGTTTTCCTCACTACACTCTTCGGCTCGACCCAACGGTGGTTTAGAAGCCTGCCGGACGGGTCTATCCAAAGTTTCAAAGACTTCCAAACGGCTTTCCTTCACCACTTCACGAGCAGCAGACGCTATCAGAAAATAAGCATCAGCCTATTTTCCATGAAGCAAGGCCAGAGGAAGACTCTACGAGCCTACATCCAGCGCTTCAACCAGGTGGTAATGAATATCCCCTCGGTCTCATCCGAGACCATGATGAACGCATTCACGCAAGGGGTCGTGGATGGGGAGTTCTTCTGATCGCTCATCAGGAAGCCGCCCCGCGACTACAACCACATGTTGAAGAAGGCCAACGAGTACATAAACGTGGAAGAAGCCCAAGCGGCCAGAAGGAAGAAAGCTCCATCCGAACCATCTGCGCTGACTGAAGAAGGCCGACGTCCAGCCATCATCCTTCGAGAGGGCCCTGAGCCGAAAAAGTACGCCCACACCAGGAAGCGAGGCCACACGTCGTCCAGCATGTTACCACAGAGCGACCGAGGCCCAAGGGGAAGGTATGGACCCCTTTGTTCTGCTCATTCCATCAGTCTGCATCTCACAACACCCGCGACTATCGCGGATTCAACCCGGTCGCCCAATCGGCGCCTAAGAGTTATCATCGTCGATCCCCTTCTCCTGGCCAGCGACACGAGCATCATCGCTCCGATTGGCGAGAGGAAGCAAGGCGATCACCAAGGCAGTCTCATTGGAGAAGCGCAGAGCCGACAAGAGCCAGGCGTGAGTGAAGCAGGTCGTCCCACTCGGAAGGAGGAAAACAGGAGCAATGCTGCTCAAGGGGAGATCAACATCATAGCTAGCGGGCCGACCAGCGGGGATTCCAACCGAGCTAAGAAGTCACACGCCTGGTGGTTAGAAATCCATGCAGTGGGCTGCAGCCGGGAATAGGCAATTGGACCCGAGATCAGCTTCAGCCCCCAGGATCTCGAAGGAGTTGAAGTGCCGCACGACGACGCACTCATTATTCTAGCGGTAATCGCCAATTACACTATTCACCATATATTCATTGACACAGGTAGCTCGGTCAACATTTTCAAGAAGGCGTTCGACCAGCTCCAAATCAACCGAGGCAAGCTGTTGCCAATGACAACCCCTCTGTATGGGTTCACCAGCAATGAAGTCTTACCGATGGGCCAAATCAAGATAGCCATCTCGCTCGGGGAGGAACCAATCAGAAGGACAAGGACCACGAACTTCATCATGGTAAATGCCCCCTCCGCCTACAATGTCATTCTGACCGACCGGCCCTCAATGAATTCTGAGCAGTCATCTCGACCTTCTGTCAGAAGATCAAGTTTCCAGTGGAGGATCAGGTCCGAGAAGTAAGAGGAGATCAGTTGGCCGCTCGACGTTGCTACGTCGAGATGGTGAAAATGGAAGTAAAGTCCACTCGGAAGATGCCCCGGCTGGACGTAAGTGCCATAACCGAGAAGCCTCCTACATTAATCTATGAAGAAAAAGAAGAAGTACAAATACATCCAGGCCAAGCAGAGGCAATGACCTTCATAACGTCCGACCTGGAGGCCGAGCAGAAGGCCGAGCTGATCAGATGCCTTCGGCAGAATCATGATGTTTTTGCATGGTCAACGCATTGTTAGGACCAAAAGTAGCTAGAGGGGGGGTGAATAGCTCGTCGCGTTCGCTCGGTGCTCGGTGTTGCTTGTTTCTTCAAGAATGCGCAGCGGAAAATACAGAAACAAATACAACAATGCTAACACGGTTGGTTTACTTGGTATCCACCTCACAAGAGGTGACTAGTCCAAGGATCCACACCACGCACGCACCCTCCACTATGGAAACACTCCTTTTCGGTAACTATCGAGGGCGGAGAAGCCCTACAAGACTCTCAGTACAAGAAGAAAGGAAAGGGAAACAAAATACAAGCTTACAAGCTTACAATGAATACGAAACCCTAACCCTAGCTTCTCTTCTTGCCTTTGATCCGCCTCTTGACTTGGAAAGCTTCCAAGATCCTCCAAGAACTGGCGATCTGATCTTTGAGAGCGCTGTGGAGAAGCTCGCAAGTAATCTGGAGTGAATCGGAGAAGTTCTGCCGCAGCTATCGAACGTCTGCAGCTATAAACGACGCCAACGGTCGGATCCCGATCGATTCGAATGTTCCCAATCGATCGGGGAGGCTTTGGATTGATCCACGGATCGATCCAGAGCGCCTCTGTTCTCTGGGAACGCGCCTGGATCGATCCACGGATCGATCCAGCGCTTATCGCGCGAAGCAGCCGCGTCCCAATCGATCCACTGATCGATTGGGACCTCTGGATCGATCCACGGATCGATCCAGAAGCTTTCTGTTCGCTGGGACAGGTCTGGATCGATCCACTGATCGATCCAGAGCCTGGATCGATCCACTGATCGATCCAGCACTTGGTTTTTGTCCAAAACCAAGTCCTAAACCTCCCAAACCAACATCCGGTCAACCTTGACCTGTTGGTATGTCATGCCTAGCATCTAGTCACTCCCTTGACCTGCTAGGACTCCCTTACCAAGTGTCCGGTCAATCCCTTTGACCCACTTGGACTTTTCTCTGTGCCAAGTATCCGGTCAATCCCTTTGACCTACTTGGACTTTTCTTTCATGCCAAGTATCCAGTCAATCCTTTGACCTACTTGGACTTCCCAACACCAGATGTCCGATCATCCTTGATCCATCTGGATTTTCCCTTGCCTGGCTTCACTCACCAGGACTTTCACCTAGCTTCACTCACTAGGGTTTTCCATCCGCCTAGCTTCACTCACTAGGACTTCACTCACCAGGATTTTCATCCGCCTAGCTTCACTCACTAGGACTTTCACTGGCCAGAACTTCCATCGCCTAGCTTCACTCACTAGGACTTTCACCTGCTTCACTCACCAGGATTTCCATCTGCCTAGCTTCACTCACTAGGACTTTCACCTGGCTTCACTCACCAGGATTTCCATCTGCCTAGCTTCACTCACTAGGATTTCCATCTGCCTAGCTTCACTCACTAGGACTTCCTTCTGCCTGGCTTCACTCACCAGGACTTTCATTTTGCCTAACATCCCAGTTAGGACTTCCCAATCAAGTATCCAGTCAACCTTGACCTACTTGACTCTTCCTCAATCAATATCTTATTGTCAAACATCTAAACCCAAACCAAGACTCAGCTTGGTTACCCAGGTCAACCTTGACCTGAGGGATATTGCACCAACAATTTCCCCCTTTTTGATGTTTGACAATACCACAATAACACTTACAATCCCATATGTAAGTTAGGCTAATCCCATAGCCTCCTTCTTCATGCCACTAGGTAATGAAAGCATAAATTAAGCTCTTCATTCTCCCCCTAAGAGGGCAAACTCCCTCTAGGTAATGAAAGCCTAACTTACTCCCTTTCATGAGTCCTTTCATTCTCCCCCTATGACCTTCCCATAGGTAATGAAGGACTAAGCTTAACCATACATTCTCCCCCTATTGGCACACATCAACCCATCGTTGGACACACATCAACCCATGCTCCAACTCTGGGTACACTTCAACAAATCCATTTGTTGAAGACTCTCCCCCTGAAGAGTTGCTCATCGTTGTTCACAACATCACTCGTTGTGATCAACACAATAATGAAGGTCTCATACCCTTCATTTATCCTTAACTTCTCCCTCAATGTAGACAACCACCCAACCTTGAGCATTATCTACTACTTGAGTGTCCACTTGAAATAATGAGGATATCCACTCCCCATTTCTCCCCATTTCAAGTTTAAATGCTCAACCTTGAGCAAGTTCACAACAGAAGGTTAACCACCTTCCAAGGTTCATGAAAAATAATTTTCATGTCTTTAAAGAGTCCCTCCCCCTAAAGACATGGTGGTAACTTCTGTCATTGCACCAACAATGACTTGGAATCCCTAAAACATTAGGAAACCCAAATTTGAAAGTTTTGAGGTTCAAATATTCAAAATTTGAAACAACCTCAACCTAAACTTCTACTTAGTCTTCGTTAACCAATCCATCCTTGTTTTCAACATGAAAACACCCTTTGTATGTATACAAATGTATTTAAGGGGTTTGGAATGGTTACCTAGACTCAAAGAGGTTCAAAGATGCTGAAATCAGGCCTTCCCAACCAAAATCAGCAACTTGGATCGATTGAAGTTGGGTTCCAATCGATTGAACCTTTCTGAATCGATCCACGGATCGATTCAGACTCGGATCGATCGGTGATCGATCCAGCGAGCGCGGGAATTGCCGCTTGAATCGATCCATGGATCGATTCGGCACTCAATCGATCCATGGATCGATCGAGGCTCGATAGTTGCTGAAATTCTATTTCAGTCAACTTCAGAAACCCCTAGAAAATTCTACAAAAATCCAAAAATCATGAAATTTCGTGTAGACATTATTTAGGGCATACTTAATCATGGAAAAATAGTTTTCTATGAAAATACATCATATTTTCAAAGATTGACACGAACTTGAAAACTTGCAAAAACTTTAGTGTTTTTCTTCAAGTTTGTGTCTAACTATTCAATGGTGATTACTATCAAAAGATAGCCTTCACCAAAGTTTTCCAAAAACATTTTTAAAACATTTTCAAAACCAATATCCCATCATGTTCCTTGGGCATAATGCACATGACTTGTACATTAGCTTTCCCAATGATGGGAAAACACATAACTATGTGTTTTGATGAATTTAAAACTCAAAGGAATGCACTAAATCAACATCTTGAGCTTTGTTCATCATCCTAACATCTCACTTGTATATAATATGCACTTAAACACATACAAGTCACCTTAGAGGTCTTTGTGAGATGTAAAATTTGGTTTTGCCCTATTCTAGGGATCATGCATATCTATCTAGGCATTTTAGAAATATTAGACATCCACCCAGGATGTCACTTGTCAATAAGTGTCGTTAAATGCCATTCGTCCTTAATTACAAGGAATTAAACTTAATGCATGATTATGTTATGGCATACATCAAAATAAAATAGCTTTCAAAAGAAAGATTTCTATAACTACATGATGTATGTATGGCATGACATGGTATTTTTGTATTTTTCATGATAAGTCATGAATGCAAAATACAAATAAGATAAAATATGATGTCATGGCATATTATGAGCAAACAATCATGGCATGGTTTAGCATAAATAAAATATACCTAGATTACCTATCTAAGTATCATTAATCTTAGCTAATCCTAAAACTTAAACCCTAGATTGCCCAAAATGCTTCAAGAAAGTGCCAAAACCTAAGTTTGCATTTCTTATTCCCTTGATTAATTTATGCCAATTAAAATAAACATGTCCTCAAATGTTGGCATAATTCATTTTTCCTCAAGAGTAGCACTTTTAAATTTAAGGCCCGGATTGCCTTAAATTGCCTAAGAACATACCAAAAACCCAACTTGATAGTTCTTATGAATTTTCCAATATGTGCCATTTTAGATTAAAATCAATTTTTCCACCATTAGGCACATTTTACTCTTTCAAGGAGTAATCAATAATTCCATTTCATTTTCAAAGGTTAACAAAAACCTTGAAAATGCTCCTTGAGTGTCAATTTCCTCAAAGTTGGGTTAACTACCCTTCTAATCGGAGTTGACACTCTCTAACCCATCTATGGGGTAGAGAAGATGCTCCTAGGAACCCAACACCTATTGGTGCTCCTTGGATGCTCTAGGTACTCACTAGGGATAACTTCCCTAGATACTTTCCTAGTGACCTTGTTGGGCTTCTTAGAAGCCTTGGTCACATTTTCTAGGTCAATTCTAGGGATAGCCTCCCTTGTAACCTTGTTCGTGACTTTCTTAGACTTCTTAGAAGTCTTAGTCACTTTGGTTGCAAAGATACTTCTAGGGATATCTTCCCTTGTATCCTTGACTTGACCTCTAGACTTAGGGTTCGTTCCATAACTATATGGAACCCTATGATAACTAGGCACATCCTTCTTAGCTTTTGGTTTGTATCCCAAACCTTTATGGCCATTGGATGGCTTTGATTTTCCTAAACCTAAGTTATGCTCACTTTGCCCTAATAGGATATTTTCCATCATTTTTAGGGTCTTCTCCATTTTATCAAGTCTTGACCTCAAGACTTGATTTTCTCTCACTAAGTCCTTAGTATTTGATCCATGAGCATTTTTATTTCTAGGCTTGTATCTTACATCCTTAGAGTTATCGCCTAGGTTTTTACCTACATTCCTAGCCTTAGGGATAGTAGTTTTAGCATGAAAAGCTATATGTTTTTCCTTAAAGCCCTCATGCTTCCTATTCTTATGGTAAATCGCATTAAAATGATAAAAGTTAGAACTATCATGCTTTTTACCATAATGTAAAGGGGTAGGCACAATAAATGTTACCTTCTTCTTTACCTTGGAGGCTCCCCCTTGACTAATGCCTCCTTGAGCCTTGACCACTTTCTTCCCCTTGGGGCATTGACTTCGATAATGCCCTTTTTGTTGACACAAGAAGCACACAATGTGCTCCTTGCTCTTCTTTGTCCCGGGGGTGGTCACCTTGGGCTTCTCCTTGCCCTTTTGTGCCACTTGGCCCTTCTTCTTGGCCAAGTTGGGACACTTGCTCTTATAGTGCCCATGTTCCCTACACTCAAAACATATTATATGATTTTTATTATTAATTGAAATATTTATACCTTTGCTTGTAGGGGTGGCATCTTTTTCTTTGGATCCGGAGGTAGAAGCTTCCTCTTGATCGGACCTTGATTCTCCTCCATTTGATTTTTCTTGACTTGTGGAGGTAGAAGCTTCTTCCTCCTCTTCTTCTCTTGACCCGGATGTAGAAGCTTCTTCTTCTTCTTGATCCGGTGTCACCAAGGATTGCTCCCCCTCAATCCTAGAGGTGGAGGCTTCATCATCTTGAATATGAAACAAGGAGTATGCTCCCTCCTTGTTCCCTTCGTTGCATTCCCTTGAGGATGAAGCTTCTTGGATTTCCTCTTCTTCGGAGGTTGAGTATCTCTCAACCTCGGAGTCCTCCTCTTGGTCTTGCTTCAAAGAGTCACCCTCTCTGAATTCTTCATTATCTTGTACAGTGGAGGGGATCTCATGAATTCTTGCCAATTTGCTCCAAAGCTCCTTGGCATCTTCAAACTCTCCAATTTGTTCCAAGATGTTGCTTGGCAATAAATTGACCAAAAGCTTGGTCACTTTGTCATTTGCCTCACATCTTTGGATTTGGTCTTTGCTCCACTTGCTCCTTTTGAGTACTTTGCCCTTGGAATTTGTGGGAGCTTCAAAACCTTCCATGAGAGCAAACCATTGCTCTATCTCCATCATAAGAAAATTTTCGATTCTTGATTTCCAAGAATCGAAGCTTGTAGATGAATATGGTGGAGCCACCCTTGTGTCAAATCCAAGTCCATCTTGGAATTGCATCTTGAAGTTGAGCTTGATAAAGTCTTGAACTTGAAGAATTTGCTTCAACTTCTTCACCCTCTAGCTTTTCTTGATATGCTTGACCCTTCCGGCGATGATTCCGGTGAAGAGCGGCCTTGCTCTGATACCACTTGTTAGGACCAAAAGTAGCTAGAGGGGGGGGTGAATAGCTCGTCGCGTTCGCTCGGTGCTCGGTGTTGCTTGTTTCTTCAAGAATGCGCAGCGGAAAATACAGAAACAAATACAACAATGCTAACACGGTTGGTTTACTTGGTATCCACCTCACAAGAGGTGACTAGTCCAAGGATCCACACCACGCACGCACCCTCCACTATGGAAACACTCCTTTTCGGTAACTACCGAGGGCGGAGAAGCCCTACAAGACTCTCAGTACAAGAAGAAAGGAAAGGGAAACAAAATACAAGCTTACAAGCTTACAATGAATACGAAACCCTAACCCTAGCTTCTCTTCTTGCCTTTGATCCGCCTCTTGACTTGGAAAGCTTCCAAGATCCTCCAAGAACTGGCGATCTGATCTTTGAGAGCGCTGTGGAGAAGCTCGCAAGTAATCTGGAGTGAATCGGAGAAGTTCTGTCGCAGCTATCGAACGTCTGCAGCTATAAACGACGCCAACGGTCGGATCCCGATCGATTCGAATGTTCCCAATCGATCGGGGAGGCTTTGATTGATCCACGGATCGATCCGGCGCTTCTCGCGAACGCGCTGGATCGATCCACGGATCGATCCGGCTATTCCAACAGGCCCCAATCGATCCACCGATCGATTGACCTCTGATCGATCCACGGATCGATCCGAGCTTCTGATCGGGACAGTCCGGATCGATCCACGATCGATCCGCGCTGGATCGATCCATCGATTGATCCAAAGACTTGGTTTTGTCCAAAACCAAGTCCTAAACCTCCCAAACCAACATCCGGTCAACCTTGACCTGTTGGTATGTCATGCCTAGCATCTAGTCACTCCCTTGACCTGCTAGGACTCCCTTAACAAGTGTCCGGTCAATCCCTTTGACCCACTTGGACTTTTCTCTGTGCCAAGTATCCAGTCAATCCCTTTGACCTACTTGGACTTTTCTTTCATGCCAAGTATCCAGTCAATCCTTTGACCTACTTGGACTTCCCAACACCAGATGTCCGATCATCCTTGATCCATCTGGATTTTCCCTTGCCTGGCTTCACTCACCAGGACTTTCACCTAGCTTCACTCACTAGGGTTTTCCATCTGCCTAGCTTCACTCACTAGGACTTTCACCTGGCTTCACTCACCAGGATTTCCATCTGCCTAGCTTCACTCACTAGGACTTTCACCTGGCTTCACTCACCAGGATTTCCATCTGCCTAGCTTCACTCACTAGGACTTTCACCTGGCTTCACTCACCAGGATTTCCATCTGCCTAGCTTCACTCACTAGGACTTTCACCTGGCTTCACTCACCAGGATTTCCATCTGCCTAGCTTCACTCACTAGGATTTCCATCTGCCTAGCTTCACTCACTAGGACTTCCTTCTGCCTGGCTTCACTCACCAGGACTTTCATTTTGCCTAACATCCCAGTTAGGACTTCCCAATCAAGTATCCAGTCAACCTTGACCTACTTGACTCTTCCTCAATCAATATCTTATTGTCAAACATCTAAACACAAACCAAGACTCAGCTTGGTTACCCAGGTCAACCTTGACCTGAGGGATATTGCACCAACACGCATGAGCTACCCGACATTTCCCCAAGCATCGCACAACATGAGCTCCACGTCCGACCAGACGCTCAGTCGGTGAAGCAGAGGAAGAGGGACTTTAGTGCTGAGTAGAATCTGATTATCCGAGCGGAGATTGAGAAGCTACTGGAGGCCGGCCACATATGCGAGGTTCAATTTCCAAGCTGGCTTGCCAATGTGTGCTGGTCTCCAAGTCAGGCAATAAATGGAGGGTCTGCATCGACTTTAGTGATCTTCACAAAGCGTGCCCAAAGGACTTCTATCCCTTGCCTAGGATAGATTAGATGGTAGACTCCACGGCCGGGTGTGAGCTGATATGCATGCTGGACGCATATCAAGGGTATCATCAAGTGCCGCTCACCTGTGAAGATCAGGAGAAAGTTAGCTTCATCACTGTCGACGGTACGTACTGCTACAACGTAATGTCGTTGGGCCTGAAGAATGCAGGAGCCACCTACCTTAGATTGATGAACAAAGTGTTCTGGCAATAGATCGACTGTAACATGGAGGTATATGTCGACGATATATTAATTAAATCCCTCTGCGCCACCGATCTCTGCGCTGATATCAAGGAGACCTGTCAGACCCTCTGGGCGTACGGAATCAAGTTAAATCCTCAGAAGTGTCTATTCGGCACGAAAAGTGGGCACTTCCTGGGATATATCATCACTGAGAGAGGCATTGAGGCAAACCCCAGCAAGGTAAAGGCACTCCAGGATATGCCACCGCCGAGAAACTTGAAGGAAGCTCAGCGCCTCACCGATTGGATAACATCATTATCACGGTTCATCTCCAAGTCGTCCGACCAGAGCCTCGCTTTCTTTAAGATTATATGCCCAGCCACCAAGTTCCAATGGGATGAGGAGTGTGACCGGGCCTTTGAGGAACTCAAGGCGTATCTGAATTCGCTACTTGTACTAGCTAAGCCTACCGCGAGTGAACCACTCCGGATCTATCTATCTTCGATCGAGCACGTTGTCGGCTCAGCACTGGTTTGGTAGAATGGCGAGGAACAACCAGTGTACTTCTTGAGTCATATATTAAAGGATGTTGAATCCCACTACACCGGTCTTGAGAAGCTCACATTTGCATTGGTACTCGCCGCTCAGAGGCTCCGTCCTTATTCCTTACTCACACTATTATCGTAATGACCAACAGCCCCCTGGGAAGAGTCCTGCTTAACGCAGAGGCATTCAGCCGGTTGATCAAATGGACAACGGAGCTCAGTGAGTTCGATATCCAATATCAACCCTGAATGACCATCAAGGCACAGTTCTTGGCAGATTTTGTCACGGAGGTACAAAACCCTGAACCCGACTCGATATAGAAAGTATATGTGGAAGGGTTTCAGAGTTTCAAGAAAGGAAGATTATATTTGTCGACTGAAGAAGCCCTTTAGGCTTGAAACAGTCATCGAGGCAGTGGTACAAATGGTTGGATACTTTTATGACTAGTCATGATTTCATGAGGAGCAGTTTTGACAGTTGTGTTTACTTCAAAAGGAGTCGAGATGGGCCACCTGTTTATCTACTCTTGTACGTGGATGATATGTTGATTGTAGCCAAGTATCTGAGAGAGATCAGAAAGGTGAAGGCACAACTCAATAAAGAGTTTAAGATGAAAGATTTAGGTGCTGCAAAGAAGATACTTGGTATGGAGATTAAAAGAGATAAAGCAATAGGGAAATTGTATCTAAGTCAGAAAAGGTACATTGAAAAGGTTCTTCATCGTTTCAATATACAGAGTGCAAAGCCTATGAGCACTCCTCTAGCTATTCATTTTAGACTCTCATCTTCTTTGTTATCAAAGTCAAATGTAGATGATGAGTACATGTTTATAGTTCCATATTCTAGCGTGGTCAGTTCCCTTATGTATGCCATGGTCTGTTCACGTCCTGATTTAGCTCATGCAGTGAGTTCCATTAGTAGATATATGGCAAATCTTGGTAAGGAGCATGGGAAGGTAGTTTAGTGGATTTTTAGATACTTGTGAGGTTCTACTGATGTGTGTCTACATTTTGGGAGGACTAGAGATGGAGTGATTGTTAGAATGTATACTAAAAGTCTAACTTTTTGTATAAACATTTATTTTGAAATAAGAATCACAATGATCAAATGTCTACATTTAAATGTAGTTGTTCATTTAATTTATATTGAAGATAACATGGTGTGTGATGTCACACAGAAGATCATGTTATCAGTTCATTATAAATTATAAATAGTTGCTCACAACCAAGATGAAATGGGACGAGCCATTGGAATGGTTGTAGTGTAATTTAATATTAGTTTATCTTGACTATAAAATTACACTAGTACACTTTGAGTGTATTGAGCAGGACCATTTGAGGTTGTTTTTTAGACTGACTGTAAAAAAGAAAAGGACCTCTGTTATTATGGAAATGCGTACTCTTAATCATGATATAATGACAAGCACGTATACTTAATGTAAACCCTGCAGGTGGACTTAATCCGACATGACAATAAGGTTAAGTGGTACTACTCTTGGAGCTACATATTAAGTAAGTGAGTTATCAGTAACTCATTTAATTAGTGGGCATTCGATATCTTAAACACAAGGAGACTAACACACTCATGATAAAAAAGGAGCCCATATTATAATATGAGATTGGTGCGGTAGTGCAATAATAACTTTTAGTGGTATGAGTTATTATTGATGAACTTGAGTTAAATATTCGAGGCGAACATGAGGAGCTCAAGCTCATCGGGAGACCAAAATCAATTCCTCCTCTCAGTCCCTGTTGTAGCCTCTTATTTATAAAGCCTTATATCAACCCAAAGCCAAGCTTCTTAACTAAGCTTAGGGGCCGGCCACATCCTTGCTTGGAGCCCAAGCATGGGGCCGGCCAAGCCAAGCTTGGAGCTCAAGCTATGGCCGGCCAAGCCTTGCTTGGTGCCCAAGCAAGGGGCCAGCCATATAAGAAGAGAAAAGGAAAATTTTATTTAAAATAAAATTTTGATGCTATCCACATGGTTTTTAAAAGAGAGTTTTAAATTTTTTAAAAATCTTTCTTTTTATAGCTTACTACAAAGGTTTAAAAGAGAGATTTGAAATCTTTCCTTATTTGTAGTTATCTATAATATTTAAAAGAAAGATTTTAATTTTTGATAAAACTTTCCTTTTTTGAAACCATGATTTAAAAGGAGCTTTATTTTAAAACTTTTCTTTTATGGATATCCACAAAAGGATTTAAAAGAGAAGATTTTAAGTTTATAAAACATGCCTTTTATAGTTATCCACAAAAGGAATTTGAAAAGAGAGATTTTAATTTTTGTTTAAAATCTTTCCTTGTTAAGGACATGTGGTGGCCGACCATGTAAAGGAATAAAAAGAAGTTTTAATTTTTTGTTTTAAAACTTTCCTTTTTTTACATTCACCAAGGATTATAAAAGAGAGGTAGAGGGTGCCTTCATGGTACAATAACATCCTTTGTTCCTCTCCCTTCTTCCTTGGTGGTCGGCCCTCTTCCTTCTCTCTTCTCCTTTTGTTTTCTTTCTTGGAGGCTAGCGGCATCAAGCTTGGATTTCTCTTGGTGGCCGGTTGCTTGAAGGAGAAGAAGAAGAAAAGGAAGCTGTCTTGTATAGCATCCCGTGGAGGTTAGTTGGTGGCCGAAACTTGGAAGCAAAGGAAGAAGCTTGGGTGGATTTCATCTTGGTAGATCGTCGCCCACACGACGTCCAAGAGGAGGAAAGGAATACAACAGAAGATCAAGAGGTCTATAAGCTACTAAGGAAGGTATAACTAGTTATTTGTTTCCGCATCATAACTAGTTCATCTTCTTTGTATAGATTTTGAAAAACCAAATACAAGAGTTTATTAGTTTTAGATTATCGTTTTGTTATCTATTTTATTTTTTGATTTCTTGTTTCGATATTGTGCTTCTATTGAGGTCTCTGTAATTAAACATAGTTTACTGTAAGAAGTTAAATATCTGATTTTTTTTGAAAAGCTTTGTCTAGGAAGTGGTGGATGATCCCATACCCAAGAAGGCCTAGTACCTCACCATGTTTAACCTGGAAGTCGATCTTTGAAATAGATATTTAATTAACTTCTTAATATGGTTTAACTTATGAAGAACACATCGGTTAAACTTGCAGTAAAAATGTTAAGTATCGTTTCCAATCCAAGTTTAACTTTTAAAGGACAATTGGATTAATAATGTTAAGCATCATTTGCAATCCAAATTTAACTTCAGTAGAGCACATGAGTAGTTAGGATAGTTCTATGCTTGTACAAATTTTTGTACAGGGGAACTAGAACGGTATTCCGAGTAGCAACCAATAGTGGTTGGATATGCCGATTCTGATTTCGTCGGAGACCTAGATAAGAGAAGATCAGTATTTCTTGTTGTGATATTAGTTGGAAGGCAATGTTACAAGACATAGTTGCATTGTTAACCACAGAGGCCGAATACATGGCGATTACAGAAGCCTACCAAGAAGCTATTTGGTTGAAGGAACTATTTGGTGAACTTAGAAAAGACTTGCAGGTCACTATGGTCCTTTGCGATAGTCATAATGCTATTTTTTTCGCAAAGGATCAGATGTTTCATGAGAGGACCAAACACATTGATGTGCAGTATCACTTCGTGCGTGATGTGATTGCTCGTGGAGATATTTTGTTGAGTAAAGTTTGTATGCATAATAATCCTGCATATATGATGACCAAGTCACTTCCTCATCTCAAGTTTGAGCATTGCTTGAACTTGATTGGTCTTCATTGTTGAGTGATACACCTAAAGGGGTTTTGAGGAAGATATGGAGTTTCTTTTGCTTTTCTATGCTATCGAAGATTGAAATTCATGTCAAGGTGGAGATTGTTAGAGTTTGTGACCCAAATCCCACTTGGATCCTACCCGATTCGTTACCCTATATATATGTATTGTAATGTAGGGTTTTGTGGGGTGTGTGGTGTTTTGAAGATTCTGTCGTCTCTATTTTTCAGCCGACATTGTACCAATTCTGATATAGTGAAATTTTCTCCTCTTCCCATGGTTTTTTACCCGCAAGGGGTTTCCATGTAAAATCTTGATGTTCCATTCGCTCTATATTTCGTTAAGTTTTTTTAGTTGGATTCTATCATTAAGGCTGAGCGGGAACGTGGTATCACCATTGATATTGCTCTTTGGAAGTTTGAGACCACAAAGGACTCTTACACTATTATTGATGCACCTGAACATCGTAACTTCATCAAGAACATGATCACTAGAACCTCTCAGGCTGAATGTGCTATTCTCATTATTGATTCTACTACTGGTATATTTGAGGCAGTCATTTCAAAGGATGGGCAAACATGATAACATGCCTTTCTTGCTGCTGCAACAAGATGGATGCCACTACCCCAAAGTACTCAAGGCATGATATGATGAAATCATCAAGGCTGTGTCGTCTTCCCTCAAGAAAGTTGATTACAACCCTAACAAGATTCCTTTTGTTCTCATTTCTGGTTTTGAAGGTGATAACATGATTGAGAAGCCTACTAACCTGGATTGGTACAAGGGTCCGACCCATCTTGAGGCCCTTGACTTGATTCATGAGCTAAAGATGTTGGAAATGTAATTTTGCAATTATTGTCAGGAAGTGAATCAGAATAATGCATGCATCTACCTATTCATGTAATTGATAGGGTGAAGCGTATCTATTTAATGCTGGTTCATGTATAGGCTAGATTCATGTTAAGTCTTATCTATAAATGTTTATGTAACTTCAATATTTGATAATGAGATATATACAAGAAAAGTATTCAGAAGTGTAGTAGCACTATATTTTTTATATCCTTCTTGTAACTCTTTCTTGTTATTGCTATCATTTCCCAACAAATTTTGGTATCAGAGCCAGGTTCACAGAAACATGGCATCAACACAAGCTCCTATTTCCATGTTTTCTTATACTGCAAATCAAGTTACAATATTTGATGGAGAGCACTTTGATTATTGGAGTAGTCAAATGGAGACTCTCTTTATTTCTCAAGATTTTTGGGATATTGTTGTCAATGGTTTATCAGAACCACCACAACAGCAGAGTAATGATGATGAAGCATGCACAGAGGCTCAACAAAATAGTACAAGAAAAATTTAAAGAAGGATGCAAGTGCTCTAAGGTTTATTCAACAAGGACTGAGCAAAGCCATATATCCTAGAATCCATAGTGTCAAGAGAGCCAAGCAAGCATGGGATATTCTAAAAGGGGGATTTCATGGCAATGACAAGGTAACATCTATAAAGCTTCAATTCCTTTGGAGGGAGTTTGACAATCTGTCAAAGAAAGATAATGAAGGTATGCAAGTCTATCTAACCCGAGTTGCTGAAATTGTGAATCAAATTAGAAGTCTTGGAGATATAATTGAAGAAAGAAAGGTTGTCCAGAAAGTTCTTCGAAGTCTACCCTCGAAATATGATTACATTGTTGCTGCCATATAAGAATCTAAGGATTTATCCGCATACACTTTTCATGATTTAATGAGTTCTCTTCAAGTGCATGAAGAAAGAATTAGTAAGTCCTCAAATCAGCCACTTAAGCAAGCTTTTGAATCAAAAATATTTTTCTCTAACCTGAATTCTAGATCGCTGCAACAGGATAAAGAAGGGTCTTCCCATGGAAGAGGAAGAGCATTCCGAGGTAGAGAATCATTTCGGGGGAGAGGAAGAGGTAGAAAACAAAACAATCAACCAAAGAACAGTGAGAGAAACCCAAGTTACAAAGCTAGAAGCTCAAATCTTTTTTGCAAAATTTGTAGAAAGACTAATCATCAAACAAGTGGTTGTATTTTTAGATGCAAAAGTTGCAAGAACCCAAATCATTCACAGAGGGATTGTTATTATCAAAATAAGAAGGATGAAGCAAACTTCTCCAAAGATGAAGGTGATAAACTCTTTTCTTGTATGATTGTTCAACAACAACCGCAAAATGCGTGGTACTTGGATAGCGGTTGTAGTAGCCATATGACTGGAGATGGAAGTTTATTTATTGATCTTGATCAGAACTTCAGTTCAGAAGTGAAACTGGGAGATGGAAAATTACATCGCTCCAAAGGAAAGGGATCTGTTGCTGTCCAAACTAAAGGAGGTGACAAAAAGATTATCAATGATGTTCTTTATGTGCCTAATTTGACCAGCAATCTCCTTAGTGTTGGACAACTGCTTCAACGAGGTTATTCTATATTTTTTGAAGATGAGAAATGCAGAATTTTTGACAGAAGAAACAAATGCACTTTTGCTAAACAAGGTGTTTCCTTTCGTTTTACCTCAGGAAGAAAAGTGGCCTACACAAGTGAAAATTTTGATCAATCACAACTTTGGCACTTGAGATATGGACATCTCAATTGGAAAGGGCTGCAATTTCTCAAGCAGAAGAACATGGTAATTGGACTGCAGAAATTGAAGCAAAAGCTCAAATTTGTGAAGGCTGCGTGTATGGGAAAATACAACGGTCTCCTTTTCCCAAAACAACTTGGAGGGCTAAAGCACCTTTGGAGCTTATTCATGTAGATATTTGGGATCCTTCAAGAACTCTTTCTCATGGAAACAAAAGGTATTTCATTTTATTTGTGGATGACTACACAAGGATGATGTGGGTTTATTTTCTAAGTGAAAAGTTCGAGGCTTTTTCTGCATTTCTTAAATTTAAAGCTCTTGTAGAAAAGGATTCCGGTCATCAAATTAGGACCTTTTAGACAGATCGTGGAGGAGAATTTATTTACACTCCATTTATGGAGTATTGCAGAGATAATGGTATTCAAAGACAGTTGACTATTCGAAGAAGTCCCCAACAAAATGGTGTAGCCAAGCGAAAAAATCGCACGATTACTGAAATGGCTAGAAGCATGATGATGGGCATAAATTTACCTAAAATATTTTGGGCCGAAGTTATTCACACAACTATCTACATCCTGAATCAGTGTCCTACGAAGGCAGTCTAGAATAAAACACCATTCGAAGTCTGGCAAAAAAAAACAGTGGTAAATCATTTGAAGATTTTTGGCAGCATTGCATAATCTCGTATCTCTACACTAAATAGAGATAAATTTGATGAAAAAGGTCAGAAGCTTATTTTGTTGGCTATAGTGATGAGTCAAAAGGCTATCGTCTTTATAATCCTATAACTTGCAAGCTTGCGGTTTCAAGAGATGTAATATTTGATGAAATGGCATCCTGGAGTTGGAAAGAAAGCTCATCCAAATTGATATCTCAAAGTGATTTTTATGAAGCATCAAAACCTGATGATGAATCTGATCCTGCCATTCTAAGTCCAAATCCACCAAGTGCTCCTGATCATGCTGAAAATTCAAGTTCGGAATCACCAATAAGGAAAACTCGATCTTTGAGAGAAATTTATGAGACATCTGAATTTGCACTCTTTACTTCTGAAACACAAAATTTTGAAAAAGATGAAAAGGATGAAGTATGGAGAAAAGCTATGGAGGAAGAGATTGCTATGATAAAAAAGAATAAAACTTGGGAATTAGTGTTATACCGAAGCATAAAGATGTCATTGGTCTAAATGGGTTTTCAAAACCAAATATCATGAAGATGGTAGCATACACAAACACAAGGCGAGGCTTGTAGCAAAGGGATATTCTCAACAACCAGGAATTGATTTTCCACGAAACTTTTGCACCAGTTGTTAGAATAGAAACTATTCGAGTTGTTCTTGCTCTTGCAGCACAATTGGAGCTTCCAGTATTTTAGCTTGATGTCAAATCAGCTTTTCTCACTGGAGAGCTTGAGGAAGAGGTGTATGTACAACAATGTCAAGGATTTATTGTGGAAGGAAAAGAAGATAAGGTATACCACCTTAAGAAAGTTCTTTACGGGCTGAAGCAAGCCTCAAGAGCTTAGAATAGCAAGATTGATGGTTATTTTCTCAAGAATGGTTTCATCAGAGTTCTAATGAGCCTTCTCTTTATATAAAGAAACAAGGAAAAGTTTTTTTGATTGTATGCATCTATGTAGATGATCTCATCTATATGGGCACTAACATGGATTTAGTTGAAGATCTCAAGCGAAGGATGATGCACAATTTTGAGATGACGGACTTGGGAGTTATGAAATATTTTCTTAGAATTCAAGTGAAGCAGTCCCAAGGAGAAATTTTTATTTCTCAAGAGAAATACACTGAAGATCTCTTGAAAAAATTCCATATGGAGAATTGCAAACCAGTTTCTACTCCTATGGCAATAAGTGACAAGTTGAGGAAAAGTGATGGTGCTGGAAAAATTGATGCAAGATTGTTCACGAGTCTTGTTGGTTCACTAATTTATCTCACGAACACAAGGCCGGACATTGTTCAAGTTGTAAAGTATGATCTCAAGGTGCATGAATGAGCCAAGTAAACTTCATTTTGCAGCTGCTAAAAGAGTTATGAGATACTTGAAAGGAACAAAGAATATGGGCATCAAGTATGTAAAGGAAGATCAGTGCAAGCAAGCTAATTGGTATACCGACAGTGATTGGGCTGGTTCGTTGGATGATTGAAAAAGCACTTCAGGTTATTGTTTTGTTTTGGAAGTAATGTTGTTTCATGGAGTTCCAAGAAGCAAAGAACCGTAGCATTATCATCGGCAGAAGCAGAATATGTTGTTGTTATAGATGCAGTTTGTGAAGCAATTTGGTTAAGAAGGTTATTTGAAGATTTTCAACAAGTTCAAGAAGAGTCCACTATGATTCATTGTGACAATATGTCTGCAATTGCTATGACAAAAAATCCAGTGTTTCACTTAAGAACGAAACACATCGAATTGCGACATCAGTTCATTCGAGATGTTGTGAGCAAAAGAGAAATTAGCTTGGAGTTTGTTAGAACAGATGTGAAATATGCAGATTTTCTTACTAAAGCAGTGCACATAGAGAAATTTCAGAGAGCTAGAGATATGCTCAAGATTGCAAATTAAGAGGGGATGTTGGAAATGTAATTTTGTAATTTTTGTCAGGAAGTGAATCAGAATAATGCATGCATCTGCCTATTCATGAACTTGATAGGGTGAAGCGTATCTATTTAATGCTGGTTCATGTATAGGCTAGATTCATGTTAAGTCTTATCTATAAATGTTTATGTAACTTCAGTATTTGATAATGAGATATATACAAGAAAAGTATGAAGTGTAGTAACATTATATATTTTATATTTTTCTTGCAACTCTTTCTTGTTACTGCTATCATTTTCCCTTCGCCTGTCTCTTCAGGATGTCTACAAGATTGGAAGTATTGGAACTGTCCCTGTTGGGAGATTTGAGACTGGCCGTGTGCTTAACCTGGCATGGTTGTCACTTTTGGCCCTAGCGGTCTGATCACTGAGGTCAAGTCAGTGGAGATGCATCACGAGGCACTGCAAGAGGTTCTTCCTGGTGACAATGTTGGGTTCAATGTTAAGAATGTTGCGGTCAAAGATCACAAGCGTGGCTTTGTTGCTTCCAACTCCAAGAACCTCTCTAAATTGTATAATTAATGCATTTAAAATTTATAAATAAGATGGATGCTAAAATGGAAGTAATAATAACACAGAGGCCTATCAATACGGTGATTGTCGAGGAAGATATGTAGTTCAATATTTTGTACAGAGTGGCGTAACTTACATGCAAGAATAATTAAATCCTTAGAGGATGACGTAAGTTATTTTAAGCGAAACCCTTCTGATAATTAAATCTTTAATTCTGATGCGTAAATCATTAAATATGTAATGGACAACTGAAAATAGAAAAACTAAAATATTATAAATTGACGTAAGTTATTGAAGTTAGAATGACTTGACATTTGATTAATCAAAAACCAAAGGGATGAATTATAAAATTGAAAGCTTCATGATCTCTTCGAGAGAGTTGACTCACCCCATTTGCACAACAAAATAATTCATAAATAAATTTGCATTAACCAGTAGTACAACCTCAGAGAAATTACAACGATATTAAGAAAGAAACACAAATAATTAATTAATTAAAAACCCAACCAACAAACAACATAATTGATGTTTATTTTTGCAAATCCAAATTATTAATTAATCAAAAGCCCAACCAACAAACAACATAATTGATGTTTATTTTTGCAAATCCAAATGATTAATTCCCCGAGACAACTCTTTCTGCCGATTATTTTTTGGTGGTGGTGGTGGTGGTGATGGTGGTGATGGTGGTGGTGGTGGCGGCGTCGGGGGAGGGGGAGGGGGAGGGGGAGGGGTAGGGGGGGAGGGGTTTTGGTGGTGGTGGTGGTGGTGGTGGTGAAGAAGGAGAGGGTGGTGGGAGAGAGATTTGATGATAGATTCTTAACTGATTATATGTTAAGATTCTCCATTCTCTCCAACCTGGACATGCGGTTTTGATATAAAAGAGTTTATTGACTATAATGACATTATTTTGATTAATATCATTTGCATAGTCTTTGATTATTTGCTGATATTCAGCTTCTAAATCAAATGTATTACTCATGATAGATACTTTTTAGTTTAGGTGTTGAATTCTCAACTCAACCAATGAATTCACTTTATCAGTGGCTCTGATACTCTTTGGCCGACAGCAATCTACTCTGATATCACGGCGATCCCGAAGCTAGCTGTGTTCATTCAACATATAATATAGTAGTTAAAGAAAAACAAGTTAGTAGTTAAGAGCTTAATTAACTGCATCCTCTCTGAATACATACTTGCGCAGGCAGGAGGAGCTTGGAGGTATACGTAGAAGATGACTTCCTTCCAGGATGAGATTTGATGATCCTTTTGGAATTGTTGGGCTTCTCCTTGCTCTGGATATCTGCCTTCTTTTATAGCTGAGAGACTGAGACTTTATTACGTAACTGCTTACGTTTTCTTGTCTTTATTATATAAGTCCACGATTCTTCCATATCGGGGTTTGACTTTGACATTGCTGAAGTTGATGGCATTCTTTCTTTGTTTTTACAAAAATATAAATGAAAAGCTTGTCACAAACAAAAATATTCTTCAATTCGGATCAAGTGTCTGAAGCATTTTTGCTTAATTACCGCATAAAATCAACAGCCTTGTTTCGAGCTTCAGGATTTTGTTTTGTTCAAGTAGGATAATAAATCTCTGAAGGTATTAGTATGCAGGCTAATCCGATTACCGGATAGCTTCCTTCAGGTTCCCTACTGCAACTAACTCTGATAGATCAAATAAATGATGAAACAAAAAAGAAAGAAGATGAATCGTGATTCAACAACCCCCCACCCCCCAACTCTCTCAACCATACCGATCCTACAATAATTAGTTGATGATTCCTCCTATAAAAATGAAGGGTCAGATGATGAAGCAACAGAAAATCCAAATAGGTCAAACACATAAGGTTATCTATAACAATACCAGTTGTAGTAATTTGGAACAAATTTATTTCTACCTAGATGTATTTTCATGGTATCCTCATCATGGAAAGTTATATTCTGCATTTGCAATGATTACACGAACAATGTAACATGTTATCATTCATACATTCAGGATGACTCTTAACCAACTTCACAAACTCTTCAACTCCATGAAATATTCTTGGGTGATAAATTCATTTTCTAACCTATTGTACATTCAAGATTTGTTCATATATATTATAACCTAATGAGAAATAAATTTGCAACATTATTAAAAGTATAGAATTAAGCATGCATATAGTTTAAACATAATCTTAAGCACTTAAATTTAATACTATCAATAGCACTTAAAATTTAAACTAAACATTGAGTTTGAACCTCGAAAGAAGCACAATAGCATTGAAATAGAAAGATCAGAAATGGTTTCGCCTCCACTGTTAAACTCGTGTAGATCAGAAAATGCAATATACCATAAGATAACAAAATCAGTACAAAATTAGCTAAAATCAATCACATTACATAATACCTTAAATACAATAAGAGATATAACAACGTGAGCTCGCGGCGGCCAACCAAGATCATGACTAGGATTAGCTAAGGCCACAACTGAGTTCGCAGCCAAGGCTACCTGAGTCATGGCTGGCCAAGCTCTAGGGCATGGCTGAGGCAAGAATTAAAGTCTTGTGCTCAACCAAGCTCACGGTCGTGCGAGCTTGCAATAAATCTCATGGATGGCCAAGCTCATAGTCGGGGGAGCTCACAGCAGATTTCGTGGCCGGTCAAGTTCATTGCCGGACAAGCTCACTGTCATGAGGTAGAGGCTAGCCAATCTCGTGATCGGCCAATCTCACGTCCAGCTAAACTCGCGAACGCAAGGTTGCAACTGGCCAAGCTCGTGGATAGCTAAGCTCGTGGAATGCCAAGCTCGTGGCCCTGAGCTCGTGATGAGAAGGGGAGTGGAACATACCAATAGAGAAGAGAAGAGGCTGCATACCGAAGGCATCGAAGAGGAGAGGAGTTAGCTAGAGATCGGGGCCATGGGAAAAATCCCCAGAGGGAGGAGAAGTGTGAAGTGGTTGGGAATCAAAATTAGGAATGAAACCTTAATTTTGATCCCCAAACTAGCGACAGAATTAGGTTTTCGTCGTTAATTGGCGACGAAATTTATATTCCATCGTTAAATTAATGGCAAACCAATGATGGAATTAGGTTTCCGTCACTAATTCGGGATGAATTTAGAATTTTGTGGCTGATTAGCTACGGAGTTAGATTTACATTGCTAATTACCAATGGAAGTCTATTTCTGTTGTTGTATTAGTGATGGAATTAGATTTTCATCTCTAATTCGATCTCTAAACTCGGTTATATTTTAGTGTTTGCAAGTTAAAAATTTATTGTTCTCAATTTATGTTATCAAATTTAGATTCGATGACATAAATATATTCAGGAGGTTTGCAAAATATATTGATTTTGATTTAAAATGAACTAAACTTACTTACGTGGTTTCCTAAATTGCCGAATAAAATTTTCCTCTATGAAAAACCTCCGCCGGCTGGCCAATTCCATGTTATTTACGTCCTAAAGACTTTGCCTGGACTATAGATAAAATTTTCAAAGTAAAAAAATAAAGAACTTGGACCGAACTATAAGTAAATTTTTTCAAAGAAATTTTTTTAAAAGAAAACTTGGACTTAACTTCGGATTGAGAAGGTTAAAAAAAAAAAGCTACTAAACAGCACGTTGTGTAGTCCGGTCTAAGTATTTGATTCAACGAGTTAACATGAGGCTTCAAACATTTCCCCATTAATGATTTATTCTTGGAAACACTCACTAAATTATGTGATTAATGCTATTAAAATTTATCGATAAGATGGATGCTAAATTGGAAGTAATAATAACACAGAGGTCTACCAATCTGGTGATTGACGACGTAGATATGTATTTCAATTTGTACAGAGTGGTATAACTTACACGCAAAAATAATCGTTAGAGGATGTCATAAGTTATTTTAAGCGAAACCTTTCTGATAGTTAAATCTTTAATTTTGATGCTTAAATCATTAAAGATTTAACGGCCAACTGAAAATAGAAAAGCAAAAGATATACATTCCCCTCCAAATAAAACAGGCATTTAAGTATTTATAAATATAAAGTTAAGAGATACTTGTAGAGATTATGACTGAAAAATTAAGGATCATTTTGTGCCATTTGTTTTGACCTAATGATCATTAATTCCCGTTGTCTGTGTTTAAGTTTATTCCACATGTTAATGTCAGAGATACAGAAAATGTAGTCTGAATTGAAATTGCAATGTGCACATCTCAATCTAATTTATCGAGATGGCTTGAGCTTTCGACGAGTGCTTACATTCAGAAAAAAAATTCCTTCTACTCCCTAGTTATTCGGCAATCGGCTACAAGTTGACCTCGTAATCTATCTGTCTTCACATAACTCAGGAACAAGTTATGAGAGGCGTTTAGGATGAGCATAATCATCTTTTGCTACAATATTAAAATAACTTGAGTAGATAATTTCAAGTTGCTACCTGAGCTCTAAGTGGACTTTCCGAGTGAGATACCTTGTACTATTGAGTGTCGAGTTGGAAGAAGATGTCAAGTATTGCATCGATGCAATCTCTTTAAAATAGATTTGTCTCCTCCGATGATGCTATGAGGCCACGTTGGATCACTGTTTCTTAGGATAAAATCATGAAACCACAATAACAATCTAGCATAAGTTGTCACAGATATCTGTTGAGCAAACTGAATATGTATATGAACACTATCACGGATATCTATCGAACGAAGAATTACATAACAGAGAGAAAGAAGACAAATTGAAGGAATCAAGGTGGAAGAATCCCTTCTCTTTGAAATCTCTCCTTACATAAGAACAGCTCTTCTTGAAATCTTTTTCTCAAGAATGCTCAGTATCTCAACCACTTGCTTGAGAATACACTCTTGCTTAAGCTCAACCTCTCTTATATCGGGAGTTTTTTCTTGAGTAACAAGTAAACTTTCTTGAATAACAAGAAACACATGTAGCTTGATGAAAGCTTTTTTGAAAAACAAAAAGCACATGTGTCTTGAACAACAAACAAGGAAGAAGGAAACCTTCTTGAGCAACTAGTTAAGATTTGAGTAACAAGTTTTAGCTATTTCTTAAGCAACAATTTTTTGCAATTTCTTGAGCAACAAGTCTTAATCAAAGACTTGAGCAATAAGTCTTCTTGATTTCTTGAGCACCAAATCTTCATCAAAGACTTGAGTAACAAAGAGATGTGTAACAAAAACTAGCTAGTCCACGTGCAATTGATCAATCCGCTACGATCAGCAGTATTCACACATCAATGAGTTGTGTAATCCAAACCTTAGATTTGCACATCAACAACTATGTCCAGGTTTAAATGTCACTTAACTTGGACTAATGTCTCATTCACATCAGACTCTATTATTTCCGTCCACTACTTTATGTTAAAATAAAAAGAATTCATATATTTTCATAATAGTATGATATTGTCCACTTTGGATCTAAATCCTTATAGATTTATTTTTAGGTTCTATCTAAAAGACCTCATACTAATAGAGATATCTTCCATCTTAAAAACTCATAATCTTTTCCATATATTTTCAACGTGGTACTTTGATTATATTGCCAACAATCCTCCCCTCAAACAAAAGACCATCATTATTATCATGGTCCAGATCTCCCCTCAAGCATTAGATCACTATTGACCTATTCTAGCCCCCTCCCCTCCTCAAGTATTTGATCAATCGAGGTCACTCCTCTCCTCTAAGACTTTTTCACCACCTAGGATTAACTACTTAGGATTTTCATCAAGCATCTGACTACCTTTGACTTATTTGGACTTTTCATCATTTAGGATTCACCCCTCTGGGATTTTCATCAAATATTTGATCATCATCGACTTGTTTGGACTTTTCTCTTAGAGTTCACTCCTCTTGGAGCCCCACCTCCTTCGTTCAAGGCCATTATTCCACCTGCATGACTTGATCTAGACTATAACTCTAATATCACTTGTTAAAACAAAGAATTTACATATCTCAATAGTACAATATTATCCACTTTAGACCTAAGTCTTTATGAATTTATTTTTTAACTCTATCTAAAAAGGCATCATATCAATGAAATATCTTTCATGTTATAAACTTATGCTATTTTTTATATATTTCTAATATAAAACTTTGATTTGATTATATTCCCAATACTTTATTCATTTAGCATTTTTTTTCAACAACTTATTCAACTATTATAGCACCAAACCTTGTGTCCCCAAGAGAATATCTAATTGCTTAAAGGATGACAAACTTATTATAATGAGATAAGGGATCACAGGTGCATACCATCGGAGAAAAAAACTCTTCTCATTTTGTATCTATTTAGGTGGTCAGAACTATAAATTGATTCTATGATTTATCTCCCTTTACATAACCTGAGATTAAATTATAAATAATATTTGAGACGAATATGATCATCTAAAAAAGTGAAAGTAGTTAATTTATAAGTCTTCGAACATTCCTCCATTAATGTTTTATGCTTAAAAAAACCTCAATAAATTATGTAATAACAAGAAGAATATAATTACCTTTCTTCCTGTCATTTGTCGCTTGGACCATTTCTTTCCAAAAATCTTGTTGATTCAAATTTGTATATGGGTCTATTTCTGTCATTTGTAGAATCCTAATTTCACCCCAAAAAAAAAATCTAAAATATTATAAATTGATGTAAGGTTGTTGAAATTAGAATGATGACAATTAATTAATCAAAAACCAGGGATGAAATTATAATGTTGACTTTTTATGATCTCTTTCACAGAGTTGACTCCTCCATTTGCAAAATAAAATAATCCACGTACAAATAAATTTACATTAACCAATAGTCAAGGAAATTACAATGACTTTAAGACAGAAACACAAATAATAAATTAATTAATTACAAACCCTACCAACAAACAACATATATAATTGATGTTTATTTTTACAAATCCAAATTGCATGCAACTTCTACTGAAACTACTCTTTCTACTGTCTCTCAAATCCCATGCCACTTCTTCAATGTCCTCCTTTAATTTATTATTTGCAATCCCTTTATATCTCCTGTTATGTGTGTGGGAGCCGGAGCGGGAGCGGGAGCGGAGCGGGTGGGATGAGGGGGAGGGATTGATGTATGAGGGGGTTTGATTATGTTAAGAGTCTCCATTCTCTCCAATGGCCACATATTGTTTTGATATAAAAGAGTTTATTGACTATAATGACTCGATCTTGACTAATATCAAGTGCATATCTTTGATTATTTGTTGATATTCAGCTTCTAAATCAAATGTATTACTCATGATAGATACTTTGATTTAGGTGTTGAATTCGCAACCAATGAATTCACTTTATCAGTGGCTCTGATGCCATTTAATTTGGTCCATGGCGATCTTGCTCTGAGCGATCGATCCCAAAGCTCTGTTCATTATATTTCAACATAATATAGCAGTAGTTAAAGAAAAACATGCTAGTAGAGAAATACTTAACTGTTCTCTGAATACATACTTAAAAGCTAACTTCCTTTGGGATGAGATTTGATGATCTGTGGGTCCTTTTGGGATTGTTGGGGCTACTCGTTGCTCTTGATATTTGTCTTCTTTTAGGGTCAGTTTGCTTGGGAGAGCAGAAGTTAAAATTATGAAAAAGTTTTTACGGTGGAAAAATTTTCATCGTTTACTTCATTAAAATTTTCAGATGGAAAAAAAACGCAATCCATCAGCGGATGGTTTTGAAGCCAAAATTGATCATCTCAAAATTGGACGGAAAGTAGCGGATGGAAAAAAAATGATGCATGCACCCCTTTTCATTTACAAAATTACACCATATATCCAAAAAAAAATGACACATGTACCCCTTTTTATTTATAAAATTACACCACATACCAAAAAAATGACGCATGTACTCTTTTTTATTTACAAAATTACATTATATATATCCACTTTCCTCTATCAAGACAAACAAAAAGAAATGATTTCTTCATCCTTTCTCTTCTATTCCTCCGAGAATAATTTTCTATCATAAATTTTTTTCCCTTTCTCATCCATGTTTTAATGAAAACATAGCATTATAGCTGACAGACTGAGACTCTATTATTAGAGTCATATGTAAGTGCTTACGTTTTGTTGTCTTCATTAATGAATTCATCGTCAATTCGTTGGCTGACAACAACAAGACATCATAACTAACTGATTTTGATGTTCAGATTTATATTATTTTAATAAAATATAATATTTTAAAAAAATTAAGACAAAATTTAAAATAAATACAGAGGAATTAGTAAAAAAAAAGGGTTTAAAATATAATGAAAATTTAAGATAGAATTTTTTTTTCAAATTTATATAAATTACAGATAAATTTACTATGAAATATAATAGAATTATACTATTTTTTGTTAAAAATATCATTTAAAATATAATAAAAATTTGTAGAATAAAAAAAATCGGTCTCTAAATTAATAAAATTAGAGACGGAATGGATACGAATTTATAATTTTATTTTAATATTAATAAAATATATAAAATTTAAAAAAGTGCTATTGAAAAATATATAGAGAGAAAAATATATGTGAATTAAAAATATATAAATTTATATTATTTTTTATCAAAAATATTTGAATTTAATGAATTTTTATATCTTTTTTAATATTAAGTTGTAAAATGATTCTGCTTATTGTAAAGTATAATAAAGTCTAAAATATAATTTAACATCAAATTAATAATACATTTGAATTTTTTTTTCTTTTCCATGCATGCATTCCCGCCACAACTTCATCTGGGCCAAAGATCCTCTAGCTTTGCTATCTCAGGACTAATCTCTGTAAAAAGGCCATTCATAATGAAATATTAAAAGGGTATTATAATATTCATTTAATACTCCCTTTTTATTATGAGTGGAAAGGTATTAGTCTTTGAATATCCCTCTCTCACCTTTTCTTTTTTTATTTATTTTTATTTCTTTTAAACGGTAAAAATTTTAATATTATTTTTTAAAAATAGTAATTTTTTTAAAGTAATATTAATAATAATAATAACAATAATAATTTAAATATTTTAAAATATATTTATTTAATATGATATAATTTTAAGATAATTAAGTGGATGATGGATCTTGTAAATAATGTGTGTTAATATTAAAAGGAACATAGGTGAAAGAAATATGTTATTATAATGAATATGTGACCGTGAATTCTATGTTTTTTAATCAGATGTTAAGTGTTATAATAATGATGCATTATAAATGTTCTAGTGTGCTATCAAAACCTGCTCTATCTTCCTGTCTAATTTATTCAATGCTGCCCTCTAAGTACCCTTGCCTCAAACATTTCTCCATTTATGATTTATTTCTTGAAAAACCTCAACAAATTATGTGATGAATGCTTTTAAAAATTATCAATAAGATGGATGTTAGAATGGAAGTAATAATGACACAGAGGTCTACCAATATGGCGATTGCCCAAGTAGATATGTAGTTCAATTTGGACACAGTGGTCTAGCTTACACACGAATAATAGTTCGAGGATGTCAAAAGTTATTGTAAGCCAAATCCTTCTGACACTTAAATCTTTAATTTTGATGCTTAAATCACTAAAGATGTAATGGACAATTGGAAGTACAAAAGCAAAAATATGCATTCCCCTCGATACAATGGTAAGGCATTTAATTTGGCGGATTTAAATAACACCGCGGTTTAATACCAGCTGTCATTGTAAGGCATTTAATTAATTGGTGAATTGAAATAACACCACGGTTTAATACCAGCTGTAGCAAGCAACAAATCTATTAATTAATTGGTGGAGTGACTTGCAAAGCATATGCAACTCTGAAGCAAAGACTATCGAGGTCAATTATTAAGGAGGCGTTTGGTTTTTTTTTTAGAAATAGTAATCGAAATGGGAATCATTGTATTATGGAATAGGAATGAATATGAGTATGAGTATGGATATCACTCTTAAAAACAATGTATAGTTAGTTGCATATTTTCTATCAGAATAAATCAAATTTTCCTTTTTTATCCTTAAAGGAAAATAAGAGAAAAAAAATAGATGTGAGAGAAAGATGAATGTGAGAGAAAAATATGATGAAAGAGAATGATGAGATAGAAAGTATGATATGAGAGAAAGTATGATGAGAAAGAATGAAGAGAGAGAAAGTGTGATGAGAGAAAATGAGAAAAGAGAGTATGAAAGGAGAGAGCATGATGAGAGAAGATGAGAGAGAAAAATGATGTGAGAGAAAGTATGATGGGAGAGGATGAAGAGAGAGAAAATATAATGAGAAAAAATGAGGAGAGAGAGTGGGATGAGAGAAATTGAGAAAAAAGAAAGTATGGTGAGAGAAAAAGTATAATGAAAGAGAAAGTGTAATGAGAAAAAAAGAGAACAGTGAGTGTGATGGGAGAGATTAAGGAGAGAGAAAGTATGATGAGAGAGAAAGTGTATTGAGGAAAAAAAGGAGGAAGTGTGAGAGATTGAGGAGAGAGAAAGTGTGATGAGAAAAAAAAAGAGAAAAGAGAGTGTGATGGGAGAGATTGAGGAGCGAGAAAGTATAATGAGAGAGAAAGTATGATGAGAAAAAAAGAAGGAAGAGAGTGCGATGGAAGAAATTGAGGAGAGAGAAAGTATGATGAGAGAGAAAGTGTAATGAGTAAAAAAGAGGAAAGAGAGTGTGATAGGAGAGAATAAGGAGAGAGAAAGTGTGTGATAAAATGATGAGAGAGAAAATATGATGAGAGAGAACAAGGAGAGAGAGTGGGATGAGAGAAATTGAGAAAAAAGAAAGTATGGTGAGAGAAAAAGTATAATGAAAGAGAAAGTGTAATGAGAAAAAAAGAGAACAGTGAGTGTGATGGGAGAGATTAAGGAGAGAGAAAGTATGATGAGAGAGAAAGTGTATTGAGGAAAAAAAGGAGGAAGTGTGAGAGATTGAGGAGAGAGAAAGTGTGATGAGAAAAAAAAAAAGAAAAGAGAGTGTGATGGGAGAGATTGAGGAGCGAGAAAGTATAATAAGAGAGAAAGTATGATGAGAAAAAAAGAAGGAAGAGAGTGCGATGGAAGAAATTGAGGAGAGAGAAAGTATGATGAGAGAGAAAGTGTAATGAGGAAAAAAGAGGAAAGAGAGTGTGATAGGAGAGAATAAGGAGAGAGAAAGTGTGTGATAAAATGATGAGAGAGAAAATATGATGAGAGAGAACAAGGAGAGAGAAGTGATATGAAAGAAAAAATAAATAAATATATTTTGATATTTGATATTAAGGGAGAAAATTTTAGTTTTAGGTCAAGGGTATTTTTGGAATAAGGAAATGTTCTGATTAATGAAAATAGGATAATGCTCATTGAAGGAGAGTACATGGGAATGAGTTATTACCCAATTTCAAGGATTCATTCCCTTATTTGTATTCCTATTCCTATAATCCAAACATTAACAATGACAATCAATGATTATCATTCTCATTCCCCATTCCTATTCCCCTAAATCAAACGCCCCCTAAATATTAAGTGTACTATTGAGCGAAAGAAAGAGGAAATATGACAATAATTTTGAATATATTATTTGTTAAAGTTAAGAGAGTTATTTATAAAAATTGCCTAAATAATAATAGAAATATTAAATATGATATACCATTATAATAATTATAATTGTATCAATAAATATAATAATAATATAAAAAAATTATCATTAAGTGACGGAATTAGTGACGAAAATATAGTTCCGTCTCTAATATAGCGACGGAATTATAATTTCGTCTCTAACTAGCGACGGAACTATATTTTTGTCTCTATTTTGACCATTTATAATAATAAAATAATTTAATCAGTAAAAGTTAGCGACGGAAATAAATTTTTCGTCTCTAATTAGAGACGGACATTTTAATTTCATCTCTAACTAGAGATAGAATATTTGCTCCATCTATAATTAGACGCGGAAAAAATATTTTGTCTCTAACATCACGATAATGTATTTCAATAATAGAGACAGAAATATTTTTCTCGTCACTAATTAGAGACAGAACTAAAATCCTATCACTAATTATATGTGGAGAGACCGAGAAAATGCGCTCTGCGCCCTTAATCGCAATATTAGCGACGAAACTAATAGTTCTGTCACTAATATCGCGATTTAGGGCACTTTTCTCGGCCTCTCCACCAGGTTCGTGAAAATAATCCTCCGGCGACCGTCTCCTCCAGATTCCTCTCTTCCAGTGGCCTGCCAACCTGCCCATCTCCGACGTTCGTCTCCTCCAGCGTCCTTTCCTCTGGTGTCCTTCCCACCTATCGGTACGATCTTCTCTTTCCCTCTCCTCCATTTTACCAATTAAATCTAATGGCGGCGATATTGGTCGTTGCGACCTCGTGGCGATGACTTGGCTGGCCCTAAGCTCACAACAGCGACCTCCACTGGCCCCAAGCTCCTCCGACCCCTACCTCCGCAAGCCCCGACCTCCGCCGACCCCAACCTCCCAGCTAAGAGCTTGGTCGGCCCTGAGCTTGTGCCAGCGACTCTGGCCCTGGCTCGTGCTAGTCGCTTTGGGCCTGAGCTCGTGCCAATGGCTTTGGCCCTAAGCTTGTGCTAGCGGCTCTGGCCTTGAGCTCGTGCCAACGGCTCTGGCCCTGAGCTCGTGCCGGCGGCTCTAGCCCTGAGCTCGTGATTGTGGCAGCGAGTTTGAGCTCGTGATTGTGGCAACGAGTTTGGCCCGACTCAAGATTCGCTGCTAGCTAGCACTACCACCAGCACTACCACTGGATTGGCTGGCCCTCTTGGTCGTCGTTAAGCTCTCAGCCAGGAATTTTTCGCTTATAGGTTGTCGAATTCTATTCTAGTTGATTTTAACCTAGTTTAGCAAGTTGTAGAATTTTAACCTAGTATTATTACTTTGAAAGGATAACTTAATTATATACTTAATTTTTTTGAATTCATGGTATGGTTTGTGAATACATTGAATTATGTGTGTAGTAGCTGGCCAGCGCTGCCGCGATCTGGCCAACCTACAGTGAGTTGGCCAGCGCTGCCACGAGCTGGCTAGCGCTACCACTGGATTAGTCGGCCCTCTTGGTGGCCCTTGAGCTCTCGACCAGGGATTTGTCGCTTCTAGGTTGTAGAATTCTATTCTGGTTGATTTTAAGTTAGTTTAGCAAGTTATAGAATTTTAACCTAGTTTCATTGCTTTGAAATGACAACTTCTTAATTATATACTCAATTTTTTGTATTCATGGTATGGTTTGTGAATACATTGAATCATGTGTGTAGTACCTCTATTGTATTAATTGTATACTTACTAAGTAATCAATCTTATGTTTATTAGGATACAATGTACGTTGTGGCAATGTAACAAAGATTAGATGCACAATAGATTAGAAAATGGATTTATCCGAGATGAATATTTTGCTGGAGTTGAAGAGTTTGTGAACTTGGTAAAGAGTCATCCAGAATGTACAGATGGTGCCACGTTACATTGTCCATGTAATCATTCTAAGTGTAGAAATAAAGCTTTTCATGATGAGGATACTATGAAAGTACATCTATGCAAAAAAAGGATTTGTTCCAAATTAGTACAACTGATACTATCATGGAGAGCCTTATTTGTCTCACCATATTAGAGCTTTGGTTGTTTCTTCATCTGGCACAACTCCTTTAGAGGAATCATCATCTAATGAAAATGCAATGCAATCAATGGTTTATGATGCTATGAATATTATTGATCATTCAAATATAGATGAAATACTAACACATGAAGTTAAGCAAATGTATGGCATGTTAAAGGCCAGTGAAAGAGATGTGTGGGAAGGGATTCCGTCTGGTCATTCACAATTATTAATTATTTTAAGGTTATTGAATATCAATGCAGAGCATCATTTTTCAGAAAGATATTAAGTTTCGACGGGCTGACCGGGTGTTTGGCACGAAGCCCAGCTAGGTCGACGGGCTCACCGGATAGCTGGCACGAAGTCCAAGCGGGTCGATGGGCTGACCGGACGCTTAGGCACGAAGTCCAGCTAGGTCGACGGGCTGACCGGATAGCTGGCACGAAGTCCAGACGGGTCGACGGGCTGACCGGACGTCTGGCAGGTAAGTAAGGTAAGTCACTGGAGGGGAGTGACTGCGAGGACGCGTTCCCGGGAAGGGAACATTAGGCGTCGATCCGGCTTAGATCCATTTCGGATATCTAAATCGAGATCGTGACTAGATTCCGGTCTCGGAAAGACGGAATCTAAGTCATACTCTTTTCTATTAAATCATATTACTTTGTTGAACTTTAATTGTGCTAACAATCTGTTTTATAGGATATATATATTTGCCTCGGACTAACTCTATTTTGCAGGAGAAGGAGTTTCTGGAAATAGGAGGTATGGGCGCCCGGAAGCAAATATTATCCATGCCGAGTCATCGCCACATGGAGTTCGCTGATTAGACTTGCCACGTTGTACCAGGGCGCCCGAAGGGGATCCAGGCGCCCGGAGCAGCATATAAAAGAATCCTCAGGGGTGGAGCTTCAATAACAATTTTCAGAACTCTTAGATTGCTTGCTCTGCGCTCCAATGACGCTAACGAAGCTCCGACAACGCGCTCTTGTCCTTGTAGTTTTCCTTCTGTCGGTATAGCTTTGTTTTACTTTTTATTAGCATCTCTTGTACTGTCTTTGTAATTATTATTTCAAATTGCTAGTAAATTGCCCAACGAAAGTACTCACGGAGTACGGGCCTTCGAGTAGGAGTCGTCACAGGCTATGAACGAAGTAAAAACACCGCGTTCATTTGTCTATTGTTTTTAATTCCGCCGCGCTTACACTCGTTATTTTTCGAATCTATATTCACCCCCCCCCCCCCTCTATCGAATTCTCGCGATCCAACAAAAACTTCCTCTAACAATCAAATCAAGTGAAGAAATCATTGACCAAATATACAGCTATGGATTTCTACCCGTATCTGAGACTAATTCTGATGAGATAAATAAATACTGTAGGATCGAAAAGAATGCTAGAGGCGGGGTGAATAGCGATCGTCAAAAATTCAATTAAAACATATACGCAGCGGAAGAATAAAAAAGCAATACTAACATGACCAAGTTTTTACTTGGTTCGGAGCCTTCGACGACTCCTACTTTAAGGTCCGCACTGGTCGAGTGCTTATGTTGGGCAATCCACTAATAGTTTGCAAAAATGTGTTACAAGATAAGTACAAGAACTAAAAAACAAGGTTGCTGACAACAAGAAAAATATGAAAATCTGAGTAGTTGGTTGTCAGAGGAGCTTCATAGCGTCGTAGGAGCTTTTTTAGAGCACCGAGCAAGAAGAAAACTTGTCACAATTGTTGTACTGAAGCTCTAGGTCGAAGGCTTTTAAATAGGTCCATTCCGAGAGCCTGAAACCCCTCCAAGCACCTGGACCACGTGGCTCAACCAATCGAAGCACTCCACGTAAGCTTGTGGATCAATTTTCAGGTCCGGACGCCTAGTTCGAGTCCGGGTGCTCTGACTGCCTGGGCGCCCATGGCCCTGCCCAGGCGAGTCTGGTCTGAGCATTGGACCCCTTTTCTTCAGCCTTTCTACCTGCAAGAAAAGGTTAGTCCAACAATCAAAGAATATATTTTACCATGTAAAACAGAGTTAGCACAATATAATAGATTATGAGTAGTAATTAGATCATGTCTTCCCGAGACCAAGATCTAGTCAAGGTGTTAGCTTAGGTTTTCTAAATGGATCGAAGCTAAACCAACGCCTACAATTCCGTCAACGGGGAACGCGTCCTCACTGGATCTCTCCTCTAGTTGCTTACATTTACTTACCACTTGTAGTCACTCGACTTGCCTCTGACCCACCAGGTCTTCCCTCCAGTTCTTAAGTCTACAACCCCAACTGGACTTTGACAGGTTGTCAGGTTCCGCAGATCCAATCGGACTTCCCGCTAGATATCGGGCCCCGCGGCCCTATCTGGACTTTCCACCAGCTATCAGGCCCTATGAACCTAGCTAGATTTTCCACTAGCTATCGTACCCCACGAACCTGGTTGGATTTTAGCCTGGTATCAGGTCCTTCACACCAATCAACTCCTGCATACTTGGTAGAAATGTTAGACAAACAACTCATCTAACTTTAACCTATTTGTCATACATCAAAATCAAACTGTTAGTGCAACTTGCACCAACAAATACATTGTTAGGCAGTGCAAGTGTGGTTAGAAGAAAAGGAGTATTTTTTGGAGCTGCCATATTAGAAGTATCTACTCATTCATCATATTTTAGATGTGATGCACATTGAGAAAATTTTCTTTGATAATATTTTCAACACTGTGATGAATGTGTATGGAAGAACTAAAAATACTGTAAAATCATGTAAGAAATTAAAAGAACTAGTCCCTAGACCAGAGTTGCATCAGGATGAAACAACTAATAAATTCCCAAAGGCTTATTATACATTTGGCAAAGATGATAAGCAAGTTTTATGTAATTGATTAAAAGAAACTAAATTCCCAGTACACCTCGAATATGGCTCGATGTGTGGGTATGAACTGGTTAAAGATGTTTGGAATGAATAGTCATGACTGTCATGTTTTCATGCAAAGACTTATTCCAGTAGCTTTCCATGACTTACTTCCTCAAAATATTTAGCAAGCACTCAAAGAATTGAGTCTATATTTTAGACAGCGAGGTGTATTATGATGGATGATATGTTTAGACTAGAAATAGACATTTCTCTCATACTATGTAAGCTGAAGCACATTTTTCCACCCAGTTTTTTAATTCAATGGAACATCTACCAGCACATTTAGCATACGAGGAACAAATAGCTACTCCTGTGTAGTACAGATGGATGTATCTATTTGAACAGTTTTTAAGAAAATTAAAGAATAATGTTCATAACAAAGTAAGAGTTGAGGGGTCAATTTGTAGTGCTTATCTGGTTGAAGAAGCATCCTCTTTTTGCTTCTATTATTTTGCTAATAATGTGAAAGCCAGACATCACAAGTGTCCTAGAAATTCTGATGATGCTCAGTCGATAAACCAATTTATGCTTTCTATTTTTAAATTTCCTGGTAAGCCAATAGGAGCATTTGTTTCTAGATGGTTAACTCAACAAGAATAACATGCTGCAAGAACATACATACTCTTAAACTATGATGAAGTCAAACCCTACATAAAGTAAGTTGACTTGTTTAATCAAACATTTATCCAATTTAAGTTGTTTGCCGATATCCCAATTTTCTTAAAACTACCTTATTTTCTAGCTTGTATGAATAACAACTACAAGTTCAAAATTCATCAATTGATGCAAGTGAGATAGTTGAAAAGTTAGAAATGGAATTTGTGTTATGGTTTCAAATCTATGTAAGTTAGAGCATAATTTTAATTTCTTACATCCATATTAAATTATCAGTGGCTTAATTTATATCATAACTATTATTCTAGGTGTCCAATTGGAGAATATCTAATGTGTAAAATTCTAGGATAATCAATCTTGCATCTGGACCTCTCTGTAAGATAATAGTGTACTCTGGATAATATGTTAATAGCTTTAAATTTCATGTGACACAATGAGATTCACGTAGACTAACTTTCAATTCGGGTGTTTGTATGAAAGGATCTATCAATAAAAATAATTCTGAGTTTGATTATTATGAGAGACTTGAAGAAATCATAGAAGTTGAATATCCTATCTTACCCATCAAAAGATGTGTGTTATTTAAATGTTCTTGGTATAATATGACTCCAAGAACAAGTACTAGAATACATCCAGACTACAATTTAGTTGAGGTAAATGCAAACAAAAGTTTCAACAAGTATGAACCTTTCATTTTCGTGGTACAAGTGGGGCAGGTTTTCTATCTTGAATATTCCACGAAGAGAAGAAGAGCTAGTGAATGGTTAGCAGTTTGCCGAGCAAAGCTTCGCTCTACCATATAAATGCTTAACTCTATCATGACCAAAAACCATGATGTATTTCAAAATGATACAATGGAGATACATTCAGTAGATTCTCATATTCAATTAACACCTCAATTACTTGTAAATGTTAAGGTACCTTATGAGGAGATAAATGATGGAGAGATGACTAGCAATGAGAAGTTTATTGAACTAACAAAGTCTAGTGAGGAGGACCTACAAAATATTAATGTTAATGATTAAGATTCTTATATCTCACTAGTTATACTCTATTATTCATTAATGTTAAGATAAATGTCTATTTAGATCTAAATATTCCTGGTTATATCACTAGTCTTACTCTATTAGTCATTATTATTTTTATGATTAAAATTAGTGTGCATGTATATGTGTTATAATGTAATTGTACAGATATAGACATGTCTGATGCTGTAGTACAGTATGGCAGAGCAAGCGTTGGAAGGCGTAGTGTTGAGATGTTCTTTGCTGCAGCCTTCACCCCCCCTTATATAGGAGGTTCCGGGCGCCCGAATCCCTTCCAAGCGCCTGGACTCTGATATAGCTGAGCCAACCAGGGTGCTCCACGTGGCGAAACTCGTTGTGGATAAAACTTGCATTCTGGGCACTCGGATCCCTTCTGGGAGTACGAACCTCCACTTTTCCAGCAACCTGCAAAAAGTGTTAGTCCGAGGTAAAATGCAAATTTTCCTGCAAAACAAAATGTTAGCACAGTATAGTTATATATAAGAAAAACAGTAATTAGATTCCGTCTCACCGAGATCGGAATCTAGTCAAAAGATCTCAACTTAGAGTTCTGAAATGATTCTAAGTTGGATCGGCGCCTAAGTTCCCTTCCCGGGAACGCGTCCTCACAGTCACTCCCCTCCAGTGACTTATCTCAACTTACCTGTCAGACGTCCGGTCAGCCCGTCGACCCATTTGAACTTCGTGCCAGCTATCCTGTCGGCCCTTTGACCTAACTGGACTTTGTGCCAAATGTCCGGTCAGCCCATTTGGACTTCGTGTCAGCTATCCGGTCGGTCCGTCGACCTAGCTGGGCTTCGTGCCAAATATCAAGTCAATCCGTCGACCTGTCTAGGCGTCTCCTGCACACTTGATCAAATATCAGATCACAATGAAACTAACTTAACCTAATTTGTCATTCATCAAAACTTGAGTTAGATTGTTAGTGCTAATCGCACAAACAGGGGCATCCCTTCCCCTTTGTCTTCCTCACTCAGCTTATATAATGATGCGTGCAAGAACAATCAAAAGGGGAAGAGGGTGATTAGTGTGTGCACAGTGGAGGTGACGGCGGCAAAGGAGAACATCCGGACGAAAGGGATTTGGCTCATGAAACTCAAAAGGATTTCCAGTTTCATTCGTGATCGCTCTTCCAACGTAAAGTAGTGACCAAGTTCATCTCAGGAGATCACTGTGAGTTATTACATGTTTTAATCTTGTGATTCATGCATATTATGGCAACACTATCATGGATATCTAACGAACGAAGAATTATATGGCAGAGAGAAAGAAGACAAATTGAAGGAATCAAGGTAGAAGAATCTCTTCTCTTTGAAATCTCTCCTTACATAAGAACAACTCTTCTTGAAATCTTGTTCTCAAGAATGCTCAATATCTCAACCACTTGCTTGAGAATACACTCTTGCTCAAGCTCAACCTTTCTTATATGGGGAGCTTTTTCTCGAGTAACAAGTAAACTTTCTTGAATAACAAGAAACACATGTGGCTTGATGCAAGCTTTTTTTAACAACAAAAAACACATGTGGCTTGAACAACAAACAAGGAAGAAGGAAACCTTCTTGAGCAACTAGTCAAGATTTGAGTAACAAGTTTTAGCGATTTCTTAAGCAACAATTCTTCGTAATTTCTTGAGCAACAAGTCTTAATCAATGACTTGAGAAACAAGTCTTCTTGATTTCTTGAGCACCAAATCTTCATCAAAGACTTGAGCAATAAAGAGATGTGTAACAAATACTATCTAGTCCTTGTGCAACTGATCAGTCCACTACGATCAGTAGTATTCACACATCAATGAGTTAGTGTAATCCAGACCTTGGATTTACACATCAACAACTATGTCATAGTTTAAATGATGTGAGCCAAGAAGAGGCATTGAAGGGAATTGGGGGACCCATGACAAGGTCCAAGACTAAGACAATGAAGCAAGCTTTGGAAGGCTTAATAATGAGACTCAAGGAAAAGGAGGATCAATGCACATTGGAGGCAACAACTAAGTGGATCACATTCCTTCAATTTGAAAGTGAAATTGGACAAACATGAGGACCATTTTCGTGTGCATGCATGGGGGTTTTCTAAAGTGACTTTTGATGTCCTTTGTGTGTTTTTAATGCATTTTTGAGAGTTCCTAAGCTAGTATAACAAATACCATGCATGCATGGTTGCATTAAGCTAGTATTAGGGATTAGTGGTTGCATTAGTGGATAATAAAACCCATGCATGCAAGCATGATATTTATTGCATAATTAGTGCATAGGGGATCTTAAGGGATGTTAAATAGGAGAACTCTTGTATGACAAATCATGTAAGTTTGAATGAAAATTTGAGTTTCTCTTTTGTGAGAGCTTCCTTCTTGTTCTTAGGCAAAGAACTAATTTCGATCTTATCAAGGCAACTTGTGGCGATCAAAACTCCATGACTTATCACTCACCTTCTCATCTTGCTTGAGTGTGGCGTCAATACCCTTCCCCAAGCTAAATTTCAAGGCGATCCATTTACAAGGTTTCTTTATCATTTGGTATCAGAGCCTTGGCTCCTTGATTTTCAGGTTTGTGTCTTGTTTTCATCTTTGTTGTCCATCTTTGTTGATATCTCCATCCCTATCTATCATAAATTTCTATTCTCTATTTGGGTCCTCAACTCAAAAAAAAAAAAAAAAAAAGAAGGAAAATTCGAAAAAAAAAGGGAAAAAAAAAGAATCATTAGAGTCATTGGTTTCTAATTGAAAAAAAAGAAAAAAAAGGAGGAGGAGGATTTGTGAATTGAAAGGACTCAATATTCTTTCTTTGTGAAATCTGAATTCAAAGATATACTCCTTTCATTGCTCTTGATCATTGCTGAATTTCTCGTTTTATCCGTTTATTTCTCTTGTTCTACTCATATTTCTCTTGTTGGTTTCTTATTCACTTGATTGTCTATTTGTTGTCTTGATAAAGATATTGATAAGGTTCTTTCCTTAAGAGCTTATAAAGGAAGCTGAGTGGATAAATTTGAGTGCAACCACGTGAGTAGAGTGGTGAGGTCCTTCTAACATTTCTTTTGTAATTTTTCTTGTCATCTTCTTTTTTTGCAAGCATGAGTGGGGAAAGATCACCTCATTCCTCTAGGCGAGATCTTAACAGGCTTCAAATGGAGGCACTTACTCAACAATTTGAGAGAATACTTCAAAGACAACTTGAAGAAATACACGAAAGGATGGACCGACTTGAAGGAGAAAAAGTTTCCAACCGTGGGGGCAATTCTAATCATGAAGAATTTCGTCAAAGAGAACCATTCTATGATTCACCAAGAGAAAGAAGGAGGCATGAAGGGGGAAGAAGACGTGAAAGAGGAGGTAGAGACCATAGACGAGAAGATGATCTAGGAGGTGTGAAAGTCCAGATACCTTCCTTCCAAGGGAGGAATGATCCTGAAACATATCTTGCATGGGAGATGAAAATAGAACAAATTTTCTCATGCCACAATTACAATGATGCAAAGAAAGTAAAGGTGGCTGCCCTTGAGTTCACCGATTATGCCTTAATTTGGTGGGATCAATTGCAAAAGGAGAGAAGAAGGTATGGAGAGCATCCTATCAACACTTGGGACGAAATGAAGACTTTGATGAGAAGGAGATTTGTGCCTTCCCACTACCATAGGGAATTGCACAACAAATTGCAAAGACTCACCCAAGGGAGTAGAAGTGTGGATGATTACTACAAGGAGATGGAGGTGGCTTTGATTAGGGCCAATATTGTGGAAGATAGGGAAGCTACCATGGCTCGGTTTCTCCATGGCCTAAACCGAGACATTGGAGACATTGTGGAGTTACAACATTATGTGGAGCTTGACGACTTAGTGCATCAAGCAATGAAAATAGAGCAACAATTAAAGAGAAAGGGCGTTATGAAGAAATCATCTTCTCCAAACTACTCTTCAAGTTGGAAGGACAAGCCAAAGAAGGAGGGTTCTTCTTCAAATTCTAAGGAGGCAGCAAGCATTAAGAAGCCTATTCCTACTACCTCTTCTTCCACTTCTAAGAGTAGGGATATCAAGTGTTTTAGGTGTTTGGGAAAAGGTCATATTGCATCCGAATGCCTGAATAAGAAGACTATGGCGGTGAGGGATAATGGGAGTATCTCTAGTGAAGAAATTTCTTTTCATTCCTCTTCCTCAAGCGATGAAGAAAATGATGGAGCAGCCTATGCGCAAGATGGAGATCTCTTGGTGGTTAGGAGAGTATTGGGAAGTCAAGCCAAGGAGCATGAGGAGGACCAAAGAGAAAATATTTTTCATACCCGCTACCTTATTCAAGGAAAGACATGCTCTATGATCATTGATGGTGGAAGTTGCACCAATGTGGCAAGCACTAGGTTGGTCACCAAACTCAACCTCAAGACTACACCACATGCAAGACCATATAAACTCCAATGGCTAAGTAATAGTGGTGAATTGGTAGTGAACCAGCAAGTGTTGATTAATTTCTCCATTGGCAAATATGAAGATCAAGTTCTATGTGATATTGTGCCTATGGAGGCAAGCCACATTCTTCTTGGAAGACCTTGGCAGTTTGATAGGCGAGCTCACCATGATGGATTCTCCAACAAGGTCTCTTTTGTCCACAATTCTCGCAAAGTTACACTTGTACCATTATCACCTAGGGAGGTTTGTGAGGATCAAATAAAAATGAGAGAGAAAAGAGAAAAAGAAGAGCGAGAGCATAAGAAAAAGAAAGAGTGTGTGCAAAAGAAAATACTTGATTTTGAGGACAAAATTCAAAAGAAAATAAAGAATGAGGAAAAGAAAGAGAGAAAAATAGAAAATTTGTTTACAAGAGTAAGTGAGGTGAAGAAAGCTTATTTGACAAGGCAACTAATATTTCTTCTTTTGTGCAAGGAAACTTGCTTGGAATCTAATACTAACTCTTTGCCTAGTGAAGTTGTTGTTATTTTGTAGGATTTTGAAGATGTGTTCCCCAAGGAAGTACCTCACAGATTGCCACCAATGAGGGGAATTGAACACCAAATAGACCTTATTCCTGGCGCTTCTCTGTCCAATAGGCCAGCTTATAGGAGCAACCCTCAAGAAACAAAGGAGATACAAAATCAAGTGGAGGAGTTATTACAAAAAGGATGGGTTAGAGAAAGTTTAAGTCCTTGTGCTGTACCCGTAATTTTGGTGCCTAAAAAGGATGGAACATGGAGGATGTGCACTGACTGTAGAGCCATCAACAACATCACAATTCGGTATAGACATCCAATCCCTAGACTTGATGATTTGCTTGATAAATTGCATGGTGCTTGCTTCTTTTCTAAAATTGATTTAAAAAGTGGGTACCATCAAATTAGGATAAGGGAAGGGGATGAATGGAAAACAGCTTTCAAAACCAAATATGGATTGTATGAATGGTTGGTAATACCTTTTGGGTTAACTAATGCACCAAGCACTTTTATGAGGCTTATGAACCATGTCTTACGAGAATTTCTTGGAAAATTTGTGATAGTATACTTCGATGATATTTTGGTATATTCCAAGAGTTTTGTTGAGCATATTGCACATCTCCAATCTGTCTTGCATGTCCTTAGAAAGGAAAAACTATATGCTAACTTAGAAAAGTGTTCTTTTTGCACTAATCATGTGGTTTTTCTTGGTTTTGTCATAAGTTCTAAAGGAGTGCAGGTTGACGAAGGGAAAGTTAAGGCCATTAGAGAATGGCCAACTCCTAAAACTGTGAGTGAGGTTAGGAGCTTCCATGGGTTGGCAAGTTTCTATAGGAGGTTTGTGAAGGATTTCAGCACAGTGGCAGCACCCCTAAATGAAATTGTTAAGAAAAATATGGGTTTTAGATGGGGAGAGAATCAAGAAAATGCATTTCAAACACTTAAGGATAAACTCACACATGCACCCATTCTTGCTTTACCTGATTTTTCCAAATCATTTGAAATTGAATGTGATGCATCTCATGTGGGTATTGGGGCTGTTTTACTTCAAGATGGTCATCCCATTGCATATTTTAGTGAGAAATTAAGTGGTGTCACCCTCAACTATTCCACTTATGACATAGAATTGTATGCCCTTATTAGAGCATTGCAAACATGGCAGCATTATCTTTTGCCTAAAGAATTTATCATTCATAGTGATCATGAATCTTTGAAGTATTTGAAAGGGCAAGGGAAGCTCAACAAAAGGCATGCCAAATGGGTTGAATTTCTTCAACAATTTCCTTATGTGATTAAGCATAAGCAAGGAAAGGTAAATGTTGTAGCAGATGCACTTTTAAGAATGTATAATTTGTTAGCTACACTTGAAACTAAATTGCTTGGCTTTGAATATATTAAGGAATTGCATGTACATGATAATGAGTTTTCCCAATTATATGCTGCATGTGAAAAGAAATCACAAAATGGGTTTGTTAGGCATGACAACTACTTGTTTAAGAATAACAGACTTTATGTGCCTAGAGGATCGATGCGTAAATTGCTAGTTAGGGAAGCACATGAGGGGGGTTTAATGGGACACTTTGGGGTTCAAAAGACCTTAGAAATGCTGCTTGAACATTTTCATTGGCCACACATGAAACACGATGTGCAGAAATTTTGTGCACGGTGCATTGTGTGTAGAAAAGCAAAATCTAAGACATTACCTCATGGACTTTACACGCCTTTACCTATTCCTAATTTTCCTTGGCCTGACTTGTCTATGGATTTTGTTTTAGGGCTACCACGTACTCAAAAAGGTAAGGACTCCATTTTTGTGGTAGTTGATAGATTCTCCAAGATGGCACACTTCATACCTTGCCACAAGGAGGATGATGCAACTCATGTGGCAGATTTGTTTTTTAAAGAGGTGGTAAGACTTCATGGCATGCCTAGGAGCATTGTTTCAGATCGTGACACCAAATTTTTAAGTCATTTTTGGAAGACCTTATGGAACAAGCTGGGAACAAAGCTTCTTTTCTCCACCACATGCCACCCACAAACTTACGGCCAGACTGAGGTGGTAAATAGGACACTTTCTACTCTTCTTAGAGCAATTATTAAGAAGAACATTAAGTCTTGGGAAGAATGTTTACCTCATGTTGAATTTGCTTATAATAGGGCGGTCCATTCTACTACTCAATTTTCTCCTTTTGAGATTGTTTATGGGTTCAATCCACTAACACCTCTTGATTTGCTTCCTTTACCTAACACTTCTTCTTTAGTTCACAAGGATGGCAAAACCAAGGCAGAATATGTGAAGAAGCTTCATGAGCAAGTTAAAGCTCAAATTGAGAAGAAAATGGAGCAAAATGCAAATCGAGCCAATAAAGGGAGAAAAAGAGTGGTCCTTGAACCCGGTGATTGGGTGTGGGTTCATATGGGGAAGGAACGGTTTCCTATCCAAAGGAAATCAAAGCTTCAACCAAGAGGAGATGGACCATTCCAAGTGTTGGAAAGAATTAATGACAATGCTTATAAAATTGATTTGCCCGATGAGTATGGTGTTAGTGCAACATTTAATGTGGGTGATTTGAGTCCTTTTGATGTAGGAGATGAAGACCTAAATTCGAGGACGAATTCACCTAAAGAAGGAGGGAATGATGTGAGCCAAGAAGAGACATTGAAGGGAATTGGGGGACCCATGACAAGGTCCAAGACTAAGAGAATGAAGCAAGCTTTGGAAGGCTTAATAATGAGACTCAAGGAAAAGGAGGATCAATGCACAATGGAGGCAACAACTAAGTGGATCACATTCCTTCAATTTGAAAGTGAAATTGGACCAACATGAGGACCATTTTCGTGTGCATGCATGGGGAGGTTTTTCTAAAGTGACTTTTGATGTCCTTTGTGTGTTTTTAATGCATTTTTGAGAGTTCCTAAGCTAGTATAACAAATACCATACATGCATGGTTGCATTAAGCTAGTATTAGGGATTAGTGGTTGCATTAGTGGATAATAAAACCCATGCATGCAAGCATGATATTTATTGCATAATTAGTGCATAGGAGATCTTAAGGGATGTTAAATAGGAGAACTCTTGTATGTCAAATCATGTAAGTTTGAATGAAAATTTGAGTTTCTCTTTTGTGAGAGCTTCCTTCTTGTTCTTAGGCAAAGAACTAATTTCGATCTTATCAAGGCAACTTGTGGCGATCAAAACTCCATGACTTATCACTCACCTTCTCATCTTGCTTGAGTGTGGCGTCAATACCCTTCCCCAAGCTGAATTTCAAGGCGATCCATTTACAAGGTTTCTTTATCATTAAATGTCACTCAACTCGGACTAATGTCTCATTCACATCATACTCTATTATTTACATCCACTACTTTATGTTAAAATAAAAAGAATTAATATATTTTCATAATAGTATGATATGGTCCACTTTGGACCTAAACCCTCATGAATTTATTTTTAGGTTCTACCCAAAATATCTCATACTAATGGAGACATCTTTCATCTTATAAACTTATGATCTTTTCCATATATTTCAACGTGGTACTTTGATTATATTTCCAATAATTCTCTCCTCAAACGAAATATCATCATTATTATCATGGTTCAGGGTCTTCCCTCAAGCATCCAATCACTATTGACCTGCTCTTAGCCTCCCCTCAAGTATCTAGTCAATCGAGGTCACTCCTCTCGTCTAAGACTTTTTCACCACCTAGGGTTAACTACCTAGGATTTTCATCAAGCATCTGACTACCTTTGACTTATTTTGACTTTTCATCATTTAGGATTCACTCCTCCGGGATTTTCGTCAAGCATCTGATCACCATTGACATGTTTAGACTTTTCTCTTAGAGTTCACTTCTCTTGGAGCCCCACCTCCTTCGTTCAAAAGCACTATTTCACCCATATGACTTGATTTGGACTATGACTCTAATACCACTTATTAAAATAAAGAATTTACATATCTCAGTAGTATAATATTATCCACTTTAAGCCTAAGTCTTTATGGATTTATTTTTGGACTCTATCTCAAAAAACATTGTATCAATGAAAATATCTTTCATGTTATAAACTTATCATCTTTTTTATATATTTCTAATATAACACTTTGATTTGATTGTATTCCCAATACTTTATTCCTTTAGCATTTTTTTCAATAATATGCTTAACTATTATAGTACGAAACCTTGTGTCCCCACGGGAATATCTAATTGACTAGAGGATGACAGACTTACTATAATGAGATTACGGATCAATTCCTGACAGACGCATACCATCGGAGAAAAAACTCCTCTCATCTCCTATCCACTTAAATGGTTAGTTATAAACGGATTCTATAATTTATCTCCTGTTACATAATCTGGGATTAAACTATGAGTAATATTTGAGATGAATATAATCATCTATAATATAAAAGTGAAAGTAGTTAATTTATAAGTCTTCGAACATTCCTCCATTAATGTTTTATGCTTAAAAAAAAAACCTCAGTAAATTATGTAATAACAAGAAGAATACAACTACCTTTCTTCCTGTCATTTGTCTCTTGGACCATTTCTTTCCAGAAATCTTGTTGATACAAATTTGTATATGGGTCTATTTCTGTCATTTACAAAATCCTAATTTCACCCCAAAAAAAAATCTAAAATATTATAAATTGATGTAAGGTTGTTGAAATTAGAATGATCTGACATTTAATTAATCAAAACCCAGGGATGAAATTATGATGTTGATTGTTTATGATCTCTTTCACAGAGTTGACTCGACCCATTTGCAAAATAAAATAGTCCACGTACAAATATTACATTAACCAATAGTCAAGGAAATTACAACGACTTTAAGATAGAAACACAAATAATAAACTAATTAATTACAAACCCTACCAACAAACAACATATATAATATATGTTGACTTTTACAAATCCAAATTGCATGCAACTTCTACGTACTGAAACTACTCTTTCTACTGTCTCTCAAATCCCATGCAACTTCTTCAATGTCCTCCTTTAATTTATTACTTGCATTCCCTTTATATCTCCTGTAGTTATGTGAGCGGGAGCGGGAGCAGGAGCAGGAGTAGGAGCGGGAGCGGGAGCGGAGGGGAGGGGTTGGGAGGGGGAGGGGGAGGGGGAGGGGAGAGGGTGGCAGGGGGAGGGGGTTTGATTATAGATTCTTAACTGATTATATGTTAAGAGTCTCCATTCTCTCCAATTGCCACATATGGTTTTGATATGAAAGAGTTTATTGACTTTAATGACTCGATCTTGACTAATATCAACTGCATAGTCTTTGATTATTTGCTGATATTCAGCTTCTAAATCAAAAGTATTACTCATGATAGATACTTTGATTTAGGTGTTGAATTCGCAACCAATGAATTCACTTTATCAGCGGCTCTGATGGCATTTAATTTGGTCCACGACGATCTTGTTCTGATATCACGGTGATCTATCCCGAAGCTCTGTTCATTATATTTCAACATAATATAGTAGTAGTTAAAGAAAAACAAGCTAGTAGAGAAGTACTTAACTGTTCTCTGAATACATACTTAAAAGCTGACTTACTTGTAGGATGAGATTTGATGATCTGTGGATCCTTTTGGGATTGTTGGGGCTACTCCTTTCTCTGGATATTTGCCTTCTTTTATAGCCGAGAGGCCGAGATTCAATTATTGGAGTCTTACGTAAGTGCTTACGTTTTGTTCCCTTGATGAATGAAGTCATCACCAATTCGTTGGCTGACGTCAAAAAGAAAATTGAGGATGTCAATTCGTATGTATCGGATCAGATTGGATCGGGTAGAATTTTTTTAACCAAATCCGAATCGGATCTGAACTTAAATTTAACCCGAAACTTTTAAATTCAAATCCGAATCCGATCAACTTAAACCCGACCCAGAAAATCCGAAAATTCAATTCAAAACGACTTTATTTATTTTTACTATTTTTTCTATAATTCTTTACTTTTATCCCAATACGACATCATTACCATACTAACATTGATATTAATATATATTAAAATATCTTAATTTTCAAAATAAAATTCGATTTAATCATAAAAATCGAATAAACTCTATATTTGGATCAATCTGGGTAAACCCGAACCCGATTTGACCCAACTCGAAAATTTTCAACCTAAATCCGACCAAATCCAAAAATGTCTAATCCGAATCTGATTTTTTTCGAATCGATTCGAATTGGATTGTCGAATCAAATTCATTTTTACACTCTTAAAGAACACATAATTTCAAAATTGATTTCTAAGACAGAAATAAAATTGATTTTATATTTATATTATTTTAATAAAATATAATATTTTAAAAAACTTAAGACAGAATTTGAAATATAATTTGAATTAGTATGACTTTCTTTGAAAAAATCAGTTTAAAATATAATGAAATTTTAAGGTAAAAAAATTATTTTAAATTTATATAAATTAGAGATAAAATTACTATGAAATATAATAAAATTGTACTATTTTTTTAAAAAAATATCATTTAAAATATAATATAATTTTTTAGACAAAAAAAATGGTCAATAAATTAAGAAAATTAGAGACCTAATTGATACAAATTTATAATTTTATTTTAATATTAATAAAATATATAAATTTTTAAAAAAGTACTATTGTAAAATATATAGAGGGAAAATTATATATGAATTAAAAATATATAAATTTATATTATTTTTATCAAAAAAAAATTTGAGTTTAATGAATTTTTATATATTTTTTAATATTAAGTTGTAAAATGATTCCACTTATTGTAAAGTATAATAAAACGAAAACTATAATTTAACATCAAATTCATCGTACATTTGATTTTTTTTTTTTTCTTTTTCATATATGCATTTCCTTACTTCAGCATTGACTCATTTATTTAAGGTGCGTTTGGTTCAAGTTATAACATATAACCTTAGGTATGTGATTACCAAGTAATCAAATAACCAAAGTTATAAGAAATGAAACATAATCATTGGTTGTTTGATTCAATATAGATAATCCAGTAAAATCTCATTTGTTTGGATGTTTTAGTACATAACCTAATGTGATATTTTATCATATTATCCTTGATTTAATAATGATAATATTATATTATTAAAAGTTATATATATATATATATATATAAAACTTTTTTTTTATTATTTTATGTGTTTTTATTTTTAGATAGTTTTAATTATATATATATATATATGTATTTATGTAAAAGGTATTAATGCTCGGATAATACATGATATTGAATAAAATTGGATTCAGTTATTTTATTTTATTTTTTCAGTTATTTAATAATATTAGATAGTGATAAAAAAAAAGAGGTAGAGATTAAAAGAATGAGAAACATAAAAAAAAAATATTGATTAAAAATAATTTGTTGACCGTAAAGGGATGGTAAATTAGGAGGAGAAAAAAAAGTCGCACGAGAAAGACATAAAAATAAAATTAAAGAAATGAGTGGAAAAGAAAAAAAATTCAACAAATTTTAACACACGTTTCACTAAAATCATGTTTATTTATCAGTGAATGCTAAGGTGTTGGATTGGGCACCAAGGTTATGTACATTTGATCTGGTCGATTAGATCAGGAATAAAAGCTAATAAGTAACAAATAAAACCTTATGAAAAATAGACAATGTAAACAAACGCAATTTTATGACAAAGCGAGCACTTTTTTTGGTAATTCCATGGTTTCTGAATTTTAATTCACAGGTAAACAAAAGGAAAGAGCAAGAAAGAATTCAACCAGCTAGCTTTAGTTCAGAATGGATGGAAACAGTTCCTGTGAAGAAGGGATACATCAACACCTGGGCGATAACCTTAACAGATTCAATCAGCTTTCCTGCCTCGACTGCTTTTCGAGCAACAAAATCAGCAATGTTCGCACCAAAACTCACACGAAGAAGAACACACCTGTTCCAAAAATATCAGGCAAACCTTAGGTCAACTTATGTAAATTGATACCAATAACACAAGCTGTAAATGGAACCAAAAACAATGAAAAATTTGTAATTATGATGACGACCAACAGATGAATTCAGGCACATGATAGCAAAGACAATCATCATAAAAATTAAAGTGGACCCAGAACTTCAAAGTGGTATACAGTGACTGCAGGTGAGCACCAGAAGCAACTCTAGAGAAAGCACCACAGACCACTATAGAATCTAAAATGTTTTAATTAGTGGACAATGATAACACAAAAATTAAGAAATCATAGACTAACAGAAAGATATTTAATCATAAGATTGAAGCGCATGTTCAATTCTTAACTTTTTCAGAACTCAGTGGTAACACATTACGGAAGAAAACATATGGAATGGCAGATAGGAAAAAAATGACGAAAATGGGGCAGTATGGTTAGGCATGGTGGTGAGTAAAAACAATAAACAATAATTAGTAACACGCCTTAAATTGGTTTCAGGTATGCCATTAATTTGACAAATCATTTAACTCACCCAATATCATGATTCTATCACCAAAAAGTTTTACCAAAATATTAATCCAATAATCATGAATCATTAAAGTATCAATTAGCTTATAATAACAAAACAATATGAATTGGACAAATATAGTTGAAAAGAGATTAGAAATTTAATTCCCTCAATGTTTGCTTATGAACACTTCAAAAAGAAAAAAATAATCCTAATTATTTCTCAACACCAAGATATTAAAGATCAAATATTAAAACTGTATCCTATAAATATTCATCCCAAACAAAATCATAGTAGAAGTATCTCTCAAGCACTATCAATTTCTTAAAGATATTAAAGATCTAGCTTGGAAATTCATCCAAGCTCCAATAAGAATGGCAAGGGACCAGAATGGTTGCCCAAACTGAAGAAATGTTAAGCACTATTAAAGTTCAATCCAATAACATCTAAGTTCAATAAAAAAAAAGATTCATCCAAGTTGAATCCAAATAAAAAGATACATCCAAGTTCAATCCAAAGTATATCAAAACATAAGTACCAAGAACCTAATTCAAATATTTAATTTATTTTGGATGGATCTCATTAAGCTACTTTAGCACATAATTTCTTCTATACGAGCCATATCAGCCTATCATGTAAATAGGACAATGAACCAAACAGTAAATTAACATGGTGGAAAATCCCAACTTCTAATAAAACTGAAAAACTAATAATACTGAATAGAAACCTACAAATTTTGTTTCGAACAAGAATTCTATTTGCAAGTTGGACTTACAATAGGACATTAATCATTTTTGCAAGTTAAACCAAACATTAAACTAGCACGATAGAAAAATCAAAAATATGAGGTAGAACAAGAGAGTTAAAATTCAAACAAAACTAATAATACAAAACATAAACCTCTCTATTAGTTTTTGGCTTTCAAAACTAATATCATACAAAATTGTTGAAACGGACAGATAAGATGATGAATAATAGTTTTAAATATAATAAAACATAATGCAAACTTATCATGAATGAGCGCCATTTGAAATTTAATGTAAAATGATCAATATTTGCTCTTTTTATTTATTTTCATACCATTTTGACTTTGTTGATCGAACAATCCTACTACGACAAATACAAATGTTTTGACCATTTAATCTCAATAATAATGGCAACTTTTGACAACTCATAACAATTTATCATTTAACATTATACATTACCCAACCCGTCAAATCTGTACAAAAGAAAACTTGCATTACCGAAGACAATATGTCAAATTAAAATATGCTTCATATGTCAATCTAGAAAAATTGGTTTAGTGAAATCATGTTAATTTCATGTAGCTAATTTTACAATTATATTTTAATTGTGAATGATCTTTGTTCACCTTTTGTTGATCAACTAAGGAAGCACAATGATCTGAGTTTTCCATTTTTCCTTGGATGAAGTACCATGAAGCTAGCAAACCTACTTTAAGATGTCTCTCCATGCAAACGCAGGTTGAAGATCATACCTTTTTCAAGAAGAGGAGTGGGGAATGTTCGCGACTGGGACGCCTTTCGAGGGGGAAGCCGCTAGCTCTTCGTGAAGGGGGAAAAGAGTTCGCGACTTCGCGACAGGGAAGAACGCTGCTAGTTCACCGCAAGATCGCCGCAAGGAGGATCGCCGCAAGGAGGTTCGCCGCATGGAGGATCGCTGCAAGGAGGATTTCCGCGCTATGGTTTCTGTGAGTCGGGAACACGCGAACACGGGGTGGGTGGTTTTCGCTTGGGTTTTCTAGCGTTGGTGGCAGATTGATATTTGGTAAACTTGTAGGGTTATTTTTGTCACAATGGGTAAAAATTAGAGGCTACTTTTGTCTACAAAAATCGTTAACCTCAGAATCAAGAAAAAACTCGCTTTTCTGAGATTTTCCGATTCCGGTTTGGATGCCCAAATTGCTAGCGTGTCAAATTACCTAAACTAAACAAAGGTTTTATTGATAACCTTGGATAGATAACCAACGCTATAATTTGAGATAGTATGACTTTTCTTTGAAAAAATCTGTTTAAAATATAATGAAATTTTAAGGTAAAAAAATATTTCAAATTTATATAAATTAGAGATAAAATTACTATGAAATATAATAAAATTGTACCATTTTTCTTGTTAAAAATATCATTTAAAATATAATAAAATTTTTTAGACAAAAAATCGGTCAATAAATTAATAAAATTAGAGACCTAATTGATACAAATTTATAATTTTATTTTAATATTAATAAAATATATAAAATTTTAAAATATTGTAAAATATATAGAGGGAAAATTATATATGAATTAAAAATATATAAATTTATGTTATTTTTATCAAAAAAATTGAGTTTAATGAATTTTTATATATTTTTTAATATTAATTTGTAAAATGATTCCACTTATTGTAAAGTATAATAAAACGAAAAATATAATTTAACATCAAATTCATAATACATTTGATTTTTTTATCTTGTTCATGCATGCATTTCCCTACTTAGCATTGACTCATCTCTGTTTACTCTAAGTGTGCTGTCAAAGCCTGCTCTGTCTTCCTCTCCGATCTATTCAATGCCGCCAGGGGCGACTGCAACAGATGACAAGCTTGGGTTGTAGCCCAGGCCTGATTTGGCCCATTCTCTACTAAGTAGTATAGTAAACAAAAATTATTATGGGCAGGCCTGATTCATTAACCTACCTGCCACCCCTTACATCCATGATCTGCCTATGTTGGCACGACGAGGTACATCGGCTATACACAAGATCTCCTATTTTCCCCCTTCAATCATCCTCTTTTCCCCCTTCGATCTCCTCTTTTCCCATACGCGACAGCTCCTCTGTTCTTCGCACGATGACACATTTCTTTCTCACATCGCAAGCCGCCGCTCGCACAAGATCTGCTGTGTTTTCCAGCAACGAGACGAATCCACCATTCATCTTTTGGGTTTGTGTATGACCTAATCCTCTAATGTTTCTCCCTCTTTGTCTAACAATTATGATAAGAGTTCTATGATAGAATTCTAGGTTTTCCATATCTTATTTCTATTTTGTTTTTTTTGTCTAGTATTAAGAATGGTAATATGGTATATATTTTAGTATTTGAGTAGTATTATACAGAAAAATTATGTAAACTTTAGAGGGCTATTAGGCGAACCTTCAGGAATTCTACCTAGTCCTATAAATATCAAATTACCCATATTATATAATAAATAATGATCAAGGCTAATTCCTAATAACTGTTATATCTCATGCAGGTACTGGATATTCTAAAACTAAGCTTGTTTCACTCAGAAATTCAAATGAAATTATCAAATTGACACTGTGAGTTTCGAAGTTTTTCCAGTATTCTCATCTGATTTAGGAATTAGGACATCACTTCTAAATTAATAAGCATGGTTAGAGATTGTTTCTGTATGTGGGTAATATAAATCTATAGATTATGTTTAATTGTTTATTCCTAATTAGATGAATATATGTAGAATTTAGAATTAATGATGTATGACTATTTAGTATTTACAAAATTATTAAAATGTTTGGTTGAAGTTTCCATCTTCTTAAAATTGTATTAGTTATTTCTAGTTTTGTTTGAGATTATGTAATTATTAACAATATAATTAGTTTGCTTAATAGGGGTTATTTTTGCAGATTGAAAATGGAAAATCATAACCTGTTATGAAAAAGGGGAAAACTTTATATCTTTTTTTCAAAAAAAAAAGACCAATATGAAAGTCCCTCAATTCCTAATGATGCCCCCCCCCTTTTGTAGCACATCTTCTGAATTCATATAGTCTTCACCATCTAATTCTGTCACAGAACTATCTATTTCTATTGAACGTGATATGGGACAGAGGAAACAAATATGTGAATATCCAATAAATGAACGAGATCAAGTTCAACGAGCTTACCTAAATGTTGGAGCATATCAACCGAAACTTTTGACATATCAACGAACACAATTTGGTAAGCAACCACGTATATTCCAAGAACATTGGTATAACAAGTTTTGATGGTTGGAATGCTCTTCTTCAACTGATAAGGCATAATGCTTTTATTGCTTTCTTTTTCTTACCGATCCTACTCAACCAGATCTTTCATCATTGGCCATCGATGGATTTAACAGTTGGAAGAGGGTATGTAATGAAGATAAATGTGCATTTCTTACTCATATTGGTACCTCATCTTCAACACATCATAATACATCTTAGATAAAGGTCGAAGGTTTCATGAAACCATCTCAGCATATTGACAAAGTAAAGCTTGTTGTATCAAGTAAGGAAGTTCAAAAAAATCATTTGTGTCTTAAAACCACAATTACAAGTGTTCGGTTGCTTGCACTTAAAGGTTGTTCTTTCAGGGGGCATAATGAATCATCTAAGTAATTGAATCGAGGGAATTTTCTTGAAATGTTGGATGCTTTTGAACGTCTTAATAAAGAAGTTGGGGATGTATTGAGTAGTATTGTAAGAAATAATATATGTTGGTACCCCAAGGTAATTTTGATGTGATTAAATAAGTTAGGTTAGGTCCTGTTGTGTTTAACCATATATCTAAGTGTGCAGGAACTTATAAGTACTGGAAATCGATCAAAAGACCCAGCTAGCGAGAAGGACGACATGGGAGAGAGCCGACGGGCTTGGTGCGTTTGAGCGACGAGGTGCTGCGGAAGAGTACACCGGCAGACGTGAAGGAAGCGTTTAGTGTTTCCATGGGGCGAAAAGCCAGAGTGAAAGATTGCTAAGGTCGCCTTGATAATTGTGTCAAGATGAGATCATTTATGTAATGATCAAAGTAAATGAACTCACCATTTGCTTAAGGCTAGAACGGAATTTATATGTTGAATTCTGGATTAGACATTAGGTATGTCTAGATCGAAATCTGTACGATGTTAAATTTTAAAAAAAACATGCGCTCTTTTTAGTAAAGAGAATAACATCGTAACATGTGATTCATACCACATATGCTATAGCGACAAAAAGAGTAGTAAGAGAATGGATCCCTGCTTTTCTACTATGTGAGACCCTTGAGATTAAGTTAATCTTAATCTTATCCTAAGTGACTATTTAACTGTCTACTTGAAGTTCTGTTCTTCTGCTACTTTAGTATGTTTCCTATTGGCTATGGATGATTCGGTCTATGGAGCATAACTAGGAAAGTGACTGATTATAATGAATAGATTCTAGCTAAAAAAGAAGATTAAGATTAATTTACCTATGTGGCATTCATTCACTAGTATCGGTTACATTTTTAGTTCAGTACATAAAATGTGATTGTGAATAATTGTATTGATTAGAGATGTTGAACATACTCTTGACATAATAGTCATTATGAAGAATTAGAAATGTTCATATTGATGTAAATAATTTAATCTGGAGTAAAGACAAGTTTTGATATCTCTGATTAGTTCTATAGAGCAAACGATTGCTCAGTGTGCTTGCTATCGCACGAACCATTTTTCATAATATATGAAATAGATGTTCTTATTTGGTCTTTGTGACTAATTAATTGATGCTCTGGTCTTTGTGACCTGATCATCATAAAGTCTATATGACTTATTTGGTCTTTGTGACCAATTAATATTTTGCTTTTGCCTTGTGACATGATCATCTTATAGTCTATGTGGCTTACATGGTCTTTGTGACCATATAACCTTTATGGATTGACTTGGACGAGTGGAAGATATTGGACGTTGAGGAGATGAAGGGGCGTCACTTCCCTTTCTTCTCCCTCATTGCTGCAAACATCAAAGAGATGAAGGGGCATCCCTTCCCCTTTGTTTTCCTCACTCAGCTTATATAATGATGCATCCACGAACAATCGAAAGGGGAAGAGGGTGATCAGTGTGTGCACAATGGAGGTGACGACGGCAAAGGAGAACATCCGGACGAAAGGGATTTGGCTCATGAAACTCGAAAGGCTTTCCAGTTTTATTCGTGATCGCTCTTCCAACGTAAAGTAGTAACCAAGTTCGTCTCGGGAGATCACTGTGAGTTATTACATGTTTTAATCTTGTGATTCATGCATATTATGACAACACTATCACGAATATCTAACGAACGAAGAATTATATGGTAGAGAGAAAGAAGACAAATTGAAGGAATCAAGGTAGAAGAATCTCTTCTCTTTGAAATCTCTCTTTACATAAGAACAACTCTTCTTGAAATCTTTTTCTCAAGAATGCTCAATATCTCAACAACTTGCTTGAGAATACACTCTTGCTAGCTCAAGCTCAACCTTTCTTATATGGGGAGCTTTTTCTCGAGTTACAAGTAAACTTTCTTGAATAACAAGAAATCCATGTGGCTTGATGCAAGCTTTTTTTAACAACAAAAAACACATGTGGCTTGAACAACAAACAAGGAAGAAGGAAACCTTCTTGAGCAACTAGTCAAGATTTGAGTAACAAGTTTTAGCGATTTCTTAAGCAACAATTTTTCGTAATTTCTTGAGCAACAAGTCTTAATCAACGACTTGAGAAACAAGTCTTCTTGATTTCTTGAGCACCAAATCTTCATCAAAGACTTGAGCAATAAAGAGATGTGTAAAAAATACTAGCTAGTCCTCGTGCAACTGATCAGTCCACTACGATCAGTAGTATTCACACATCAATGAGTTAGTGTAATCCAGACCTTGGATTTCCACATCAACAACTATGTCCTAGTTTAAATGTCACTCAACTCGGACTAATGTCTCATTCACATCATACTCTATTATTTCCATCCACTACTTTATGTTAAAATAAAAAGAATTCACATATTTTCATAATAGTATGATATGGTCCACTTTGGGCCTAAATCTTCTTAGATTTATTTTTAGGTTCTACCCAAAAGATCTCATACTAATGGAGATATCTTTCATCTTATAAACTCGTGATCTTTTCCATATATTTCAATGTGGTACTTTGATTATATTTCCAATAATCCTCCCCTCAAACAAAATATCATCATTATTATCATGGTCCGGGGTCTTCTCTCAAGCATCCAATCACTATTGTCCTGCTCTTAGCCTTCCCTCAAGTTGTTGTTCCCAGTGGTTATTTTAATGTGATCAACCAAGTTAGGTTATGTTCTGTTTGTTATCAATCCCTGTGTCTAAGTGTGCAGGAGCTTAGGAACACAGGAAGTCGAGTGGAAGACGCAGTTAGTGAGAAGGACGACACGGGGAGGGAGCCAACTAGCTCGTGCATCCGAAGGACGAAAGAGCTGCAGAAGAGTACATCGGTGGACGAAAAGAAGATGCACGACATTCGAGGGACAAGAAGCTGGGACGGAAGCTTGCTCGAGAAGAAGGTCATAAATTGGGTTTGGGTGAGCCCTATTTTGGTTGGCCGCAATCACCCAAGCAATTGGAACTTTGGAAGCTAAAGAGAAGATGAAGAAAAGTTGGAAAAGCAGCTGGAGGCACCCTCAAAAGTAGTTGGAGGCGCCTCTGCCCTCATCAGCTTGAGGGAGCCCTCAATGTTGTTGAGGGCGCCCTCAACTGGGCCAATTTGGTCGTTGGCAAGCAGATAAAGTCTTATCCGCTTAACCCCTTGGAAGCACCCTCAACCCCTTTGTAGGCACCCTCAAGACTCGACATAAGATTTCCAAGAGCTATATAAAGACCCCTGGAGCTAGGAATTAATCAATCAACTCTTGAACTAATTTCCTAGCAACTCTTGAGCTCTTTAAGTGTGTAAAAGGTTTCTCCGCCTTTAGAGAAGGAGGTTCTTAGTGTGCTGTTCAATCGCCTTGGATTAACAATCATCTAAGTTGTAACCAAGTCAAATTGCTGAGTCTTTTCTCTTACTTTGTATTTCTGTTTTATTTTATTATTGTTGCTATTTTAGAGTTGAAAGCTTGAGGAGGGTATTTTTTATTTTTAAGGCAATTCGCCCCTCCCCTCATGTCGGCCCCGCTGCACCAACAAGTGGTATCAGAGTCAGACCGCCTCAGAAAGACTAACCGCCGACTAAAGCATAAAGATCAAGACGATGGCCGGTGCAAATATTCATCCCCCGAAATTCGACGGAGACTTCGCTACACGAAAACGCCGAATGGAGGTATTTTTTAAAACATATTTTGATATTCTTTTAACAATGAAATATGGTTTTACAGTTCCAAAAGATAAAGAAGAATATCAGTGGACAAAGAAGGAGCAAGTCGTTTTCGTGGCCAACAGAAAGGCCAAGTTCCATCTGCTTAGCGTTTTGCAGCCCCAGTAGGTAAGTTGGATCAGAAGCTATAACTCCGCTAAAGACCTTTGGGGAAAATTCCTGGAGCTCCAAGAAGGCACTTTAGAAGCGAAGTTAGCAAGGCAGGGCATCCTCCGAACTCAGCTGACAAATCTCCGGATGAACAATAGCGAAAAGGTAGCACAACTCCAAGCAAGAATAAAGGAGCTGATAACTCAATTGAACAACCTCGGAGAATCGGTAACAAACCGAGACTCGATCCGGTATGAGCTCAACGCCGTCCCAAGAACTCCAGAATGAGCGTACTTAGTAGATACATACTACATCTCTAAGGTCTTTGAGGTAAATACGTTAGAAAATTTATTTTCTACCTTCGAACTTCACGAATCTCAAATTGCAGAACCTAAACAAATAGAGAGGTCAAATCTCAATGTTGCCCTACAAGCCGAGATGGATGATCCCGACTCTGAAGCGTCAATCGACGAAACTGAAGCGGTGTTATTGGTTAGAAAGTTAAATAAGTTTTTAAGACAAATAAATTTAGATCTTAGTCGAGAAAATACCAACGCAACAAAAGGACCGTCTGTTGCTACAATTGCAATGACAAAGGGTACATCAAGGATGACTGCCAAAAATAAAGAAAAGGGACAAGGAAAAGTCTCAAAGACCGACGTCCTCTAAACACAAGAGTCTGAAGGCTATATGGGATGAATCATCATCCTCCGAATTTGAAGTCGAAGCCTATGCTGGACTTGCTCTAACAGCAATCCATCAAGAAGAAGATGAGACAAGCTCATAAATGAGCATAGATGAAGCGGGAGGATCATCAGAAGAAGAAAGCTGCGATGAAAGGGGAGCATCAGAAATTGAGGTAAGTAAGGTATATGCTCTAACTCCCAAGCAGTCCTTTCAGTTCATTAAAGTGCTTACTAAAGATTTAGTTAAATTAGAAAAGGAAAATGGCGAGTTAAAATTAAACTTAACAAAGACATGTCCTCTAGAAATGTAGGATAATCTAAAATTAGAGAATGAAAAATTGAAAAATTGAAAACTGATGCATGCTTTAAACTAAACAAATTTCAAAAATCAAAACTTAGAATTTATGGAAAGTTGAATTGGTACATTAGAAAACATCATGGATAACTCAGAAAAACTCTCAGAAATTATGTTCCCCCTAAGTTTTAGATTAATCTAGTATGAAGGAACATATACTGGGTTCCAAAATCTTTTCTAGATTAAATTTTTGTAAGTTAACGCTTTTAACAAGAAAAATTAAACAGCTAATTTCTTTATAAGACATTATCTAAGAAAGTGGTTGTTGCTCCAATAACCAAGAAGGCCTAGTGCCTTACCACTGTCTGGAAGTCAAAATATTGAAACAAAATATTTAATTAACTTACTCATAAAGCAGGAAAATAAAAATTAGATAATGCTTTAATAAGTTTTTTTAAACATTTTTGGAAATTTCTCAAAAATATTTTGTTTAAATTTCCTAGAGGTTAGAGTTGTTCTTAACTTAGAATTTATTTTGAAAAATTTCTACCCCGTTTTTTGCTGTGATCAAAGGGGGAGAGATAGGGAATAAGTTTAGGGGGAGTTTTAAAAGAGTTAATATTTTAAAAAAAATTACATAGTGTTTCAAATTCTTTATTGCAATCTTTATGCTTAAAGTGTTAGATTAGTAATTTCTTTAAATTACTACTTGTCTGTTTTTTCCCTAACTTGAACTTGGGTTGATGCACATCAAAAAGGGGGAGATTGTTGTTCCCCCATGATTGTTTTGATGTAATCAACCAAGTTAGGTTAGGTCATGTTTGTTATTGATCCCTGTGTCTAAGTGTGCAGGAGCTTAGGAGCGCAGGAAGTCAAGTGGAAGACGCAGCTAGCGAGAAGGACGACACGGGAAGGGATCCGATGGGCTCGGTGCGTCCGAAGGACGAAAGAGCTGCGAAAGAGTACACCGGTGGAAGAGAAGAACGTGCACTACGTTCGAGGGATGAGAACCCGGGATGGAAGCTTGCTTGAAGAGAAGGCCGAAAATTGGGTTCGGGTGAGCCCTATTACGGTTCGCCGCAATCACCCAAGCAGTCGAAACTTCGAAAGCTAAAGAGAAGATGAAGAAATGTTGGAAAAGCAGCTAGAGGCAACCTCAACAGTCTTTGGAGGCGCCTCTGCCCTCAACAGCATTGAGGGTGCCCTCAATGCACTTGAGGACACCCTCAACTGGGTCAATTTGGCCGTTGGCAAGCGGATAAAGTTTTATCAGCTTATCCCCTTGGAGGCGCCCTCAACCCCTTTGGAGACACCCTCAAGCCTCGAGATAGGATTTCCAGGAGCTATATAAAGGCACATGGAGCTAGGAATTACTCAATCAACTCTTGTAGTAATTTCCTAGCAACTCTTGAGCTCTTTAAGTGTGTAAAAGGCTTCTCCGCTTTCATAGAAAGAGATTCTTAGTGTGCTTGCTATTCTACCGCCTTGGATTAACAACCATCTAGGTTGTAACCAAGTCAAATTGATGAGTCTTTTCTCTTACTTTGTATTTCTGTTTTATTTTATTATTTTTTTATTTTAGAATTGAAAACATAAGGAGAGTATTTTTTTTATTTTTCAATCAATTCACCCCTCCCCTCTTGTCGGCCTCGCTGTAGCAACACAAGTATTTGGTCAATCGAGGTCACTCCTCTCCTCTAAGGCTTTTTCGAGAGCAGATATCCTGGACTACTTTTTAGTGGTCTAGGGGATGGACCACTCATATTCGCGATCACGATCCGGCCGCAATTGGTTGCGATCCCTTCCTAGGTTCACCGTCCCCACCAGGTTATAGTATGGTTCGAAGCAAGCGGTCGGAGGACGCCCGGTGGTCAGCCTCGGTCGGTGCCCAGCAATCTGACCACTTGGCCACCACCAGTGGCCTCCGAGCAGCCTCCAGCTGCTCACTCCGAACCAAACTATAATCTGGTGGGGACAATGAACCCAGGAATGGATCGCAACCAATTGCGGCCGAATCACGGCCACAATTCGGCCGCAAATATGAGTGGTCCATCCCCTGGACCCCAAAAAGTTATCCAGGAGATCCTGCCTCGACTTTTTCACCACATAGGGTTAATTACCTAGGATTTTCATCAAGCATCTTACTACCTTTTGACTTAATTGGACTTTTCATCATTTAGAATTCACTCCTCCGGGATTTTCGTCAAGCATCTGATCACCATTGACTTGTTTGGACATTTCTCTTAGAGTTCACTTCTCTTGAAGCCCCACCTCCTTCGTTCAAGGCTACTATTCCATCCATATGGCTTGATTTGGAATATGACTCTAATACCACTTGTTAAAACAAAGAATTTACATATCTCAATAGTATAATATTATCTACTTTAAGCCTAAGTCTTTATGGATTTATTTTTTGATTCTATATCAAAGAATATCATATCAATAAAAATATCCTTCATGTTATAAACTTATCATCTTTTTTATATATTTCTAATATAAAATTTTGATTTGATTGTATTCCCAATACTTTATTCCTTTAGCATTTTTTCAACAATATGCTTAACTATTATAGCACGAAACCTTGTGTCCCCACGGGAATATCTAATTGGCTAGAGGATGACAGACTTACTATAATGAGATTAGGGATCAATTTCTGACGGACGCATATCATCGGAGAAAAAAACTCCTCCCATCCCCTATCCACTTAGATGGTCAATTATAAATTGATTCTATAATTTATCTCCCGTTATGTAATCTAGGATTAAACTATGAGTAATATTTGAGATGAATATAATCATCTATAATATAAAAGTGAAAGTAGTTAATTTATAAGTCTTCGAACATTCCTCCATTAATATTTTATGCTTAAAAAAAACCTCAGTAAATTATGTAATAACAAGAAGAATACAACTACCTTTCTTCCTGTCATTTGTCTCTTGGACCAATTCTTTCCATAAATCTCGTTGATACAAATTTGTATATGGGTCTATTTCTGTCATTTGTAGCATCCTTATTTCACCCTAAGAAAAAATCTAAAATATTATAAATTGATGTAAGGTTGTTGAAATTAGAATGATCTGACATTTAATTAATCAAAACCCAGGGATGAAATTATGATGTTGACTGTTTATGATCTCTTTCACAGAGTTGACTCGACCCATTTGCAAAATAAAATAGTCCACGTACAAATATTACATTAACCAATAGTCAAGGAAATTACAACGACTTTATGATAGAAACACAAATAATAAACTAATTAATTAGAAACCCTACCAACAAACAACATATATAATATATGTTTACTTTTACAAATCCAAATTGCATGCAACTTCTACGTACTGAAACTACTCTTTCTACTGTCTCTCAAATCCCATGCAACTTCTTCAATGTCCTCCTTTAATTTATTACTTGCATTCCCTTTATATCTCCTGTAGTTATGTGAGCGGGAGCAGGAGCAGGAGCAGGAGCAGGAGCGGGAGCGGTGGGGAGGGGTTGGGAGGGGGAGGGGGAGGGGAGGGGGTGGCAGGGGGAGGGGGTTTGATTATAGATTCTTAACTGATTATATGTTAAGAGTCTCCATTCTCTCCAATTGCCACATATGGTTTTGATATGAAAGAGTTTATTGACTTTAATGACTCGATCTTGACTAATATCAAGTGCATAGTCTTTGATTATTTGCTGATATTCAGCTTCTAAATCAAAAGTATTACTCATGATAGATACTTTGATTTAGGTGTTGAATTCGCAACAAATGAATTCACTTTATCAGCGGCTCTGATGGCATTTAATTTGGTCCACGACGATCTTGTTCTGATATCACGGTGATCTATCCCGAAGCTCTGTTCATTATATTTCAACATAATATAGTAGTAGTTAAAGAAAAACAAGCTAGTAGAGAAGTACTTAACTGTTCTCTGAATACATACTTAAAAGCTGACTTACTTGTAGGATGAGATTTGATGATCTGTGGATCCTTTTGGGATTGTTGGGGCTACTCCTTTCTCTGGATATTTGCCTTCTTTTATAGCCGAGAGGCCGAGATACAATTATTGGAGTCTTACGTAAGTGCTTACGTTTTGTTCCCTTGATGAATGAAGTCATCACCAATTCGTTGGCTGACGTCAAAAAAAAATTGAGGATGCCAATTCGTATGTATTGGATCAGATTGGATCGGGTAGAATTTTTTTAACCAAATTCGAATCGGATCTGAACTTAAATTTAACCCGAAACTTTTAAATTCAAATCTGAATCCGACCAACTTAAATTCGACCCGGATAATCCGAAAATTCAATTCAAAACGACTTTATTTTTTTTATTATTTTTCCTATAATTCTTTACTTTTATCCCAATACTTCATCATTATCATACTAACATTGATATTAATATACATTAAAACATCTTAATTTTTAAAATAAAATTTAATTTAACCGTAAAAATCGAATAAACCCTATATTTGAATCAATCTGGGTAAACCCGAACCCGATTTGACCCAATTCGAAAATTTTCAACCCGAAAATGCTCTAACCCAAATCCGACCTAATCCAAAAATGTTCAATCCGAATCTGATTTTTTTCGAATCGATTCGAATTGGATTGTCAGATCAAATTCATTTTTACACTCCTAAAGAACACATAATTTCAAAATTGATTTCTACAATCGAAATAAAATTGATTTTATATTTATATTATTTTAATAAAATATAATATTTTAAAAAACTTAAGACAGAATTTGAAATATAATTTGAATTAGTATGACTTTCTCTGAAAAAATCAGTTTAAAATATAATGAAATTTTAAGGTAAAAAAATTATTTTAAATTTATATAAATTAGAGATAAAATTACTATGAAATATAATTAAATTGTACTATTTTTTTAAAAAATATCATTTAAAATATAATAAAAAATTATAGAAGAAAAAAATATCAATAAATTAAGAAAATTAGAGACCTAATTGATACAAATTTATAATTTTATTTTAATATTAATAAAATATATAAATTTTTAAAAACGTACTATTGTAAAATATATAGAGGGAAAATTATATATGAATTAAAAATATATAAATTTATATTATTTTTATCAAAAAAAATTTGAGATTAATGAATTTTTATATATTTTTTACTATTAAGATGTAAAATGATTCCACTTATTGTAAAGTATAATAAAACGTAAAATATAATTTAACATCAAATTCAACGTACATTTGATTTTTTTTTCTTTTTCATATATGCATTTCCCTACTTCAGCATTGACTCATCTATTTAAGGTGCATTTGGTTCAAATTATAATATATAATTGTGATATTTTACCATATATATATATATATATATATATAACTAATTTTTTTATTATTTTATGTGTTTTTATTTTTAGATAGTTTTAATTATATATATAAGTTTTTATGTAAAAGGTATTAATGCTCGGATAATACATGATATTGAATAGAATTGGATTCAGTTTTTTTATTTTATTTTTTAGGTTATTTAATAATATTAGATAGTCATAAAAAAAAAGAGGTAGAGATTAAAAGAATGAGAAACATAAAAAAAAAATATTGATTAAAAATAATTTGTTGACCGTAAAGGGATGGTAAATTAGGAGGAGAAAAAAAAGTCGCACGAGAAAGACATAAAAATAAAATTAAAGAAATGAGTGGAAAAGAAAAAAAAATTCAACAAATTTTAACACACGTTTCACTAAAATCATGTTTATTTATCAGTGAATGCTAAGGTGTTGGATTCGGCACCAAGTTTATGTGCATTTGATCTGGTCGATTAGATCAGGAATAAAAGCAAATAAGTAACAAATAAAACCTTAGGAAAAATAGACAATGTAAACAAACGCAATTTTATGACAAAGCGAGCTCTCTTTTTTTGTTGGTGCAATATCCATCAGGTCAAGGTTGACCTGGTTGATCAAGCTTGGTCTTGGTTTGGGTTTCGATGTTTGACAATGCAAGGTTGAATGAAGAAGAGTCAAGTAGGTCAAGGATTGACCGGATACTTGACTGGGAAGTCCTAGTGAGTGAAGCTAGGCAGGAGGGAAATCCTGGTGAGTGAAGCCAGGTGAAAGACCTAGTGAGTGAAGCTAGGCAATTGGGAAGTCCTAGTGAGTGAAGCTAGGCAGAAGGAAATCCTGGTGAGTGAAGCCAGGTGAAAGACCTAGTGAGTGAAGCTAGACAATTGGGAAATTCTAGTGAGTGAAGCTAGGTAGAAGGAAAATCCTGGTGAGTGAAGCCAAGTGAAAGTCCTAGTGAGTGAAGCTAGGCAATTGGGAAAGTCCTGGTGAGTGAAGCTAGGCAATTGGGAAAGTCCTAGTGAGTGAAGCTAGGCAGAAGGAAAATCCTGGTGAGTGAAGCCAGGTGAAAGACCTAGTGAGTGAAGCTAGGCAATTGGGAAAGTCCTGGTGAGTGAAGCCAGGCAAGAGAAATCCAGATGGGTCAAGGTTGACCAGACATCTGGTGAGAGTCCAAGTAGGTCAAAGGCATTGACCGGATACTTGGCACGAGGAAAGGAAAACCAAGTAGGTCAAAGGAGTGACCGGATACTTGGCACAAAGAGAAAAGTCTAAGTGGGTCAAAGGGATTGACCGGACACTTGGTGGGAAGTTCTAGCAGGTCAAAGGAGTGACTAGATGCTAGGCATGATGTACCAATAGGTCAAGGTTGACCGGATGTTGGTTTGAGAGGCTAAGGACTTGGTTTTGGGCAAAAGCCAAGAGCTGGATCGATCAGTGGATCGATCCAGGAGCTGGATCAATCAATGGATCGATCCAGGCCTTTCCCAGCGAACAGAGAGCCTCTGGATCGATCCGTGGATCGATCCAGAGGTCCCAATCGATCAGCCAATCGATTGGGACGCTGCTGGTTCGCGCGATAACCGCTGGATCGATCGGTGGATTGATCCAGGCGTTTTCTCCAGAGCACAGAGGCGCTCTGGATCGATCCGTGGATCGATCCAAAGCCTCCCCGATCGATTGGGAGTTTTCAAATCGATCGGGATTCGACCGTTAGCGTCGATTTAAGCCGCAGGCGTTCATTTCCTTCGGAATCTCTTCACCGATTTATTCCAGATTCATCACAGCTCCTCCCCAGCACTCTCTAAGCTCCTCACCGCCAGTTCTTGAAGGTTCTTGGAGGTTCATCCAAGTCAAGAGGCGAGTTGCAACGAGAAGAAGAAGAAGCTAGGGTTTTTACTGCATCTCTTGTAAGCTTTTGCTTATTCTTTACTACCCTTTCTTCTACTTGTATTGAGAGTCTTGTAGGGCTTCTCCGCCTTCGGTAGTTACCGAAAAGGAGTGTTTATTAGTGGAGGTGTGTGTGTGTGCGTGGATCCTTGGACTAGTCACCTCTTGTGAGGTGGATACCAAGTAAAATCCTATTGTTAGCATTGTTGTAGTTTGTTCCTTTGTATTCCGCTGCGCATCACTTTGAAGAAACAAGCAACGAAGCACGACGAGCACACGCGAAGCTATTCACCCCCCCTCTAGCTACTTTTCGGTCCTAACAAGTGGTATCAGAGCGAGGCCGCTCTTCACCGGAATCATCGCCGGAAGGGTCAAGCATAACAAGAAGAGCTAGAGGGTGAAGAAGTTGAAGCAAAATTGTCAAAGTCAAAGAAATTCAAAAGCTCAACTTCTACAATGGAATTCCGAGATGGGCTCGGATTCGACACGAGGGTGGCTCCACCATACACTTCCACGAGCTTCGATTCTTAGAAATCAAGAATCGAAAATTTTCTTATGATGGAGATAGAGCAATGGTTTGCTCTTATGGAAGGCTTCAAGACTCCAACAAACTCAAAGGGCAAAGATCTCAAGAGGAGCAAGTGGAGCCAAGAGCAAGTCCAAAGGTGTGAGGCAAATGACAAAGTGACCAAGCTTTTGGTAAATTTATTGCCAAGCACCATCCTTTGCAAGATTGGAGAATTTGAAGATGCAAAGGAATTATGGAGTAAATTGGTCAAGCTTCATGAAGAGATCCCCTCCACTGTACAAGAGCAAGAAGAATCCAGAGAGGGTGACTCTTTGGAGCAAGACCAAGAGGAGGACTCCGAGGTTCAGAGATGCTCAACCTCCGAAGAAGAAGTCCAAGAAGAAGCTTCATTTTCAAGGGAGTGCAATGAAGAGAACAAGGAGGGAGCATACTCCTTGTTCAATGTACAAGATGATGAAGCCTCCACCTCTAGGATTGGGGGGAGTGTAGATCAATGAACCCGAAGCAAGAAGAGGCCTCCACATCCGGGTCAAGTGAAGAAGAAGAAGATGGTGCCACCTCCAAAATTCAAGAAATATCAAATGGAGGAGCAAGTGTCATCCCTACACAAGAAGGTATAAATGTTTCAATTAAAAATAAAAATCATATAATATGTTTTGAGTGTAGGGAAAGTGGGCACTACAAGAGCAAGTGTCCCAACTTGGCCAAGAAGAAGGGTCAAGTGACACAACAGGGCAAGGAGAAGCCCAAGGAGACCACCCCCGGGACAAAGAAGAGCAAGGAGTACATTGTGTGCTTCTTGTGTCAACAAAAAGGGCATTACCGAAGTCAATGCCCCAAGGGGAAGAAGATGGTCAAGGCTCAAGGAGGCACTAGTCAAGAGGGAGCCTCCAAGGTAAGGAAGAAGGTAACATTTATTGAGCCTACCCCTTTACGTTATGGTAAAAAGCATGATAGTTCTAATTTTTATCATTTTAATGCAATTTACCATAAGAATAGAAAGCATGAGGGCATTAAGGAAAAGCATGTGGCCCTACATGCCAAGACTACCCAACCTAAGGTTAGGAAGGTAGATAGACATTTGGGCAAGAACACTAAGGATAATAGATACAAGCTCAAGAATAAAAGTGCTCATGGATCAAATGAAAAATAAAATACTAAGGACTTAGTGAGGGAAAATCAAGTCTTGACCTCAAGACTTGATAAATTAGAAAAGACCCTAAAAAGATTGGAAAATATCCTATTAGGGCAAAATGAGCATAACCTAGGTTTAGGGGTACAAAAACCATCAAATGGCCATAGAGGTTTGGGATACAAACCCAAAGCAAAAAAGGATGTGTCTAGTTATCATAGAGTTCCATATAGTTATGGAACAAACCCTAAGTCTAGAGGTCAAGTCAAGGATACAAGGGAAGATATCCTTAGAAGTATCTTTGCAACCAAAGTGACTAAGACTTCTAAGAAGTCTAAGAAAGTCACTAACAAGGCCACAAGGGAGGCTATCCCTAGAGTTGACCTAGAAAATGTGACCAAGGCTTCTAAGAAGCCCAAAAAGGTCACTAGGAAGGTATCTAGGGAAGTTATCCCTAGTGAGTACCTAGAGCATCCAAGGAGCACCAATAGGTGTTGGGTTCCTAGGAGCATCTTCTCTACCCCATAGATGGGTTAGAGAGTGTCAACTCCGATTAGAAGGGTAGTTAACCCAACTTTGAGAAAATTGACACTCAAGGAGCATTTTCAAGGTTTTTGTTAACCTTTAAAAATGAAATGGAATTATTATTTACTCCTTGAAAGAGTAAAATGTGCCTAATGGTGGAAAAATTGATTTTATCTTAAAATGGCATAAATTGGGAAAATCTAGAGAAATACCAAGTTGGGATTTTGGTATTCTCTTAGAAATTTAAGACAATCCGGGCCCTGATTTATGTGATTACTCTTGAGGAAAAATGGAATATGCCAACATTTGAGGATATGCTTAATTTTTAAGTGGCATAAACAAATCAAGAGAAATAGAAATGTCAATTTAGGTTTTGGCATTTCTTTGAAGCATTTAGGGCAATCTAGGTTTAACGTTTTAAGTTAAAACAAGTGGTATATTTTGAGTTAGCTAAGTGGTTAAGGATACTTAGAAAGGTAATCTAGGTATATTTTATTTATGCTAAACCTTGCCATGATTGTTTGCCCATTATATGCCATGGCATCATGTTTTATTTTTTTTATTATGAAAAATCCAAAAATACCATGTCATGACATTCATATATCATGTAGTTATAGGAATCTTTCTTTTGAAAGCTATTTCATTTTGATGTATGCCATAACATTATCATGCATTGTGTTTAATTCCTTAAAAGCAAGGACAAATGGCATTTATCAACAAGTGTTTTCAACAAGTGTTGTCAACAAGTGGTATTAACAAGTAACATCCTAAGTGGATGTTCAATATCCACAAAATGCCTAGATAGATATGCATGATCCCTAGATTAGGGCAAAACCAAAATTTACATCTCACAAAGACCTATAAGATGACTTGTATGTATTTTTGTGCACAATAGATACAAGTGAGATGTTAGGATGATGAACAAAACTCAACATGTTGATTTAGTGCATTTCTTTGAGTTTTAAGTTCATCAAAACACATAGTTATGTGTTTTCCCATCATTGGGAAAGCTAATGTACAAGTCATGTGCATTAAGCCCAAGGAACATGGTGGGATATTGGTTGTGAAAATGTTTTTAAAATAATCTTGGAAAACCTTGGTGAAGGCTATCTTTTGATAGTAATCACCATTGAATAGTTAGACACAAACTTGAAGAAAACACTAAAGTTTTTACAAGTTCTCAAGTTTGTGTCAATCTTTGAAAATATGATGTATTTTCATAGAAAACTATTTTTCCATGATAAATTATACCCTAAATAATGTCTACACAAATTTTTACGATTTTTGGAATTTTGTAGAATTTTCTAGGGGTTTCTGAAATTGGCTGAAATTGAATTTCAGCAATTTCAGGCCTCCAATCGATCAGTGGATCGATTGGAGTGCCTCAATCGATCAGCCGATCGATTGAGAAAGCATTTCTCGCGAACAAAAGCTCGCTGGATGGATCAGCCGATCAATCCAAGAAGACTGAATCGATCAGTGGATCGATTCAGCAGGTTTCAATCGATTGGAACCCAACTCCAATCGATTGAAGATGCTGATTTTGGCTGGGAAAGATTATTTTCAGCATTTTGAACCTATTTTAGTCTAGGTAACCATTCCAAACCCTTGAAAATATATTTGTATACATAAAAAGGGTGTTTTCGTGTCGAAAACAAGGATGGATTGGTTAAGGAAGGCTAAGTTGAAGTTTAGGTTGAGGTTTGTTTCAAATTTTGAATATTTGAACCTCAAAACTTCTAAAATTGGGTTTTCTAAAGTTTTAGGGATTCCAAGTCATTGTTGGTGCAATGACAGAAGTTACCACCATGTCTTTAGGGGGAGGGACTCTTTAAAGATATGAAAATTATTTTTCATGAACCTTGGAAGGTGGTTAACCTTCCGTTAAGAACATGCTCAAGGTTGAGCGTTTGAACCTTAATGGGGAGTGGATATCCTCATTGTTCAAGTGGTTTCAAGTGGATAATGCTCAAGGTTGGGCATTTGCCTACATTGGGGGAGAATGTAGGGTTAAGGATAATGAAGGGTATGGGACCTTCATTATCGTGTTGATCACAACGAGTGAAGTTGTGAACAACGATGAGCAACTCTTCAGGGGGAGAGTTTTCAACAAGTGAATTTGTTGATGTGTGCCCAAAAATGGGGCAATGGTTTGATGTGTGCCAATAGGGGGAGAATGAAAGGAAATAAGTTAGGCTTTTATCACCTAGAGGGAGTTTGCCCTCTTAGGGGGAGAATGAAGGGCTTAACTTATGTATTCATTACCTAGTGGCATGAAGAAGGTTTAGGCTATGAGATTAGCCTAACTTACATGTGGTATTGTAAGTGATAGTGTTGGTATTATCAAACATCAAAAAGGGGGAGATTGTTTGTGCAACATCCCTCAGGTCAAGGTTGACCTGGTTGACCAAGCTTGGTCTTGGTTTGGGTTTCGATGTTTGACAATGCAAGGTTGAATGAAGAAGAGTCAAGTAGGTCAAGGATTGATCGGATACTTGACTGGGAAGTCCTAGTGAGTGAAGCTAGGCAGGAGGGAAATCCTGGTGAGTGAAGCCAGGTGAAAGACCTAGTGAGTGAAGCTAGGCAATTGAGAAGTCCTAGTGAGTGAAGCTAGGCAGAAGGAAATCCTGGTGAGTGAAGCCAGGTGAAAGACCTAGTGAGTGAAGCTAGGCAATTGGGAAGTCCTAGTGAGTGAAGCTAGGCAGAAGGAAAATCCTGATGAGTGAAGCCAGGTGAAAGTCCTAGTGAGTGAAGCTAGGCAATTGGGAAAGTCCTGGTGAGTGAAGCTAGGCAATTGGGAAAGTCCTGGTGAGTGAAGCTAGGCAATTGGGAAAGTCCTAGTGAGTGAAGCTAGGTAGAAGGAAAATCCTGGTGAGTGAAGCCAGGTGAAAGACTTAGTGAGTGAAGCTAGGCAATTGGGAAAGTCCTGGTGAGTGAAGCCAGGCAAGAGAAATCCAGATGGGTCAAGGTTGACCAGACATCTGGTGAGAGTCCAAGTAGGTCAAAGGCATTGACCGGATACTTGGCACGAGGAAGGGAAAACCAAGTAGGTCAAAGGAGTGACCGGATACTTGGCACAAAGAGAAAAGTCCAAGTGGGTCAAAGGGATTGACCGGACACTTGGTGGGAAGTCCTAGCAGGTCAAAGGAGTGACCAGATGCTAGGCATGATGTACCAATAGGTCAAGGTTGACCGGATGTTGGTTTGAGAGGCTAAGGACTTGGTTTTGGGCAAAAGCCAAGAGCTGGATCGATCAGTGGATCGATCCAGGAGCTGGATCGATCAATGGATCGATCCAGGCCTTTTCCAGCGAATAGAGAGCCTCTGGATCGATCCAGAGGTCCCAATCGATCAGCCGATCAATTGGGACGCTGCTGGTTCGCGCGATAAGCGCTGGATCGATCGGTGGATCGATCCATGCGTTTTCTCCAGAGCACAGAGGCGCTCTGGATCGATCCGTGGATCGATCCAAAGCCTCCCCGATCGATTGGGAGTTTTCAAATCGATCGGGATTCGACCGTTAGCGTCGATTTAAGCCGCAGGCGTTCATTTCCTTCGGAATCTCTTCACCGATTTATTCCAGATTCATCACAGCTCCTCCCCAGCACTCTCTAAGCTCCTCACCGCCAATTCTTGAAGGTTCTTGGAGGTTCATCCAAGTCAAGAGGCGAGTTGCAACGAGAAGAAGAAGAAACTAGGGTTTTTACTGCATCTCTTGTAAGCTTTTGCTTATTCTTTACTACCCTTTCTTCTACTTGTATTGAGAGTCTTGTAGGGCTTCTCCGCCTTCGATAGTTACCGAAAAGGAGTGTTTATTAGTGGAGGTGTGTGTGTGTGCGTGGATCCTTGGACTAGTCACCTCTTGTGAGGTGGATACCAAGTAAAATCCTATTGTTAGCATTGTTGTAGTTTGTTTCTTTGTATTTCGCTGCGCATCACTATGAAGAAACAAGCAACGAAGCACGACGAGCACACGCGAAGCTATTCACCCCCCCCTCTAGCTACTTTTCAGTCCTAACATTTTTTTGGTAATTCCATGGTTTCTGAATTTTAATTCACAGGTAAACAAAAGGAAAGAGCAAGAAAGAATTCAACTAGCTAGCTTTAGTTCAGAATGGATGGAAACAGTTCCTGCGAAGAAGGGATACATCAACACCTGGGCGACCACCTTAACAGATTCAATCAGCTTTCCTGCCTCGACTGCTTTTCGAGCAACAAAATCAGCAATGTTCGCACCAAAACTCACACCAAGAAGAATACACCTATTCCAAAAATATCAGGCAAACCTTAGGTCAACTTATGTAAATTGATACCAATAACACAAACTGTAAATGGAACCAAAAATAATGAAAAATTTGTAATTATGATGACGACCAACAGATGAATTCAGGCACATGATAGCAAAGACAATCATCATAAAAATTAAAGTGGACCTAGAACTTCGAAGTGGTATACAGTGACTGCAGGTGAGCACCAGAAGCAACTCTAGAGAAAGCACCATAGACCACTATAGAATCTAAAATGTTCGAATTAGTGGACAATGATAACACAAAAATTCGGAAATCATAGACTAACAGTAAGATACTTAATCATAAGATTGAAGCACATGTTCAATTCTTAACTTTTTCAAAACTCAGTGGTTCCACATTACGAAAGAAAACAGATGGAATGACAGATAGGAAAAAAATGGCGAAAATGGGGCAGTATGGTTAGGCATGGTGGTGAGTGAAAACAATAAACAATAATTAGTAACATGTCTTAAATTGATTTCAGGTATGCCACTAATTTGACAAATCATTTAACTCACCCAATTTCATGATTCTACCACCAGAAAGTTTTACCAAAATATTAATCCAATAATCATGAATCATTAAAGTATCAATTAGCTTATAATAACAAAACAATATGAATTTGACAAATATAGTTGAAAAGAGATTAGAAATTTAATTCCCTCAATGTTTGCTTATGAACAACTTCAAAAAGAAAAAATAATCCTAATTATTTCTCAACACCAAGATATTAAAGATCAAATATTAAAACTGTATCCTATAAATATTCATCCCAAACAAAATCATAGTAGAAGTATCTCTCAAGCACTATCAATTTCTTAAAGATATTAAAGATCTAGCATGGAAATTCATCCAAGCTCCAATAAGAATGGCAAGGGACCAGAATGGCTGCCCAAACTGAAGAAATGTTAAGCACTATTAAAGTTCAATCCAATAACATCCAAGTTCAATAAAAAAAAAAAAAAAGATTCATCCAAGTTGAATCCAAACAAAAAGATATATCCAAGTTCAATCCAAAGTATATCAAAACATAAGTACCAAGAACCTAATTCAAATATTTAATTTATTATGGATGGATCTCATTAAGCTACTTTAGCACATAATTTCTTCTAATCGAGCCATATCAGCCTATCATGTAAATAGGACAATGAACCAAATAGTAAATTAGCTAGGCGAAAAATCTCAACTTCTAATAAAACTGGAAAACTAATAATACTGAAAAGAAACCTACAAATTTTGTTTCGAACAAGAATTCTATTTGCAAGTTGGACTTACAATAGGACATTAATCATTTTTGCAAGTTAAACCAAACATTAAACTAGCACGATAGATAAATCAAAAATATGAGGTAGAACAAGAGAGTTAAAATTCCAACAAAACTAATAATACAAAACATAAACCTCTCTATTAGTTTTTGGCTTTCAAAACTAATATCATACAAAATTGTTGAAACGGACAAATATGATGATGAATAATAACATCAGTTTTGGCAGTGGTATACGACCGATGTAATATTAGTTAATGACACCGGTTTTGCAGCGGTGGAAAACCGATGTAATATCAGTATTTTTTAACAACACAAATTTGATTTCCGAAACAGTGAAAAACCGACAGTAACCAAAAAAATACACAAATATTCACAAATTACACAAATATTCTTCATTCAATAGTATTCATAAAATACACAAATATTCACAAATTACATAAATATTCTTCTTACAACAGTATCCATAAAATACACAAACATTCTTTTTACATCAAAAGCTAATAGATATCAGAATCAAGGTAGAATATCGTGAGTCAAAAATCAAGCTGAGGCTACATTAAATTATGAGAATCAGAATCTGTTCAACTTGCTATACTGCTCCATTCTTCTTGCGCCTTTTATTTCCCTAATCTCATCGCTTTTCACCTTCAAATGCCTAGTTTTCTGAGTTAAAACATCCACTGTTCTAATCTGTCAAACAAAGTATCATTTGGTCTACTTAACTACAGCAAAGAACAAAAACAGAAGAATTATACATGCTGCAGAAGTCCTAGAATATCACCATAAAAAAGAAATTGACATGAGATAATATACGCAATTTACATTCCATGCAAATGCATGCATCATCCAAAGTTTTCAAAATCAAATACCTTTCCTACTCAAATGTAATCTAGCATGTATTCAGCCCACTCGAACCATACTTCATCAATTTCAACTCTGGAGTACTTGAGATTTGTAAACTGTAAAAACACATAAATAATATATTAGTAAACCAAGACCAAAAATCATAGTTGAAAAAGTAGTAAGAGCACCAGGTAACAAGATGACTAATTTGAATGCTTAAATTAGAAGCAAAACTCTGCTTGCACAAAACTCAAATTAGAATATTTGCACCGGCCATCGTCTTGATCTTTATGCTTTAGTCGGCGGCCAGTCTTTTTGAGGCGGTCTAACTCTGATACCACTTATTGGTGCAGCGGGGCCGGCAAGAGGGGAGGGGCAAATTGCCTTAAAAATAAAAAATACCCTCCTCAAACTTTCAACTCTAAAATAGCAACAATAATAAAATAAAATAGAAATACAAAGTAAGAGAAAAGACTCAGCAATTTGACTTGGTTACAACCTAGATGATTGTTAATCCAAGGCGATTCAACAGCACACTAAGAATCTCCTTCTCTGAAGGTGGAGAAACCTTTTACACACTTAAAGAGCTCAAGAGTTGCTAGGAAATTAGTTCAAGAGTTGATTGATTAATTCCTAGTTCCAGGGGTCTTTATATAGTACTTGGAAATCTTATCTTGAGTCTTGAGGGTGCCTCCAAAGGGGTTGAGGGCGCTTCCAAGGGTTTAAGCGGATAAGACTTTATTCGCTTGCCAACGGCCAAATTGGCCCAGTTGAGGGCGCCCTCAACAACATTGAGGGCACCCTCAAGCTAATGAGGGCAGAGGCGCCTCCAACTACTGTTGAGGGTGCCCTTAAAGTGGATAATATTATACTACTGAGATATGTAAATTCTTTGTTTTAACAAGTGGTATTAGAGTCATAGTCCAAATCAAGCCATATGGGTGAAATAGTGGCCTTGAACGAAGGAGGTGGGGCTCCAAGAGAAGTGAACTCTAAGAGAAATGTCCAAACAAGTCAATGGTGATCAGATGTTTGACGAAAATCCCAGAGGAATGAATCCTAAATGATGAAAAGTCCAATTAAGTCAAAAGGTAGTAAGATGCTTGATGAAAATCCTAGGTAATTAACCCTATGTGGTGAAAAAGTCGAGGCAGGATCTCCTGGATAACTTTTTGGGGTCCAGGGGATGGACCACTCATATTTGCGGTTGGATCGTGGCCGCGATTCGGCCGCAATTGGTTGCGATCCATTCCTGGGTTCACTGTCCCCACCAGATTATAGTTTGGTTCGGAGCGAACGGCTGGAGGCCGCTCGGAGGCCACTGGTGGTGGACAAGTGGTCAGATTGCTGGGCACCGAGCAAGGGTGACCACCGGGCGTTCTCCGGCCGCCAGCTCCGAACCATACTATAACCTGGTGGGGACGGTGAACCTAGGAAGGGATCGCAACCAATTGCGGCCAGATCATGGCCGCGAATATGAGTGGTCCATCCCTTGGACCACAAAAACGTAGTCCAGGAGATCTGCTCTCGAAAAATTCTTAGAGGAGAGGAGTGACCTCGATTGACCAAATACTTGTGTTGCTACAGCGCGGCTGACAAGAGGGGAGGGGTGAATTGCCTGAAAAATAAAAAAAATACTCTCCTCAAGTTTTCAACTCTAAAATAGCAAAAATAATAAAATAAAATAGAAATACAAAGTAAGAGAAAAGACTCAGCAATTTGACTTGGTTACAACCTAAATGGTTGTTAATCCAAGGCGGTAGAACAGCAAGCACACTAAGAATCTCCATTTATGAAGGTGGAGAAGCCTTTTACACACTTAAAGACCTCATGAGTTGCTAGGAAATTAGCACAAGAGTTGATTGAGTAATTCCTAGCTCCATGGGCCTTTATATAGCTCTTGGAAATCCTATCTCGAGGCTTGAGGGCGCCTCCAAAGGGGTTGAGGGCGCCTCCAAGGGGATAAGTGGATAAAACTTTATTCACTTGCCAACGACCAAATTGACCCAGTTGAGGGCGTCCTCAAGCGCATTGAGGGCACCCTCAATGCTATTGAGGGCGCCCTCAATGTTGTTGAGGGCAGAAGCGCCTCCAAAGACTGTTGAGGATGCCTCTAGATGCTTTTCCAGCATTTTTTCAACTTCTCTTTAGCTTTCGAAGTTTCGATTGCTTGGGTGATTGTGGCCAACCGCATTATGGCTCACCCGAACCCAATATTCGGCCTTCTCTTCAAGCAAGCTTCCATCCCGGGTTCTCATCCCTCGAACGTCGTGCACGTTCTTCTCTTTCACCGGTGTACTCTTTCGCAGCTCTTTCGTCCTTCGGACGCATCGAGCCCGTCGGCTCCCTTCCCGTGTCGTCCTTCTCGCTAGTTGCGTCTTCCACTTGACTTCCTGCGCTCCTAAGCTCCTGCACACTTAGACACAGGGATCAATAACAAACATGACCTAACTTAACTTGGTTGATTACATCAAAACAACCACGGGGAACAACAATCTCCCCCTTTTTTATGTGCATCAACCCAAGTTCAAGTTAAGGAAAAAATAGACAAGTAGTAATTTAAAGAAATTACTAATCTAACACTTTAAGCATAAAGATTGCAATAAAGAATTTGCAACACTAAGTAGTTTTTTTAAAATATTAACTCCTTTATAACTCCCCCTAAACTTGTTCCCTATCTCTCCCCCTTTGATCACAGCAAAAAAAGGAGGAGAAATTTTTCAAAATAAATTCTAAGTTAAGAACAACTCTAACCTTTAGGCAATTTAAACAAAATATTTTTGAGAAATTTCCAAAAATGTTTTAAAAAACTTATTAAAGCATTATCAAATTTTTATTTTCATGCTTTATGAGTAAGTTAATTAAATATTTTGTTTCAATATTTTGACTTCCAGGCAGTGGTAAGGCACTAGGTCTTCTTGGTTATTGGAGCAACAACCACTTTCTTAGACAATGCCTTATAAAGAAATTAGTTATTTAATTTTTTTTTGTAGAAAGCGTTAACTTACAAAAATTTAATCTAGAAAAGATTTTGGAAACCAGTATAGGTTCCTTCATACTAGATTAATCTAAAACTTAGGGGAACATAATTTCTGAGAATTTTTCTGAGTTATCCATGATGTTTTCTATGTACCAATTCAACTTTCCATAAATTCTAAGTTTTAATTTTTGAAATTTGTTTAGTTTAAAGCATGCATCAGTTTTTAATTTTTCAATTTCAATTTTCAATTTTTCATTCTCTAATTTTAGATTATCCTACATTTCTAGAGGACATGTCTTTGTTAAGTTTAATTTTAACTCGCCATTTTCCTTTTCTAATTTAACTAAATCTTTAGTAAGCACTTTAATGAACTGAAAGGACTGCTTGGGAGTTAGAGCATATACCTTACTTACCTCAATTTCTGATGCTCCCCCTTCATCGCAGCTTTCTTCTTCTGATGATCCTCCCCCATCATCTATGCTCATTTCTGAGCTTGTCTCATCTTCTTCTTGATGGATTGCTGTTAGAGCAAGTCCAGCATAGGCTTCGACTTTAGATTCGGAGGATGATGATTCATCCCATGTAGACTTCAGACTCTTGTGTTTAGAGGACGTCGGTCTTTGAGACTTTTCCTTCTCCCTTTTCTTTATTTTTGGGCAGTCATCCTTGATGTGCCCTTCGTCATTGCAATTGTAGTAACAGACAGTCCTTTTGTTGTGTTGGTATTTTCTCGATTACGATCTAAATTTGTTTGTCTTAAAAAACTTATTTAACTTTCTTACCAATAACACTGCCTCAGTTTCGTCGATTGACGCTTCAGAGTCGGGATCATCCATCTCGGCTTGTAGGGCAACATTGAGATTTGACTTCTCTATTTGTTTAGGTTCTGCAATTTGAGATTCGTGAAGTTCGAAGGTAGAAAATAAATTTTCTAGCATATTTACCTCAAAGTCCTTAGAGATGTAGTATGCATCTACTAAGGACGCTCATTCTGAAGTTCTTGGGAAGACGTTGAGCTCTTACCGGATCGAGTCTCGATTTGTTACCGATTCTCCGAGGTTGTTCAATTGAGTTATCAGCTCCTTTATTCTTGCTTGGAGTTGTGCTACCTTTTCGCTGTTGTTCATCCGGAGATTTGTCAGCTGAGTTCGGAGAATATCCTGCCTTGCTAACTTCGCTTCTAAAGTGCCTTCTTGAAGCTCTAGGAATTTTCCCCAAAGGTCTTTAGCGGAGTTATAGCTTCTGATCCAACTTACCTACTGGGCGGCAAAACACTAAGCAAATGGAACTTGGCCTTTCCGTTGGCCACGAAATCGACTTGCTCCTTCTTTGTCCACTGATATTCTTCTTTGTCTTTTGGAACTGTAAAACCATATTTCATTGCTAAAAGAATATCAAAATATGTTTTAAAAAATACTTCCATTCGGCGTTTCCATGTAGCGAAGTCTTCGTCGAATTTCGGGGGATGAATATTTGCATCGGCCATCGTCTTGATCTTTATGCTTTAGTCGGCGGTCAGTCTTTCTGAGGCGGTTTGACTCTGATACTGCTTGTTGGTGCAGCGGGGCCGGCAAGAGGGGAGGGGTGAATTGCCTTAAAAATGAAAAATACCCTCCTCAAGCTTTCAACTCTAAAATAGCAACAATAATAAAATAAAACAAAAATACAGAGTAAGAGAAAAGACTCAGCAATTTGACTTGGTTACAACCTAGATGATTGTTAATCCAAGGTGGTTGAACAGCACACTAAGATTAAGATTAACTTAATCTCAAGGGTCTCACGTAGTAGAGAAGCAGGGATCCATTCTCTTATTACCCTTCTTGTCGCTATAGCATATATGGTATGAATCACATGTTACGATGTTATTCTCTTTACTAAAAAGAGCGCATGTTTTTTTTTTAAATTTAATATCGTACAGATTTCGATCTAGACATGCCTAATGTCTAATCCTGAATTCAACATATAAATTCCGTTCTAGCCTTAAGCAAATGGTGAGTTCATTTACTTTGATCATTACATAAATGATCTTATCTTGACACAATTATCAAGGCGACCTTAGCAAACTTTCACTCTGGCTTCTCGCCCCATGGAAACACTACACGCTTCCTTCTCGTCTGCCGGTGTACTTTTCCGCAGTACCTCGTCGCTCAAATGCACCGAGCCCGTCGACTCTCTCCCATGTCGTCCTTCTCGCTAGCTGGGTCTTTTGATCGATTTGCTGTACTTATAAGTTCCTGCACACTTAGATATATGGTTAAACACAACAGGACCTAACCTAACTTATTTAATCACATCAAAATTACCTTGGGGTACCAACATATATTATTTCTTACAACACTACTCAATGCATCCCCAACTTCTTTATTAAGACGTCCAAAAGCATCCAACATTTCAAGAAAATTCCCTCGATTCAATTACTTAGATGATTCATTATGCCCCCTGAAAGAACAACCTTTAAGTGCAAGCAATCGAACACTTGTAATTGTAGTTTTAAGACGCAGATGATTTTTTTGAACTTCCTCACTTAATACAACAAGCATTACTTTGTCAATATGCTGAGATGGTTTCATTAAACCTTCGGCCTTTATCTAAGATGTATTATGATGTGATGAAGATGAGGTACCAATATGAGTAAGAAATGCACATTTATCTTCATTACATACCCTCTTCCAACTGTAAAATCCATCGATGGCCAATGATGAAAGATTTGGTTGAGTATGATCGGTAAGAAAAAGAAAGCAATAAAAGCATTATGCCTTATCAGTTGAAGAAGATCATTCCAACCTTCAAAACTTATTATACCAATGTTCTTGGAATACACATGTCTGCTTACCAAATTGTGTTCGTTGATATGTCAAAAGTATCGGTTGATATGGTCCAACATTTAGGTAAGCTCGTCGAACTTGATCTCGTTCATTTATTGGATATTCACTTATTTGTTTCCTCTTTGCCATATCACGTTCAATAGAAATAGATAGTTCTGTGACAGAATTAGAAGGTGAAGACTCTATGAATTCAGAAGATATGCTACCGAAGGGGGGACATCATTAGGAATTGAGGGACTTTCAGATTGGTCTTTTTTTTTGAAAAAAAAATATAAAGTTTTCCCCTTTTTCATAACAGGTTATGATTTTCCATTTTCAATCTGTAAAAATAACCCCTATTAAGAAAACCAATTGTATTGTTAATAATTACATAATCTCAAATAAAACTAGAAATAACTAATACAATTTTAAGAAGATTTAAACTTCAACCAAACATTTTAATAATTCTGTAAATACTAAATAGTCATACATCATTAATTCTAAATTCTACAAATATTCATCTAATTAGGAATAAACAATTAAATATAATCTATAGATTTATATTACCCACATACAGAAATAATCTCTATCCATGCTTATTAATTTAGAAGTAATGTCCTAATTCCTAAATCAGATGAGAATAATGAAAAAACTTCGAAACTCACAGTGTCAATTTGACAATTTTATTTGAATTTATGAGCGAAACAAGCTTAGTTTTAGAGTATCCAGTACCTGCATGAGATATAACAGCTATAAGGAATTATCCTTGATCATTATTCATTATATAATATGGGTAATTTGATATTTATAGGACTGGGTAGAATTCCTGAAGGTTCGCCTAATAGCCCTCTAATGTTTACATAATTTTTCTGTATAATACTACTCAAATACTAAAATACATACCATATTACCATTCTTAATACTAGACAAAAAAAACAAAATAGAAATAAGATATGGAAAACCTAGAATTCTATCATAGAACTCTTATCATAATTGTTAGACAAAGAGGGAGAAACATTAGAGGATTAGGTCATACACAAACCCAAAAGATGACTGGTGGCTTCGTCTCATTGCTGGAAAACACAGCAGATCTTGTGCGAGTGACGACTTGCGACATGAGAAAGAAATGTGCCGTCGTGCGAAGAACAGAGGAGCTGTCGCATATGGGAAAAGAGGAGATCGAAGGGGGAAAAGAGGATGATTGAAGGGGAAAAAGAGGAGATCTTGTGTATAGCCAGTGTACCTCGTCGTGCCAACATAGGCAGATCATGGATGTAAGGGGTGGCAGGTAGGTTAACGAATCAGGCCTGGATATAATAATTTTTTTTTACTATACTACTTAGTAGAGAATGGGCCAAATCAGGCCTGGGCTACAACCCAAGCTTGCCACCCGTTGCATTCGCCCCTGGCGGCATTGAATAGATCGGAGTGGAAGACAGAGCAGACTTTGACAGCACACTTAGAGTAGACAAAGATGAGTCAATGCTGAAGCAGGGAAATGCATGCATGAACAAGAAAAAAAAAATGTATTATGAATTTGATGTTAAATTATATTTTACGTTTTATTATACTTTACATTAAGTGGAATCATTTTACAACTTAATATTAAAAAATATATAAAAATTCATTAAACTCAAATTTTTTGATAAAAATAATATAAATTTATATATTTTTAATTCATATATAATTTTCCCTCTATATATTTTACAATAGTGCTTTTTAAAAATTTATATATTTTATTAATATTAAAATAAAATTATAAATTTGTATCAATTAGGTCTCTAATTTTATTAATTTATTGACCGATTTTTTGTCTAAAAATTTTTATTATATTTTAAATGTTATTTTTAACAAGAAAAATGGTACAATTTTATTATATTTCATAGTAATTTTATCTCTAATTTATATAAATTTGAAATATTTTTTTACCTTAAAATTTCATTATATTTTAAACATATTTTATCAAGGAAAGTCATACTATTTCAAATAAAACCTGGCTCTGATACCAAATAAATATGATATCAGAGCGCCAAAGTTTGGTGATACTTGTTTGATTTCCGTGTGTTGGATTTCCGAGATTTATCTTATACCAATTTATTGGTATCAGAGCAAGGTGTGATACCTGCTTTTAGTATTGTGGGTATATTATGCTAGCCCAAGTTTGCGAGTCAAACTGGGTAGTTATTTTGGTTGTGCGGATTTTCCATTACGTATATGTTTTGGACTTTCGTTTCGGATTTATATGGATTTCCGGTGATTTTCATGTTCGGAATTTTGAGGTCAGAAGTTGGGGACTGGACAGCGACGGAACATCTCCAGACGGCATATAGGTATGATGTTTAATTTGATAGTTATGACATGTATTAGCATTTTATCTTTAGTACCTGTCTGGTTGTTGTAGCCCATATTACATATGATGGGTTAGCCACTGATCTTGGTCGACCCTAATAGAGATCAAGGATTATAGTCTCTGGTGATTTTATATATCTTACTACCAGTAGTTTTAGTTTCTCTTACTACTAGTAGGAGTTGGAGGCGCATACCAGCCTTTGCTATTGTTAGCTGGGTAATGGATGATACCTACATATTCCTGTGGACTTAGCCAGTAGAGTTTTATACTCATATCTTTTGGATATTAGAGTACCCGATATGATGAAAATTGGTCATTGGGGAGTTATCATGTTTGATCATTGTTGAGAAAGGTTTGAGGTTGAGGGATATTATGAGATCAGATATTGTGATATGTTGATTTCTAATGATTATGAGAGTAAATGTTATGTGGTTGTCTGATGATCTATTACTAGATATTTGTTTTGATGATCTCTTAGTGGATAACTATTTTTGATGATCTATTATTTGGGTTGTCGTTGATGGTGACATAGTGAGTATCATGTATGATATTCACAGGTTTGATGATTATAGTTGGTGATCAGATTATAAATCGGGTGCTAGAGAGTTTACGGTTGAGTGTGCCTATGAGATTTTAATAAATCTGGTTAGTTGTGGTTAGTTAAAAGAATGATAAAATTGATATTTGCTTCCTCTGATATTGGACTATGTGGATAAATAATGATTTGATGTTTTGAATGCTAACTTGCTCTCATGGGGAGTAGAGACTGATTCATCTGATATTATGTGGGATGATATTTTTGAGGATAAAAATGAGAGTGTCTTGATGTTCTTGAATTCTGACTTTGTCTTTTGGGTCGTACACATTTATACATATGATTATTGTGGGTTTTTAGTAGATTATACCCGAGTGGTTAGGCATACATGTCTGATTGTTTATTAGAGGTATTTGTCAATTAAAACTATGTTGTGGAATGTGCACATATGTTTGAGTATTTTATTTGGAGGTATCTTATCGATTTAATATGAGTTCTGATATGTGCAGATGTGTTCGGTGTAATATTCGAGGTATTTTATTGATTATGTTTGATTTGTGGATGCACTTGTGTCTATTAGGCTTTCTTGGAAGTATTACGTTGATTATACTCTTGGCATAGGTGTATATATGCCAAGTGAGGTTGTTTGAGGTGTATTGTTGATTATACCTATGTTGATATATGCACACGGGTTCGGTATGCATTGTTGGAGGTATCGCGATGGTTTATACCTTTGTTGTGAGTATGTTTGGTGTGTAATAATTAGAGGATTATGTCGATCATACCTATGTTGTGTGTGCATGTGTGTCAGGTGTATTGTTGGTAGTAACATGATGATTCTACGTATGTTGAATGCAGGATGTGGAGTGTCTGCATTATGTCATTTGTTGGATTACCCTGTCAACCCATTTTCTTATCAGTGGGTGACTCACTACGATGTGGATAGAGTTGACGATGGGTTTGATTTGATTACTGGGTTGTGATACCCTAAGCTACCCACAGTGGTCTGTGGTAGAGCGACCCCATGTAGTCTCTGGCTAGATAGTTAGGTGCCTTGGGCACTTAGGTTTGCCCACTTATTTTAGGTTTGTTTGTGGTAGAGCGTAGCTCCCATATATTTTGGGTTGTATGTGGTGGAGCGTAGCTCCCACATATTGAGGATTGCTTGTAACGGAGCATTGCTCCCATATTTATTGTGGATACCTATTTCGGATTATTTGTGGTGGAGCGTTGCTCCCACATATTGAGGATTACTTGTGGTAGAGCGTTGCTCCCACATATGTGGTGTTTTCTGTGATAGAGCGTTGCTCTCACATGGGTGGATATATTCTTGATGATTTGTATTGTTGGTGATTATATTTCAGACTTATTGTCAGGGATCTTATGGTTAGAAATGTCTGTGATACGGACATTATGAGTTATGATTTTACCATTAGGGTTTGAGAAGCCTTAGATGTTTTCAGAGACTTGATGATGTTGGTATTCCCAGGATGTTTGGATCGGTTTCCATTGTCTCTGTTGACGATGTTGTGATCTATTTTGGATCCACGGTGAGTCACGCACATCATCTTTGCATAGTTCTAGAGATGTTTCGATGGAAACGTCGAGATGTGAAGATCAGTAGTGCGTATTTTGGTTGTCTTCTGTGAGATGTTTGAGATACACGGTTACCAGTAGGAGTATACCATGGTTCCACAGGAGATCGAGGTTGTTACCGTTGGGAGTAGACGGAGTCTATAGAAGAGGCTCGCAACTTCCTTTGTTTGGCTCGATATTTCCGGAGATACGTTGAGGGTTTCTCACGGATTGCTATGATACTTACACGCAAGACCAGGAAAGGCGTGAAGTTCACTTGGACTGAGGATGGCAAGACCAGCTTCTGGGAGCTGAAGCGGAGACTAGTGTCGGCTCCAATTTTGGTTTTACCTTCTAGAGAGGACGGATATGTCCTCTACAATGACGCATCTATTCAGGGTTTGAGCGCTGTTCTGATGCAGCACGATATGGTAGTCTCCTATGCATCTCGTTGGTTGAAGGAGCATGAGAAGAACTACCCTGTACATGATCAGGAGCAAGTCGTCATTATTTTTTGTCATGAAGATTTGACGACATTATTTATATGACGTTACATTTGAGATTCTCACTGACCATAAGAGTCTCAAATATCTGTTTACTTGGAAGGAACTTAATCTCCGACAGAGGAGATGGATGGAGTTCCTGAAGGATTTTGATTGTACCATTAGCTATCTATTTTCCATCTGGTGGCCTATCGCATGAAGCCCGTTGAGGATGTCCTTGATCCTCGCGTGGAGCTGATTCGCCGTTTCACCTTCCTGCATTTTTATATTAAGAATTTTATTTAAAAGCAGGTCTCGTTTTGTTACCTTGGCGTCACTCGTTCCCTCGTGCAGCTCGTTCAATTTGTCCCACAGCTCTTTAGCGTTTTTGTGTGGACCGACTCTGTTCAGTTCTTCTCTTGTTAATCCGCACTGTAGAGTGTTGATCGCTTTATTTTCTGTTGACGCCTTTTTCTTCAAATCTGCTGTCCAGTCTTCAGGATCCAGTATATTCCCGGAGCTGTCCGCTGGAATTTTATAGGGTCTCGTAACGCTCATCCACTGGTCGAAGTCTGTTTTGAGGTAAACCTCCATGCGCTTCTTCCAGTACGGAAAATCGTCCCCGTTGAAGAGTGGAGGTCGTACTGTGCTGAATCCTTCTGTCTGAGACATTTTAGTCCTGCGCACAGAAGAAAGAAAAGAAAAACAAAAATCCCAAGACTTGGTCTTGGATTAGTAGTGCGGAAGAAGAAAAATAATAGAAGTATCTAAATTGGTGTTGCACCAATTTAGATTTAATTGCAACGAAAAAAAATTCAAAGCAGGTAATAATACCAGTTTGAAATTAAACGTAAAACTGAAAACCGAAAAAAAATTAATTTTTCACCCTCTGTCAGATTGGTGGTTGCACCAAATCAGAGCGGTTCCTGCTCTGATACCACTTGTTGGATCGTGAAACGTCGATAGAGGGGGGTGAATATCGATTCAAAAAAATCGCGTTAATAAGAGTTAAGCGCAGCGGAATAATAAAAAACTTAGCCAAACTGAACAAGGTATTTTTTACTTCGTTCGGAGCCTATGACGACTCCTACTCGAAGGCCCGTACTCCTTGAGTACTTTCGTTGGGCAATTCACTAGCAATTCGAAATACTATTACAAATTAAGGTACAGAAATGCTAATGGAAATAAAGTGATATCGACAAGAAAATTAACCAAAGAAGAAGGAGCACTTTATCGGGGCTTTGTTAGCGTCGCAGGAGCGTAGAGCAGCAGAGCAAGCAGTCGAAGAGTTCTCAGTTGTTTTTGAAGCTCCACCCCTGGGGCTTCTTTTATATGCTGCTCCGAGCGCCTTGGTGCGACGTGCGAACTCCACGTGGCGATGACTCGGCCTGGATAAAATTCACCTCCGGGCGCCCGGATCCCTTCCGGGCGCCCGGACCTCCTATTTCCAGAAACTTCCTTTCCTGCAAAACAGAATTAGTCCGAGGCAAATATATATTCTACAAAACAGATTGTTAGCACAACTAAAGTAATATGATTTAACAAGAAAAGAGTATGACTTAGATTCCGTCTTTCCGAGACCGGAATCTAGTCACGATCTCGACTTATATATTCGAAATGGATCTAAGCTGGATCGACGCCTAATGTTCCCTTCCTGGGAACACGTCCTCGCAGTCACTCCCCTCCAGTGACTTACCTCACTTACCTGCCAGACGTCCGGTCAGCCCGTCGACCCGTCTGGACTTCGTGCCAGCTATCCGGTCAGCCCGTCGACCTAGCTGGGCTTCGTGCCTAAGCGTCCGGTCAGCCCGTCGACCCACTTGGACTTCGTGCCAGCTATCTGGTCAGCCCGTCGACCTAGCTGGGCTTCGTGCTAGACATTCGGTCAGCCCGTCGACCTGTCTGGACTTATCCTGCACACTCGATCAGAGTGTTAGATCAACAATAAACCTAACTTAACCTATTTGTCATTCATCAAAACCTGGGTTAAATCGTTAGTGCTAACCGCACCAACACTAACAACTCAAAAAACCTTTTAACAGATTATGTTGATTCAATTGTATTTGTTCCTTGAATAATGCTTGATGTATATTTATTTATCAAGTGATGACGAAGCTTATGACTAGTTTGTTTCATTTTTTTTTTGTTTCCCAAGCAAAAGGTATGTTATTATTATTATTAAGGTTATAAATTGTGTTCTTTCTATCTGTTGTTCTTCATCAAGCAGCATGGACTACAAGCACATTTATAAGAAGGAACCAGTAATCCACTACATAAGCACAAAGAAACCACATCCTCAATGCCCAGTTGCAGGTAAGTGCCCTATCTGTTGCAGTTGATCTTTCATTGTTGATCTTTTTGCTCATTACAACTACATCCTATCAGGTTGCCCAAATATTCTCCAAGTTGGACGGGTTGTATGCGACACCTTCCTTGCGATAGAAATTGATGAAATGCATTTGGCATTAGCTTCAAACATAAATTCAACAATGGTAGAAGATTTTTATAGAAGTTGACTGAAAATGGCAACACTGCTCCCTGTAACTGTAAGCTTGATATAATTTTTTAAATATTTATTTCCTTTTGATGTTATAAAAAAAATATTTGTGTATTTTATGGATACTGACTTGATGTGTACAATATCTATTACCTTTTGATGTTGTAAGAAGAATATTTGTGTAATTTGTGGATACAGACTTAATGTGTACAATATCTATTATCTTTTTATGTTGTAAGAATAATATTTATGTGTTGGTTACATGGATATTGACTTGTTTGTATAATATCGGTTTTTCACTATTTCGGAAATCGAATCTGTGTTGTTAAACAATATTGATATTACTTCGGTTTTCCACCGCTGCTAAAACCGGTGTCATTAACTAATATTACATCAATCGTATACTGCTACCAAAACTAGTTTTATTAACATATATTACATCGGTTTTACACCGTTGCTGAAATGGTGTCGTTAAGTGATACTGCACCGGTTCATAACCGATTCGAAAACCGGTGCCGTTAAGTGATACTACACCAGTTATAACCCGATGTCTAAAATGACAGACCTTTTACATCGCCTTCATAGATATCGGTCGATTTTGTAATAGACAGCGGTGGAAAACCGATGTCTATGAGGGTTTTTCTTGTAGTGAAAGCTGAAGAAGAAGCAGAAGGTTAACCTGAACCAGGGACTAAAAATGGGCAACCTTTATGATGTTGTCTCCGAACTGAACCTAGTCAGTTCGAACCCACGGCAATGATGGATTGATACTAGAGTCACCAAATATATCTACTACAATAAGGAGTTGCTCCATAACTTTGAAGAAACAAAGGTGAGGATACGTTGTTCATGGGGTACTCAGCAACCTCATACATCATAGGCCAAGGAAAAATGGTGTTGAAGATGACCTCAGGCAAGAACCTTACTTTGAATAATATGTTGTATGTTCTAGAGATTCGGAAGAATCTAGTGTTCGAATCACTATTAAGCAAGTATGACTTTCGCATTATTTTTTAGTTAGACAGTGTTGTATTGTCAAAGAATGGAATGTTTGTAGGAAGGAACTATGTATATAATGAGTTGTTCAAACTCAATGTAATGGTCATTAGGCCTAAGATAAATAAAGATGAAAGCTCTTTCACTTATATGCTTGAGTCTTCATGTTTGCGACATGGTAGACTATGACATGTTAACTACAATGTGTTGCGTAAATTAATAAACATGCAAAGCATACCTACATTCCACCTTGTCCTAAAACACAAGTGTGAGATTTTTGTTAAAGCGAAAATGACAAGATCATCCTTTCAACATGTTGAAAGAAGCAACGAACCACTTGGGCTAATTCATAACAATGTGTACAACCTCAAAGGTACACAAACACGTGGTGAGAATAAATATTTCATCACTTTTATAGATGATAACTTAAAATATTGTTATGTGTATCTTCTCAAAAATAAGGATGAATCTATAGAGAAATTTACTCTCTATAAGAATGAGGTTGAAAATCATTATAATAAAAATATTAAGGTGGTTAGAAGTGACCAAGGTGGTAAATATGTATCACTGTTTACTGAGTTGTGTACTGAACATGGGATCAAACAGAAAATAATAGCTCCTTATATTCTTAAGCAAAATGGAGTTGCTGAGCGAAAGAATTGAACTCTAAAGGAGATGATAAATTCTCTTCTATTGAACTTTGGACTGCCAGAGTTCATGTGGGGGGAAGTTGTGTTAACACCTAATTACTTTTAAATAAGGTGTCCCGAAAGAAAATAGATAAGAGCCCTTATGAGTTGTGGAATGGAAGACAATCATCCTACAAATATTTATGAATGTGGGGACATCTTGCCAAAGTTTTGATGTCTGATCTCAAAAAGATTAAGATAGGATCAAAGACTATTGATTGTATATTTATTAGATATGCACATAACAATAGTGCATGTCAATTTTTTCATGTATGAGTCATAAATACCAAAAATACATAAGAATACGATAATAGAATCGAGAAATGTCTTATTCTATGAGCATGTGTTTCCATATAAGACCCAAGAGGAAGCTAACTCCTCAAAACGAGCATATAAAACACAAGGTGAAGATGATGATGAGGAACTAGTCGAGGTTGAGCTTAGATGGAGCAAAATAGCTCAGGTAGGAAAATCTTATGAATTATTATCACTTTTATGTTGGAAAGTGAGCTCTGAAATTACTCAAAAGAAGCAAGCTCTTCTATGGACCTCACTAGAGAGAGGTAATTACATATGAGATAAAATCTATCTTGCAAAATGAAACTTGAGAACTTGTGGATCTTTGGGAAGTAAACCACTAGGTCGTAAGTGGATCTTCAAGAAGAAAATAATGTCAGATGACACAATTGATAAGTACAAGGTCATATTGGTAATGAAAGGATACCGATAACAAGAAGACCTTGATTACTTTGATACATATTCTCCGGTATCGAGAATAACTTCCAAAAAAATATTGTTCGCTATAACCGCTCTATGAAATCTCAAAATAGATTAGATGGATGTAAAGATAGTCTTTCTAAATGGAGATTTAGAAGAGGAAATCTACATGGAGTAACCTAAGAGATTTTTTGTACCAGGATAGAAAAATAATATTTATAGATTGGCAAAGTCATTATATGGATTCAAACAAGCACCAAAGTAGTGACATAAGAAATTTGATAATGCCATGAAGGAATATGGATTCAAAATTAATGAATGTGATAAATCTGTCTAATGAAAGCTATAGAGAATGACTACATCATCTTGTGCCTATATGTAGATGACATACTTATCATTGGAAGTAAAGATAAAATAATCAAATTCACTAATTAAAGATATGTTGAACTCAAGATTTAATATGAAAGACATGGGTCTAACTGATGTGATTCTAGGAATCAAAATTCTTAGAATAACAGAATGACTTGTTCTTAGTCAGTCTCATTACATGGACAAGATTCTTGAGAAATTCACTAAAGGTGATACTGCGTTGGTATGAACACTGATAGATACGAGTCAACATCTATCAAAAAATTGAGAATAACATATCTCTCAGAACTCTTGAGTGATTAGAACTCTGATGTACCTAATGAGTTGTACACGACCAGACTTGATCTACGCAGTAAGTAAACTGAATAGATATACGAGTAATCTCAATGTTGAGCACTAAAGAGGGATAACAAGAGTACTGAGGTACTTGAGGATACTCGTGAATATGAACTGCACTATACGAGATATCCTGCTATGATTGAAGGATACTGTGATGCGAGTTGGATATCTGATATAAAAGACTCTAAGTCTACAAGTGGATATGTATTCACTCTTGGAGGTGCAGTAATTTCATGGAAATCTTCTAAACAAATTATAATAACTATATCCACGATGAAATCTGAGTTCGTAGCTCTTGACAAATGTGGTGAATAGCCTGAATGATTACGACAATTCTTAGAAGATATTCCGAGATAGCCGAAATCGATATCGGTAATTTGCATATATTTTGATAATCTATCAGCAATTGACCGGGTACAGAGCCATCTGTATAATGGTAAGTCTAAGCATATATGTTGTAGACATAATACCATTAGACAACTACTCTCAATAGAAGTTATCACTGTTAAACATGTGAAATCAAAGGATAACTAACAAATCTGTTAACCAAAGGGTTAAACAAAGAGTTAGTAACAAGCTCATTGCGAGGGATTGCTTGATGCCGATAGGAAATGTTAGTGCAAAGGAAACCCAACCTATGCATATTTGAGATCCCAAGAACGTGGTTCAAACGGACAACCTAATTGTACCGATAAAATTACTCACTGTGGGGGAACAACCCAATAGATCAGTGAAGGATGGAGGTTAAGCACACAACTTTTAATGATCCAGTAAAGTAATATGGAATACTCTTAAGAGATCACTTATGTGAGAAAGAAGTGGGACCACTTCGAACAGAATTGGAGGCATAATTCTTAGAGCTTCTTATAGAACCAAGCGTGTTCATGGCTAAGAATGAACACACTCATGAGAACTGAGTTGTATCAGGAAGAGTTTTGAGTGAGATTTGTTAATGCTTATACAGATGGCAGAATAGTTCTAGGACATCATGTCTACTGTTAGCCAATATGCAAATAAATCTTCACAAGGGAAGGTTCAAAGGGTAAAACCTACCTATCCAATACTAGACACAACTGTTGAATGCTATCACATACCCTATTTTTCATTCATGTGGGGGATTATTGGAAATATGAATGAAATAAAGAGATGGAGACGAAGAGACTCTATTGCACATGGATTTTTAGTCCCACATTAGAAGTCTTGGCTTTATTGTTAGTTTAAATTATGACACATGCATTGATGTTGTAAACATATGCATAGGGAGAGACTTTCTCACTTATGGGTGTGTAGGGGTGGGTGCAAATCAAGAGCCCAGATTGTACTGAACTAAAGTTGACTTGTGTGCGAGCATGACCTGCGTATGTCGAATGTCAGACCAGTCAAGACAAGATTTGCCCAAGCGAATAAACTAATGATTTGCCATATTTTTTTGTTGCTCAGGTGAAACGAATGAATTAATTTTAATTAATTCAATTCAATTGAAAATATCGACAATTAATGGTAATAAATGATTATTAATTCATTCAATTGAAACTGTCAACAATTAATGACAATAATAGTTATTAATTTATTTAATTGAAACTAGCGATAATTAATGACAATAAATAACCATTAATTAATCTAATTAAAACTAACAACAATTAATGACAATAAATAACCATTAATCAGTCATTTATTATGGCTAAAGGTTGAGCCCCTGTATAAGCAGCTCAGATCTTGAGCAGAAGAGAGAGAGTGAGAGGACTCGAGTTCACCCCGTGTTCTCCCACAAAAACTTTTTCAGCCATGCATCCGTTCGACTGAACTACTCGTGATAGCACTCGAGTGCATTCTCAGTTCGCCACAAACAACCATTGCTTGGTTGCGTGTGTGGTTTTGCCATTGGATCCTGGGAAACAAACGATCCGAGAGAACCTCGAAGCACAGAGATGGGTGAATCTGTTTAAAGGAAATTGCATTGGGCACAGGCCTCGATATCTTACTCAGCGAATTCCCTTCCTAACTCAGTGATCAACTCCCGATTCGACTACGCACCGCATCAACTTGATAACTCAGACAACTGGAACCTTGGCAGAACCAACTCCGCTAGCAGCCTAAGATTATCCGCTCAAGTCATCTCAACAGATAATTTAGAATTGATTTTATGTAATATTAATTTAGTATTTTTTTTTAAATATTTCTGACAATAGATTGTCTAACATTAATAGCCTTGTTGCATGCTCCAACTGGGTATCAAACCCTGATCTTCTGTGAATCTGTTAAACGTCTTAGCGTTGAACCATGCCTGGGGGGCATATTGAACATAGTTGAACAGACGATGAGAATTAATAAACATCAAGGTAGAACTAATGGCGAAAAATGATAACCTTGTATTATATAAATACTTAAATGTGTGTTTTATTTGGAGGGGAATGTATATCTTTAGTTTTTCTATTTTTAGTAGTCCATTACATAAAATTTAAGCATCAAAATTAAAGATTTAATTATCAGAAGGGTTTCACTTAAAATAACTTATGTCATCCTCAAAGGATTATTCTTGCATGTAAGTTAGACCACTCTGTACAAATTGAACTACATATCTACCTAAGCAATCACCATATTAGTAGACCTCTGTGTTATTATTACTTCCATTTTAGCATCCATCTTATTTATAAATTTTAAAAGCATTAATTACATAATTTAGAGAGGTTTTTCAAGAATAAATCATTAATGGAGAAATGTTTGAAGGCTCATGTTAACTCGTCAAATCAAATACATAAACTGGACTACACAATGTGTTGTTTAATGATGTCCAATAGGAAAGTGATTATCCTGCAAGTTTAATGAGAATGAGAGTTTGAGGAGGAGAATGCAAGAAGAGATTATACCATCCTTAAGGCTTTTTTGAAAAAAAAATAAATATAATTTCTCAAATAACTATGCACATATTTATATGAACTCCCGACCTTAATACCAAAGAAAGGAAATAAATTCTAAAATACTACGAATACCTTAAATAATAAAAAGGTGAAAAATTACTAAAATATCAAAATAATAATAAAAATCTATGGACCCTCCTGCATGTAGGGACGGGGCGTGGGGGTGGTGCCCCCCCCCTTTTTACAAATTTTATTTAGAAGAGGGGTTTAGCATCTTAAGGAATCCATCCTCGAGTTTACAGTAGTATACGATGGTAGCCTAGGATGAAGGTCATCACTAAAACAGCAAAATCTACTTGTACCTGTAGAAGAGGGGTTTAGTAGTTAGTTGACTCCCCCCCTTCTAATTTTTTTTTAAAAGAGGGGGTTAGTATGTAGTTGACTCCGCCCCCTCCCGATAAGATGTCTAGCTCCGTCCCTGCCTGCATGAGTCATCTTGGGTTAAAAGAATTCATCCTTGAGTTTAGAGTAGTATATGTTGGTAGCCTAGAAGCAAGGTCATCACTAAATCAGCAAAATCTACTAGTAACTGTTGGACTTTGAGAACTTTCGTTGATTTGTCGATTCCTCGATGAGCACGACATCGTGGAACATTGTTCTTGTCCATCTTCACGTCACTTAAATACTTCTTGTATTCTCTCACAGCTGCAGCATAATCCTTGACGAATCCAACATCACCGTTAGGTTATATATATATATACAATCATGTTACCCTGCAGGACTTCAAAAATGTGCCTGTGTGCGACTCATGTGCTGGCTCTACAGACGTGGATTCTTTGACTTTCCACTTCACAGAAGATAATATTGGATTTACTTAAAACTTCGAAACGAAGCTAGGGCAGAGCCAAACTCATCGCCCTGACGCCGTCCTCGCCGCGACAAGTTCTCTCGGCAGCGAAGCTTTGCGACGCTCTCTGTGCTCAGCATCCTCTCACAGCGATGCTCTCTGTGCTCAGCATCCTCGCTGCGACGCTCACCGCATGCTCTCACAGCGAAGCTTTCCCTCGTTGTGTGGTGTCCTCTTCCCTCAATGAGGAAGCTTGTCAGTGAAGCTAGGGTAGCGAGGGTTGGGCAGCAAAGTTTCTCCTTCATTGTTCCTCTCACCTGTGCTCACCGTCATCTCCTCTCCAGGCATATAGGGTTTTCTACCGACTTCTAGCCCTAGTTTCGCCCCTCTCTGTGAGACTCCTATACCTCATTTCTATTTGCAATTTGTTTTTCCTGACATGTATCTAAAGGATCACACTGTTTCTATTTTCATGCGACTTTAGAAGATCCATTCTTCTTACCCATTCCTAAAAATCTTACAAAGCTTAATATTAACAACTATGCTTATCAACTTGACAACTAATCACCATGGCAGATAATTAATAGTAAGATTCAGGATGAGTTTGGGCAATCTGGTGGTTAACAACTGATTTTGGTTAAGGATTCAATTGAGATTTTTAGCAACCTATAATTGGGGAAATGTGCATTTTTATAACCTTTCTTTTTCCTTAATAAGAGTCCTTATATCAATTTGTATTCGTTAAAAAAAATGCACATCAGAGTGTTCTATTTTTTTGGATGTCTTATTGTTACCTTTGTGTTTTTGTTCGGGTTGCATGCATGAACTTGAAGTATCACTCTTACAATGTTTTTTCTGGCTATTTGATAATGATATGAAGAATTTCATTTCATCTGTATCTGAAATTTTTTAGCAATGGGTGAAAATCATGGTGAAGATCAGTTATACATTCCTCAAGTTGCAGATGATTGAAAGTCAAAATATGGGATGGAATTCTCATCAATAGATGAGGCATTTTCATTTTATAACCAATATGCATGTGAATCCGGAATTAGTGCAAGGATAAATAGTAGCAAGAAAAATAAGATAACAAATGAGGTTGCGTGGAAAATATTTGTATGCTTTAAAGAAGAGCATACGGATGATCAATGGAATAAACAAACAAGGGGTGATCAACGGACTAGGGAAAGAACACGTGGTGAAGTTAGAACTGGTTGTAAGCCAAAGATTTCACTTGTCAAGAAACAAACTGGATTTGCGTGGGTTGTCACTAATTTCACTGAAGGTCATAATCATCCACTATCGACTCCTTCAAAGGTGCTTTTGCTACGCTCACATCGTAATGTTTCAGCAGCAAAAAAAGCATTGACTCAACGGTTTTCATAGGCCAATGTGCTAACTTGCCAACATATACGATTATTAGAGATAGAATATGGAGGGTCCGGCAAGTAGGTTGCATAGAAAGAGATATTAGAAATTTTGAGAAAGAGCTAAGGGATGAACAAAAGGGTATCGATGCTGAAACACTAACCGAGCTATTTGCATCTAAGGAAGAAAAAAATCCAACTTTTTTCTTTGAATACTATACTGATTCAGATAACAGATTCAGTAGATATTTTTGGGATGATCATGTATCAAGAACGACATATAGTGTATTCGGTGATGTGGTTGTATTTGATACTACATATAACACCAACAAATATGGGTTGATTTTTACTACATTTGTAGGAGTGAATCATCATCACCAGACAATTATTTTTGGTTGTGGCTTTATAAGTGATGAGAAAACTGAATCTTTTGTGTGGCTGCTTAACAAGTTCATAGAAGTCATGCCTAAAGGTGCACCAAATGTGATTATCACTGATCAGGATCCTGCTATGACAAAAGTCATTGCCCAAGTTTTCCCTCAAATAGTGCATCGATATTGTTTATAGCACATACTAAACAAATTTCCAGAAAAATTGCATCCTTTGACTTTTCATGACTACTATCAAAGTATAAATAATGTTATTAGAAATTCTACAACACTTGATGAATTTGAGAATTCATGGGAAGAGGTTATCAAGTGTGCTAACTTAGAGAAAAATGATTGATTATCGTTGATGTATGAATTGCGACATAAGTGGGTGCTAGATTATTTTAGCCATGTATTTTGTACTGGAATGTCAAGTAGTCAGAGATTTGAAGGCTCCCATGCATTTTTCAAGAGATGTCTCAAATAAAAACTCGATAGACTTTATCACCCATTTCAATAGGCACTGAGACACCAAAGACGCAATGAGTTAGTTGCAGATCATATTGATATGAATGAACATCCTAGGATTAAGACAAACTAGCCAATGGAAACTCAAATGATTAAGTTGTATACGAAAAAGAAATGGGTGGAGTTTCAAAGTGAAATGAGTGAGAGTCATGGTTATTATATGCAACAAATATCTATGGGAGTTGACTCAGTGGTTTATCATGTGATGAATTTTCAAAGTTGTTCTTCCTCTAAACCAAGGGTGCTCACGCATGACAAACAGAGGGATAACATATCCTGTAGCTGTAGGAAATTTGAGTTTGATGGCATTCCATGTAGGCATATGTTAGCTTTTTTTCGTATCAATCAAGTGTTTCATTTGCCTGATAAGTATATACTCAAACGATGGACATGAGATGCAAAGGTTGGAGCAATATATGCTTTGGGGGTGCAAAATTTTATTGATGATCCAGATAGGTTTTTGATGTCAAGGCACTCAAGGTTATCTTATAAAGCTTTAGTATTAATTGATGATGCATCTTTGACTGATGGGGGGACAAACTTCTTGGATGAGCAATTGGATTGTATTTACAATAAAATTCAAGAGGTGAACATTAGTAAAACATATGACAATAAAGATCAAAGGAAGAAATCTATGGATGAGTCTCCTAATATTATTGATCCTTCTTTAGTAAGAGCAAAGGGATGTGGGAAGATATTGAAATCATCAAAGGAGAAGTCAACCTCAAAGTCCCGATTATGTCGTGGATGTGGCATCGAGGTGTGTCACATGACAAGAGCAATTGTCCCATTTTACAACAAGGATATGTGTCGATTAATTCTCTATTTGTATGATAATTTTATTTGCAAATCAATATCTTTTATTAAATGTGTACATTTGACATGGTGTTGATTGTCAAATCAACTTTGGATAATCATCATAATAGCGATGATGACACATATGAAGAAGAATTGGCATCTATAGCAGGCAAGTACTATCAAAGTTTAATTTAAAGTTAGTGGTTGATTGATTGAGATATTAAAATTAATAATTATCTTTATTATTGTAGGTTCTAACAATATTCGTTAGCAAATAATTCAATGGGGGTAATATTATGTTTATTCAGTATCATTTTTCGATGGTAGAAATAAATTGGTTAAAGTTGTCCATGAAAATATTGTGAAGCTAGCTCTTCCTTGGGGTTCTCTCTTGCAAGCAGGTGGGTCCTCTAAATTTCAATGCATTTGATCTAGCAGCATTATTTGACCGAAGGCAGGTAGGCATCATTCTACAATTGGTACAATTGGTTTGCCCATGATTTTTTTTACAAGGATTAAATATTTGGCATTATTTAGCTTATGTTTTTCCTCTTGCTTGAGTTGGTGATGCAGAAATAGAAATTAATGGTTGATTGATTGATGCAGAAACAGAAACAAGTTTCAGTTGGTGATGCAGAAACAGAAACATTTGAGCAGGCTATTTTGAACTCTTTAATCATTTCTGTATCTATTTAAACAAGCGTCATACTTTTCACATTTGAGTAGGCTATTATGAACTCTTTAAGCATTTCCGTATCTGTTTAAACAAGCTTCAAACGTCTCATTTCTATATTTGTTCTCACCTCAAATGGCGCAATGTTGACCAAGTTGAATCCTTTCATAGAAGAAGGGATTGGGTGTCGACTGTATGAAAATTGGGTGTTGCTATTTTAATTTGACAATGTAAATTTCATCAAGAATTGCTCCATCTGTTGTTAGTCTTTGCAAATTTATTTTGAGACTAGTAGATTAACAGCAAAAGGTAACTCTATTTGTACCCTGCGGGACTTAGAAAATGCGTTGTGCGGACTGCAGTGCTGGTAGGTATGAATTACATTGATTAAAAGTTTTTGAGATCTATAGCAGCTGAATTTGTCACTGATTAACAATGACAATGTTGTGCTGGCAGGTATGATTCATTTTCTCTTCCAAATGCATATTTTTGTTCGTCTCTGCTTTGTCCATGTCTCGAAGCATATCTGTTGCTTTGTTATGCTTCTTCACTTTCTTATATCTTATTTTCATGTTATAGTTCAACATCCAAAGGCTGTCATTCGAGGTGATCCAAAGGCTATCACTAGAGGATAGAATGTGACATACTATGGTGATGATTCATGGTCTATATTGTGATTCCCTTGCTAGAATTATAGTGCACCATACCCAATGCCATATAATTTTGTGTATCCACAGGTACTAGAAAAGTCTGCACAAGATTGCTTTGACAGAATTCATGCCAATTTTGCAACTCCACCTCAACACCAGCCACGTTCAAGAGCCAAGACAGCTGATTTATCTCCAATAGTCCATTTTGCATTCGGAGACAAACCTCTAGATGGCACAAAGTTGAAAATCAAAAAGGCAAGGGGAAGTAAACGAAGGACTCTTGCCGCCAAAAAAACAGTTAGGCATTTGCTGAGAAAGCATCAATTGGCAGATCAAACCACAGGTGGTGACTATTTCTCGCATCTTGAAAACTCTCCAAATGCATCTGCCATTATAATGCCTGCAAATGGAGATCCTGGAACTCCAGATTCTTTGTTTACTATAGGTTTTCTGATGAAGTGCAGTGAGAGGTTTTCTGATGATAGAGTACTTCTGCAAGGAACTGTAGTTTTGATTTGGATGACGACGCATGAGCAAATCTTCTTTCACTTTACAAGTTCGGCTATGAAGATGAATTCATCAATATTCAACGCTCAACATCTGGTTGAAGTACAAATCCTTGGAAAAACAAAAAACTTCTGGGCTTCAGTTCCTATAGCTTGAAAATGTACGTATTTTGTTTTTGCTGGTAGAAGACTAATGAATTTGGATCACCTCTTTTGTCTTTTAGAAATGGATTAGAAGGTTATTATGTGCAACATAGCTTTTTTGTCTTTTAAAACAATGGATTATCAAATAGATGTAGTGGCCGCTGCAGCCTCGTCTTCCAATCCACCTGGTCGTTTTCATCCTCGACCGATTCAAATTGACCAAGGAGACAAGACATCGTGTAGGGTCTTTACCTTTTCCTTTGTATGCAAACAAATCTTCAACCATTCCTCTACGAAGCCACTAATTGCAGTCCATTAAAGAACATCATTCATCTGCCAGAGATAAGAAGATAAAAGGGAAATTCACAATAGAGCAACTTATTGTTTGTTCACAACAACGACTGAGTATCTTGTTTGGAGAAATAGCAAAAGACATAAGTTTTTTGGTCTCATTTTGCTATGCCATTATTTTCATACATTTTTTTAATACAATAGAAGGTATTATCTCAATCCCAGCCCTATGTAGCTTTCTTCAATTGATGGATTTCTCATCTGTTGCAACGCTATTACATCATCTTCTCATAATGATGAATAGAGAACCATTTCAAATACATGTCTCTTAAATAGACAATTTTATTATACAACATACATCTTAGAGATCAGTTCCAGATAATATTTCCAATTGCAAGAGATGATTATAACCATCAAGCAGACATACAGACATCACACTTAAACTATTAGTATTAACAATATTTTGATGCAAATCATTAACTCTCAAGGTGCATAGCAACTCTACCATAGCAACAAACCACATCATGAAAACAATTTAGCTTAAAGCATCATTTTAATTTCGATACAACACTTGCAACTACTCAAAATAAAATTAGTATTTGAAATTCGACTCATATAACGACTTGAAACAACATGCCTAATCATCATCATTATCATCACTGATCATAAGAGAATCCAACTGATGTTCTAGCACTTTCAATGCATCTTTCAACTTAATAATTTTTTCAATTTTTGAAAGTTTTCTCTCTAAATTTGAACTTGAAGTTGCACATGATATTTCATTTCGACTTGGTGCAAAGGAAGTTGGTGCAGATTTTTTATCTATGTATGCCTCAAAAGATTTTTATGGCTCCTCTCTACTTTTGAAAGATTTGTATATGGCGCCCTTAAAGCGAATAACAAGATCAGAAGCTTCTACACACGTTTCATAAATTCTCAATTCACGTCCAACAAATACAATATATGTTTTTCCCTACATTTAAAATAACATTTAGAATCTTATAAAGACAATATATTAGAACTTAAATGAAATGATTACCATGGATTGGATATAAAGAGTCGAAGTTTTGAAAGTTTATTGTAAAATGTAGAACCAAAAGAATATAAGTTATCAAAAAAATGTTGAAATCCAAATGAGACATGTCAACTGTAGAGAAATTTCATAAATAACTGATTGGTATAATATTGATGCAACTAATAGACAAAACATAACCTTCCCACCTTATACAATTGAATTCCCAACATCTCAACTCCTATAATTGGAATAGTTGCATGGTGTTAGTTTCAATTTAACATTTCTCTATTATTAACTAAATTTTATTCATAACACTTCATTTGACTAAGGAACCATATTTATAACACTTCATTTTTGGAAGATAAAAATAAATTAATAAAGAGGTTATAATTTGTTCATGTAAATAAACTATAAATATTGCAACTCTAACATGTGGCCATTGTATTGTATGTTTTAGCTAATCAAATTAAAGTAGTATATTGTGACCAACTTATTAATAGTTAAATTATACACAACAAAAAGACTAGTGCCATTAGAAAAATGTAATTATATACAAAGATCCATGTTGATTTTCTTGGAAACACTAGTGGTTATTATAGCTGCAACAAATAGAAGACAAGATTTAGATCCTGCTCTTATAAGGCGCAAGGATTTGCAATCTGGCCATCATTCATATTTTTATAATTGTCTAAACATGCTATTCAAATAGTTATAAACTGCATGTTGGGTTTCAACTGTTAATTTTCTTTCTTCCAGTTGCTTTGATTCTACCATTATGTTTTCCCTACCGGATTTATAAACTCGTGTCGAGATAGCTACTCAATATGCAAAGCACCTGTTGAAGACCGAATTACTACTGCTAGCTTCAGCTACAGAAGGGTATCGTTGTACTTGTTTTTTTTCCACTACTATGTGCATTTGGTCAAATGACTATACTATCTTAGTCAAGTGGAAAATCATGAAAAGGCAAAGGTACTCTAAGAAAAAACAGGACAAGGATGTCTGGGAACAACCTACCTTTCTCAATCTCTCATCAAGTTAGAAGATTTTTTAAACAAATCAAGCATTCGAGAAAACAGAGATGAACAAAGATCATTTAGCCTTACAAAGTGGGGTTGGTGGTCGCGCGAGGAGGTGAGGGGCACAAGATGGAAGCTTCGTACCCTAGCTTCACGTCGGAGGTTTGCCAAGAGAGATCGCCCTAGCTTCATGCCCTCGCTCCACATCGGAAGTTTGCCGAGAGAGATCTCCCTAGCTTCGTGCCCTAGCTCCGCGTCAGAGGTTTGTCGAGAGAGATCGCACTAGCTTCGTGCCCTAGCTCCGCGTGCAAGGACGGCATGCCCTAGCTTTGTCCCTTTGGTTTGCCGAAGAGAGCTTGATCTGGAAGCTTCGTGCCCTAGCTCCGCGTGCAAGGACGGCATGCCCTAGCTTTGTCCCTTTGGTTTGCCGAAGAGAGCTTGATCTGGAAGCTTCGTGCCCTAGCTTCGCTTCGGAGGTTTGCCGAGAGAGATCGATCTAGCTTCGTGCCCTAGCTCCGAGGAAGGTGGGCGGCGAGGACGGCGTGCCCTAGCTTCGTCCCTTTGTTTTGCCGAAGAGAGCTTCATGCTTCGTCCCTTTGGTTTGCCGAAGAGAGCTTCATGTGTTCTGTGAAAAAGCAAAATCTATATACAAGAAACAAATGAAATCCACGTCTACAGCGCCAGCACAGGAGTCGCGCACAAGCACGTTTTCAAAGTCCCACAGGGTAACAGGATTGTATATATATCACATAAAAAATAAATATAATAATATATTATTAATTATTATAGCTAATTATCTTAAATGAGCTTGAACCAAGCTCTTTTAATTTTTAAACGAGTTTTTTTCAAGCCGAGCTCGAACCAAACTCGAGCTCTTTAATCTTATTACGAGCCGAGCTCGAACTTAAGAATTAAAGCTTGAATCGAACTTGAGCCAAGTTTGAACCTAGGGATAACGAATCAAGCCCGAACTTGAGCCTCTTACTGTACAGTTTAGCTCGGCTCGTTCACCGTTCTTAAGGAACTTGGGCTCCTTCTCGAGCTACTTGCCTCACCGCTAGTCAATTTAGTAAGAATTTCAACAAACTTGACGGCAATGTGGGAGGTGTGGTAGTCGAGCACTGGGGCATATCAGTTGCCAATCTGACCAAGGTGGATCATAATGATATATAACCTCAGATGTAGAATTAGCTGCCTCCGGTACAGGTTCATCCTTGGAGTTGGAAGCAACAAAGCTAAGCCACGCTTGAGATCTTTGACCGCAACATTCTTAACATTGAACCCAACATTGTCACCAGGAAGAACCTCTTGCAGTGCCTCGTGATGCATCTCCACTGACTTGACCTCAGTGATCAGACCGCTAGGGCCAAAAGTGACAACCATGCCTAGTTAAGCACACGGCCAGTCTCAAATCTCCCAACAGGGACAGTTCCAATACTTCCAATCTTGTAGACATCCTGAAGAAACAGGCGAAGGGGCTTGTCAGTGGGTCTCTTTGGCTCATGAATCAAGTCAAGGGCCTCAAGAAGGGCCGGACCCTTGTACCAATCCAGGTTGGTAGACCTCTCAATCCTGTTATCACATTCAAAACCAGAAATGAGAACAAAAGGAATCTTGTCAGGGTTGTAACCAACTTTCTTGAGGGAAGAGGACACCTCCTTGTTGATTTCATCATATCGTGCCGTTGAGTAATTTGGGGTGGTGGCATCCATCTTGTTGCAACAACAAATCATCTGTTTTACACCAAAGGTGAGAGCAAGAAGGGCATATGTTCTCGTGTCTGCCCATCCTTTGAAATGCCTGCCTCAAAAATACCAGTGGTAGAATCAATAATGAGAAGAGCACATTCTACCTGAGACATTCCCGTGATCATGTTCTTAATGAAGTCACGATGTTGGGTGCATCAATAATAATGCAGTAGTACTTCGTGGTATAAAACATCCAAAGAGCAATATCAATGGTGATACCACGCTCCCGCTCAGCCTTAAGCTTGTCGAGAACCCAAGCATATTTGAAAGACCTTTTATTCATCTAAGCTGCTTCTTCCTCAAACCTTTCAATCTCACGCTTATCAATACCCCCAAGCTTGTAAATAAGATGACCAGTTGTGGTCAATTTTCCAGAGTCAACGTGGCCAATGACCACAATGCTTATTTGAACCTTTTCCTCTTTTAAAAAATGAGCTTCTCCGGGCAACATAGGGCTGATCTCAAAGAACCACTCGGGCATGATAGCCAAGAGGTCATCCTTCGCTGAACCCAAGGATCCATTGGTGATCGCCTCACCAGCTGCCCCCTCCTTCACCATCTGCTGGAAGGCAATGACGGCATTCTCAACAGCCTCCTTGACATGAATAGAACCCAAGGATAAAGGTTCTTCCTCTTCAACTTTTCTGTCAATGGCTCCTTCGTCGAGAGAATTATCAATACTTGAAACCTGCAACACACCGTCACCAATTTTTTCGACAACTTCATCCATCTCATCATCATCATAGATTGGGTCATCGAGTATTTCGATCTTGTCATCGTCTTTGCTACCTCCTACGATCGGACGATTGGGAAAGTAGAACTGGTCATAATCTGGCCATCCGGAATCTTGCCACGAATAAATTTATCTTGTTCTACCAGAGAATCCTTAGAAATCAATAAACTCTGACAATCACTAAAAGTCTCAAGATCATTACCATAAAATACATCGTCAACTTCTTCCTCCAAATCATCTTCGAATCTGTCAAGGTCATCTTGGGCGTCAAAGCTATCGTCCTCTGTGGCGAAACCTAATTGTCCTTGGAACTTCATTTGTGTGTACCCAAATTGAATAAAGTGATATTTAATTTTTTTCTTCATCTTCTCCCAATCTTTGATCTTGGTTTTACCTTGTTTGTCTCGTAAGTGACATAAGTGCTCTCACCACACCAAAGCTTGATCCTTGAGTCAGATGGCAATCAGCCTCACCTTCATCTGATCTGGTACTTGCTTATAGTGGAAGAACCGCTCAATTTTGTTGATCCAATCAATAACATTCTCTGTTTGCGACGTACCATAAAATTTGGATAGATTAACTCAAAGTCTAAGATCAACTCAAAGTCTAAGATCTCCTTGTTGATCCTCTCAACCAGTGTATGACGATCTTCACGAATTCACACAATTTCTATTAGGCAATGGGATAAATCTACAACTTACCTCTGTAAATTATACCAAATTAAATCTACAACTTCCCTCTATAAATCCTCATCACGTTTTGGGTGCTACGACCACGTTACGAGGCTTCCGCAACCGGAACCTACCTCGCATGACCACGAGCATCACCACGACGAACTTCCATTGGATATGATGCTCGACTTCCTCAAATCAAAACCTGCCAATTTTGATATCAACTGATGTCGGACAGGATATCGATTATCTTGTGGGCTTGATGAAAAGGGGGTTTGAGGAGAAGGCAAAAAGACATTACACCGTCCTTAAGGTTTTATCAAAAAAAAAAAAGGGAATATTATTCAATAATGGAGGATTAAATACTCAAACAACTATACAAATGTTTATATAGACTTCAAACCTTAATACAGAGAGAGGAACTAAATCCTAATATATAGACTCCAATTTCCTAACTTGTACAGAATGGAAAGGGATCCTAATAAAAATTGAAAAAGACTCCTAATTCTAAAATCCCTAATGGATTCAAAATAAAAAAATATATATATAAAGACAGAAATTACTAAAAATACCTAAATACCAAAAAGGTGAAAATTACTAAAAATACAAAAAATACCTATAATAATAATAATAATAATAATAATAATAATAATAATGATCCTGCCCGGCAACTGAGTCAGATGGACCGCCGGGTGAGGTGGATGTAATGTTGACTGAGTCGGGATGTCCCGGAGGGGAGTGTGCTGAGATGACTTCTATGTTGACAAAGTCATCAGAAGTCCTCTGATCAACGCTACCTGCAGCCAGCGACCAAGTCGCCCTGGTCCCTGGTATCCCGATGCTCGAGGCAGATCCAACGAATATATAAGTAACAGACTAGTACTAGAATAATCAAATGAAGGGAGAGTGAGTACTAAAAACGTATTATGGCCCAGGGGCGCCCTCAGATAGGACGCTGCTCGAGTTGTCGTAACCTGGAAGAGCTGATGACTAGGAGTAGGTTGAAAAGATTAATCTAACGACGAGGAACCGGACGCTACCGCACGAAACCTGATGCGACCTCAGCACGCAGACTGAGTTATGACATCGGCACGCAGACTGGGACAAGAATTTGGCACACAGGTCGGAATATGAAATTGACACGCAGGCCGAAATAATAATAACGGTACGCAAGCCGAAACATGACATGCAAATCAGATCAATGCGAAGGTCGATACATAGCACACACACAAATTGGCGTGAAGGCCAGAGCACAACAGAAGTGGAACGCCATCAGATCGGCCACCATAGGGTCTACGGCCATCGTAGCTGAATCGGTGCTTAAGAGCAGCGGCAGGAGAGGGGGTTCCGGTGAAGCCGGCAGCAAAGGTACAGGTCCCGGCTATCAGGGTAAGGGGAGGCAGTGCCTCCTTGGCTGATTCTGGCGCTGCTCGGTAGAGGGAAAGGCAGTGCGCGTGGTAGGAAAGAGTTGCTGGCCGACTAGGCTACTGGTCGACGAGATTGCAACGGCGTCTACGGCAGTAAAGGCGCGCGGAGAGGAGACGACGACCAGGAGTCAACGGCGTTCACGGTAACATGGTCGTCAGGATAAGAGGGGTGGCTTGGAGGCGGCTCCGGCGAGAGGAGAGGAGAGAGAGGGAGAACAGAGAGAGGATGGCTTCGGCGTGGACATCGGCGGTGCATGAGCGACGAAAAAAGAGAGGGGGAAGAAGCTCCTCCCTTGGTTCATGGTGGTGGCGGCAGAGAAACCCACGAAGAAGGAAGAAAAAACCCCCTGTTCGTGTCGATGGTGCTAGGAGGAGAAGAAGAGGCGTGGCGGTCGGCGCCGGCGAGGAGCTTAACATGCGGGAAAGAAGATATTAGGAAAATAGGAGGGGTGATTTGGTCTTTTCACATGTGGAGGGTTTTGGGGTTTTTTTGGCACTGTTCATCATGTTGAGGGCTCCTTTTTCTGTATTTTTGGGGTCCGCCGCCAAGAAGGAGGGCCAGCCTCTTTCCCTCACGTTAAGTTCCTCGCCAGCGCCGGCCGCCACGCCTCTTCTTCTCCTCCTAGTGCCATTGACATGAACAAATGGTTTTTTCTTACTTCTTCGTGGGTTTGTCTGCCGCCGCCACCACAAACCAAGGGAGGAGCTTCTTCCCCCTCTCTCGTCGTCGCATGTGCACCGCCGAAGCCATCCTCTCTCTGTTCTCCCTCTCTCTCCTCTCCTCTCACTGGAGCCGCCTCCAAGCCACCCCTCTTATCCCGACGACCATGCTACCGCGAACACCGCTGACTCCTAGCCGTCGTCTCCTCTCCACGTGTCTTTACTATCGTAGACGTCGTTGCAATCTCGTCGACCAGTAGCCTAGCCGGCCAGCAACTCTTTCCTACCACGCGCACTGCCTTTCCCTGTACCGAGCAGCGCCGGAATCAGCCAAGGAGGCATCGCCTCCCCTTACACTGATAGTCGGGACTTGTACCTTTGCTACTAACTTCGCCGGAACCCCCTCTCCTGCCGCTGCTCTTAAGCACCGATTCAGCTACGATGGTCATAGACCCTATGGTGGCTGATCTGATGGCGTTCCACTTCTGTTGTGCTCTGGCCTTCGCGCCAATTTGTGTGTGTGCTATGTCCCGACCTTCGCATTGATCTAATTTGCGTGTCATGTTCTGGCTTGCGTGCTATTATTATTATTCCGGCCTGCGTGCCAATTCTATATTCCGGCATGTGTGTTGATATCTTGTCCCAGTCTGCGCGTCGATATCATAACTCAGTCTGCGTGCCGAGGTCGCATCAAGTTTTGTGTCATCACATCCGGTTCCTCGTTGTTAGATCCATCTTTTCAGCCTACTCCTAGTCATCTGCTCTTCCAGGTCACGACAACTCGAGCAGTGTCCTATCTGAGGGCGCCCCTAGGCCAGGGTATGTTTTTAGTACTTACTCTCCCTTCATTTGATTATTCTAGTACTAGTCTGTTACTTATATATTTGTTGGATCTGCCTCGAGCATCGGGGTACCAGGGACCGGGGCGACCTGATCGCTGGTTGCAGGTAGCGTTGACCAGAGGACTTCTGATGACTTGGTCAACATAAATGTCATCTCAGCACACCCCCCTCTGGGACATCGCGACTCGGTCAACATTCCATTCACCTCACCCGACGGTCCATCTGACTCAGTTTCCGGGCAGGATCAATTTGGCATCGTCTGTGGAAATCTTCTCCACCCATTCTAGAACGTGAAGATGGACGACGTTGGGAGGTTCTCTGCCATTATCAAAGTCTCGGAGGATCCTGACAAATGTATTATCTTCTACCCTCACTCCACGGGTATTCGGGAGTCGAGGAATTGAGTTGGAGCTTCAGCTGGCCGACAGGTTAATTTTTCCATTATATTTTTTCCCTGACTCCAAGGGTATTCGGGAGTCAAGGGACCGAGACCAACCCTCAATCGGTTAGCACGACTCCTCGATCAGGTACGTTATAGTCTTTGCTCTCTTTTTACGATTATAGGGTCTGCTATACCTCCCTTATAAGAGTAAGATCTTAGTTCCTTGATCAAAGACTAGAACCTTCGATCTTTGATTGGACACTAGGGGCCCAGCTCCCTGATCATACATTAGGGGCCAAGCTCCCCAATCAGACAGTAGGGACACAACTTCCCAATCAGTGACATAGTACAACTTCCCGATCAGGATCTTGGGGCCTCGCTCTTTGATTACAGGCTAGGAGCCTTATTCTCCGATCAAGGACTACGGGCCTAGCTCCCCAGTCAATTGTGATACAGACTCTGTACCCCTCACAATGGGGCTCTGCACCCTTCACCATGGGGCTCTGCACCCTTCACCATGGGGCTTTGCATCCTCTTAGTGCTATGGGCTCTGCATCCTCTTACTACTGTAGGCTCTACACCCTTCACCACGGGGCTCTGCACCCTTCACCATGGGGCTCTGCACCCTTCACCATGGGGTTATGTATCCTCTTAGTGATATTGGCTCTGCATTTTCTTACTGCTATAGGCGCTGTACTCTATTACTACCATATGATCTGCATTCTCCGCCTGTTTTGCATCCTCTTACATCCACAAGCTCTGCTCCCTTCACCCATGGTGTTCTGCTTCCTTCTCTTGCTATGGACTCTACTCCCTTATATTACCATGGGTTTCACTCCCATTGACGATCAAGGCTCAGATTATTATCTTCTCCCCTCGCTCCACGGGTATTTAGGAGTTGATGGACTGAGATAGATCCTCAATCGGTCTACACAACTCCGCGGTCAGGTATGATAAAAGCTCTCCTCCCTCATATTGCTACTGGCTCCACTTCTATGAACTTCAGGGCTTAACCTCCTCCGTTTGGGGTCGAGCGGTCTTCACTGGTCTCGGATCAGCTTATCTGATCTCTTATCTCCCCCGTTCGAGGTTGAGTTGTCGCCACCGGTCTCAGACCGGAGTATCACCACCAGTCTCGTATCGGAGTATCGCTAACGATCTCTCAATCGGGCTTCCGGACCAATTCCTGGTCAGGTCTCCAGATCAACTCTTGGTTAGACTTCCAGATCAAGTCCTGGTCAGACCTCCAGATCAATTCCTAGTCATGTCTCCATGTCAACTCCTAGTCAGATCTCCATATCAATTCCTGGTCAGGTCTCCAGGTCAAGTCATGGTCAGGTCTCCCGATTAAGTCCTAGTCAGACCTCCAGATCAAGTCCTGGTCAGACTTCCAGATTAATTCGTGGTCAGGTCTCCATGTCAACTCCTAGTCAGATCTCCAGATCAATTCCTTGTTAAGTCTCCAGGTCAAGTCATAGTCAGGTCTCCTGATCAAGTCCTGGTCAGGCCTCCAGATCAAGTCCTAATCAGACCTCCAGATCAATTCCTGGGCAGGTCTCCATATCAAGTCTTGGTCAGACCTCCAGGTCCAGTCCTGGTCAGGCTTCTAGGTCAACTCCTGGTCAGACTTCCATATCAAATCCTGGTCAGAACTCCAAATCCATTCCTAGCTAGGTCTCTAGGTCAAATCCTGGTCAGGCCTCCGGATTGTTTCCTGGTCAGGTCTCCAGATCACTTCTCGGTCACGCCTCCAAACTCTCGCCCCAGCGCGAGTTATAAGTGAGCTTGCTCTCACGCTTCCAGACTCTCACCCCAGTGTGAGTTATAAGTGAGCATGCTCTCACGAAAATGACCTCTCGGTCAGGATTCTAGACTCTCACTCCAGCGCGAGTTATAAGTGAGCATGCTCTCAGGACCAACGACCTCTCGGTCGGGATTCTAGACTCTCGCCCTAGCGCGAGTTATAAGTGAGCATGCTCTCATGACCAACAACCTCTCGGTCGGGATTCCATACTCTCGCCCCAGCATGAGTTATAAGTGAGCATGCTCTCACGACCAACGACCTTTCGATCGGGATTCTAGATTCTCGCCCCAATGCGAGTTATAAGTGAGCTTGCTCTCACACCTCCAGACTCTCGCCCCAGCGTGAGTTGTAAGTGAGCTTGCTCTCACACCTTCAGACTCTCTCCCCAGTGTGAGTTATAAGTGAGCATGCTCTCACGCCTCCAGACTCTCGCCTAGTGCGAGTTATAAGTGAGCATGCTCTCACGCCTCCAAACTCTCGCCCTAGTGCGATTTATAAGTGAGCATGCTCTCACGCCTCCAGACTCTCACCCCAGTGCGAGTTATAAGTAAGCATGCTCTCACGCCTCCAGACTCTCGCCACAATACGAGTTATAAGCGAGCATGCTCTTGTGACCAATGACCTCCCGGTCGGGTTCTAGACTCTCACCCTAGGGTGAGTTATAAGTGAGTGTGCCCTCACGACCAACGGCCTCCCGGTCAGGCTCTCACGCTCAACTACAAGTCGGTCGGGTTACTCCCTAGCCAGGGGCTCGCCTCACTCGCCGCTCTGCTCGGCACTCATCACACTTGCTTCACTTGCCGCTCTGCCTGGCACTCTCAATTTGCATTTTCGCTCACCGCTGTTGCTCGGTCGGCACTTACTGCTCACTCGCCCTCTACCCGGCACTCACCATACTCGCCTCACTTGCCGCTTTGCCCAGCACTCATCACATTCGCCCCACTTGCCGCTCTACCCAGCACTCATCGTTCGCGACTAACCTGCCTGACACTCACCATTCGCGTCTCAATCACGGCTATGCTCGGCACTCACCGCTCCTGCCTCACTTGCCGCTTTGCCCGGAACTCGTCCCTCGCATCTCACTCATCGCTTTGCCCCGCATTTGATGCTCGGTCGATGCCCGATTTCCTCCTTTCACGGCATTCACATAACCGCCTGATTGTTCTGCTCCCGTTCGTGCTCTATCCACAGGCTCTACTCACGTTCGCTCTCGATCCACGGGCTATGCTCCCATTCTCATTTGGTCTCAAGTTCCATGTCTATCCAGCGCACAGGCTTCGCACCCAGTTGGCATTCTTTCGATCACCGAGTTAGCCTTCTCTTCAATAACTGATCAGTATCTCTTGGCTATCTGCTCGGTTGTTCGCTTTGTACCGGTTGACATTTTTCCCGATCGTGATTTATTATTGCTCAGTTGACATTTTCTCAACCGCGCGTTTGATACTGCTTGCCCATCATCTTTCAATTCGCTCAGCATTTTTTAATCCAGGTCAGCATTTTTCGATTACCAGGTCAGCTTTTTTCGATTATCAGATCAGCATTATTCGATTGCCCGGTTGTGACTTACTATCGCTCGCCCATCGTCTTTCGACCCACTCAGCATCTTTTGATCCAGGTCAGCATTATTTGATGGCCCGGTCGGTCGGCATTTTTCTCGGTCGTGCTCACGGCTTTGCTCATCCATCATTCTCTCTATTGCCCAACCGCCATTGTTCGATTGCCTGGTCGTGATTTATTGTTGAATCAGTCGACATTTTCTCGGTTGCGCGCTTGACATCACTCGATCATTCTCATTCAATCCGAATGGCATTATCTCTGTTTCTCGGTTGCGCGCTTGACATCACTCGATCATTCTCATTCAATCCGAATGGCATTATCTCTGTTTCTCGGTCGACATTTTCTCGGTTGTGCGTTTGACACCGCCCGCCTATCGTCTTTCCACTCATTCGGCACACCCCCTATCGCCCGCTCTACATTCGCTCTATCGCTCGGTTTAGCATCACATGATCATCTGCTCGATATCGCTCGATCTCCCGCTCAGCATTCGCTCTATCGCTCGGTTTAGCATTACATGACCGCCTGTTCAATGTCACTCGATCTCCCGCTAGACATCCGATCGATCGCTGGCTTGGTATCGCTCGGTTTCTCACTTGGCATTTGACTGATTGCCTACTTCACACAATGATTTGACTCTGCATTCAGGAGGGATTTCGTTGTTTGTTTAGTTGGGTCAAGTCAGTCGGACTCGCGTCTCCTTCGACTAGACTTGAAGGGGAGGTTTGTGATATGGATATAGGGTAAAGAGGAAATTAGGAAAAAGAGGAGGGGCAATTTGGTCTTTTCACATGTGGAGGGGTTTGGGGTTTTTTTGGCACTGTTAATCATGTTGAGGGCTCCTTTTTTCTGCATTTTTTGGGTCCACCTCCAAGAAGGGGGGCCAGCCTCTTTCCCTCACGTTAAGCTCCTCGCCAGCGCCGACTGCCACACCTCTTCTTCTCCTCCTAGCGCCATCGACTAGACTTGAAGGGGAGGTTTGTGATACGGATATAGGGTAAAGAAGAAATTAGGAAAAAGAGGAGGGGCAATTTGGTCTTTTCACATGTGGAGGGGTTTGGGGTTTTTTTGGCACTGTTAATCATGTTGAGGGCTCCTTTTTTCTGCATTTTTTGGGTCCACCTCCAAGAAGGGGGGCCAACCTCTTTCCCACACGTTAAGCTCCTCGCCGGCGCCGACTGCCATGCCTCTCCTTCTCCTCCTAGCGCCATCGACACGAACAAGGGGTTTTTTCTTCCTTTTTCGTGGGTTTCTCTGCCGCTGCCACGACGAACCAAGGGAGGAGCTTCTTCCCCCTCTCTCGTCGTCGCTCGTGCACCGCCGACATCCATGCTGGAGCCATCCTCCCTCTGTTCTCCCTCTCTCTCCTCTACTGTCGTCAGAGCCACCTCCAAGCCACCCCTCTTCTCCCGATGACCACGCTACCACAAACGCCGCCAACTCCTACAGTACTCTCCTCTCCGCGCGCCTTTACTGTCGTAGACGTCGTTGCAGTCTCGTCGACCAGCAGCCTAGCCGGCCAGTAACTCTTTCCTACCACGTGCACTGCCTTTCCCTCTACCGAGCAATGCTAGAATCAACCAAGGAGGCACCGCCTCCCCTTACACTGACAGCCAGGACTTGCACCCTTGCTGTCGGCTTCGCAGGAACCACCTCTTCAGCCGCTACTCTTAAGCACTGATTCAGCTACTGTGGTCGTAGACCCTAAGGTGGCCGATCTAATGGCGTTCCACTTCCGTTGTGCTCTGGCCTTCACGCCAATTTGTGTGTGTGCTATGTCCCGACCTTCGCATTGATCTGATTTGCGTGTCATGTTCCAACTTGTGTGCCGTTATTATTATTCCGGCTTGTGTGCCAATTTCATATTCTGGCCTATGTGACGATGTCTTGTCCCGGTCTGCGCGTCGATATCATAACTCGATCTACGTGCTGAGGTTGCATCAAGTTTTGTGCTGCCGGGTCCGATTCCTCGTTGTTAGATCAATCTTTTCAACTTGCTCCTAGTCATTTGCTTTTTCAGGTCACGACAACTCGAGCAGCATCTTATTTTAGGGCGCCTCTAGGACAGGATATATTTTCAGTACTCACTCTCTCTTCATTTGATTATTCTAGTACTAGTCTGTTACTTATATATTTGTTGGATCTACCTCAAACATCGGGATACCAGGGACCGGGCGACCCGGTCGTTGGCTGCAAGTAGCGTTGACTAGAGGACTTTTGATGACTTGGTCAACATAGATGTCATCTCAGCACACCCCCCTCCGGAACATCACGACTCGATCAACATTCCATCCACCTCACCCGACGGTCCATCTGACTTAGTTTCCAGGCAGGATCAAATAATAATAATAATAATAATAATAATAATAATAATAATAATAATAATAATAATAATAATCTACGGATCCTCCTGCATCATTTAGTAGCTAATTAATTAGTAGTTTTTTTACCTTGTCAATTTGAACACTACTAGAATAATGCTCTTTAAGGGTACACATAAACACCCTTATAGTATACTTTTAATGACACTGTAACTATGGTAATATTATCGAAAAATGCATTGCAATATGATATCATCTTAGGCCCTCCGGTATTCCTAACATTTGTACAATGTCATTATAAAATATCTATGTTAACTTTAAAAGTGTCTTAATTCTAAAGATATACTGACAATCAAATATATCAGGAAAAATATTTGAAGAACATTTATGTATGTCTTATTAAATTTAAATGTTAATTTATATTGATAATTTTAAATGTCGATAATGATAATTTATAAGGTTTTCAAAAATATTACATTAACTCATCTATAATGACACTATTAAATTTCATTTATAATAATTTATAAAGACATTAAAAATTATCACCGATATATATTAATAATATATAATATTAATTCAAAATTTACACAACATCACAATTCATCCACTACATAGAATATAAAATATTTTCCAAATAAAATTAAAGAGATAAAAATTAATTTTTATTCATCTAGTAATCATTTGAGTCAAATTCACAAATTATGAAATACTAATGATAAAGTTTATATCCAAAACTAGCTATACACTAGTAATGTATACTTAGAAATTAAGTTTTAGACTAACAAGGTCTTGTCATAAAAAAACTAAATTAATTTACTATGAACCATTTTTAACTATCATATTATAAGTGAAATTCAAATATATATCACCTACAAATACTATGCAATATTTGTATAAGTAAATAAAAATATAAAGTTAATAAAAATAATTTAAAATATTGAATATCATACCAAATTATAGAAATAGATAAAGTATCATTATGGTTGGGAACTAAAGATAAATTTTCAACATGTGAGATATTATCTTGCACTAGTTAATATAAAAACTATTAAGATAAAATTGTTGAATAAGTGTGAATGGAGAAGAGGTGGAAGAGAAGAAGCTCCATTGTGAATGGGACTTTAGTCCCACATTGGAAATTTCAAGGTAAGTTTGTTGGTTTATATTGATTCACATGTATTGAGGATGTGAACAAATGCATGGGGAGAGGCTCTTTCTCACGCATGGGTGCGCAGGGGGGATTGCAAATCCAGGGCCCGGATTTCATTGAACCAAGTTGACTCGAGCGCGACCTGTGCACACAAATGCTAGACCGGTCGGGGCAAAAGTTTGCCCAAGCAGAACAACCAACATTTTGCCACGTTGAACTTTTTGTTGCTGTAAAACGGATACATTAATTCGAGATTAATGCAGAATAAAACCGGTCGAATAATAATGAGTGAAACGATGGCCGTTTCGCTGTTCGGCTAATAATGACCATTAAGGTCATTAACACTGCCGTTGATCTGAGCTCCTATATAAGGAGGTTGTGATCACGGGCAGAAAAGAAGAGAGAGCAATAAAAGCAAAGGTCCTCCTCCTCGTTCCCCTCTGTCATGCAACTCCTGCTCGGCAGAGCGCCCGTGATAGTGATCGGGTGCCACTCAGTTCGCCGTGACCACCAGTGCTTGGTGGGGTCCACGGTCAGATCGTTGTATCCTGGGAAACAGACCTCCCGAATAGGCCTCGAAGCACAGCCGGAGGTGGGGGCGAATCTGTTTCAAGGAAACTGCAAACTCGCAGGCCTCGATCAATCCACCTGACCCGCTGTTCGGCTGAGCTACTGAGCTGCCGACCTGACCTGCTGTTCGGCTGAGCTGCTGACCCGCTGAGCTGTTCAGCTGAGCTGCCGACCCAGCGAGCTGAGCTGCCGACCCGCCGAGCTGGTCTGCCGAGCTAAGCTGCCGATCCGCCGAGCTGAGCTGCCGACCCGCCGAGCTAGTCTGCCAACCCGCCGAGCTGGTTTGCCGACCCGAGCTGCTGACCTGACTTGCTGCTCGGACGATTTGCTCAAAACCAGCCCCTGCTGGCAGCCTGAGATTATCAGCTCAGGTCATCTCAATTGTAAATTGAATTTGAATTCGGTGTAATTTTAAATTTAGCTAAATATCCTATATATCTCCGGCTACAAATTATTTGTGTCCAACAAAAATAAAATAAAAGAATAACTAATTGATAATAATTGCAAATTTCTTTTAAGTTTGATTTCAAAGAGTAAGCACATGATTAAAGGCATAAATATTCATGTAAAACATTTGAGCTTCCTCATTGAAGTATGATCAGAACCAAATTAAATGCAATTGCAACAATTTAGAATAAAATTTTCAATAACCAGTGTTCTAGTGAACATGAGCTACTAACAAAGTGAACATGCCAAAGATAACATCCTTTATAAATGCAAAAGAAAATGATACAAACTAGGGAATAATTAGGATGGCAAATACTATTTAGAACTCATGAATCTTCAGCGATCATAAAGTAGTGTGCAAACACAGTATCTTTTGAAAATTTTTAATATTAATGATTCAAATGAAAAATTCTTAATAGTACTTGTTTTTTTTTTGGGGTTGATAATGAACATCCTCTCTCGAAATAAATATATTGAGGTTGGATATTGGATTGCGATTATTCTACGAGTTGAGGTTTGAGGAAAAGATAAGAAGAGAAAAACCGTTGTCCTCAAAATATTTCGGAAAAAAATATATTATTTAATAACCGAGTATTAATTCCTCATATAATAAATATATATTTATATAAACTTTAGATCCTAATACATAAGAAAAGAAATAAATATTAATATAGAACACAATTCTAACTTGTAAAGAAAGGAAAGGAATCCTAATAAAAAAGGAAAAAGACTCTCAAACCTTAAATATTTAAATAGATTCAAAATATAAAAATATAAAAAGATAAAAATAACTAAAAATACCTAAATTACCAAAAGTACATTAAACGAGTTTAGAGTAGTGTAGGTGATAGTCCAGAAAAAAGATCATCTAATACTAAATCGGTAAAATCTACTAATAATTACTTTGAAAATCCTTGACGATCCACTGATGAGCACAACATCAAAGTGCTTCTTGACCAAGTCTTAGGCGGCGTGCCTCAAAATATTCCAAGGCAGTTCTTATTTATAAGCAATTCCTTACGAGGTTGAACGATTGCACTTGGCATATTGCCAGCACTATATAAAACCATTGCCAAATACCAACAGCAGCTAGTGACATCTCAATGCAAAGGACCAGTCACTTGTTGAAGTATAGAGAAGGCTTCTAGAAAAAACGCATAAGCCTCATTGAGCAATCCCTCGTCACTTGTTGAAGTATAGAGAAGACTTCTAGAAAAAACGTATAAGCCTCATTGAGCAGTCCCTCATCTAACTTTGCTTTCCCTGACCATTAGATCCTTCACTTCTGAACCTGATGGAACAGAATGCTTTAATTCAAAATATCTGAGGCTTGAAAGGGCGATGAAGCATCAAAATCACACCTTCTAGCAGCATCCACAACCAGCACGGCACCATCTGCTAAATGAAGTGCAGCAGTCATCTCATCTGAAAAATTGGCGTGGCCAAGCATGTTCATTATGTTACAAAGATACGACTTTACGTTGCTATCCTCAAGTACAATAGGCATTGGCACAGCCTTTATCGAGATCTTCCTCTTCTGCTCATCGATCCTCGTGTCAGTATATCTCATATGGTGCTCACGTTGAGAGTAAAGGGGGAGATCTCGTGGATCTGTTCAACCAGCAAGTCCATCATGAAAACAGTTTTGGAGGTGTCCCGCAAACGCCACTAATACGGAGGTAATCAACGAAGGCCACATAGCTCAAAAGGTCAAAAGTCTTATTATGGTAGTAGTCAAAGTCAAAAAGGACAGACTACCAACTTCTGAATCTGACTCTCGACTACCAACTCCCAAGTCCCAACTCCCGAGTGCTGAATGCTAGCTACCGACTCCCGGCTACTGACTACCAACTCCCGGCTCCCGCTTCTCGACTTACTCTCGCCTCTCAAGTTTCAACTCCTAGCCCTTGACTCGGTTCTCGGATGAACCATTATTCATGGGGGAGCATTGACCATGCAACCATTATTGCAAAAATAGCGGATAGTGCAGCTATTTACTCCAAAATAAATGGGGAATAAAGAGTCATTTATTTATGAGAACATGGTAATGCCAATAAGAAACGAGGAGAACGTGGCTAATAGTCCTGGCCCTATAAAAGGTAGTCGACCCTTGTAAGCAAATGTACGCACACATAATGCATCTAATCCTAATTTTATAGATAACTACTCCCACTCCAAAAGGTTTACTTGAGCATCGGAGTGGCTGCGCCAGAGAATCCCTTGGCTGTCATTCTAACCTACTCCTTAAGATATGTTCTTCTTCTCAAGTGTGTTGAAAAGGCATCGCAAGATTACGTGGTCTGGTGATTTGCCAAAAAGTCAGTATCAGTGGCACCTCACCAGCAAGTTGACCATCGACGCTCTCAGGTAGAATCAAATTGGTGCCATCTATGAAAACTCTGAGTTAAAAACTAAACTAAGATGTTATAAGAAGGACGATATAGGAAGATCCAATGCTGAGGATAGTGAAAAATCAAATGTCATCACTATGACAATGGAAGACTTCAATAAACTGGTAGCAGCTACAATACAGGTTGTGTTGCAAGGATAACCCCAATAGTCGGCACTGCCTAAGCTCAACCCCTTAAATGAGCTACCATTCATTGAAGTCTCACCAACATTGCAACAAAAGTCGACATGGCTCATGGAAATGCCCAGAGAGGCATTTCCTATTCAGACAAGTATTTCTACTATGAGAGAAGAATCTTTGGAGTACTCAAGGGAAACTGTAGGATCAATTGCATGTGAAAGGAGGTGAATCACATGTATTTTAAAACTTTCTTTTCAGTTTTTTAAAACTAGTGCGCAACAGAAAAATAAACAAAGTAAGAAAAATAGAAAGAAATATAATATAATTATTTTTACTTGGTTCAGAGCCTTCGACGACTCCTACTATGAGACCCAGGCACTTTGGACCTTTCCAAGAGGTAATTTACTAATCAATCATAATTGAATACACAAACAAATAAGAAAGTGTAAAAACACCTACACTTTCTTTAACTAATAATTAACTTTAAACCAAAACTGTTACTCAATACTTAGACGGAGATCTGAATGTGTTGTGAGTTGGTGTTGATCCATCTGTAATAGTTGAGTGTAGCAACATCGCAGCACAGTAGTAATACGAACTTGGAGCATTCAGATGGTCGAGGAATCATGTAGAAATGTTATATTTTTTCTTGGAGATCTAGCCTCCTTTTATAGATGAACCTGTTCTTATCAGATCCATTAAATTCTGGATAAACTCTCCGACTTTAGATCTTAAGGATACTTCTGTAGAGAAAACTAATTAAATAATTCAGATCTTATCTGTTACTTTGGTTAGATCTGATTTGGTTCGGTCCATTTAGTTTGGTTTAGTCTGGTTCTATCCGATTCGATTAACTTCATCCACTTGAGGCGCCTCCAATCACTATTCAACACAATAATCTTCTGAAGGTCATATCTTTTGATTCCAGACTCAGAATCAGGCTCTATCAATGGACATATGTGTAAGATTTGAATATCTGTGTATGTATCTATAGCACAGAGTTAGAAAAATTTATGCATAAATAATTTATTTATGAGTTAGATTATGTTTTACCAAGACCAGGATATAGTCATAGTCTCAGCTTAGACTTCCAAAATGGAGCTAAGCTGGATCAGTGCCTACAGTCTCATTAAGACTTGCTCTCACTGGATCACTCTCCTTAAGTTGACTTACCTCTTACAATTTGCAGCCTCTTGACATGCCTCGTGACCCATCAAGTCTTCCTACCGGAATCGTAGGTTTGGATTTGAGCCAACCAATCATCTGGAATCGAACATCCCAACTGGACTTTAGTCAGCTGTCAAATCCCACAAACCCAGCTGGACTTCCTACTAGAATCACACATTTGAACTTTATCATGGTGTCAATCCTCTAGACCCATCAATTCCTGCACACTCGGTAAAGAGGTTAGACAAATATAACATCTAACTGTAAACTATTTGTCATTTATCAAAATCTAAATTTGACTATTAGTACTAACTGCACCAACAATCTCTCCTTTTTTGATGCAATGACAACTTAGGTTAAATTTAGAAAAATTTACAAGAATAAAAAATAATACGAGCGTGTATGACAAAATAATTTCAATTATTATTTTGTTCTCTTAACATTGTTTTTCGGTTATGATTTTTCTTATCTTAAACCCTTACCCTCCCCCTCCGCCTCCCCCTTTCGAATTCATCAAAAATGGGCATGTAAATAAGTTACACCAAAAGTGTAAGACAAGCAAATAAATCAAGTAAGCTAATCATAAAGAGCGGAATTAAACGAGGGAGAGAAATTAAATGATAGGGATCAGTTAGTAACTTGAAATAAAAGAGATAAGGAACTTACACAGACTCTTATTACTTCAAGTTATTGCAATTTCTTCCCTAAGTAGAGCTCAAGGGATGCTTGATGCTCTGTAAAGGGGTGAGACCCCCCTTATATAGAGGAAGAAGGAGAGACGTTGGGTGCTCAGTGGGCCTCATCGTCACATTCTCTTGTCTTACAAGATAAGAAGGAATCATCCTGAGTGCTTACTTTACAGCTTGCAGCCAGACTACTTTTGACCTTGTCGTCTAATAATGCAGATAGTGGCTGAGTCAGTCACACTTTACTTTATAGCTTTATAGTACAAGTGGATGAGTCATTTGATTCTTCACGGGTCCACTACTTCCGTAAAGTTCTCTAGAGCTGGAAAGAGTCCATCCTTCTAAAGGCGTCGTGTAATAGATTCGCAGTTGTTTCCAGCTGTTCATCTATTTGTATGGTAGCAGGATACCAGTTTGCCCACCAGTTCTCGGAGGTACTCCTTTGCTGGCATTCAACTTTCTTTAGGGCATGTAGCAGCCTAAGCTGTTGGAGGGAGTTGGCTGCTTGTACTGTAGCCTACTGTTGCAATTCATGGAGTTATAGACCGATTCTTGTATAATTGATGAGGGAGATTGCCTGTGGTTGATTAAGGGACTGCAACAGTTGTTGGTATTGTTTGGCGAGGCTGATAGGGTCAGGAGGATTTGGGTCATTTGGGCTTGAGCTCCCACGTTGGGCTTCTCCTTGATCTCAAGGAGGGTTGACGCCACCAGTTCCAACTTGTTGAGAGTTTTCTCTTCCGGCCATTCTGAAATAAGATAATTGATTAAGCCAGATAAAGCATCAGCTAATGCATTGCCTTTTCCATCTATATGTTCAAAGTATATAGGGATTCCGATGCCAGTAATATAGTTGGTGAATGAGAGCCATGTAACTCGCGAAGGCTTGTTGTTGGCAGATTTGCCGAAGAAGCTAATGATAGCTTGGTTGTTAGTTCTGATAATTAATTCTTCCTTATCCAGATAATAAATCTTTAGGGATGTGAGAGAATTTATGACTACATGTATCTCTGCATCTATGGTGGATTTAATTGGAGAAAACTTGCCGCTAGTATAGGCGCAGATTCTTTCAGTGGACCTGGGGTCGTATTTGTTATGCTTCCACTTGTAAATCCCGCCCCATTATTCCATACATCCATCCACTTTAAGGATTAAAAAACATTTTTCAGGAGGAACATCAAGATCTGGTAGTTGCTGAATTGTTTCCTTTAATTTTTTTGACTAAAGACCAGTCTTGTGAGTTCATATGCTTATCACCAATGGCACTGGTCTTTGTGTACAAAGGACTCAATAACTTGCCCATATTAGGGATATAAGTCCTGGCATAATTAAGAAGACCAAGCTAGAAGTGAAGTCCTTGTTTTTTCAACACTATGCTAGACGCCTATCAAGGGTATCACCAAATTCCGCTCGCCAAGGCAGATCAGGAAAAGAATGCAGGAGCTACTTATCAGCGGCTTATGAACAAGGTCTTTCAGAAGCAGATTGGAAGGAACATGGAAGTTTATGTAGATGATATTCTTATTAAATCTATACGGGCTTCTAGTCTATGTACTGATATTGAAGAAACTTGTAGGACCTTAAGGAGGTATCGGCTCTAGCTCAATCCCAACAAGTGTTTATTTGGGGTCAAGAGTGGGAAGTTCCTGGGATACATGGTGACCGAACGGGGAATAGAAGCAAACCCCAGCAAGGTAAAACCATTACAAGAAATGGCTCCTCCAAAGAACCTAAAGGAGGCCCAAAGATTGACAGGGAGGATTACCTCCCTATCTCGCTTCATCTCTCGGTCGGCCAATCGGAGTCTCCCCTTCTTCAAGGTACTCCGACGAGCAACTAAGTTCCAATGGGATTAGGATTACAGCAAGGTGTTTGAGGAGCTAAAAGAATATTTATCTACTTTCCCTGTATTATCTAAACCAGTAGTAGGTGAAACTTTGTGGGTGTACTTATCAGCCAATGATCATGCTATTGGTTATGTATTAGTGAGGCAGGAAGAGATAGGACAATTACCTGTGTATTTTTTGAGCTATTTATTAAAAGGAGCAGAGTGTCGATATACAACACTCGAGAAGTTAGCTTATGAATTGGTTCTAGCAGCTCGGAGGTTACGCACTTATTTTCTATCACACCCAATTATAGTGTTGGCAACAGCACTCTCGGTCGGGTGCTTGTTAGCCCAGAAGTGTCCGGAAGATTGATTAAGTGGACGATCGAACTTAGTGAATATGATATACAATATCATCCTCGGGCGGCCATCAAAGCAGATGCTTTGGTGGATTTCATAATAGAAATACCAAGTCCGGAAACAGAGGAAACCTAGATCATCTATGTGGATGAGTCTTCTACTCGATAAGATAGTGGAATTGAGATTCTTCTTATATCTCCTAGAGAAGATTGAATACAACTATCTATTAAATTGAATTATAAAGCCACTAACAATAAAGCTGAATATGAGACATTGATAACAGGCTTGCAAGCCGCTAAGCATGTGGGAGCTACTCGGGTAGTAATTCATTCTGATTCTCAATTGGCAGCACAGCAATTAACAGGTAACTTTGGGATTAGAAATGAATGACTCAAGCTATATGCAGGGGTCTTTGATAAATTGAAAGCTGAATTTCATGAAGTAAGTGTAAAGAAAATCCCCCGAACATACAATCAAGTAGCAGATGAGTTAGCTAAATTAGTTTCTGCCATTGTACCTTGGAATTTGGATAAATCTATGGAGCAAACATTATTAGTATCTTGTGTTGAGAAACAGGCTAACTAGAAATTCAGGGTGATTGGAGAACACCTATCATCCTATTTTTACGACAAGGAATTCTACCCACTGATACAGAACAAGTTAGGGTATTCAAGAAGAGGGCAAGCCAATACACTAAGATTGGAGATCATCTATATAAAAGGATCTTCTCTAGTCCTTTATTCAAATGTGTTGGATCAGATGATATATAGTATATCCTACAAGATGTACATAAGGTTCTTGTGGTAGCCATATAGGAGGTCGATCTCTTGCTAGAAAGATATTATTAGCTGGATATTTTTGGACTACTTTACAAGCAAATGATGCTCAGCTTATGAGAACTTGTTTACCTTGTCAGAAAAATCAAAATATTACTCATCATAGTATTGAATTATTGAAGACTTTTATAGTATCTTGTCCTTTTGATCAATGGGGCATGGATATAGTAGGCCATTTCCCTCTTGCGCCTGCTCAGAGGAAGTTCTTATTAGTAGCTGTTGATTATTTTTCTAAATGGGTAAAAGTAGAACCATTGGCCAGAATTACTGAACACGAGTTATTAAATTTTTGTGGCAACATATTGTTTACAGATTTGGTATTCCACATAAAATAGTTTCTGATAATGGAAAACAATTTCAAGGTAGAAAATTTAAGAAATGGTGTTCTGATTATGACATTACACAAGCTTTTACCTCTGTGGCATATCCACAGAGTAATGGACAAGTTGAATTAACCAACAAAGAAATTATCAAAGGACTTAAAACCAAATTAGATCATGTTGGTGGTAGTTGGGTAGATGAATTACCTAGTGTATTGTGGGCATATCGTACTACTCCTCAAGAAGCCATAAGAATTACTCCTTTTCACTTGATTTATGGGGCGAAGCAGTGATTCCAGTTGAAGTCAGAGTAGAGTTCGATTGAAGAAGGCTTTATTATGACAACAACACGGATCGACACCTTATGGAGCTTGACTTAATAGAGGAAGCATGGGACAAAGCAACAACCCGGCTTATTTCCTATCGACAAAGAATGAGACAAAATTATATTAAAAGATTTATTCCAAGGTTCTTTCAGGTGGGTGATCTTGTATGAAAGCGCATTAAGCCTGTTGGGGATATTAACAAGTTAGAACCTCAATGGGGAGGACCTTATAAAATTATACAGAAACTTGTATTGGATGCTTAATACCTCCAAGATACAGAAGGAAGAAAACTCGAACGACCTTGGAGTGCTAATTATTTGCAACCATATAGAACTTAATAAATATGTTTGTAAGTCATTTATGTATTTTGTATAAACATTATTGATATGAATAACAGAAAAAATATAGGCAATATTATTTGGGAGGAGAAATATACTTCTTTAAAGACTCCAAACAGTCGATCGGGGACCTTAAGGAGTGACCGGCCTAGCTTGTTTAGGGGGAACCAGAGACTTTAAACCATAACAGTCGATCGGGGACCTTAAGGAGTCACCAGTCTGGCTTCCTTAGGAGGAATCAAAGACTTTAAACCATAACAGTCGATCGGGGACTTTAAGGAGTGATTGGCCTGGCTTCCTTAGGGGAAACCGGAAACTTTAAACTATAACAGTCGATCGGGGACCTTAAGCAGTGACCGACCTAGCTTCCTTAGGGGGAACTGGAGATTTTAAATCATTGAACAGTCGATCGGGGACCTTAAGAAGTGACTGGCCTGACTTCCTTAAGGGGAACCAGAGACTTTAAACCATTGAACATTCTATCAGGGACCTTAAGGAGTGACCAACCTAGCTTCCTTAGGGGGAATCAGAGACTTTAAACCATTGAATAGTCTATCGGGGACCTTAAGGAGTGACCAACCTTGCTTTCTTAGGGGGAATCAGAGACTTTAAACCATTGAGCAATCGTTCGAGGACCTTAAGGAGTGACCGGTCAGGCTTCCATAGGGGAAATCAGAGATATTAAACCATAATAGTCGATCGAGGACCTTAAGGAGTGACCGGTCAGGCTTACTTAGGGGGAACCGACGACTTTAAACTATAACAGTTGATCGGGGACCTTAAGGAGTGACTGGCCTAGCTTCCTTAGGAGGAACCAGAGACTTTAAATCATAACAGTCGATCGGGGACCTTAAGGAATGATCGGTCTGGCTTCCTTAGGGGGAACCGAAGATTTTAAACCATTAAATAATCGATCGGGGACCTTAAGGAATGACTGGCCAGGCTTCCTTAGAGGGAACCGGACACTTTAAACCTTTTCTAAGATCAACCATGGGTTTTAGCATCAACGTTACTTATTGTGCAAAATTTTAATCGCACCTGGGTATACAAATCCGATCGGTCCCTCATATAGTCAGGAAAGCCCGGAGAAGCATTTACATGGTAGATATTTAATTTCACCCAGGCATACAAATCCGACCGGTCTCTTATATAGTCGGGAAAGCCCGGAGAAGCATTTACATGACAAATATTTAATTTCGCTAGGGCGTACCAATCCGATCAGTCTGTCATGCAGTCGGGCAAAGCCCAAAGGAGCAATATATTATAGATGTTTAATCTCGCCCGGGTATATAAATCTGACTGGTCTATTAGATAGGTCGGGGATTCTTCATATATAAGCATAGCACTTAACCTATCATACAAACCCGGAGATCATCAGGAAAAAGTCCATTCATCATTATATGTCACTTAAAGGATAACTAGGAGATATATTTCCTTTGATTATAATTTTTCTATGGGATTTCTCTACATATAGTGAACATATTGGAAAAGTTCATTTATATAAATGCTTGGGTGGTTATGAAGATAAGGAAATCACACAAGGAAAGATAGGTAAGTATAAATTTTCATTAACATTTTATAAACAACAAGTAGTATACAGTTGTTATGAGAAATTTTAGATACAAGATCCTCAAGTTTACTCAAATTTGCTCAGGAGGTCTTTTGGAAGCTCTTGGTTAAGTCTTTGGCGATCTAAATATAAGGAAGGAGGTTCTCTTGATAGATAGGCCCCCTCTCTCAATTGTGTGATTACCCCTTCAACAGAATGGGTAAGAATGTCTACAATGCGCCTAGCATATTCTCCACCAAATTCAAGAGAGTCCAAATAAGATTTGCACCTGCTTTGCCAGCGCTCTTCTTCCCCTGCCTTGTATGCTTGAAACTTAGAGTATAGGCTGTCGTTTTCCCCCCTATAAAGTAATTTTCTCTACCTTAGTCTCTGCTAGTTCTTTTAAAAGTGAGCTTATTTGCAAATCTTAGGCTCGCAATCTTTATTGTTGTTGAAATAAGACAAATTCCTTAGAAGCCAATTCTGGGGCAAACTCAGGAGACCTCGAACCATGTGATTGCTGTAACTGGTTTAGCAGGGAAGTTTTGTGAGCCACATTCGAGAGAGCTTTATATTTTAAGGCCTTTTCAATGTCAAGAGTAGAATTAAGCCCTTGTAGTTGTAGCTCTAAGTTTTTCTTTTCTTCCTCTCAAGATTGTAGCAATTGATGGCAATCTTGTAAAACTTTTTCTAAGGTAATAGTAAACTGAGCTTGTGACTTTACCTCATCTCGTAGCTGAATGAGCTCATTATTAGGGAGGTTGGAAGCAGCTTGCAATTCCTCCACTTTATCTTTTAAAGTTTGATTAGTCCGCTCCAAATCTACAACTAGTTTGCCCACATGCAAGCTTGAAGCATATAGCGTGATAGAATGATAGCATGGTTACATTTTGTAGGTGTGAAATAAGTTAGAATTAAAAAATTACTACAATATCTTGGCGACTATGGTCATTGGCACACTCAGATAAGGTGTTTCCCTTCATATGTGCCTGAGACTATAACTAGGATTCACCTAAGGACCCCTTTAGTCGAAGTAGTCCATATGAAGCAAGGGTAAAAGTTTGATCAAGCTGGGAAGGTAATCCATGGGCTTGTTTGAATAAGATGGAAGAGTTGGGGGAAGCTGTAAATGGTGAAGAAGAGGAAGGGGGAAGTTCACAGGCCTATGAGAATGGGTCAGGAGATGAGAGGCTCACTAATGAAGGATCCTATTGAACGGGTGTTATAATAGTCCCAGAAGTAACTGATCTCCTGCAAGAAGTTCTTTTGGCACGAGGCCTGGTGGAAGAGGAAGATAAAGCTGGAAGAATGGGCAATGTATCCTCAGGAGCAGTTGGTACCTCTTCTGGTAAAGAAACAGATGAAGGAATAATAGGAGACATAGGAATGAGGTGTCCTAGTCTCATCATAGTTAATGCAAAATTGGAATGAACATGTGTAGGAGGAGCAAGTTCTTTACCTCTAGAGTGGGAGATTTCAGAAGGAATAATAGGAACTTGCTCAAAATAAGCTATGCTATGTGAAAGGGGACAAGGAGCTAAGGTACGAGGTCTTTTGTGCTTCACCACGAAAGGACCCTCTTGTTTTGAGGAGCTTGAGGATTCCTGAGGTTGTGCAGAGAGAGGTAGTAGGCCAAGGGAAGAAGAGGGTTGATTAAGACGATGATCCCTGAATAACTCTTCGCCCATGCTAGTTAAAACTGCCCTCATCAAGCGAGTATTCTTGTGCCTGAAAGTAGGAAGAATAGCGTCGGCTAGAGAAAGAGAGAAATTCATGTTAAAAATAATGTGAAAATAGACAAAAAGCATACATAAAGAGAATAATCTTACCAAAGGGGACTTCCAAGGTCGTATCTGTGGTGCTAAGACCAAAAGCGAATAATAAGCCTTCGGCGATTAGGGCAAGTAAGTTAATTTTGCGCCCTTTAATTTCCCCATAGAAGAACGAAGAACAGGATCTTCCAAGATATTGCCTAATTGAGGAATAGGGGAAAGATTCTGATGCCAAGTTGTTGGGTACGGTGGTGGAGAAGGAAGAGGCATAAAGAAAAACTTATACCGTCATTCTCCTTGAGAAGGAATTCTATAGAATAGAGTGGTTTTAGGGCAAGATTGAAACTTAAAAACATTATCTTCAACTTGATGAAAATGAAAAAGTGATGGAAAAGTTGAACATATAAGGGAAAATCTAGTAAACAGGAAACAATAACAAAACCAACCATGATAGAGAATGATTGGGGGACGAGTTGATTTAGGGGAAGGTCAAAATATCTACTAACATTAACGAAGAAAGGATGAATAGGGAATCTGAAACCACATAAAACCTGTTCCTAGAAAATCGACACATTTTCTGGAGAAAAGATGAGGACGATCCCTGGAGGTAGGAATGGCCAGGTATGTAGGGAAGTTATAGTTCCATTGAAGCTCACAGGCTTCCGATGCAGTAACTCGAAAGGGTACTGAGTATACCACTCATCAGAGGTTGACATTGTTAACAGGAGAGGGTAGGAAGAACAAGAAGAGGTAGTAGAGAGGGAAGGATAAAAGATACGCGAGCTAGAGGAAGAAAACAAAGTGTTAGGTGTTTTCCTCTCGTTTCTCTTTAAAAGCCTTGGTAGGGTATCAAAAAAGGTGTTTCAAGTAGAAACATTAGATTAAGTTGATAAGAAAAGCGGGACTGAAGAGGAGCCATTGGATGATTAGTATGGCAGCGAACACAATAAAATAGGTACATACCAAACGTCATAGGCGGCCGTGTCACCAATGAGAAAATAGTATGGGTAGCCGATACGAAAGGTTGCATTCCCAAGATACTAGAGTCCTTACCAAGATTGAATTAATTTTTGAGATCCTAGAAGAGATTAAAAATTATATATTTCTTGTATTATGAATTCGGTCGGTCAGTACTAACCGGTCATCAAAGGCCGGTCGAATACTAAGTTCAGAAAAAATTAAACACAAAAGTAAATTCAATCGATCATTAAAGGTCGGCTGAGTATTAAGTTCAAAGGAGATTAAACATAAACGTAAGCTTGACCGGTCATCAAAGGTCAATCGAATGTTAAGTACGGGCGAAATTAGACATAGAAGTAAGTCTGCCCGAACGGAAGGAATTAGATAAAAATTATCATCAAAGAAGGATAATTTGCTTGTAGAAACATTAATATGTGATAATCTTAAGGGCAATGAAACAAATCTGAGCGAGTGATAAAACTTAAATAAATAATTAAAAATAGTTGTTCAAGAGTAATGAAACCAAATCAAGTTAATCTAAAGTCATGCAAATCTATAAGTACTCATCGAATAGAGACAAAAACAGGGGATGCCAACAATTAGAACAACATAAGAAATAAGAAAAAAAGTTAATAGTTGTTCTTCATTATAGAAATCTAAAAATTAAAACAGCTTAGGAAACAAGTCGAGGGAATATCTTCAAGTAATTCCCGACGGTCCAAGAAGTTAGCTGGAGGGACAGAAACTAAATGTCCTTTCTTCTTTAATTGCTTTACACCCTTTGCTCCAAGGGTGAAGGCTTTGGCAATGGATGTAGCAATAGGAGCATTGAATTTTGGAGATTCTAGCATTATTCTTTTTCTCTTCTCAAATTTGTCATCTTCACCCACCATATAATCTGTCAGAGCCTCTTGAGAAGCTTTTAATTTGGACTCCTTGGAGGAAATCTCTGCTTTAACCGTGGTTAAGGATGAACTTAGAGAAGTTAGCTCAGAATTTTTAGATTTCAAAGTAGCATCTTTAGCAGCTAATTCTAAAGCATGGGCATCCTTCAACGCTTGTAGCTGAGATAACAATTGAGCGTTCTCAGTAGTATACTTATCCATTTTGGATGTCAGTTCAGTGTGAAGGAGGATCTCTGATTTAGCTTGAGATTCAAAATTTTCTGCAGAGGTTTTTCATTTACTTGAATTTTCAATTTCCACCTCGAGAAGCTGTCAAGTCTCTTGTAATTGGTTGGATAACTCTGCTAACTCTTTAGAAGTGTGAGAAGAAGATGCTCCAGAGGTTTATTGTCTCAGGTTGGCAACTTTTTGAGATAAATCGTATAGGTGTCTGGCCACACTCATACTAATAATCCACTGCTGCCAGAAAAGAAAGTTATTGTTAGAATGCATTAATGAGAAAACAGAGGAACAAGGGCATGTTACCTTAATTTCTTTAAAAGAAAACTTATCAGTCCAATTAGCAAAGGTGAGCTTCTCAAGTTCTTTACAAGCCTCTACCCAAGTTATAGTTAAAGAACCCCGCCAATAATATGTGGAGGGTAGGAGAATATGTGGAAGAAGATGATAAAGAGCTATGGAGTGAACGAGGGGAGAAAAGAAGAATAGAGGAACCTTGAGTTCCTTGGGTCGGTAAGGAAATTGGTTATGGAAGAGTCATTAGGAACTCAGGATCTGAACTAGCACTTGGAAGAGAATGATCTTCTAGTGATCGAAGAGGAGAAGAAGCGAGTATAGGGTACAAGGAGGAAAGGATAGGTTCCAGAGAGGAAGGTGGAATATCTCCTATGGGTATATCTTCAGAAGTAGAGATAACCTGTTTCTTGGAGTCGATGCCAATGTTAACCTCTGACCGGGACATTTTCTTGTGGGAGCAGCTTCTAGTGCCTATTCTTGTAGCTCCAAGGGGGCGTCTTCCAGAAGCAAACCTGTGGACACCTCTCCAGAAACAGTATGAGAGCTAGAAGCAAATGTTGGTTGCCTTGATGACTCAGGCAAAGGAGCATCATATGCTTGAGCCGATGCAATATTAAGTTCTCCTCTGAGTTCTTCCTCCTTAGCTAGTATTTCTTCCTCTTCTAAGCGAATTGCTTTGTCAACCAAAGCTCTAAATATAGCATCCACTACAACAAACAAAAGGATAATTTAGTTAGTAAAGGAGAAATAGTTAGAATGTTAGAAATTACCAAGGGAACATTGTAGGCTCTTTTGAACAAGGCTTAGACCAAAAAGATATAGAAGATCACCACGTATCAACTAATGAATGTGAAAAATGGTAACCTAATAATTTACTAGAATATTCAGAGAAAACAGGTTGTTGATGAAACTCCCTTATGTCAAGGAGAGAAGGAAAAGAAGATTGCCACTTGGTAGACCATGCAACGGGCCCAGGAAATTTGATAAAGAAAAAAATGTGAATTTTAGCCCTTGATGGATGAAGGCATCTCATCAAAGAACACCATCTTTAGGCGACATTGAAAGAGGAATACTCCTGGTTCTGATTTCTTAGGATCACAAAACATGAAAAAATTTTGAGGAGTAGGAGGTATATTGAAGAGGAGAAATATCATATATAACCCACATAGATATCTAAAGGTGTTAGGGGCAAATTGTTGTAAAGGAATACTAAAGTATTGACTTATATCTATCAAGAATGGAGGAATCGAAAAGTGTAAACCTGCAACTAATTGATCTTTATAAAAGGTAACGCAGTCATCGGGAGGAAGATAAGGATGAGCATCAGGTTGCCGTACCCTAATACGATATTCTTTAGGGTTTTCATACATAGAACGGATGGAAGTTCGGTCGGCAGTGGTAAAGGAAGAATGACTTTGAGCATACCAAGGGACTAAAGATTCTTCAGCCATGGTGAAAAATGGAAACACTCAAGAAATAAGTGACTTACTGACTCCTTAAGGAAAGAAGGTCATAGGAGAAAACCAAGGAAGATGAAGAAACGTAGGTTGTTGAAGGAAGTCGGAAAGAAGAATCGCTAGAGAGTAATAGGAGGAAGACGAAGAGTAAAGAGTTAAAAAAGACTTAGGGTTTTAGGGTGATATAAGGATCACCGTTAAAATAAAATGATTCAATAGAGGAGAGTCGTTGATCTACCAAGAAGAATGTGTGATAAGACACGAACGAAAAGCGTACCAAGGATTAATTGGGGAAAGGGAAAAAATGATACGTGGCGCTCGCCCAGGAAGAGACATTAATGATAGATAAAACATATCAAATCATATACTAAGCCGCCATATCTCGGGATATTCTCTTTCCGTTGAAGGGCCAATTACCAACAAGACCATTTTGAAAAACCGTGCGAATCTTAAAATATAAGTGAGTAAACAAGATTTGTAAACAGTGAAGAAGCCCCGACAGATTGTAATCCCGACCGACCGTGTATACAGAAGGGAACTCTGAAGCCCGGTTAAACTCATATCTGTTCGGACATACACATGAGACCCTCCACTCAATTAGTTATTACACTGCCAATCACATACTTCTTTATATCATCCTCAGCTGTCCTTCTACTCTGACTCTAACTAGCTCGTCATTCTTCCTAGCTACTAATGTGTATGCATTGAGAATGCATCTGTGAATTGGGAAAATATTTGTACAGTAAGGAGATGAACAAAGTGAAAACTCAGGTTTGGTTTGGGATATATGAACTAAATATCCATGAACTAAGCTTAGATGAACCAAGAAACACTTAGCAAGGTAAATAGCATAACCAGACATAAACATAAAACTTTACATTATCATTAATAATTACACAAGAATAACTCTTATACTTCTAAGAATCTTCCATAAATAAATACAACAGATAAATAATTTTCTACTTGTCCTACTTCCTAGAGCTACCAGATTGTTCTTCCCATCCCAAGTAATGGAGTGTGGTAGAGTGACAACCTGGACAGAATGGAGATGTTTGTCTTGTCCTCTTGCGCTTCTGTGAGTCACCCTCTGGGGGTTTGTGGCAAAGAGGCTAACTCTGATATGATCTAATCTAATTCAGCTTGCAAAAAGTTTACCTTAGCTTTCTGCTAGTCCAAGTCTTGTTTGTGGCAAAGAGACTTAGGTCTAGTCAATTGGCTATACCCCCTTCGACTAGACTTGAAGGGGAGGCTAGTGATACAGGTTATGATAGATTGGCTTGGCTAGTGAAAGAGAGATTTAGGTCAAGAAAGATAGGAGTAATATGTGGTCGGTCGAGTGAAGGCCGAGCGAGCACTCACATGCTCATATATGCTCGACCAGGCAAAGCCCGCCCGAGTATAAATGCATTTAGCCTTATATATGATTTTCAGCATATTACTAGCTGACCGCAGGCCGAGCGAGCACCCACGTGCCCATATATGCTCGGTCAGGCAAAGCCCACCCGAGTATAAAAGCATTTAGCCTTATATATGATTTTCAACATATTACCGGCCGATCGTAGACCGAGCGAGCACCCATGTGCTCATATATACTCAGCCAACAAGAGCTCGCCCGAGCTTAAAGGTATTTAGCCTTATATATGATTTTCAGCATATTATCGGTCGACTGCAGGTCGAGCGAGCACCCACGTGCCCATATATGCTCGGCCGAGCAAAGTTGGCTCGAGCATAAAGGCATTTAGCCTTATATATAATTTTCAACATATTACCGGCTGTCCGCAAGCCGAACGAGCACCCACGTGCCCATTTATGCTCGGTCGGGCAAAGCCCACCCAAACATAAAGGCATTTAATCTTATATATGATTTTCAGCATATTATCGACCGACCGCAGGCTGAGCGAACATCTACGTGCTCATATATGCTCGATCGGGCAAAACCCCTCTGAGTATAAAGGCATTTAGCCTTATATATGATTTTCAACATATTACCGGCCGATCGCGGGCCGAGCGAGCACCCATGTGCTCATATATGCTCGGCGGGGCAGAGCCGACCCGAGCATAAAGGCATTTAGCCTTATATATGATTTTCAGCATATTATCGGCCGACCACAGGCTAAGCGAGCACCCACGTACCCATATATGCTCGGTCGGGCAAAGTTCGCCTGAGCATAAAGGCATTTAGCCTTATATATGATTTTCAGCATATTACAGGTCGACCGCAGGCCGAGCGAGCACTTGTTACGAACCGCAAGTGTACGGATTCATCGTTAGTAATAAAGATTATCGATCCCACGAGGACTGGTTATAAGCACTAGCAATGGTTCACTTAAGATTAGCTAAACTACCGATGGTTGTAAGTTATGTAAAGAAAAGAGATTGGGAAGCGAAAATGAGAACTAGCAAAGAAGAAGTAATTAACTTGGTTTATGAAGAGTTCTAGGAGTTTGGTTTCATTGTGGTGATATTGATGTATCACATACTATCCTATACTCATTGTCCGTCAGCATACATTCGTCGGAAGCTAAAGCAACTATCCTTAAGTACCAAATAAAGAAGATCCCTATGAAATCCTGTTACGGTTAACCCCTATCACTAGGGCGCCTCGGTAGATCACAAGAATGCAACTCTAATTGGTGTTATTAAGGATAGAAATAAGGAGCTTAGTTTAGTCTCTTACTTCCTTGTGGAGAAGTTGCCTCTCCTTTCAAGGAAGTATCCTAGATGTCTGTGAACGGGTTACCCCTGTCACAAGGGCCCCTCGGGTGTACAATCTATGATATTCCCTCTACGAGGTTGACAATTCCTACACAATCAATTAACACGATATAGAGATCGAGTAATCGAAACAAAGCAAGCAAAATCATCCAATGAAATAAAGCATAACTATGAGTATTACATTAAAACCAATTCATAATTACTCCCTCATCCTAGAACTAGGACTCTACTTCATAGATGCCGGAGAAAAACCCGAAGGCATAGTGTATTTAAATATACAATTCTCAAACAAAAAGAGAGAAAGAAGAAGTATGCTTATCCAACGACGATGAGTGATCTTCGGATCCAATCCTTTGCTTCTGGAGTTGATATGGTGATGAAAGATTGTTGGACCGATGTCCTGGATGGCGTGGAATGGCACCAAAGTGATTTTCCTGCTGACGGCTCGCTTCTCGGCTCCCCCCCCTCCTTGAGAAAAAGGGTTAAAACCCTTTTATAGGCTAGGGCACGACCGTGCCAATATGGCACGGTTGTGCCCTTTCTTATCTCTGGCCGCGCTGCACGACCATGCCAATTGGCACGGCCATGCGAACTTCGGGCTCGGCTCCTGGGACACGGTCGTTCCTTGCTTGCCTTCGGTCGCGCGGGGGGGGGGGGACAACCGTGCAGGTTTGCACGGCCACTACTCCTCTTCTGTTTGGCCACACGGTCGTGTTCTCTGCCTCATTCCGGTGCGTTGAAAATCGCTATTTTTGCTCCGAAAGTTGTCTTTGTCAACACAAAACTAAACAAAGAGCAGATATCTGAACAAAAGAGTATATATGATGAGTACATGATAAACAAAGGCGATCATACAAAGAATATATATGTATAAAGCGAGTGAATGTGCTTTAAAATATACATAAACGATCATAATATTTACGCGTATCAACACTAACGTGCTCATATATGCTCGGTCGGACAAAGCCCGCCTGAGCATAAAGACATTTAGCCTTATATATGATTTTCAACATATTACCGACCGACCGCAGGCCGAGCAAGCACCCATGTGCTCATATATGCTCAGCTTGGCAGAGCCCACCCGAGTATAAAGACATTTAGCCTTATATATGATTTTCAGCATATTACCGGCCAATCGTAGGCCGAGCGAGCATCCCTATACCCATATACACTCGACCAATCAAAGCCCCGCCCGAGCATAAAGACATGTTCAACAGAAGGTATTCTCAACATACAGTCGGCTTGAACGACTGGCTGAGATATGTGCAACAGAATATTTAGCAGGAAATATCTTTTAGAAGCTTCTTCAGTTATAATGGTGTTTCTCCATTATAAATACAATTCATAAATGACAAAATGGGTACATCTAGGGTACAGAAAAGATTCCTTAGAGGATTATTGCATGAAATATAGAAGATGACTTCATCTCCTAACAAACCATAACGAACCGGGGACCACTTCATGACTATGAAGGTCATGTGAGGTAGTATAAAAAGGGGGATCCTCTCCGTTGGTAAGGTACACAAGTTCTAGCATCTAAACTCTATTTCACTTCAGTTACAGTTCTTCTTCTTCTTCCTTTCTTCCACCTTGGAGAGTGACTGACTTGAGCGTCGGAGGACCAAGCCAGGGATTCCCACCCCGGTCTTAGGTCACTAATGCTTTGTTGGTTTGTCTCGCTATGCGTAGGGTCACGGACGACTTCTTCCAGATCTGCACGAGGTTATTTTTATCAAGGAGCATCATTCATCGGAGCTAGTGCACGTCTTCGAAGATTTCAGACAGGATCACCTTGCTAGATGCCACTCATTGTTTATGTATCTAAAATAGTTTTAGATACATTACTAAGGTTACGAGAACCCATTGGGTCACACACAAAAAATAAATTGATTTAGAGATAGGTTCATATGATGGATCATTGGATTAAATCTAATTCAAATTAGATTCATTGAGTCAATTGCATTGATAATTAATGAGTTAGACTCATTATTTGCTAAAGTTGAATTTATGAAGAAAGAGGAGTATACAATTTGAATTACTCATGCATTAGATGCATTGGATGAAGAGTGGACAATTTGAATTGCTCATGCATTGGATGCATTGGATTCATTGGATGAAGACAAATATTAATATAAATTAAGAAAATTGTCATTAAGGTAATTTCATGAATGAATAAAAAGAGGTTTTTGGATTCATTTTCATGATGAAAAATTGGCGTATTTGCTCTTCTTCCTCCTCCTCTCTTCACTTGGTCGAAACCTCCAAGAAGGGTTGCTAGCACAACCTTTGGTTGTTTTCATGCTCCACTTCGTGAGTTTGTGAGACAAGTGAGGCTTGTTCATGTGGATACCATAAAGGCGCGGCCACTTGATCATTTTAAGATCTGTATCTAAAGAAACGTTACTGTCAGGATTGCGAAGGGCACACAGTAAAGGTATACCTTTTAACAAAACATAGTATATAGTTTCCTTCACATGGATCTTCTAGAAAGGAACTTATTTTTCTGCTGCGCTTTTCAGTGTGTATGTTAGTTTCCTATTCGGCCACTATAGCAGACTGGTAGCTAGGAGTGGAGCTAGTCTTGTAGTGCTCACTTGCTCGCTTAGTGTTATACTCTGTCCGCCTTGGCCGCTCGAGAGTAGTGGGTCTGGAGGGTATAGTAGTCAGGGGGCTAGAGATGTGAGTAGTCAAGGGCCCTGATGTTATGTAGCTAGATAGCTACTTAGCGAATTGTCTACCTTGGCCACTCTATAGTGGTATCTGGAGGGTAGTTTGTCACAGACCCAAGCCTCTCGGCCATATAGCAGTCGTGGTGTCTTGAGGGGTGGCGGGGGTGACCATGTGGCATGCATACGCATTTGCATATGATGTGCAGTGCATCTGTGGAGATATATCTACATACATATCTTATAGTTACTAGCTACATGTGATTGTGATATGTTGCATTTGTTTGAATTATGATTGTTGCATATGGTTGTCATATTTCATACATGTCATTTATTATACATGTATATACTGTCGGTTATATTGCTCAGGTATTACATGCAGATTTATTGTTGATCCCTAGTGAGTTTACTAATCATTATACCATATATGTCGATTCCAGATTGGGTATGAGCATTTCTTGTAGGATCGAGATCGCGCTAGAGGGGGGGGGGGGTGAATAGCGCTCGTGGCTATTTTGTTCGATTATCGGAATCGTAAGAATTATCGGAGTAATTAAGCAGCGGAATAAAACAAAACAAGCACACAGAGACAGGAGGATTTTTACTTCGTTCAGAGCCTTGATCGACTCCTACTCGAAGGCCCGCGATCCTTGATCGTTTCCGGTGGGAAACAACTATAAGCTCGATAAAAAGATTACAAGATGAAGTACAAGTAAATGGAAAAACTAGTTATACCGACGACAAGAGTAGAATTTTAAAGCTTCGGGTCGTCGGAGACTTGTAGCAGCACTTCCGGGCGTCTTTCGGAGCAGCACGTTGAAGAGAGAAGACTTGGAATTCGTTGTTCTGAAGTGCTGGTCGAAACCCCCTTATAAAGGGTGTTCAAGGCGCCTTGAGGGCTGTTCAAGGCGCCATGCTGCCTGGTCTTCCGCGTGGATCAACCCTGACCTGGTCGAATTTCATCCATTCAAGGCGCCTTATATCCCTCTCAAGGCGCCTTCCAAGGCGCCTTCTGCCTGCTTCAAGGTGCCTCCAATGGTGCTTCGTAGCCAGCTCAGCTTTTGCACCCGAGGCGCCTCCAAGCTCCATGGAGGCGCCTCGGACACTGTTCATCCGAGGCTTTAGGTTGCTCCTTTGCACCTGCAAGATACGTTAATCCCAAACACTATCCTACAATACAAAGTTAGCACAATAAATATGATAAATAAAGTATAGACAGTCTCCGGACTGTCCGAGTCTGACTTCGGGTTGCCAACCGGAAACCCTAGGTCGACCCGACGCCTACTGTTCCCTCTTCGGGGAACGCGTCCTCACCTACTCCACTCAGGAGATTTACCTGTTGCTCTAGATCGACTGGACTTTTGCTCAGCACTCGATGCTTCCGGACATTCTGCTGGACATCCGCTTCCCGGCTAGTCCAGTCTTTCACCTGGTTCGCGACACCAGGACTTTCCACCTAGGGTTACCACCCCCTAGGACTTTTGCCTGAAGTCATCATCCTGCCAAGACTTTCCGCATAGGGTTCCCACCCCCTATGACCTAGGGTTACCACCCCTTAGGATTTTCCCTTTGCCTAACCGCAGCTAGGACTTTCCTGAAATCCTCAAGTAGACTTGTTAGACTACAAAACATCTTAACTTTGAATTCTTTGCCGTTATCAAAACAAGAGTTCGATCGTCGGATGCTTCCCGCACCAACATTTCTTATGTTAGTTATGATTATGTGTGGTCATTATGCCAGTTAGATTTAGTGCATTGATTATGTCGTATATGATCATATTCTTTATTCTCTACTGAGATTGTATACTTTGATCTCCATGTTTATATAAACCATGCATTATCTTGACTATTATCCATTGAGTGACCCACACTCACCACTCCGTTTATGTATTATCTTTTCCTCATGTAGCAGGCAGATGATTGTGGAGTCACTTAGAGAATCTTGTCTGCCGGTCCCACGTCACATCCGAGGACAGATTTTAGTTTTGTTTCCTATTTTACTTACATTACGACTTATGGACTTGGCATTGTATAACTCAACTTTGTTTTGGAGTTTTGCTATATAGTGTCTTGTATTTGTTTTGTTGTGGTTGTATAAGTCTAGCTGGCTAGCAGTCTGTCATTTTTTATTTATAGGTTTTCCTGTCATATTCCACTGTATTTTTGGTACAGTCATGTGGGTTGCTTATTATGCAACTATGTGGTTATGTTCTTTTTGTTTCAAACTCCTGGCAATGATTCCTCATTTACCATCAGTGGTGTTGTTCGATTCTTACGAGTATGACACTTAATTTTATAGTGTCCTCATTCCCTACACTTGAAACAAATTATGTAAAATTTAAAAACCATAATTAAAATGTATACCTTGCTCCCCCTCAATCCTTAGCTTGCTTGCTCCTTCGGTAATTAGTCCGATCAGAGCCCCCTACTTTGATACCAATTGCAGGATCGGTGCAGTCGAGAGAGGGGAGGTGAATCTCGATTCGTTGCTTTCTTTTTGTTTCTTTCTATCAAAGTGTTAGTCATAGCGGAATATAATAAAGACTTAAAGGAAAGAATACTCGCCGGATTTACTTGGTTTCCAACCCTCTAGGGTCAGTACATCCAAGGCCTAATTACGGGAGGCACCCGTCCACTAGTGGTTTCCTTTTTGGAACTTTTCGGAACGCTGCGCACAATTGTAAAAAACAAACCAAACAAAAGATGATGGTTGATCTGGGAGTCCTGAACACTACGCATCCTCCTGGAGCTTTCCTGATCACAGAGCTTCACAATGTAGCTTTCTGAGCATAGAGATGGAGAGTGGAATTGAAGAAGTTATCTTGAATGTAGAGCCTTCATCTCCTTTTATAGAGTTTGATCATATCCTTATATCTGGATTAACTCTTATCTGGATGAAGTCATATCTGGATAAACTTTTATCTAAAACAAGCTTTATCTCTATCCACATCATCTAGCTTATCATTATCCTCATCCAAATCATAAAGATGAATTAGATCTTTTGCCACATCATCTTCCATGTCAATATTTCACAACTCAGCAATTTGGACAGAACCCAATCGGTCTACCAAACTGTTGGTTCGGTCTACTAAACCAGTTTAGGTCCGATTCAACCCAAGTCTAAGTCTGGTTCACCCATTTGCATTTGTTTGTTCTCTATTTTGCTTCCAACTCCAGGTTCCTATAAAACAACCATACAAACACAAACAAGAAAGTTATCCTATATTTATAAGTCTACCTAACCTACTAGACTTACCTTTTGCTTGCAGGTCCCTCCTCCAAGTCTACCACCTGAGGGTCAATCCCTTAGAATCAAGTCATACTCTTGTAAGTATACCTGACCTATTAGGATTACCTTTTGCTTGGAGGTTCCTCCTCTAAATCTACCACCTAAGGGTCAATTCCTTAAGATCATGTCGTACTCCTATAAGTCTACCCGACCTAGTAGGCTTCATGCTTAGTGTTCACTCTCCAAGACTTTAATTACCTAGGGTTATCTCCCCCTAGGGTTTTTCACTGCCTAACTTCACTCACTAGGTCCTAGCATCACTCACTAGGACTTCTACTACCTAACTTCACTCACCAGGACTTTCACCACCTAGCTTCATTCACTAGAACCTATCTTCACTTACTAGGGCTTCCATTGCCTGACTTCACTCACTAGGACTTCCCCTTACCTAACCTTCAGTTAGGATTTTTCCTTGTTAGTCATCTAGTCTTGACTAGACTTCTCTCTTTTAAATATTAAGTCCTGTTTGGATCCACCCTTGGTCAAACTGATTAGACTTAGATACATTGTCAAACATAAGAATCCTACAAGCTGATTGCACAAACAAAAGCTAGACGCTCAAGACTCTCGAACATCGGTGGGTTAATGCTTGAACTGATAATTGTCTTATTATTTCAGTCGACGGTTAGATCTTCTAAGGTAGTTGGGCTATGATACCAATTGTTGGTCCTGGTGAGGCTAGTTAGAAGGGGGGTGAATAGCCTGCAAGTTAAAATTAAAACTAATATTTTTCTTTCTTCTTTACCAAAGACAACACACGTTAGTTAGTTAAAAATAATAACATAAAAAGTAAGTAAGAGGCTCAATATTTACTTAGTTTGCAACCGGGGAGGTTGATAGCCCAAAGCAATGAAAGCTTCACTCAAAGATCTCCTTTTTGATGAAGGCGGAGTAGCGTCTTACAGAAATTAAAGCACAAATAGTTGAAACAGAATTCATTGATGAAATACAAGTGTTGTATCAGAATAGGAGAACAAGCTCTCCTTTATAGCCCTCTGGTCAGATTTGACTGTTGGCTGATGTGGCATCTCCGGGTGCCCTAGCGTTGGACTCTATCTTCTTCGCAATGACTCTTGAGCATAAGATTTTATCCTAGCTCAAGCGCTTGGACTAGTTCGGGAGCCTGGAGCATTGCTAACATGGACCCAAGACCTATCCCCGCTGCAATGGCTTAACGGGGCACTCTTCGCTGGCCCAAATTGGTCTGGGCACTTGGAGTCCAAGCACTTGGAGTCTGGGCACCTAGACAAGTCAACTTCATATTAACTTGTCCAGCTGCTATTCTGGTCACTTGGGTGATTCTCCGGTCATCTAAAGTTGAGCCCAACTCTATCCATCTCCTCGAGCGGGCTTCCCTTCTGCTTCTCGTCCCTCAGAAACATCGCATGCATCTTTCTTGTCCGTCGGTGTACTCTTCCGTAGCATCTCGTTGTTGGTTGCTACTCGGAAAACCTATAGGTTCCACTGTACAAAAATTTTGTACAAAGGTCTGAACCTTTTCCTAGCTACCATGTGTTCTTTTAAATTAAATTTTGGATCGCCTGCGGAACTTAACACGTTTGATCCAAAACTTAATCTATTTGTTCTTTTAGGTTTTGACTTGGATCTCCTGCGGAACTTAACACGTTTGATCCAAAACTTAATCTATTTGTTCTTTTAGGTTTTGACTTGGATCTCCTGCGGAACTTAACACGTTCGACCCAAGTCTCTTTAAGTTATTAATTCCATTAAATATTAATTTCCATAAAAGGTTCCCAGTACTGACGTGGCGAGGCACGTGGCCTTCTTGGATATGGGAGCAACCACCACCGACTAGACAAAACCTTTAATAGAAAGCTAATATTTAATTTCCTAAAATAACTTTAGGTTAACCAAAGAGAACAATCAAATCACAAGGAAAAGAAAGAAACAAAAGAACACAACTTCGAAAAAACATATTCAAAATACTAGAACGTAAGCCTCTTGTATTTGGTATTATTTCCATAAATAACTAGCATGATGCGGAAATAGAAATTACTAGTTATACCTTGTAGAAAAAACCTCTTGATCTTCTACCGTATTCCTCTTCTAACCTCGGACGTTATGTGGGCAACGATCTTCCAAGATGAGAAACCACCAACCACCTTCTTCTCCTCCAAGCAAGGTTCGGCCACAAAAGAAAAGCTTTACCAAGGAGAAAAACCAAAATACTAACCAAGCTCCAAGAGATGCTAGCTTTCTCTCCTTCTTCTTCTTCTTCTCCGAGTAGTATCCGCCACCACAAGAACTCCAAGGAGAGGGAGGTTCGGCCACCACAAGAGGAAGAGAAGGAGATGATGGCCGGCCACACCAAGGAACAAAAGAGGGAGAGGAATAATAGATGTTGTTTCTTGTGAAGGCACCCTCACCCCTTCTTTTATATTCCTTGGCCTAGGTAAATTAGGAAATTTAATTACAATAAATTTTCCTTAATTTCTTTGACATGATTTAATTGAGAAAAATAAAATAATATTTCCCCAATTAAACAATGATGGCCGGCCAAATCAATAGGAAGCAAATTAGACAAGTTTCAATCAACAATTAAAACTTTCCTTATTTGTTTCCGGAAATTTAAAAAAAAAAAAAAATTTCTCTTTAAAATCTCTTCATGGTTAATAAAAGGAAATATCTATAATTTTAATTTTATTAACATGTGAATAATTTTAAAGAGAAAATAAAACATCTCTCCAATCTACAAATAAGGAAAGAGATCTAATCTCTTTCTTTAATCTTTTGTAAATCTTTTATAAGAGAGATATTTTAATTTTAATTCTCTTTTAAATTAAATCTTCCACATAATAATAAACATTAAAATTAAATTTTCTTTTTAATTAATTATGGCCGGCCCTACTAGCTTGGGTTCAAGCTAGGGCCGGCCACCTTAAAGCTTAGGCCGGCCCCCGCTTGGTTCCCAAGCTAGCTTGGCCGGCCCCCTTTAGGTGGGTATAGAAGGTGGGTATATGTGGGTATAGTACTCTATAAATAAGAGGCTACGATAGGGACCGAGAGGAGGAATTGGTTTTGGTCTCCCGATAAAATTAAGCATCCCATGTTCGCCCAACACACAACTTAATTTTATCAATGATAATTCATTCCACTAGAGAACTATCATTGAACTACCGCACCAATCCCAAATTACATTTTGGGCTCCTTCTTATTATGAGTGTGTTAGTCTCCTGTTTAAGATATCGAATGTCCACTAATTAAGTGAGTTAACGACAACTCATTTAATTAATATCTAAGTCCAAGAGTAGTACCACTCAACCTTATTATCATGTCGGACTAAGTCCACTGCAGGGTTTAACATGACAATCTTTATGAGCTCCTCTTGAGGACATTATCAACCTAGTATCACTAGGACACGGTTTCCTTCTATAATCAACAACACACACTATGAGTGATACCATTTCCCAATTTATCGGGTTTATTGATTCATCGAACTAAATCTCATCCATTGATAAATTAAAGAAATAAATATCAAACATATGTGCTTGTTATTATATTAGGATTAAGAGCACACACTTCCATAATAACCGAGGTCTTTGTTCCTTTATAAAGTCAGTATAAAAGGAACGACCTCAAATGGTCCTACTCAATACACTCTGAGTGTACTAGTGTAATTATATAGTCAAGATAAACTAATACCTAATTACACTACGACCTTCTAATGGTTTGTTCCTTTCCATTCGGGTCGTGAGCTACTGTTTATAATTGATAAGGGACTGATAACATCATCTTCTGTATGTGACACCACATACTATGTTATCTACAATATAAATTAAATGAACAACTACAAACAAATGTAGATAATTAGACCAAATGTGATTCTTTATTCATAATGAATGTTTACAAAGCTTAGGCTTTCAGTATACACTCCAACAATCTCCCACTTATACTAATGACTAAGCTGCCATATCTTCTACCATACATCTGATTCCCATTCCCTCCACATGCCGATCGAAAGCTTTCGCCGGAAGGGCCTTAGTGAAAGGATCTGCCAGGTTATCCGCTGATGCAATCTTGGCGATGACAACTTCTCCTCGCTTCACGATATCTCGGATCAAGTGGTACTTGCGCTCTATATGTTTACTCGCCTTATGAGCTCGTGGTTCCTTCGAGTTTGCAACTGCACCGCTATTATCACAATAAATTGTGATGATCTTGGGCAAACCAGGAATCACATCTAAGTCCATTAGAAAGTTCCTGAGCCATAATGCTTCTTTAGCTGCCTCAGAGGCTGCTACATACTCAGCTTCCATGGTTGAGTCCGAAACGCATTTCTGCTTAACACTCCTCCATGAAATGGCTCCACCTCCTAAAGTAAACACATAGCCTGATGTAGACTTACTATTGTCCCTATCTGATTGAAAATCTGAATCCGTGTAACCCACAGGGAGCAAATCATCTGCTTGGTAAACTAGCATATAATCCCTAGTCCTTCTCAGGTACTTTAATATATGCTTTACCGCAGTCCAATGTCCTTGTCCAGGGTTACTCTGATATCTGCTGACCATGCCTACGGTAAAACAGATATCAGGTCTCGTACATAGCATTGCATACATTAGGCTTCCTACAGCATAAGGAACTGCTTTCATGTCCTCTATCTCTTTTGATGTCTTTGGAGACATCTCTTTAGATAGAGCTACTCCATGTCTAAAAGGTAAGAAACCTTTCTTGGAATCTTGCATGCTAAAACGAGCAAGGATTGTATCTATATATGAAGCTTGGGATAGACACAACATTCTTTTCTTGCGATCCCTTATAACTTTGATCCCAAGAATGTGTGCACATTCTCCTAAGTCCTTCATATCAAATTGTTTGGACAACCATACCCTTACGTCTGATAATACCTTGACATTGTTGCCAATTAACAAAATATCATCTACGTATAGTACAAGAAATACCACCACGTTTCCGTTACACTTCTTATATGCACAAGACTCATCCGGACTTTGAATAAATCCATATGACTGGATTACTTCATTAAACCGGATGTTCTAAGACCTTGAAGCTTGCTTCAGTCCATAAATGGACCGATTGAGCTTGCATACTAGATGCTCTTTGCCTTTTTCAATAAATCCTTCTGGTTGCTTCATATGGATGTTCTCTTCAAGACTTCCATTAAGGAAAGTGTCGGATCCATTTGCCAAATCTCATAATCCATATGAGCAGCAATGGATAAGAGTATCCGGATAGACTTAAGCATGGCTACCGGTGAAAAGGTTTCCTCATAATCGATTCCCTCTTTCTGAGTGTACCCTTTCGCAACAAGCCTAGCTTTGAAGGTTTCTACCTTCCCGTCTATCCCTCTTTTCCTTTTGTAGATCCACTTGCATCCAACGGCTTTTACACCATCGGTGGTTCTACAAGCTCCTACACCTTATTAGAGTACATGGACTCTATTTCGAATTCATTGCCTTTTGCCAAGATGCATCTATATCTTGGAGTGCTTCATCATATGACCGGGATCTGGTTCATGTTTACCCGGATCAAGTCCAAGACTCTCCCAAAACATGAATCTTTCAGTCGCCTCACAACCCTCCCACTACGAGGCACTATCGTGGTTGTGTATCGTGTGTGACACGTGTTAGCCTCTTGTGGTACTTCATCTTGTCTTGTTACTGAAGTAGACATGTCCTCTCTAAGTTCTTCTAAAACAACTTTACTACTGGGCTTGTGATCCATTATATAGTCTTCTTCTAAAAGCGGGCATTGGTGCTAACAATGACCTTCTAGTCTTTAGGACTATAAAATAAACCACCTTTCGTTCCTTTGGGATATCCTACAAACACGCGAACTTCCATACGAGATTCTAACTTATCAAGATCTGGTTTCAGCACATGTGCCGGACTACCCCAAATCCGAATATGTCTTAGACTGGGTTTTCGCTCATTCCACAATTCTATGGGAGTAGAAGAAACTGATTTAGAAGGTACTAAGTTCGTAACATACACTTCTGTTTCCAGAGCATATCCCCAAAACGAATTTGGTAATTCGAATAACTCATCATCGATCTAACCATTTCCATAAGAGTCCTATTCCTTCGCTCTGCTACACCATTCGGGTGTTCAGGTGTGGACAATTGGGATTGAATCGACCTCGATAAGTAATTCCTAAACTCTCCTAAGAGGTATTCGCCACCACGATCGATCGTAGTGTCTTGATACTTTACCTAATCGTTTCTCCACATCGCCTTGTATTCTTTGAACTTGTCAAAGCACTCGGACTTCGCATTAGGTAAATGTATCCATATCTTGAATAATCGTCATGAAAGAGACAAAATATTCAAAACCTCCTCTTGCACGGACGGACATAGGACCACACAAATCAGTGAACCAACTCTAACACTTCTTTGGCTCTATACCCTTGGCCTTGAACGGCCTCTTGGTCATTTTACCTTCTAAGCAAGATTCACAAGTTGGAAAATTTTCCAACTCTAATGAACTCAAAGTCCATCGGCTATAAGCCTCTGAATCCTACTTAAATTAATATGACCAAGTCTTAGATGCCAAAGATATGCTTGGTTCATTTCTGAAGGTTCTTTTCTCTTATTAGAATTAGAAGATGAGTTATAAATTTCCATGTTTTGCTTTGTGGAAGAAATTGGATTTAAAATATACAAATTGCCAACTAATGCACCAGAACAGATAATCACTTTATTTCTTTTAATAACTACATCGTTACTGAAAGAAACTGAATATCCATCTATAAACAGTTTAGAAACTGAAATTAAATTCTTTCTAAAACTGGGTACATAAAGATAATTTCTTAAAACCAAATTCCTATTTCTACTAAAAGATAAGTAGACGTCTCCCACTGCAACAGCTGCCACCTTAGTAGCATTGCCCATATAGACGGTAATTTCTCCTTCAGATAGTCGTCGGGTTTCCTGGAACCCCTGCAAGGAATTGCAGACATGATCAGTGGCTCCCGTATCTACACACCAGGTGCTGGTAGATAACACCGCTAAACATGTTTCAACAACTAGAGTATGAGATATACCTTTGTTTTGGTTCCTACGAGGACAGTCCGCTTTCCAATGTCCTGCCTGCTTACAGATGAAGCACTTGCCCTTCGGCTTCTTCATTCCAGCTTTAAATCCCGTGCTCTGAGATTTATTCACTTTCTTTGCTGAACCAGCTTGTTTCTTCTTCTTCTTTCCTTTCGGTTTAGAAGTAGAACCATTTTCAGCATAGTGAATTTGAGCATTGTGACGAAATAATCCTTCTGCTGCTTGAGTCAATAGTTCCGCTAATGAATAAACCCTCTTATTCATATTATAGTTCAGTGCTCAAAACTTCTAGGTAGCGTTTGAGGATCATATCGATCCGGGTTTCCCATCAATTTCTCCTCCAAGGATCTGTATCTCATTCGGATAAGCCATCATCTTTAGGATATGATCCCTTACAGAGTACCCTCTTGCATGGTGGTGTCATTATCTTTCTCATGGCTTCTTGCCTAGAAGCCCTATCTTGATGACCAAAGAGTTCCTTGAGATTGTTCATAATATCATAGGTTGGTAAATCTTGATCTTGATGTTGCAATACATTTGACATTGAAGCCAAAATGTAACACCGCGCCATCTCATCTCGCTTTTACCCATTTCCTATGATATTCAATCTCCTCTTAGGTAGATTCACCAAGAGGGTGCATCGAGCCTTCGGTCGACATATTTATAGCTTTCAGATGAAGAACAATGTCCGGTTTCTTTTCCAATCTATGTAGTTTGGTCCAGTAAGTCTATTCAGTTGAGTATGATGGACAATGGGTTGAAAGACATCCTAAGAATCACAAATAACTTTTGGTCGAACTCTAAATTTAGAATAATATTGATTCCTCAAACAATACTATTTTAAATTAACCAACACCTCATAACACCGTGAATTTTGTATGCCACGTTAGTGTGGACGTATACAAATTCAACATTTGTAAAAGGAGGGTTTTAACCCATTAATTTTATTATCTTGTCAACCTAACTTTTTGACAAATAAAAATAATAGTTGGTATCATTTGGTCACACAAATAATAGCAGTGACTCCGTTGGGGAGGATACTATTAGATGTGTCTAAGTGTATACCATTACTTGACACTAAGTCCATTAATAAGATTATGCCCCTTCCGTTGGGGAAGATCACACGCCTTTAATATTCCAGTCATCCAAAAATAGAAGTGTTTTAGTGATCCGCAAACAAGCTCATCCGTTATGGAGGAAGGCACTCCGAGCCAACGCGCAAGCTTGTTTGCATCACTTACAAACCAGTAATGGAGACCATGGGATTTATTTAAAAATCCCTCTCCCACTTAGTTATTTATAAATGAGGAATTTTAACTATGCTAGCCTACTTAAACTTGTAAACTAACATGCACACACAGCACAAAATAAAAGCAATAAATAGAAAATTTAATTTTCAACTATTATGGCTTTTATCTCTAATTGTCATCCGTGTGTTGTCATCCCAAGCTGCTGCCATATTTGGCCACCGCCTCCGGGTCTAGCTGTCGCATCCATCTTGCTCCTAGTTCCGCTGCGCCTCTGGTCCTTAGAAGGTTCCACGCTTTGCAAGATTCGATCCGCGACATAAATAGAATTTTATATTTTTGATCCTATATTCCATAAAAGGAATGTACATGTATCTAGATCAAAAATAAAATCCTAATAAAAACTAAATACAGCTCCTGCTGTATTTTAATACAATCATGCACACACATTAAATGCCCTTGACATGTCCAAGGGTCCAATCACACACATAATAACTAAAAGCCATAATAGTTGGATCCTGCATCCACAAAGTTAGCACATCCTACTATTATCCTGCCTAAATTATGTATGACATGTGCATAATTAAACTAAATACCAAATACACAGAGGCAAAACCCTAGCTCTGATACCAATTGTTGGTTGCTACTCGGAAAACCTAGAGGTTCCACTGTACAAAAATTTTGTACAAAGGTCTGAACCTTTTCCTAGCTACCATGTGTTCTTTTAAATTAAATTTTGGATCGCCTGCGGAACTTAACACGTTTGATCCAAAACTTAATCTATTTGTTCTTTTAGGTTTTGACTTGGATCTCCTGCGGAACTTAACACGTTTGATCCAAAACTTAATCTATTTGTTCTTTTAGGTTTTGACTTGGATCTCCTGCGGAACTTAACACGTTCGACCCAAGTCTCCTTAAGTTATTAATTCCATTAAATATTAATTTCCATAAAAGGTTCCCAGTACTGACGTGGCGAGGCACGTGGCCTTCTTGGATATGGGAGCAACCACCACCGACTAGACAAAACCTTTAATAGAAAGCTAATATTTAATTTCCTAAAATAACTTTAGGTTAACCAAAGAGAACAATCAAATCACAAGGAAAAGAAAGAAACAAAAGAACACAACTTCGAAAAAACATATTCAAAATACTAGAACGTAAGCCTCTTGTATTTGGTATTATTTCCATAAATAACTAGCATGATGCGGAAATAGAAATTACTAGTTATACCTTGTAGAAAAAACCTCTTGATCTTTTACCGTATTCCTCTTCTAACCTCGGACGTTGTGTGGGCAACGATCTTCCAAGATGAGAAACCACCAACCACCTTCTTCTCCTCCAAGCAAGGTTCGGCCACAAAAGAAAAGCTTTACCAAGGAGAAAAACCAAAATACTAACCAAGCTCCAAGAGATGCTAGCTTTCTCTCCTTCTTCTTCTTCTTCTCCGAGTAGTATCCGGCCACCACAAGAACTCCAAGGGAGAGGGAGAGGTTCGGCCACCACAAGAGGAAGAGAAGGAGATGATGGCCGGCCACACCAAGGAACAAAAGAGGGAGAGGAATAATAGATGTTGTTTCTTGTGAAGGCACCCTCACCCCTTCTTTTATATTCCTTGGCCTAGGTAAATTAGGAAATTTAATTACAATAAATTTTCCTTAATTTCTTTGACATGATTTAATTGAGAAAAATAAAATAATATTTCCCCAATTAAACAATGATGGCCGACCAAATCAATAGGAAGCAAATTGGACAAGTTTCAATCAACAATTAAAACTTTCCTTATTTGTTTCCGGAATTTTTTTTTAAAAAAAAATTTCTCTTTAAAATCTCTTCATGGTTAATAAAAGGAAATATCTATAATTTTAATTTTATTAACATGTGAATAATTTTAAAGAGAAAATAAAACATCTCTCCAATCTACAAATAAGGAAAGAGATCTAATCTCTTTCTTTAATCTTTTGTAAATCTTTTACAAGAGAGATATTTTAATTTTAATTCTCTTTTAAATTAAATCTTCCACATAATAATAAACATTAAAATTAAATTTTCTTTTTAATTAATTATGGCCGGCCCTACTAGCTTGGGTTCAAGCTAGGGCCGGCCACCTAAACAAGCTTAGGCCGGCCCTAGCTTGGTTCCCAAGCTAGCTTGGCCGGCCCCCTTTAGGTGGGTATAGAAGGTGGGTATATGTGGGTATAGTACTCTATAAATAAGAGGCTACGATAGGGACCGAGAGGAGGAATTGGTTTTGGTCTCCCGATAAAATTAAGCATCCCATGTTCGTCCCGAACACACAACTTAATTTTATCAATGATAATTCATTCCACTAGAGAACTATCATTGAACTACCGCACCAATCCCAAATTACATTTTTGGGCTCCTTCTTATTATGAGTGTTAGTCTCCTGTGTTTAAGATATCGAATGTCCACTAATTAAGTGAGTTCTTGACAACTCATTTAATTAATATCTAAGTCCAAGAGTAGTACCACTCAACCTTATTATCATGTCGGACTAAGTCCACCGCAGGGTTTAACATGACAATCTTTATGAGCTCCTCTTGAGGACATTATCAACCTAGTATCACTAGGACACAGTTTCCTTCTATAATCAACAACACACACTATGAGTGATACCATTTCCCAATTTATCGGGTTTATTGATTCATCGAACTAAATCTCACCCATTGATAAATTAAAGAAATAAATATCAAACATATGTGCTTGTTATTATATTAGGATTAAGAGCACACACTTCCATAATAACTGAGGTCTTTGTTCCTTTATAAAGTCAGTATAAAAGGAACGACCTCAAATGGTCCTACTCAATACACTCTGAGTGTACTAGTGTAATTATATAGTCAAGATAAACTAATACCTAATTACACTACGACCTTCTAATGGTTTGTTCCTTTCCATTCTGGTCGTGAGCTACTGTTTATAATTTATAAGGTACTGATAACATCATCTTCTGTATGTGACGCCACATACTATGTTATCTACAATATAAATTAAATAAACAACTACAAACAAATGTAGATAATTAGACCAAATGTGATTATTTATTCATAATGAATGTTTACAAAGCTTAGGCTTTCAGTATACACTCCAACACTCGTCCCTCAGATGCATTGAGCCCGTCAACTCGCTTCCAATGTCATCCTTCTCACTAGCTATATCTTCTGCTCAACTTCTTGTGTTGCTAAGTTTCTGCACACTTAGACACAAAGATCAAATATAACAAGACTTAACATAACCTGGTTGATCACATCAAAACTTACATGGGGTACTAACAAAAATAACATGTGTAATTGTAAGTCATGAAATATTTGTCGATGACACAACACAATTAGGCAATTGATCTCTAACGGAGTTAACTTTATCAATTATATCAAATCAAAAGATAACTTGGTGGATCCATTTATAAAAAGTGTGAATAGATATTTCACATCAAGAGGAATAAGATTAAAAATCAACCAACAAGGACATTCATAGTGGTAACCCAACCTTGTTACGTTGATTGGAGATCCCAAGAACTTGGTTCAATGGGACAATAAAATTATAAAAGTTCACTTGAGCACTTGAACTAGTTCCCCTCTCATTCGTAGGATGGAAAAATGTTACCTACGATATATAGTGAGGTTAAGTTTTAAACTTTTAATGACTCTTATACTTGAAAAAGCAGAGTATGGTAGGATATAGTTTATAGGAGGTCACCTATATAAGTATGAAGAATGGTCACTTCAATAAAATACTTATGAATCTAAGGCATTGTCCATGGCCAAAACGAACAAAATAGTGAGAACTGTAAACAAAGTGAGAAATGTTATTGTGTAGGTAATATTGTCTTGGTTTACACCAACGGCTGAGTAGTTTAAGACATCACGTTTACTAAACAGTCTAGTAAATCTGATGATACTCTACTACGGAAGGTCCAAAGTCACAAGCTACCTTTCATGATGCAATAATCTTTTGACTGAACTCTCCTTAGGTGATAACATGCATGCATTAATTTTCATTCATGTAGAGGATTGTTGGAAACATAATGTGAATGAGAAATTAAATCTAGATCGTTGGATCAAGATTGACAAATCTGGATCGTCAATTTGAGAAGGCATAAGTGCCCTTTGGATGACTAAATCTCAACCATTGATTGACATCCAAATGAAGAGACATTGTATCTCTTGGAAGAGGATGCAATCTAAACCATTCAATTTGGTTGAGGTCTAATTGAACCAAGAGATTTTTATACAATTTCATTTAGTATAAATAAGACTCCTCTCCTTTGCATTTCACTCACTCATTTTATTCTAATTCAAAATAAGTATTGCATTCCATACTTGCATTTGGAGAGTTCCAGAAGTTTTTTTGGTTCGAAGTCTTGTGATTTGTAGTGCTGCTATCTCAGGATAAAGTCGTGATATCTTGGGAGACGATTGTCATGTTCCATGAGCACCTGTATGCGGAGTAAATTCATCTTAAAGAGATAGAGTCCAACTCAAACCTCGATTTCACCAAAACAGTACTATATCGTCATTTTACCAATGCTCAAATTACACCACCACCATATCTCAACAAACTCTTGACCGTTAAATAGGCTACATAGAAATTTGAAATTTATTTGAGAGAGATTTATTGTCAGAATAGACAATAAGTCCCCTATCTCTTTTATAAGAGGAGTATCACCGACCTTTTACCAAATTAAAAGAGCAAGGAATTCGTTGGTAAACTTGGTTCTCTCAATATCAATTTGATATTGACCATATTAGTGGTACAAAAAATTATCTTGCTGATAACTCGACTAACTCAATGATGCAAGGCATGGAAGATATAACGGCCACTCAACTTATGTTTAGCTCACAGCAAACGGCTCATCATAAAAGAAAAACAAATTCACCGATGCTGCGCTAAACTTGTATAACAATGTTTCCAAACTGGTTACTTAAAAATGCTATATTTATCGGCCGCTTTTGGACCATAAGCCGAATTGCTACCAGGAAACTTGTCTTAAAACTTATGCTTACGGAACCTAAAGGAAGCTATCCGGTAATCGGATTAGCCTGCATAAAATCCAGAAACTCGAAACAAGGCGGTTGATTTTCTGCGGCAATTAAACAAAAAATGCTTCAGACACTTGATCCGAATTGAAGAATATTTTTGTTTATGACAACACTTCGTGCGTTTCATATATATTTTTGTAAAAACAACAAACAACCAATGACATGCTATCAACTTCAGCAATGTCACACTCAAACCTCGATATGGAAGAATCGTGGACTTTAATAATAAAGACAAGAAAACGTAAGCAATTACGTAATAAAGTCTCAGCCTCTCAGCTATAAAAGAAGGCAGATATCCAGAGCAAGGAGAAGCCCGAACAATTCCAAAAGGATCATCAAATCTCATCCTGGAAAGGAGTCAGCTTCTACGTACCTCCAAGATCCTCCTGCCTTCTCAAGTATGTATTCAGAGAGCATGCAGTTAATTAAGCTCTTAATTACTAACTTGTTTTTCTTTAACTACTAAATTATATGTTGAATGAACACAGCTAGCTAGCTTCGGGATCGCCGTGATAACAGAGCAGATTGCTGTCGGCCAAAGAGTATCAGAGCCACTCATAAAGTGAATTCATTGGTTGAGTTGAGAATTCAACACCTAAACTAAAAAGTATCTATCATGAGTAATACATTTGATTTAGAAGCTGAATATCAGCAAATAATCAAAGACTATGCAAATGATATTAATCAAAATAATGTCATTATAGTCAATAAACTCTTTTATATCAGAACCACATGTCCAGGTTATAGAGAATGGAGAATTTTAACATATAATCAGTTAAGAATTTATCATCAAATCGCTCTCCCACCACCCTCTCTTCCTCCACCACCATCACCACCACCAAAACCCCTCCCCCTCTCCCCCGACGCCACCACTACCACTACCACCACCACCACCACCACCACCACCATAACCACCACTACCACCAAAAAATAATAGGCAGAAAGAGTCATCTCGGGGAATTAATAATTTGGATTTGCAAAAATAAACATCAATTATGTTGTTTGTTGGTTGGGTTTTTGATTAATTAATAATTTGGATTTGCAAAAAATAAACATCAATTATGTTGTTTGTTGGTTGGGTTTTTAATTAATTAATTATTTGTTTTTCTGTCTTAATATCGTTGTAATTTCTCTGAGGTTGTACTACTGGTTAATGCAAATTTATTTATGAATTACTTTGTTGTGCAAATGCGGTGAGTCAACTCTGTCTAAGAGATCATGAAGCTTTCAATTTTATAATTCATCCCTTTGGTTTTTGATTAATTAAATGTCAAGTCATTCTAATTTCAATAGCATTACATCAATTTATAATATTTTAGAAAAAAATACTGTGAAATTAAGATCTTATGCGACTGAAATAGACTCATATAATTAAAGATTTTGTTTCAAAAAGATTTCTAGTAAGAAGGTCGAAGAGACGAATGACATGCAGGGATAGAGGTAAATATTTTCTTTTTATTATTACATAATTTAGAGAGGATATTTTTAAGCATAAAATATTAATGGAGAAATGTTTGAATACTTATAAGTTAACTCTTTCACTTTAATTTTACTGACTCAATTATTTTTTTGGAGAGTACGACCCTCCATAGTCTATCCATTAAGATATATTGAAGTATTCATTATGACAAAAGGTGAATACGCTCGCCCCCAGCGCCCCCAATATTGAAGTATTCATGGTAGTACATCTGGTAGGCGACCTCTACAATTTTACTTTCACTAGAGTTGTATATGTTTGTTAATTGTTTAATCAAATCATGTGCCGCTTTGCACACCGCCGCACCAATTAATTGTTGAAAATGTGAATGGAATAAAAATATGGAGACGATTTTTTTTTTTTAAACTCTATTATGCATGCTTTTTTAGTCCACATTAGAAGTTTTTTTGCTTTATTGTTAGTTTAAATTATGACACATGCATTGATGTTGTAAACATATGCATGGGGAGAGACTCTCTCACGTATGGATACGTAGGGGTGGATGCAAATCCAGGGCTTGGATTATACTGAACCAAGATTGACTCGTGTGCGAGCACAACCTGCACACGTCGAATGCCACACCGGTAGATGCAAGATTTGTCCAAGTAAATAAACCAATATTTTGCCATATTTTTTACTACTCAGGTTCAACGGATGAATTAATTTCAATTTATTCAATTCAATTGAAACCGCTAACAATTAATGACAATAAATGATCATTAATTCATTCAATTGAAATTGCCAACAATTAATGACAATAATCATCTTTAATTCATTCAATTGAAATTGTCAATAATTAATGACAATAAATGACTATTAATTAATCCAATTAAAACTACAAACAATTAATGACAATAAATAATCATTAATCAGTCATTTATGACGGCTAAAGGTTGAGCATCTATATAAGGAACTTAGATCTTGAGTAGAAGAGAGAGAGTGAGATGAAGAGCAAGAAGTGAACCTCTGTCAACTCGTGTTCTCCCATAAAAACTCTTTTAGTCATGCCTTAGTTTAGCTGAACTACTCGTGATAGCACTCAAGTGCATTCTCAGTTTGCCACGAACAACCAGTGGTTGGTTACGTGCGTGGTTTTATCATTGTATCCTAGGAAACAGACGACTTGAGAGAACCTCGAAGAACAACCAAAGGTGGGGCGAATATGTTTCAAGGAAACTGCGTTGAGCGCATGCCTAGTATCTTACTCAGCAAATTTCCTTCCCGACTCAGCGATCGACTCTTAATTTTGCTACGCTCCGCATCAATCCGCAACTCGGACCATTGGAAGCTTGGCAGAACTAGCCTCATTGGCAACCTAAGATTATCCGCTCAGGTCATCTGAACAAATAAGTTAGAATTGATTTTGTGTAATTTCAATTCAGTAATTTTCTCCAATATCTCCGGTAACAGATTGTCCAACAATCCTGAAACAGACTTCATTCTGTTGAGATTGCCTCAGAACAAAGTGTTGAGGTGTAACAGACTCAACACATGAAGGCCACTCTGCCCAGATTGGAACTATGTCAATCAACTACAGGGAAAGGCCAAAGAAGTTCACTAAATTGAACTTCAAGAGATAGCAGCAGAAGATGCTATTCTACTTGGCCACACTCAATCTGGCTCAGTTATTGACCGAGGACCCTCCCAAGTATACTGAGGATATTGATGCGCAGACCATCAGTACAGTGGAGGCATGGACTCACCTTAAGTTCCTTTGCCGAAACTACATCCTCAATTGCCTTGCTGACTCACTGTACTCTTTGTATAGCACGAAGAGAACGGCTAAGGAGCTGTGGAAGTTCCTGGATAAGAAATATAAGATGGAGGATGCATGGGCCAAAAAGTTCATCGTGGGTCAATTCTTGGACTACAAGATGGTTGACTCTAAGACCGTAATCAGCCAAGTCCAGGAGCTTCAGGTGATTTGTACAAGATCCACTCAGAAGGGATGGTTCTGAGTGAAACCTTCCAGGTGGCTGCTATCATTGAGTTGCCTCCAGATTGTATGGACTTCAAAAACTATCTGAAGCACAAGAGAAAGAAGATAAATGTAGAGAAACTCATTGTTAGACTTCGCATTGAAAAAAGATAACAAGAGTTCATAGAGAAAATTGTTCTCTCAGACTAATATGACAGACAACGTGGTCGAGCACAGTCAAAACTCGAAATAAAAGACCCCCAATACTTCCAAGATGGGACCCAAATGAAGCATTAAGAAATTCTCTAGAAAGTGCTTCAACTATAGTTGTCAGACCTTGAGAGTAAGGTTGTCTGATGAAAATTGGACAACACCTCCCCTGTAATAGTAACAATTGAAACATGTATACAATGCCACAAGGCTACTCACAAAATACAACATCTCACACGGTTGGAAACAATATAATATTACTCACATGGCTACAAACAAACATAAAGAAATATAAAAACAATACATAGCCTACATGGCTAATACAAACACAAACTATGCAAGATATTACACTGACTGCATGTCGGCATGATTTACACAACCATAACACATAACCAAAATTAAGTAGCCACAAAGCTAAAATCCAAAAGCAAGACGAATCACTACACACCAAGTCTGAAAAACAAAGTAAGAATAACATAGTGTGAAATAATCGGGAAAATAGATCTCAGATGTGACGTGGGACTAGCAGCCAGGATCCTTCAAGAAACTCCTCAAACATCTACCTATTACTTAATGAAAGAAAAATCAGTAAAAGGGGTGGTGAGTCGGGATAACTTAGTAGGTAATAGATAAATGGTAGTGCATGGACAAATATGTAAGGCGATCAAAGATCTACAGTCTCAGTAGGGAAATAAGAATATGATCATATATGACATGATAAACATACATACTAGTACCAGTCTAATACACATGATATAATGATTAGTAAATCACTAGGGATCATCAATAGACCTACTCATAACACCTGGGCAATATATATGACAGTATATCCATGTATGATAAATGCACATATATGAATCATGACAAGATCTCAAATATATACAACATGCGTCTACAACATAAGCAACATGGGTACCACAAAGCCTAAGCATGTGCTAGTACATATAACAGTAATAAATCATCAAATATGAGAACAACGCTCTATCACTAGAATGCATCATATGTGGGAGCAACGCTCCACCATAAGCAATCCATCGTATGTGGGAGCAATGCTCCACCACAAGCAATCCACAAGTGACCAAGAAGCTAGTTATCTAGCTAGGGACTGCGCGAGATCACTCTACCACATATCACTAACTGCATGTCGACATGACTTAAACAACCACAACACATAACCAAAATAAGGTAGCCACAATGCTATAATCCAAAAGAAAGAAAAATCACTGCACACCAAGTCCAAAAAACAAAGTAAGAATATCACAGTGTGAAATAACAAGGAAAACATATCTCAGATGTGACATGAGACTGGTAGCCAGGATCCTCCAAGCAGCTCCTCCAACATCTACTTGTTACCCGGTGAAAGAAAAATCAATAAAAGGGGTGGTGAGTCTGAATAACTCAACGGGTAATAGATAAATGGTAGTGCATGGACAAATATGTAAGACGAACAAAGATGTATAGTCTTAGTAGGGAAATAAGAACATGATCATATATGACATGATAAACACACAAACCAGTACTGGTCTAATACACATAGTATAATGATTAGTAAATCTCTAGGGATTAGTAATAAACCTGCTCATAACACTTGGGCAATATATATGACATATACCCATGTATGATAAATGCACATGTATGAATTTTGGCAAGATCTCAAATATATGCAACATGCATCTACAACATAAGCAACATGGGTACCGCAAAGTCCAAGCATGTGCTAGTACATATAACGGTAATAGATCATCAAATGTGAGAGCAATGCTCCATCACAACAATACATCATCATATGTGAGACCAACGCTCCACCACAAGCAATTCACACGTGACCAAGACATCTAGCTATCTAGCTAGGGTCTGCACGAGATCATTCTACCACATATCACTGTGGGCAGTCTGAAATGTCAGGGTCCCTGTCTACGCGAGATCACTCTACCATAGATCTCTATAAGAAAACAAAAAGTAGCTATCTATCTACGGACTGCGCTAGATCACTCTACCACAGATTACTGTGGGTAGCCCAGGGTATAATAACCCAAGGATAAAACCACATGCATACCATCATATGTGGGAGTAAAACTCCACCAAAAAAAAATACAAGTGACCAAGACATCTAATTATCTAGCTAGGACTATGCGAGATCACTATACTACATATCACTATGGGCGGTCTGAAATATTAGGGTTCCTGTCTGCGCGAGATCACTTTACCATAGATCATTATACACAAACAGGAAGTAGATATCTAGCTACGGGCTGTGCGAGATCACCCTACCACATATCACTATGGGCAACCAAGGGTATAACAACCCAGCAAGCATATCAACTCCGCTGTCAACTCTTTCATCATAGTAGTAGTAGGCCACTCACCAGTAGCAAACTTAGTTGACAGATCATTATCAACTCTCTCAACATCATAGTCAGTCAACGATACATAGGAGACTTAATTGACAGGATATACATATCACAATTACTGTCAACTCTCTCAACATCGCAATTGGTCACCACTAGTAGGAGACTTAGTTGATAGGTCACTGCCAACTCTCTCAACATAATAGTCAGTTACCCACTCATAAGAGACTTAATTGACAAGATATACAAACAACGACATAGTGTAGGATTACTTACATAGTAACCAACTATATCAATAGGAGTATATGAACTCTATGCAATGATACATAATCATACATAGCATGATAACCTCGGTATATCTAAAACATGATCTAACACTCACATATATCTATATGTATGAAGAGATCCATCAGGTGTCCACCAGACAACATATACAATAAGTAGTAACACCTATAGTACACTATTCAGTTGTACACACTATAACATAGATATAATCAACATGATCGTCCAATAGTATCCACCAGACATGTGTGCACACACCACACAAGTATAATCACCATGATTCCTCTAATGGTACACATCTGACATGTGTGCACACACAATACGAATATAATCAACATGACACCTCCAATAGTACACACTAGACACATGTGCGAATAACAACATAGGTATAATCGACAATACACCTCCAATAATACTCACTCGACATGTATGCACATACACCATGAGTATAATCAATAAAATACTTTCGATAAAATATGATAGGCGCGTGTGCACATACAAAATAGATATAATCAACAAAATACTCCCAATAGAACTCACCCGACATGTATGCACACACAACATACATATATCCAGAAATATGATCCATCAATCACATATACCTATATGAATGAAAAGATATAAAATGTGTCTACCAACAACATCTACAATACGTAGCAACACCTATACACGTGTGCACACTAATGTATGCATAATCAGCATCATAACTCCTATAGTACAAACCAAACTAATATATACACTATTGCATATAAACAATCCTAATCCAAATTTCTATCATAAACACCTTATACATATGATTATTTAATTATTATTTGGGTGTCTTATTTTACAATGATCAAGTCGGTCATAAATCTTTAGAATGTAGAAACACTACAAGAAAAACCTTCATAGACATCGGTAGAACAACAGCGGTTTTAAGCAAATTCCGATGTATTTGAGTATTTTACACCGATTTTTCCAAAAACTTGTGTCTATGAGTGCAGATTTTCGCTCATAGACATCGGTTTTTTTAGCCGATGTTTATGAGCGTCTTTTTTTCGTTAATAGACATCAATTTTAATAGTAGTTTTTAAAACCCGGTGTCTATGATAGCTTCCTTGTTCTATCTACGAATTGGATAGTAAAAAATCGTTGTTAAAAGTGATGTTAATGAACCAAAATAAAATAATTTAATTTTTCCACCAATACTTAGCCAAAATTTACAACACTTCACTCTTCCCTCCAAACCTAAACCTATATCACGCCGTCAACACTTCACTCTTACCTCCAAACCTAAACCTATATCGCGCGACGCCACCACCGCTTTCCCCCTCGCCGCTGGCCGTCCTGCTATCTCTCTCAACCTCATCTCCCTCCCCAAGATCCCATCCATCCTTGCCTTCAAATCCTTCTCCCAACCTCCCCCTCCCTCCTCTCCCTGATCCTTCGCCTCGAACCTCCTCACCCTCCTCGGCTCCCCCGATGATTCATCCACTGTTCCCATCTCTGAGGCCTGGGAGATCGCATCGTGCTTCCGTTTTCTTGTCCCTTTCTCACCTCCTTCCTCTGCCAAGAATGAGCACCTTTGCCGCTGCCAAGGTGCTAACAACATGATCTGGTGGCCGTCGGAGTAGGTCATGGAGCTGGCTTGCCTCGCCATCGACTCGGGACGCGATCCCGCTGTGATCCTAGGGCCGCTGGATCCGACCTCGTTGCCTGTGAGTTGTTGGAGTAGTAAACTTCTTATTAACAATCTCTCGGATCAGGATGCTAAATTGAGGTGTCCTAATAATCTTCTCTCTCTCTCCATTTTTCTTGTAAGCAACATTGGCCTGAATTCATTCTTGTATCTAGGTGCCTGATGTGGAGGGCCTGAAGAAAGATAGTGTCAATTGACAAGTACTCCTTATGGTTATCAATTTGTGAACTGGGTAACAAATGTCAAGTATTTTTTTGTCTTTCATCCGAAATGAAAGTACCAGTGCTTCCATACTTGACCAATTTGAGCTTGATCAAGAGTTAAATGCATATTTTGCGTTCTTGTTCGAACTTATTGCTGAGAGGGGACCTTCTGTGGGTTTGAATGTTAACCTTATCCAATATGATTTGTTTCATGGCCATCTCTTCATTGCCGACTCTGGAAGACTTGGCATTTTGTATGTAGAAAATGATCTTCCAATTTCTCAGCAAAGTTATGGCTTTCTTATTGTTTGAAATTCTGTGTTCTTCTGTAGTGCTCACTCTATTTTCATGCTCCTTTTGTGAGAGTGACAAGTGTTTTCAAGGAATAGTAGCAACCATAGAACGTGCCTTAGTGTTTGTGATGCCTATGCAAATTTAAGTAGAAAAAAATAATTAAACAATTAAACTAAAATGATTTATCTCTTGGTAAATGATCACAGGCTACTGAAGTCCTTCCTCATCTTCGACAGTTTCATCTTCTTGATCTCTTGATTGCAAGTATTAATTGATTGATGCATTTCCTCAATGTGTTTGATGAATTTCCTCAAACACTACCCTGAGTTGATTTTATCATTTTTGTTTGCTAGATTGAGGTGTTGTTATTTCCTGTTGCTAAGTTGGTTTTATGTATTCCTTGAACTATCAAGTTTCTTTTATGTCTACGCTAATTCTTTTCACTGATATGCCATGTTTTCTGGTTTTTAAATTTACCTCGATCTTTTTGTTGTTATTGTTTCTACAGGATTTGTGTGTTGGGCTTCTTAGACGCGCTACATATACAACTTAAAGGCTTTGATCATTAAGTGAGTATTTTCTTTTGACCTACTTGTTAAATCGATTCATGACCAAGTTAATTATGATTTTGTGAATTTCTGAATCCATTTGGATAGTTCCTAATATGGTTTAGGGTTTAGGCGATGATTCATGAATGAATCATAGTTTGTTTATTGGTATAAGAAGATTGAGTTTCTTCACTCAACAAATCCAAAAAGTACTTGCATGATTCTCTTGAGTGATAAATGCTAGTTACTGTCACTTGTGGTATCAATTCTAGTTTGCCCCTAACATAATTTCATATGTCAATAGTAGTTTTTGTGGTTGTTGTGATGCAGCTCAAGGTGCGGCTATGAGGCTACTTGTGAAAATGACACTTCCAGCAAAATCACATGAACAAAGAAAATCCGGTAGATTTAGTTCATTTAAGATGTAGAGAGGGTGCTATACCCATCAACAAGATGAAATGATGACATTTAACTTTTCCTTATGAGATGAAATATTCTAGTTCGTTGGCTAGTTATCTTGAAGTGTCTTTTTAATTTTAATTAATTAGATAGTTGAAACTGGAAGGGTTTAAAGAAAGCTTATTGGTGTGTTATGGAAGAGTCTTGACAAAATGAAATTTCTCAAGTTAATGGGATATTTTACCAGCTCACTGTTGACTCAGTTAATGCCCTCAGTAACACCATGTCAACCTCATGCCAAAGAATTTTGTCCATGGTTCCAATTCCATGTAGAAAATTAAATCATGGGTCATCTCAAAAGGGAATGTGAAGACTATTATAGCTAAGCAAATCTTAAGAGAAGAACATATTTTCTGCCTATAATAAAAAAAATACTAAAACTAATGCTTGTCGTTGCACCATATGCGTGAAGTTTATTATCCTGCTGTTCTTTTATGAGTGTGTGATCATATTTTTAGCTTGTTATATGAAAAAACTACATGGTTGCATTGCCTATTTTCATATGATTGAATGCCTGCCATAAGTTTTTACTTTAACTAGAATAATAAGTTTTTGCTTACATATGTTTATGCCATTTCCTCTGCATTCATTATTTATGGTTAAGTTATTTTCAATTTTTTCTCCTCTATTTGCCAATTAGTCTATGAATTTTGGTTTTTGTCATTTCTCAGTTTTATGTATGAATTAAGCATGTTTAATTGTGAAAAAAAAAACCTCTTTTCTTTAGTGTGTTTCTGTTATTCAAGAGCCATGTATATATTGTCTTTATTAGTGATGTGAGGGTATGCAGCCAAGAGGAACATGTATTCTTCAATTTTATTTTAGCATGCATTTGGTTGAAAAGTATTGTGGCATTGTTAAATTATTACATAATTTATTACAGAATGTTCACCATGCTTTTCAACCAATGCCTGGTGAGGAGCAAGAAGATATAGTCATGACCAGTACCCAGAATAACCTATTAAATAGGAAGTGCCCTTTGACAGGAAAGCCTGTTAAAGAATTGCAAAATCCTATCCGCTGGTAAAGTAGTGCTTCAATCTTTACCAAAGTTTTGTAGTTATGTTTTTATCCAATATAAATTAAAATTCCCTATTTTTTTGTTTGTTAGTAATGAAAGATGAAAACATAATGGTCAAGTGAGATTGTTTCATATATACAAAGCCATTTTTTTTCTTTATGAATGAACAAATATTAAACGGTTCACAAGTTAACTAAAAACAACTATTTTAAGTGAACTTCTTTATTAAAATGCAGAGCCTAGTTTCCTAGGAAATCATGTTCCTTCTTGAACCATATTCAATTTGGCATGAGTCCTTATTTGATTGGTTGCGAACAATGAATTTGTGTGCTTTGTAGAATGCAATGTGAGATATGTTAATGCCATAGACAACATTACATAGCTTTCTACTTATATTTCCTTCTAACAACTCAAAAAAACCTTTTAACAGATTATGTTGATTCAATTGTATATGCTCCTTGAACAATGCTTGATGTATATTTATTTATCAAGCAATGAAGAAGCTTATGACTAGTCGATTTCATTTTTTTTGTTTCCCAAGAAAAAGGTATGTTATTATTATTATTAAAGTCATAAACTGTGTTCTTTCTATCTGTTGTTCTTCATCAAGCAGCATGGACTGCAAGCACATTTATGAGAAGGAACCAGTAATCCACTACATAAGCACAAAGAAACCACATCCTCGATGCCCAGTTGCAGGTAAGTGCCCTATCTGTTGCAGTTGATCTTTCATTGTTGATCTTTTTGCTCATTACAACTACATCCTATCAGGTTGCCCAAATATTCTCCAAGTTGGATGGGTTGTATGCGACGCCTTGCTTACGATAGAAATTGATGAAATGCATTTGGCATCAGCTACAAACATAAATTCAACAATGGTAGAAGATTTTTACAGAAGTTGACTGAAAATGACAACACTGCTTCCTGTAACTGTAAGCTTGATATAATTTTTTAAATATCTATTACCTTTTGATGTAATAAAAAGAATATTTGTGTATTTTATGGATACTGACTTGATGTGTACAATTTCTATTACCTTTTGATGTTGTAAGAAGAATATTTGTGTAATTTGTGGATACGGACTTAATGTGTACAATATTTATTATCTTTTTATGTTGTAAGAATAATATTTATGTGTTGGTTAGATGGATATTGACTTGTTTGTATAATATCGGGTTTTCACTGTTTCGGAAATCGAATATGTGTTGTTAAACAATACTGATATTACATCGGTTTTTCACCGCTTCTAAAACCGGTGTCATTAACTAATATTACATCGGTCGTATACCGCTGCCAAAACTAGTGTTATTAACATATATTACATCGGTTTTACACTGTTGCTGAAATGGTGTCGTTAAGTGATACTACACCGGTTCATAACCGATTCGGAAACCATTGTCGTTAAGTGATACTACACACCGGTTATAACCCGATGTCTAAAATGGCAGACTTTTTACATCGCCTTCATAGATATCGGTCGATTTTGTAATAGATAGCGGTGGAAAACTGATGTCTATGAGGGTTTTTCTTGTAGTGAAAGCTGAAGAAGAAGCAGAAGGTTAACCTGAACGAGGGACTAAAAATGGACAACCTCTATGATGTTGTCTCCGAACTGAACCTAGTCAGTCCGAACCCACGACAATGATGGATTGATACTAGAGTCACCAAATATATCTGCTACAATAAGGAGTTGCTCCATAACTTTGAAGAAACCAAAGGTGAGGATACGTTGTTCATGGGGAACTCAGCAACCTCATACATCATTGGCCAAGGAAAAATGGTGTTGAAGATGACCTCAGGCAAGAACCTTACTTTGAATAATATGTTGTATGTTCTAGAAATTAGGAAGAATCTAGTGTCCGGATCACTATTAAGCAAGTATGACTTTCACATTATTTTTTAGTTAGACAGTGTTGTATTGTCAAAGAATGGAATGTTTGTAGGAAGGAACTATGTATATAATGAGTTGTTCAAACTCAATGTAATGGTCATTAGGCCTAAGATAAATAAAGATGAAAGCTCTTTCAGTTATATGCTTGAGTCTTCATGTTTGCGACATGGTAGACTATGACATGTTAACTACAATGTGTTGCGTAAATTAATAAATATGCAAAGCATGCCTACATTCCACCTTGTCCTAAAACACAAGTGTGAGATTTTTGTTAAAGCAAAAATGACAAGATCATCCTTTCAACATGTTGAGAGAAGCAACGAACCACTTGGGCTAATTCATAACAATGTGTACAACCTCAAAGGTACACCAACATGTGGTGAGAATAAATATTTCATCACTTTTATAGATGATAACATAAAATATTATTATGTGTATCTTCTCAAAAATAGGGATGAATCTATATAGAAATTTACTCTCTATAAGAATGAGGTTGAAAATCATTATAATAAAAATATTAAGGTGGTTAAAAGTGACCAAGGTGGTGAATATCTATCACTGTTTACTGAGTTATGTACTGAACATGGGATCAGACACAAAATAATAGCTCCTTATATTCCTCAGCAAAATGGAGTTGCTGAGGGAAAGAATTGAACTCTAAAGGAGATGATGAATTCTCTTCTATTGAACTTTGGACTGCCAGAGTTCATGTGGGGGGAAGTTGTGTTAACAACTAATTACTTTTAAATAAGGTGTCCCGAAAGAAAATAGATAAGAGCCCTTATAAGTTGTGGAATGGAAGACAATCATCTTATAAATATTTATGAATGTGGGGGCATCTTGCCAAAGTTTTGATGTCTAATCTGAAAAAGATTAAGATAGGATCAAAGACTATTGATTGTATATTTATTAGATATGAACATAACAATAGTGCATGTCAATTTTTTGTGTATGAGTCATAAATACCAAAAATACATAAGAATAAGATAATAGAATCGAGAAATGTCTTATTCTATGAGCATGTGTTTCCGTATAAGACCCAAGAGGAAGCTAACTCCTCAAAACGGGCATATGAAACACAAGGTGAAGATGATGATGAGGAACTAGTCGAGGTTGAGCTTAGATGGAGCAAAATAGCTCGGTAGAAAAATCTAATGGATTATTATCACTTTTATGTTGGAAAATGAGCTCTGAAATTACTCAGAAGAAGCAAGCTCTTCTATGGACCTCACTAGAGAGAGGCAATTGCATATGAGATAAAATCTATCTTGCAAAATGAAACTTGAGAACTTGTGGATCTTTGGGAAGAAAACCACTAGGTCGTAAGTGGATCTTCAAGAAGAAAATAATGTCAGATGACACAATTGATAAGTACAAGGTCATATTGGTAATGAAAGGATACCGATAACAAGAAGACCTTGATTACTTTGATACATATTCTCCGGTATCGAGAATAACTTCCAAAAAAATATTGTTAGCTATAACCGCTCTATGAAATCTCAAAATAGATTAGATGGATGTAAAGATAGTCTTTCTAAATGGAGATTTAGAAGAGGAAATCTACATGGAGTAACCTAAGAGATTTTTTGTACCAAGATAGAAAAATAATATTTATAGATTGGCAAAGTCATTATATGGATTCAAACAAGCACCAAAGCAGTGATATAAAAAATTTGATAATGCCATGAAGGAATATGGATTCAAAATTAATGAATGTGATAAATGTGTCTAATGAAGGCTATAGAGAATGACTACATCATCTTGTGCCTATATGTAGATGGCATACTTATCATTGGAAGTAAAGATAAAATAATCAAATTTACTAATAAAAGATATGTTGAACTCAAGATTTAATATGAAAGACATGGGTCTAACTGATGTGATTCTAGGAATCAAAATTCTTAGAATAACAGAAGGACTTGTTCTTAGTCAGTTTCATTACATGGATAAGATTCTTGAGAAATTCACTAAAGGTGATACTGCATTGGCATGAACACTGATAGATATGAGTCAACATCTATCAAAAAATTGAGAATAACGTATCTCTCAGAACTCTTGAGTGATTAGAATTCTGATGTACCTAATGAGTTGTACACGACCAGACTTGATCTACGCAGTAAGTAAACTGAATAGATATACGAGTAATCTCAATGTTGAGCACTAAAGAGGGATAACAAGAGTACTGAGGTACTTGAGGATACTCATGAATATGAACTGCACTATACGAGATATCTTGCTATGAATAAAGGATACTGTGATGCGAGTTGGATATCTGATATAAAAGACTCTAAGTCTACAAGTGGATATGTATTCACTCTTGGAGGTGCAACAATTTCGTGGAAATCTTCTAAACAAATTATAATAACTATATCCACGATGAAATCTGAGTTTTTAGCTCTTGACAAATGTGATGAATAGGCTGAATGACTATGACAATTCTTAGAAGATATTTCGAGATAGCCGAAATCAATATCGGTAATTTGCATATATTGTGATAATCATCAGCAATTGGCCGAGTACAGAGCCATCTGTATAATGGTAAGTCTAAGCATATATGTTGTAGACATAATACCATTAGACAACTATTCTCAATAGGAGTTATCACTGTTAAACATGTAAAATCAAAGGATAACCTAACAAATCTGTTAACCAAAGGGTTAAACAAAGAGTTAGTAATAAGCTCATTGCGAGGGATAGCTTGATGCCGATAGGAAATGTTAGTGCAAAGGAAACCCAACCTATGCATATTTGAGATCCTAAGAACTTGGTTCAAAGGGACAACCTAATTGTACCGACAAAATTACTCACTGTGGGGGAACAACCCAATAGATCAGTGAAGGATGGAGGTTAAGCACACAATATTTAATGATCCAGTAAAGTAATATGGAATACTCTTAAGAGATCACTTATGTGAGAAAGAAGTGGGACCATTTCGAACAGAATTGGAGGCATAATTCTTAGAGCTTCTTATAGAACCAAGCGTGTTCATGGCTAAGAATGAACACACTCATGAGAACTGAGTTGTATCAGGAAGAGTTTTGAGTGAGATTTGTTAATGCTTATGTAAAGTACTGAAAATTAGCGAATAATAATAAGGGATTTTTCCGGAATTTTTGGAAATTTTTCGGGAATTTTCGGAGCTCGTATGGAAGAGTTAACGTGGATAAAAATAGGCTTCCGAGAGAGCCTGTTTGGGTTTCCCCATTTAAATGAGGAAATGCTTGATTTCTTTTTTTTTTTATTTTCTTTTTCCTTATTCTTATTTCCTCCGATCCCTTACTGTGCCATTTCCTTTCTCGCGTGCCCGTGCCCCTTCCCTCACCCGATCTGTGCCCTACGGCGCCGACGCCGACCAACTGACGTCGCCAATGCTCGCAACGGTTTGCTCTCTTCCCCTCCGGTACAAGAGAGTGGCCAAAGGAAGCCCTAGCGATCTTCCCCACTGCCATTTCCCCTCTTCCTCACTTCTGCCGACGTTGACTTCATTGCCAGCACCAACTCCGATCGCCTCCTCTTTCTTTCCGAGACATCGCCGACCACAGGAGTCCTAGCGCCGGCCCTCCTTCTCCTCTTCCACGCCGCTTCCCTCTCCCTCACTGCCGAACCCAAAGCCGCGTGCCCTAACAGTCGCCGACCCTCTCCGCAGTCCCCCTCTGCTGCCGGTGCGGGGCAGCCAACCTCAACACCTTATTCCTCTGTTCCCTGTTTCCGCGAGCAACTAGGTTGAGGTAAGTTATGTTTTGTGAATTAGAGTGTGATCGGTGATGATTTGGAGCGGTTTGTAGCTCTGATGTGCAATTCAGTGTGTAAATCTCAGACATCGCCGCACTACATCCTTTGTCGGGAGTGCATCGCAGCCATCGGCGCTAGAACTTGTAGTGTTTTCTTGCCGGCACTCATAAGGCAAAATGCTGCCACTTATTTTGTGGATGTTAAGTATGATCTTAGCACTAATCTGAGGTATTTTAGGTTGGTGGACAGCCGCTTGAACAGGGCAGTGCAGTTAGGAGAGGTTCTGTTCGGTGCTGTGGGATATTCTTGTTCCGGTAGCAACCCTTCCAATAGCAATAGCCACTTAGTTCCAACATCTTGTTCGGCTGTGAATCGAGGTAAGTGTAGGAATCTTAATACATTTTGTAATTGATGTGGTCTATGAATTTAGAGTGGAACATGTGGTTAATCATGTTTTAGATTCATGTATAATTGGATTTAGACTTTGGATTAATTAAAAATGATTGAGGAGTTAGATGATCCAATTAGGGTTTATGATTGGATCTGGATTTATGTTAGTTTCTTGAGGATTTGATTTAGCTAATTTATTCATATGTACTTAGCGGAATCTGTATATCATGTATTACAGGACTTTGATTTGAGACGGTGTCTCGACGAGGATTTATTCGGATACGATCTTCTTATTGGAGGCGGGTACCTTGACTTATCTTTTTAATATGTCTTGTTGATATGTCTAGTAGGTTATAGCCTTTAGTAATAATTATGTTCGTCCTTATTTTGGTACGTCACTACCAGATACTCGTTACATGCTTGTTTGCTCACCTGTTATGCATTTTATGCTAGTATTCATATGATTATATATATGCTCAGTGAGGTTGTGACATACCATGCTTGTTATGTTTAGGACTTAGGTTTTTGATATCCTATCTGACCTGTGTACTTTAGTTCTTCGTATTTGACCATTGATACTACGATACTCATGTTATATATATGGATATGGTTATGTTGATCAGTTTATTACTATGCTTAGTGTCATGCATCATGATTGCATGCTGCGCGATTGTCGGCCCCACTATGGTAGAGCACATCGCCAGTTACATATACGGCACACACCACCACTCATGGATTAGTGGTATATCAGGTAGGTGTGTGGCGGTTCTGCTGTTTGGCTCCGTTGGTCAGGTGACTCAGCGTGGTAGCCGGCAGACAGTTCCGCTCTGTTTGGCTCCGCTGGCATTTAGTGTAGCAGCGTAGTAGCCGGCAGACGGTGGACTTTGTTTGGCTCCGTTGGTCAGGTGACTCAGCGTGGTAGCCGACAGAGATACCTCCCCGTTATCGTATACCGGGAGATGAGAGCATTGAGCTCCCCCATTTATGATTTGGGGTCAGAGGACAGGAGTACTCCGACAGCATCCCGTCCACTCACTCACTCATCAGGTGTAGTGATGGTAGAGTGCACGGTTATCACAGCCCTACCCACTCAGCCTCACTATTGTGTGTGAGATGACTGACTGGCGTCAGGGGTGACCAGGACGCATCATTGGCATCATACGCATTTATGCATTTACTGCTTGTGTTTGCTGCATTTGGATGGATGCATATGTTTGACATGCATACAGGATTTATGACACTTCCGATCTGACGACCTGATTATTCTGATAAGTGGCCCTGGTGAGTACAGTACTCTTTAGCCTTTTCTATTATGCATTACCTTCTTTTGATCAGGAGACTGTACTCCATAGTTATTACTATTTGTTATAGTTTACTATACATGTCAACTAGGTATCTGCTGAGTTGTTGAACTCACCCCCGTGGACACTATCTTTTTCAGGTACTAGATTGTTTATAGAGACGCTTGGAGTATTCTGGCTGCCGGTCCCCACATCACATCCGAAGACATGTCTACGTTTTTGTGTATTTTTACTTCGGTATTTATAATTGGTGTAATTAGTGTTGTATTCCGATTTTGTTTCTGGAGATGTTAAATTGTTGTGTTGTGTAAGCCTAGCCGACTAGCAGTTTTAGTTTTGAGTTGTATGTGTTGTCCTTTTTCGCTGTGTCTTTGGTTTTAGTATAGCTGAGTAGGCTGTTAAATATATATATAACTGCGTGGTTGTTTATTTTGTTCCAGCCGAGTGGGCTGATGATATAAACTGCGTGGTTGTATGTATATTCCAGCCGCTTGTGGCTGATGTATATTTTGTATGTAGATTTGCCTCAGATTGTCACCTGTACAAGGGAGATGCTGCCGAAATTTCTTCGGACAGAGGCTCCCTTAGGGCGTGACAATTAAGTGGTATCAGAGCAGGTATACGATACTTGCTACGTATTCTGGATTTTCGAGATTTATCTGATACCAATCTATTTGGTATCAGGGCTCGACTTACGAGTCTTATTTTTCTATGTTTCGGATTTCGTGTTTTAGTCTTCTCGATGTGACTTTTCGGGTTTTTGGGACCTGGCAGCAGCAGGACATCTCCAAGCTATAGGAGGTATGTTGGTATATACTGTTATCCTACCTTTCTGTTAGTATATGCCCAGTTGACTATTACAGTTTATCACCTGTATTAGCATACTTTATTAGTACCTGTCTGGTTGTTGTAGCGTATATTACATGTGATGGGTTAGCCACTGATCTTGATTGACCTTAATAGAGATTAAGGATTATAGGCTTTGGTGATTTTACACGTCATACACCAGTAGTTTTTTTAGCTTATGTTATTACTAGTTGGTTAGCAGATTGAGGCACATACCAGCCTCTGCTTTTATTAGCTGGGTAGTGGATAGTATTTATATCTTTATGTTGACCTAGCCAGTAGTATACCATGTTATCTTAGTTAATTTCATCAGTAAATATTGGTTTACTCTTGTTGGATTGGTCAGTAGAAGTATGATTTACACTTGTTGATTTGGGTAGTCGTATATTGATATACCTTAGTTGCTTGTGGAGGATTAAGGTATTCTTGATTTGTTAGTAGATGACTGATTTAGTTTTGTTGGTTTGATCAGTAGAGGACAGTCATACTCTATTTTTATATGTTCGAATCTTTTGATTATTTGTGCTTAGTTAGATATCTAGAGTACATTTAGGTACATGACTCGTATTGACGTGGAAAAGACTGAATTAGCCGTATACCATTATAGGTTTGGTCAGTCTATAGAGGATCGATGTATCCTATTCCATGTGGACTTTTATTTTAGACTGTATGCACCTAGTTGGATAACATAGAAGGTAGCATATGGAATATCAAGTTGATTGGATTAAATATGCTGATTCTGTATATCTATGTGGTGTACATATGATTATTATGTGTTGTAGGAGTGTTATGATGGATGGTTTAAATTGCATGTAGTGGGTGTATATTTGTCCAGATGATGATTATTGTGGGTATACTTTTCCAGTCTGACTGTTGTGGGTTTCTAGTAGATTTTACCCGTGTCTGATTGTTTTACTGGAGGTATCTTATCGTTTTAAATCTGTGTCGTGGTATGTGCACATGGGTGTGAGTGTCTTATTGGAAGTATCTTGTTGATTATGTTTGATTTGTGAGTGCACCTGAGTTTAGTATGCTTTACTGGAAGTATATGTTGATTATACTCTTGGCATAGGTGTATATATGTCAAGTGAATGTTGTTTGAGGTGTATTGTCGATTATACCTATATTGATATGTGCACACGGGTTCGGTATGCATTGTTGGAGGTATCACGATGGTTTATACCTTTGTTATGAGTATGTTTGGTGTGTACTAAATGGAGGATTTTGTCGATCATACATATGTTGTGTGTGCACGTGTGCCAGACGTATGGTTAGTAGAATCATGATGATTCTACTTATGTTGAATGTAGAATGTTGAATGTCTACATTATGACATTTGTGGTATTACCCTATCAACTAATTATCCTATTAATGAGTGATCGACCCACTAGGATGATGATAGAGTTGACTATGGATTTGATTTGCGTACTGGGTTGTTATACCCTAGGTTACCCACAGTGATCTGTGGTAGAGAGATCTCGTGCAGTCTCTAGCTGGATAGTTAGGTGCCTTGGGCAATTATGTATTGGTTGTGGTGGAGCGTTGCTCCCACACATGTTATGGATCGTTTGTGGTGGAGCGTAGCTCCCACATATTATTGTTTGTTGTGGTGGAGCATTGCTTCCACATATTTCGGGTTTCTTGTAGCGGAGCATTGCTCCCATATTTTTTGTAGATTCATATTTCGGATTATTTGTGGTGGAGCGTTGCTCCCACATATGGAGGATTTCTTGTGGTAGAGCGTTCCTCCCACATATGTGGTATTTCGTGTGATGAAGCGTTGCTCTCACACTGGAGGATCTATTTTTGGTGATTTATATCATTGGTGATCATATCTATTTATTGTTGAGGATCTTATGGTTAGGAATGTCTGTGATACGGACATTATGTGTCTTGGTTTTACCATTATGGCTTGCGGTGCCCTAGATGTTAGCATGAACTCGATGATTTGGGTATCCCTAGGATGTTTGGATCGGTTTCCATTGTCTTGTTGACAATGTTGTGATCTATTTCGGATCTGAGGTGAGTCACGTACACCATCTTCGCATAGTTCTAGAGATGTTTTGACGGAAACATCTATATGTGAAGATCAGTAGTGCGTATTTTGGTAGTCTCCTGTGAGATGTTTGAGACACACGGTCACCAGTAGGAGTATACCGTGGTTACACAGGAGATAGAGGTTGTTACCGTTGGGAGTAGACGGAGTCTATAGAAGAGGCTCGCAACTTCCTTTGTTTGGCCGATATTTTCAGAGATACGTGAGGATTTCTCACGGATTGCTATGCTGTTTACACGCCGGATGGGGAAAGGCGTGAAGTTCACTTGGACTGAGGATTGCGAGACCAGCTTTCAGGAGCTGAAGCGGAGTTTAGTGTCGGCTACGATTTTTGGTTTTACCTTCTGGAGAGGAAGGATTCGTGCTCTGTACCGACGCATCTCTACAGGGTTTGGCGCTGTTTTGCTGCAGCACGACAGGGTAATCTCTTACTTCTCGGCAGTTGAAGGAACATGAGGAGAACTATCCAGTACATGACTTGTCGTTGATCGTCATTAGTTTTGCCTTGAAGATTTGGCGTCATTATCTGTACGACATTTCATTTGAGATTCTCACTACCATAAGAGTCTCAAATATCTGTTCACTTAGAAAGAAACTTAATCTCCGACTGAGGAGAAGGATGAAATTTCTGAAAGATTACGATTTGTACCATTAGCTATTACCCGGGGAAAGCTAATGTGGCTGCCGATGCATTCAGCAGGAAGTCCAGAGGAACTTTAGCTTGCCACCGAGTTGTGGTCATAGACTTGATTCAAGGTTTCTCGGAGTTGGGCCTTGAGGGGTAGGACAGACAAAGCAGGGTACTCTGGTTACCATGGTTGCTCAGTCGTCGATCAGGACGAGGATCCGAGAGCCCTAGGCTGCTGATCAGTATTTACAGTTTATTGCAGCCAGATAACTTCCGGGTAGCAGACTGAGTTTACACGAGACTAGGAGGGTGTTATACACTTCCGAGGCAGATTATGCGTACTTCAGTCTCATCCGGTTTTATAGGAGTTACCTCCGGAGGCTCATCGCTCATGATTTGCTGTTCACCCAGGCGGTATCCGTATGTACCAAGATTTGAGGTGTTTCTATTGGTGGAACGACATGAAGGAAGACATCGCGGATTTTGTAGCTAGATGTCTTGTTTGTCAGCAGACGAAGAATGAACAGAGACTGTCGGATTACTTCAACGGATTCCTATTTCCGAGTAGAAATAGGAACACATTACCATGGACTTTGTGGTGAGTCTGCCTAGGACACGACGAGGCTATGACGCGATTTGGGTAATTGTTGATTTATTTAACCCAAATCCGCGCACTCGTTAGCGATCTGGAAGATGGATTTCCAGGATCGATTGGTAGATCTGTTTTGCCGGGGGATCATCAGATCACGTGATGTTCCATTGACTATTATTTCGGATAGAGGCCCCGGTTCACGTCTCGTTTTTGACAGAGTCTGCAGCAGGCCTTGGGCACGCAGCTCTGTTTCAGTACAACTTTCCATTCGCAGACAGATGGACCGTTAGAGCGGATCATTCAGACTCTAGAGGACTTGTTGAGGTCATGTGTATTGGATTTTGGAGGCAGTTGGGAGGACCATTTGTCATTGGTAGAATTCGCCTACAACAACGGTTTGCATTTGGCTATCCAGATGGTACCGTTTGAAGCGTTGTAGGGTAGGCCTTGTCGGATACCCACCCTCTGGGATGAGGTTGGGGAGGCCCAATTGTTGGGACCTCATAGAGCTCAGCATGAGGCGGAGTTGGTCCGTACTATTAGACGGAGAGTGTCAGAGGCATAGGACTGCCAGAAGAGTTATGCTGGCCGGAGTCGGAGACTCTTAGAGTTCTCCATTTGCGACCATGTATTTCTACGAGTTTCACCCACGAAAGGGGTGAAGAGATTTGACTTCAGAGGTAAGCTAGCTCCGCGATATATTGGACCTTTCCAGATCTTGGAAAGGATTGGAGCAGTAGCTTATCGATGGACACCACCACCGTTCCTGGCAGGAGTTCATGACGTATTCCATGTGTCTATACTGAGGAGATACATACCCGACCCGACACATGTGCGGACAGATATCTCAGTTCCTATTCAGCCTGACGTCACTGTTGAGGAGGTTCCGGTACAGATTTTTGATCGAAAAAAGCGTTAGTTGCGGAACAAGACAATCCGACTAGTTAAAGTCGGATGATAGTATCATTTGGACGAGGAGGTTACTTGGGAGCTCGAGGATATTATCCGAGCTCGATACCCCCATCTTTTCACTTGAGGTGTGTGATATTATTTACCATTCAGCATTTATACTCTTTACCTGTTGTTAGTATTTGCTGATGGTAGATAACGAAATTTGGGGACCAAATTTTTATTAGTGGGGGAGAATGTAAAGTACTGAAAATTAGCGAATAATGATAAGGGATTTTTTCGGAATTTTTGGAAATTTTTCGGAAATTTTTCGGAGCTCGTATGGAAGAGTTAACGGGGATAAAAATAGGCTTCCGAGAGAGCCTGTTAGGGTTTCCCCATTTAAATGAGGAAATGCTTGATTTCTTTTTATTTTATTTTCTTTTTCCTTATTCTTATTTCCTCCGATCCCTTACTGTGCCATTTCCTTTCTCGCGTGCCCGTGCCCCTTCCCTCACCCGATCTGTGCCCTACGGCGCCGACGCCGACCAACCGACGTCGCCAATGCTCGCGACGGTTTGCTCTCTTCCCCTCCGGTACAAGAGAGTGGCCAAAGGAAGCCCAAGCGATCTTCCCCACTGCCATTTCCCCTCTTCCTCACTTCTGCCGACGCTGACTTCATTGCCGGCACCAACTCCGATCGCCTCCTCTTTCTTTCCGAGACATCGCCGGCCACAGGAGTCCTAGCGCCGGCCCTCCTTCTCCTCTTCCACGCCGCTTCCCTCTCCCTCACTGCCAAACCCAAAGCCGCGTGCCCTAACCGTCGCCGACCCTCTCCGCAGTCCCCCTCTGCTGCCGGTGCGGGGCAGCCAACCTCAACACCTTATTCCTCTATTCCCTGTTTCCGCGAGCAACTAGGTTGAGGTAAGTTATGTTTTGTGAATTAGAGTGTGATCGGTGATGATTTGGAGCGGTTTGTAGCTCTGATGTGCAATTCAGTGTGTAAATCTCAGACATCGCCGCACTACATCCTTTGTCGGGAGTGCATCGTAGCCATCGGCGCTAGAACTTGTAGTGTTTTCTTGCCGGCACTCATAAGGTAAACTGCTGCCACTTATTTTGTGGATGTTAAGTATGATCTTAGCACTAATCTGAGGTATTTTAGGTTGGTGGACAGCCGCTTGAATAGGGTAGTGCAGTTAGGAGAGGTTCTGTTCTGTGCTGTGGGATATTCTTGTTCCGGCAGCAACCCTTCCAATAGCAATAGCCACTTAGTTCCAACATCTTGTTCGGCTGTGAATCGAGGTAAGTGTAGGAATCTTAATACAGTTTGTAATTGATGTGGTCTATGAATTTAGAGTGGAACATGTGGTTAATCATGTTTTAGATTCATGTATAATTGGATTTAGACTTTGGATTAATTAAAAACGATTGAGGAGTTAGATGATCCAATTAGGGTTTATGATTGGATCTGGATTTATGTTAGTTTCTTAAGGATTTGATTTAGCTAATTTATTCATATGTACTTAGCGGAATCTGTATATCATGTATTACAGGACTATGATTTGAGATGGTGTCTCGACGAGGATTTATTCGGATACGATCTTCTTATTGGAGGCGGGTACCTTGACTTATCTTTTTGATATGTCTTGTTGATATGTCTAGTAGGTTATAGCCTTTAGTAATAATTATGTTCGTCCTTATTTTGGTACGTCACTACCGGATACTCGTTACATGCTTGTTTGCTCACCTGTTATGCATTTTATGCAAGTATTCATATGATTATATATATGCTCAGTGAGGTAGTGACATATCATGCTTGTTATGTTTAGGACTTAGGTTTTTGATATCCTATCTGACCTGTGTACTTTAGTTCTTCGTATTTGACCATTGATACTACGATACTCATGTTATATATATGGATATGGTTATGTTGATCAGTTTATTGCTATGCTTAGTGTCATTCATCATGATTGCATGCTGCGCGATTGTCGGCCCCACTATGGTAGAGCACATCGCCAGTTACATATACTGCACACACCACCACTCATGAATTAGTGGTATATCAGGTAGGTGTGTGGCGGTTCTGCTGTTTGGCTCCGTTGGTCAGGTGACTCAGCGTGGTAGCCGGCAGACAGTTCCGCTCTGTTTGGCTCCGCTGGCATTTAGTGTAGCAGCGTAGTAGCCGGCAGACGGTGGACTCTGTTTGGCTCCGTTGGTCAGGTGACTCAGCGTGGTAGCCGACAGAGATACCTCCCCGTTATCGTATACCGGGAGATGAGAGCATTGAGCTCCCCCATTTATGATTTGGGGTCAGAGGACAGGAGTACTCCGACAGCATCCCGTCTACTCACTCACTCATCAGGTGTAGTGATGGTAGAGTGCACGGTTGTCACAGCCCTACCCACTCGGTCTCATTATTGTGTGTGAGATGACTGTCTGGCGTCAGGGGTGACCAGGACGCATCATTGGCATCATACGCATTTATACATTTACTGCTTGTGTTTGCTGCATTTGGATGGATGCATATGTTTGACATGCATACAGGATTTATGACACTTCCGATCTGACGACCTGATTATTCTGATAGGTGGCCCTGGTGAGTACAGTACTCTTTAGCCTTTTCTATTATGCATTACCTTCTTTTGATCAGGAGACTGTACTCCATAGTTATTACTATTTGTTATAGTTTACTATACATGTCAACTAGGTATCTGCTGAGTTGTTGAACTCACCCCCGTGGACACTATCTTTTTCAGGTACTAGATTGTTTATAGAGACGCTTGGAGTATTCTGGCTGCCGGTCCCCACATCACATCCGAAGACATGTCTACGTTTTTGTGTATTTTTACTTCGGTATTTATAATTGGTGTAATTAGTGTTGTATTCCGATTTTGTTTCTGGAGATGTTAAATTGTTGTGTTGTGTAAGCCTAGCCGGCTAGCAGTTTTAGTTTTGGGTTGTATGTGTTGTCCTTTTTCGCTGTGTCTTTGGTTTTAGTACAGTTGAGTGGGCTGTTAAATATATATATAACTGCGTGGTTGTTTATTTTGTTCCAGCCGAGTGGGCTGATGATATAAACTGCGTGGTTGTGTGTATATTCCAGCCGCTTGTGGCTGATGTATATTTTGTATGTAGATTTGCCTCAGATTGTCACCTGTACAGGGGAGATGCTGCCGAAATTTCTTCGGACAGAGACTCCCTTGGGGCGTGACAGCTTATACAGATGGCAGAACAGTTCAAGGACATCATGTCTACTGTTAGCCAATATGCAAATAAATCTTCACAAGGGAAGGTTCAAACAGTAAAACCTACCTATCCAATACTAGACACAACTGTTGAATGCTATCACATATCCTATTTTTCATTCATGTGGGGGATTATTGGAATATGAATAGAATAAAGAGATGGAGACGAAGAAACTCTATTGCACATGGATTTTTAGTCCCACATTAGAAGTCTTGGCTTTATTGTTAGTTTAAATTATGGCACATGCATTGATGTTGTAAACATATGCATGGGGAGAGACTTTCTCACTTATGGGTGTGTAGGGGTGGGTGCAAATCAAGAGCCCAGATTGTACTGAACTAAGGTTGACTTGTGTGCAAGCATGACCAACGTATGTCGAATGTCAGACCAGTCAAGACAAGATTTGCCCAAGCGAATAAACTAATGTTTTGCCATATTTTTTTGTTGCTCAGGTGAAACGAATGAATTAATTCTAATTAATTCAATTCAATTGAAAATATCGACAATTAATGGTAATAAATGATTATTAATTCATTCAACTGTCAACAATTAATGGCAATAATAGTCATTAATTTATTTAATTGAAACTATCGATAGTTAATGACAATAAATAACCATTAATTAATCTTATTAAAACTGACAGCAATTAATGACAATAAATAACCATTAATCAGTCATTTATTACGGCTAAAGGTTGAGCCCTTGTATAAAGAGCTCAGATCTTGAGCAGAAGAGAGAGAGTGAGAGGACTCGAGTTCACCCGTGTTCTCCCACAAAAACTTTCTCAGTCATGCATCCGTTCGACTGAACTACTCGTGATAGCACTTGAGTGCATTCTCAGTTCACGACAAACAACCATTGCTTGGTTGCGTGTGTGGTTTTGCCATTGGATCCTGGGAAACAGACGATCTGAGAGAACCTCGAAGCACAGAGATGGGTGAATCTGTTTAAAGGAAATTACATTGGACGCAGGCCTCGATATCTTACTCAACGAATTCCCTTCCTGACTCGGTGATCAACTCCTGATTCGACTATGCACCGCATCAACTCCATAACTCAGACCACTGGAAGCTTGGCAGAACCAACTCCGCTAGCAGTCTAAGATTATCCGCTTAAGTCATCTCAACAGATAAGTTAGAATTGATTTTATTTAATTTTAATTTAGTAATTTTTTTAAATATTTCTGACAATAGATTGTCTAGCATTAATAGCCTTGTTGCATGCTCCAACTAGGTATCAAACCCTAATCTTCTGTGAATCTGTTAAACGTCTTAGCGTTGAGCCATGCCTGGGGGGCATACTTGAACATAGTTGAACAGACGATGAGAATTAATAAACATCAAGGTAGAACTAATGGCGAAAAATGATAACCTTGTATTATATAAATACTTAAATGTGTGTTTTATTTGGAGGGGAATGTATATCTTTAGCTTTTCTATTTTTAGTAGTCCATTACATAAAATTTCAGCATCAAATTATCAGAAGGGTTTATCTTAAAATAACTTATGTCATCCTCAAAGGATTATTCTTGCATGTAAGTTACACCACTCTGTACAAATTGAACTACATATCTACCTAAGCAATCACCATATTGGTAGACCTCTGTGTTATTATTACTTCCATTTTAGCATCCATCTTATTTATAAATTTTAAAAGAATTAATTACATAATTTAGAGAGGTTTTTCAAGAATAAATCATTAATGAAGAAATGTTTGAAGGCTCATGTTAACTCGTCGAATCAAATACTTAAACTGGACTACACAATGTGTTGTTTAATGATGTCCAATAGGAAAGTGATTATCCTGCAAGTTTAATGAGAATGAGAGTTTGAGGAGGAGAATGCAAGAAGAGATTATACCGTCCTTAAGGCTTTTCTGAAAAAAAAAAAAAGAAATATAATTCCTCAAATAACTATGCACATATTTATATGAACTCCCGACCTTAATACCAAAGAAAGGAAATAAATTCTAAAATACTACGAATACCTTAAATAATAAAAAGGTGAAAAATTACTAAAATATCAAAATAATAATAAAAATCTATGGATCCTCCTACATGTAGGGACGGGGCGTGGGGGTGGGGCCCCCCCCCCCCCCCTTCCAAATTTTGTTTAGTAGAGGGGTTTAGCATCTTAAGGAATCCATCCTCGAGTTTACAGTAGTATACGATGGTAGCCTAGGAGGAAGGTCATCACTAAAACAACAAAATCTACTAGTACCTGTTGGACTTTGAGAACTTTCGTTGATGAGCACGACATTGTGGAAGGTGGAGGGGAGTGGTGCCCCTGCCCCAATCAAGGGGTTTTAGTTGACTCCCCCGCTTCTAATTTTTTTTAAAAAAAGAGGGGGTTAGTATGTAGTTGACTCCGCCCCCTCCCGATAAGATGTCTAGCTCTGTCCCTGCCTGCATGAGTCATCCTGGGTTAAAAGAATTCATCCTTGAGTTTAGAGTAGTATATGTTGGTAGCCTAGAAGCAAGGTCATCACTAAATCAGCAAAATCTACTAGTAGATGTAGGACTTTGAGAACTTTCGTTGATTTGTCGATTCCTCGATGAGCATGAGATCGTGGAACATTGTTCTTGTCCATCTTCACGTCACTTAAATACTTCTCATATTCTCTCACAGCTGCAGCATAATCCTTCACGAATCCAACATCACCGTTAGGTTAATATATATATATATATATATATATATATATATATATATATATATATATATATATATATATATATATATATATATATATAGGACTTCAAAAATGTTCCTGTGCACGACTCATGTGCTGGCGCTACAGACATGGATTCTTTGACTTTCCACTTCACAGAAGATAATATTGGATTTACTTAAAACTTCGAAACGAAGCTAGGGCAGAGCCAAACTCATCACCCTGACGCCGTCCTCGCCGCGACAAGTTCTCTCGGCAGCGAAGCTTCGCGACGCTCTCTGTGCTCAGCATCCTCTCACAGCGATGCTCTCTGTGCTCAGCATCCTCGCTGCGACCCTCGCCGCATGCTCTCCCAGCGAAGCTTTCCCTCGTTGTGTGGTGTCCTCTTCCCTCAATGGGGAAGCTTGTCAGCGAAGCCAGGGTAGCGAGGGTTGGGCAGCAAAGTTTCTCCTTCACTGTTCCTATTGCCTTTGCTCATCGTCGTCTCCTCCCTAGGCATATAGGGTTTTCTACCGACTTCTAGCCCTAGTTTCGCCCCTCTCTGTGAGACTCCTATACCTCATTTCTATTTGCAATTTGTTTTTCCTGACATGTATCTAAAGGATCACACTGTTTCTATTTTCATGCGACTTTAGAAGATCCATTCTTCTTACCCATTCCTAAAAATCTTACAAAGCTTAATATTAACAACTATACTTATCAACTTGACAGCTAATCACCATGGCAGATAATTAATAGTAAGATTCAGATGAGTTTGGGCAATCCGGTGGTTAACAACTGATTTTGGTTAAGGATTCAATTGAGATTTTTAGCAACTTATTATTGGGGAAATGTGCATTTTTATAACCTTTCTTTTTCCTTAATAAGAGTCCTTATATCAATTTGTATTCGTTAAAAAAAATGCACATCAGAGTGTTCTATTTTTTTGGATGTCTTATTGTTACCTTTGTGTTTTTGTTCGGGTTGCATGCATGAGCTTGAAGTATCACTCGTACAATGTTTTTCTGGCTATTTGATAATGATATGAAGAATTTCATTTCATCTATATCTAAAATTTCTTAGCAATGGGTGAAAATCATGGTGAAGATCAGTTATACATTCCTCAAGTTGCAGATGATTGAAAGCCAAAATATGGGATGGAATTCTCATCAATAGATGAGGCATTTTCATTTTATAACCAATATGCATGTGAATCCGGATTTAGTGCAAGGATAAATAGTAGCAAGAAAAATAAGATAACAAATGAGGCTGCGTGGAAAATATTTGTATGCTTTAAAGAAGAGCATACGGATGATCAACGGAATAAACAAACAAAGGGTGATCAACGGACAAGGGAAAGAACACGTGGTGAAGTTAGAACTGGTTGTAAGTCAAAGATTTCACTTGTCAAGAAACAAACTGGATTTGCGTGGGTTGTCACTAATTTCACCGAAGGTCATAATCATCCACTATCGACGCCTTTAAAGGTGCTTTTGCTACGCTCATATCGTAATGTTTCAGCAGCAAAAAAAACATTGACTCAACGGTTTTCAGAGGCCAATGTGCCAACTTGCCAACAAATGTGATTATTAGAGATAGAATATGGAGGGCCCGGCAAGTAGGTTGCATAGAAAGAGATATTAGAAATTTTGAGAAAGAGCTAAGGGATGAACAAAAGGGTATCTATGTTGAAACACTAATCGAGCTATTTGCATCTAAGAAAGAGAAAAATCTAACTTTTTTCTTTGAATACTAGACTGATTCAGATAACAGATTCAGTAGATGTTTTTGGGATGATCATGTATCAAGAACGGCATAAAGTGTATTCGGTGATGTGGTTGTATTTGATACACCATATAACACCAACAAATATGGGTTGATTTTTGCACCATTTGTAGGAGTGAATTATCATCACCAGACAATTATTTTTGGTTATGGCTTTATAAGTGATGAGAAAACTGAATCTTTTGTGTGGCTGCTTAACAAGTTCATAGAAGTCATGCCTAAAGGTGCACCAAATGTGATTATCACTGATCAGGATCCTGCTATGACAAAAGTCATTGCCCAAGTTTTCCCTCAAACAGTGCATCGATATTGTTTGTGGCACAAACTAAACAAATTTCCAGAAAAATTGCATCCTTTGACTTTTCATGACTACTATCAAAGTATAAATAATATTATTAGAAATTCTACAACACTTGATGAATTTGAGAATTCATGGGAAGAGGTTATCAAGTGTGCTAACTTTGAGAAAAATGATTAATTATCATTGATGTATGAATTGCAACATAAGTGGGTGCCAGCTTATTTTAGCCATGTATTTTGCGCTGGAATGTCAAGTAGTCAGAGATTTGAAGGCTCCCATGTATTTTTCAAGAGATGTCTCAAATAAAAACTCGATGGACTTTATCACCCATTTCAATAGGGCACTGAGACACCAAAGACACAATGAGTTAGTTGCAGATCATATTGATATGAATGAACATCCTAGGATTAAGACAAACTGGCCAATGGAAACTCAAATGGTTAAGTTGTATACAAAAAAGAAATGGGTGGAGTTTCAAAGTGAAATGAGTGAGAGTCATGGTTATTATATGCAACAAGTATCTATGGGAGTTGACTCAGTGGTTTATCATGCGATGAATTTTCAAAGTTGTTCTTCCTCTAAACCAAGGGTGCTCACGCATGGCAAACAGAGGGATAACATATCCTGTAGCTATAGGAAATTTGAGTTTGATGGCATTCCATGCAGGCATATGTTAGTTTTTTTTTGTATCAACGCAATGTTTCATTTGCCTGATAAGTATATACTCAAACGATAGACACGAGATGCAAAGGTTGGAGCAATATATGCTTTGGGGGTGCAAAATTTTATTGATGATCCAGATAGGGTTTTGATGTCAAGGCACTCAAGGTTATCTTATAAAGCTTCAGTATTAATTGATGATGCATCTTTGACTGATGAGGGGACAAACTTCTTGGATGAGCAATTGGATTGTATTTACAATAAAATTCAAGAGATGAACATTAGTAAAACATATGACAATAAAGATCAAAGGAAGAAATCTATGGATGAGTCTCCTAATATTATTGATCCTTCTTTAGTAAAAGCAAAGGGATGTGGGAAGATATTGAAATCATCAAAGGAGAAGTCAACCTCAAAGTCCCGGTTATGTCGTGGATGTGGCATCGAGGTGTGTCACATGACAAGAGCAATTGTCTCATTTTATAGCAAGGGTATGTGTCGATTAATTCTCCATTTGTATGATAATTTTATTTGCAAATCAATATCTTTTATTAAATGTGAACATTTGACATGGGGTTGATTGTCAGATCAACTTTGGATAATCATCATAATAGCGATGATGACACATATGAAGAAGAATTGGCATCTATAGCAGGCAAGTACTATAAAAGTTTAATTTAAAGTTAGTTGTTGATTGATTGAGATATTAAAATTAATAATTGTCTTTATTATTGTAGGTTCTAACAATATTCGTTAGCAAATAATTCAATGGGGTAATATTATGTTTATTCAGTATCATTTTTCGATGGTAGAAATAAATTGGTTAAAGTTGTCCATGAAAATATTGTGAAGCTCTTCCTTGGGGTTCTCTCTTGCAAGCAGGTGGGTCCTCTAAATCTCAATGCATTTGATCTAGCAGCATTATTTGACCGAAGGCAGGTAGGCATCATTCTACAATTGGTACAATTGGTTTGTCCATGATTTTTTTTACAAGGATTAAATATTTGACATTATTTAGCTTATGTTTTTCCTCTTGCTTGAGTGGGCGATGCATAAATAGAAATTAATGGTTGATTGATTGATGCAGAAACAGAAACAAGCTTCAGTTGGTGATGTAGAAATAGAAAATTTGAGCAGGCTATTTTGAACTCTTTAATCATTTTTGTATCTATTTAAACAAGCGTCATATTTTTCACATTTGAGTAGGCTATTATGAACTCTTTAAGCATTTCTGTATCTGTTTAAACAAGCTTCAAACGTCTCATTTCTGTAATTGTTCTCACCTCAAATGGCGCAATGTTGACCAAGTTGAATCCTTTCATAGAAGAAGGGATTGGGTGTCGACTATATGAAAATTGGGTGTTGCTATTTTAATTTGTCAATGTAAATTTCATCAAAAATTGCTCCATCTGTTGTTAGTCTTTTCAAATTTATTTTGAGACTAGTAGATTAACAGCAAAAGGTAACTCTATCTGTACCCTGCGGGACTTAGAAAATGCATTGTGTGGACTACTGTGCTGGTAGGTATGAATTACATTGATTAAAAGTTTTTGAGATCTATAGCAGCTGAATTTGTCACTAATTAACAATGACAATGTTGTGCTGGCAGGTATGATTCATTTTCTCTTCCAAACACATATTTTTGTTCGTCTCTGCTTTGTCCATGTCTCGAAGCATATCTGTTGCTTTGTTATGCTTCTTCACTTTCTTATATCTTATTTTCATGTTATAGTTCAACATCCAAAGGCTATCATTCGAGGTGATCCAAAGGCTATCACTAGAGGATAGAATGTGACATACTATGGTGATGATTCATGGTCTATATTGTGATTCCCTTGCTAGAATTATAGTGCACCATACCCAATGCCATATAATTTTGTGTATCCACAGGTACTAGAAAAGTCTGCACAAAATTGCTTTGACAGAATTCATGCCAATTTTGCAACTCCACCTCAACACCAGCCACGTTCAAGAGCCAAGACAGCTGATTTATCTCCAATAGTCCATTTTGCATTTGGAGACAAACCTCTAGATGGCACAAAGTTGAAAATCAAAAAGGCAAGGGGAAGTAAACGAAGGACTCTTGCTGCCAAAAAAACAGTTAGGCATTTGCTGAGAAAGCATCAATTGGCAGATCAAACCACAGGTAGTGACTATTTCTCTCATCTTGAAAACTCTCCAAATGCATCTGCCATTATAATGCCTGCGAATGGAGATCCTGGAACTTCAGATTCTTTGTTTACTATAGGTTTTCTGATGAAGTGCAGTGAGAGGTTTTCTGATGATAGTACTTCTGCAGGGAACTGTTGTTTTGATTTGGATGACGACACATGAGCAAATCTTCTTTCACTTTACAAGTTCGGCTGTGAAGATGAATTCATCAATATTCAACGCTTAACATCTGGTTGAAGTACAAATCCTTGGAAAAACAAAAAACTTCTGGGCTTCAGTTCCTATAGCTTGAAAATGTATTTTGTTTTTGCTGGTAGAAGACTAATGAATTTGGATCACCTCTTTTGTCTTTTAGAAATGGATTAGAAGGTTATTATGTGCAACATAGCTTTTTTGTTTTTTAAAACAATGGATTATCAAATAGATGAAGTGGCCGCTGCAGCCTCGTCTTCCAATCCACCTGCCCGTTTTCCTCCTCGACCGATTCGAATTGGCCAAGGAGACAAGGCATCGTGTAGGGTCTTTACCTTTTCCTTTGTATGCAAACAAATCTTCAACCATTCCTCTACGAAGCCACTAATTGCAGTCCAGTAAAGAGCATCATTCATCTGCCAGAGTTAAGAAGATAAAAGAGAAATTCACAATAGAGCAACTTATTATTTGTTCACAATAACGCCTGAGTATCTTGTTTGGAGAAATAGAAAAAGACATAAGTTTTTTGGTCTCATTTTGCTATGCCATTATTTTCATACATTTTTTTTAATACAATAGAAGGTATTATCTCAATCCTAGCCCTATGTAGCTTTCTTCAGTTGATGGATTTCTCATCTGTTGCAACGCTATTACATCATCTTCTCATAATGATGAATAGATAACCATTTCAAATACATGTCTCTTAAATAGACAATTTTCTTATACAGCATACATCTTAGAGATCAGTTCCAGATAATATTTCCAATTGCAAGAGACGATTATAACCATCAAGCAGACATACAGACAGTACACTAAAACTATTAGTATTAACAATATTTTGATGTAAATCATTAATTCTCAAGGTGCATAGCAACTCTACCATAGCAACAAACCACATCATGAAAACAATTTAGCTTAAAGTATCATTTTAATTTCGATACAACACTTGCAACTACTCAAAATAAAATTAGTATTTGAAATTTGACTCATATAACGACTTGAAACAACATGCCTAATTATCATTATTATCATCACTGATCATAAGAGAATCCAACTGATGTTCTAGCTCTTTCAACGCATCTTTCAACTTAATAATTTTTTCAGTTTTTTGAAAGTTTTCTCTCTAAATTTAAACTTGACCTTGAACTTGAAGTTGCACATGATATTTCATTTCGACTTGGTGCAAAGGAAGTTGGTGCAAATTTTTTATCTATGTATGCCTCAAAAGCTTTTTCTGCCTCCTCTCTACTTTTGAAAGATTTGTATATGGCGCCCTTAAAGCGAATAACATGATCAGAAGCTTCTACCCACGTTTCATAAATTTCCGATTCATGCCCAACAAATACAATATATATTTTTCCCTACACTTAAAGCAACATTTAGAATCTTATAAAGACAATATATTAGAACTTAAATGAAATGATGATTACCATGGATTGGATATAAAGAGTCCAAGTTTTGCAAGTTTCTTGTAAAATGTATAACCAAAAGAATATAAGTTATCAAAAAAAATGTTGAAATCCAAATGAGACATGTCAACTGTAAAGGAATTTCATAAATAACTGATTGGTATAATATTGATGCAACTAATAGACAAAACATAACCTTTCCCACCTTATACAATTGAATTTCCAACATCTCAACTCCTATAATTGGAATAGTTGGTGTTAGTTTCAATTTAACATTTCTCTATTATTAACTAAATTTTATTCATAACACTTTATTTGACTAAGGAACCGTATTTATAACACTTCATTTTTGGAAGATAAAAATAAATTAATAAAGAGGTTATAATTTGTTCATGTAAATAAACTATAAATATTGCAACTCTAACATGTGGTCATTGTATTGTATGTTTTAGCTAATCAAATTAAAACAGTATACTATGACCAACTTATTAATGGTTAAATTATACACAACAAAAAGACTAGTGCCATTAGAAAAATGTAATTATATACAAAGATCCATGTTGATTTTCTTGGAAACACTAGTGGTTATTATAGCTGCAACAATTAGAAGACAAGATCTAGATCCTGCTCTTATAAGGTGCAAGGATTTGCAATCTGGTCATCATTCATATTTTTATAATTGTCTAAACATGCTATTCAGATAGTTATAAACTGCATGTTGGGTTTCAACTGTTAATTTTCTTTCTTCCAGCCGCTTTGATTCTACCATTATGTTTTCCCTACCGGATTTACAAACTCGTGTCGAGATAGCTGCTCAATATGCAAAGCACCTATTGAAGACCGAATTACTACTGCTAGCTTCAGCTACAGAAGGGTATCGTAGTACTTGTTTTTTTTCCACTTCTATGTGCATTTGGTCAAATGACTATACTATCTTAGTCAAGTGGAAAATCATGAAAAGGCAAAGGTACTCCAAGAAAAAACAAGACAAGAATGTCTGGGACAACAACCTACCTTGCTCAATCTCTCATCAAGTTAGAAGATTTTTTTAAACAAATCAAGCATTCCAGAAAACAGAGATGAACAAAGATCATTTAGCCTTACAGAGAGGGGTTGGTGGTCGCGTGAGGCGGTGAGGGGCATGAGATGGAAGCTTCGTGCCCTAGCTTCGCGTCGGAGGTTTGCCGAGAGAGATGGCCCTAGCTTCATGCCCTAGCTCCACGTCGGAGGTTTGCTGAGAGAGATCGCCCTAGCTTCGTGCCCTAGCTCCGCGTCGGAGGTTTGTCGAGGGAGATCGCACTAGCTTCGTGCCCTAGCTCCGCGTCGGCGAGGACGACATGCCCTAGCTTCGTCCCTTTGGTTTGCCGAAGAGAGCTTGATCTGGAAGCTTCGCGCCCTAGCTTCACTTCAGAGGTTTGCTGAGAGAGATCGACCTAGCTTCGTGCCCTAGCTCCGAGGAAGGTGGGCGGCGAGGACGGCGTGCCCTAGCTCCGAGGAAGGTGGGCGGCGAGGACGGCGTGCCCTAGCTTCGTCCCTTTGCTTTGCCGAAGAGAGCTTCACGCTTCGTCCCTTTGGTTTGCTGAAGAGAGCTTCAGTGTTCTGTGAAAAAGCAAAATCTATAAAAAGAAACAAATGAAATCCACGTCTGCAGCACCAGCACAGGAGTCGCGCACAGGCACGTTTTCGAAGTCCCACAGGGTAACAGGATTGTGTATATATATATATATATATATATATATATATATATATATATATATATATATATATATATATATATATATATATATATATATATATCACATAAAAAATAAATATAATAATATATTATTAATTATTATAGCTAATTATCTTAAATGAGTTTGAACCAAGCTCGTTTAATTTTTAAACGAGTTTTTTTTCAAGCCGAGCTCGAACCGAACTCGAGCTATTTAATTTTATTACGAGCCGAGCTCGAACTTAAGAATTAAAGCTTAAATCGAACTTGAGCCAAGTTTGAACCTAGCGATAACGAATCGAGCTCGAACTTGAGCCTCTTACTGTTCAGTTTAGCTCGGCTCGTTCACCGTTCTTAAGGAACTTGGGCTCCTTATCGAGCTACTTGCCTCACCGCTAGTCAATTTAGTAAGAATTTCAACAAACTTGACGGCAATGTGGGAGGTGTGGCAGTCGAGCACTGGGGCATATCCGTTGCCAATCGGACCAAGGTGGATCATAATGATATATAACCTGAGATGTAGAATTAGCTGCCTCCGGTACAGGTTCATCCTTGGAGTTGGAAGCAACAAAGCCACGCTTGAGATCTTTGACCGCAACATTCTTAACATTGAACCCAACATTGTCACCAGGAAGAACCTCTTGCAGTGCCTCGTGATGCATCTCCACTGACTTGACCTCAGTGATCAGACCGCTAGGGCCAAAAGTGACAACCATGCCTAGTTAAGCACACGGCCAGTCTCAAATCTCCCAACAGGGACAGTTCCAATACTTCCAATCTTGTAGACATCCTGAAGAGACAGGCGAAGGGGCTTGTCAGTGGGTCTCTTTGGCTCATGAATCAAGTCAAGGGCCTCAAGAAGGGCCGGACCCTTGTACCAATCCAGGTTGGCAGACCTCTCAATCATGTCATCACATTCAAAACCAGAAATGAGAACAAAAGGAATCTTGTCAGGGTTGTAACCAACTTTCTTGAGGGAAGAGGACACCTCCTTGACGATTTCATCATATCGTGTCGTTGAGTACTTTGGGGTAGTGGCATCCATCTTGTTGCAGCAACAAATCATCTGTTTTACATGAAAGGTGAGAGCAAGAAGGGCATGTTATCGTGTCTGCCCATCCTTTGAAATGCCTGTCTCAAAAATACCAGTAGTAGAATCAATAATGAGAAGAGCACATTCTACCTGAGACGTTCCAGTGATCATGTTCTTAATGAAGTCACGATGTTGGGTGCATCAATAATAGTGCAGTAGTACTTTGTCGTCTCAAACTTCCAAAGAGCAATATCAATGGTGATACTACGCTCCCGCTCAGCCTTAAGCTTGTCGAGAACCCAAGCATATTTGAAAGACCTTTTATTCATCTAAGCTGTTTCTTCCTCAAACCTTTCAATCTCACGCTTATCAATACCCCCAAGCTTGTAAATAAGATGTCCAGTTGTGGTCGATTTTCCAGAGACAACGTGGCCAATGACCACAATGCTTATGTGAACCTTTTCCTCTTTTAAGAAATCAGCTTCTCCTGGCAACATGGGGCTGATCTCAAACAACCACCCGGGCATGATGGCCAAGAGGGAGGTCATCCTTCACTGAACCCAAGGATCCGTTGGTGCTCACCTCACTAGCTGCCTCCTCCTTCACCGTCTGCTGGAAGGCAATGACGACATTCTCAACAGCCTCATTGACATGAATAGAACCCAAGGATAAAGGTTCTTCCTCTTCAACTTTTCCATCAATGGCGCCTTCGTTGAGAGAATTATTAATACTTGAAACTTGCAACACACCGTCGCCAATTTTATCAACAACTTCATCCATCTCATCGTCATCATAGACTGGGTCACCGAGTATTTCAATCTTATCATCGTCTACGCTACCTCCTACGATCAGATGATTGGGAGAATAGAACTGATCATAATCTGGTTCATCCAGAATTTTGCCATGACTAGATTTATCTTATTCTACCAGTGAATACTTAGAAATCAATAAACTCTACAATCACTAAAAGTCTCAAGGTCATCACCATATAATACATCGTCAACTTCTTCCTCCAAATCATCTTCAAATCTGTCAAGGTCATCTTGGGCGTTGAAGCTATCGTCCTCCGTCGCGAAACTTGATTATCCTTGGAACTTCGTTTGTGTGTACCCAAATGGAATAAAGTGATCTTTAATCTTTATTTTTTTCATGTTCTCCCAATATTTGATCTTGGTTTTACCTTGTTTGTCTCGTAAGTGCCATAAGTGTTGTCACCACACCAAAGCTTGACGCTTGAGTAAGATGACAATATGTCTCACCTTCATCTAATCTAATACTTGCTTATAATAGAAGAACCGCTCAACTTTGTTGATCCAATCAACAACATTCTCTGTCTACGACGTACCATAAAATTTGGATAGATTAACTCAAAGTCTAAGATCAACTCGAAGTCTGAGATCTCCTTGTTGATCCTCTCGACCACATGTCTGACGATCTTTACGAATTCACACCATTTCCATTAGGTGATGGGATAAATCTGCGACTTACCTCTATAAATTATACCGAATTAAATCTACAACTTCCCTCCATAAATCGTCATCACGTCTTGGGTGCTACGACCATGTTGCGAGACTTCCTTAGTCAGAACCTGTCTCGCATGACCACGAGCATCACCACGACAACCTTCCATTGGATATGACGCTCGACTTCCTCAATTCAAAATCTGCCAGTTTTGATACCAACTGATGTCGGGCAGGATATCGACTATCCTGTGGACTTGATGAAAAGGGAGTTTGAGGAGAAAGCAAAAAGAGATTACCGTCCTTAAGGTTCTATCAAAAAAAAAAAAAAGGAAATATTATTCAATAAAGGAGGATTAAATACTCAAACAACTATATACAAATATTTATATAGACTTCAGACCTTAATACCAAAGAAATGAACTAAATCATAATATATAGACTCCAATTTCCTAACTTGTAAAGAATGGAAAGAAATCCTAATAAAAATTTAAAAAGACTCATAATTCTAAAATCCCTAAATGGACTCAAAATACAAAAAATATAAAAAAACAGTTGATCCGAAAGCTGAGTCGAACGAAGGCTGGTCGCGACGGCCTGGTTGTTGACGGAAAGTCATGGGTGATTCGGCTCCCACGGGCGGCTGACGACGCTGCAGGATCCTGCACACACTCAGAAGATCTCCCTTCCCACGTTAGAAACCAGAACCCAGGGAAAAAGTCCCCGGATCAGGCCCTCCGACGCTCAAGTCAGGTCCCTTTTCCCCATAAAAAACAGAGAGCCAAAAAAGATGACTGAAAATGAAAAGTTGTGGAAAAAGTGACGAGAGAGCGTACCCGCGTACGAGGAATCCCCTCCTTTTTATGCACCCGCCTTGCTTCCAGAACCTGCAACCCTGTCAGAAAACGTTAGACGCTAGGCTTTGTCGTATATCTCGGACACCTCTCGTGCTGCTATTGGTCGTGAAGGCATCTTCTTGTTTAGGAACCTCCACCTTTACGCATGGGTTTTGTCTTGTAGCGAAGGACATCTGTCAGGCTACTATTGGTTATGAGGGCATCTTTTCGCTTAGGAACCTCCGCCTTCGCACATCTCACTGGTATGTAATGATTACCCTTGACGGACAATTGTGATCCTCCGACTCCTGCACAGCTTAGCTCCTCCTATTTATCGCGGTCTGCATCTACCTCACACCTCACACCCCTCAACCAGATCCCGCCTCTAAGCATTACTTGTCAGTCGGGCTAACCCTGAACAGCCCTATCGATCACGATCTATACTCTGTACCCTGCATTTGCTGGCCCTCGACCGTAAGCCTGTAGATCGGGCTTTCTTTACACTGCTCTGCCGCTTCCGATATGTGATTTGTGACTTGTACTTCCGGGCCTTTGAATCGCAGGCCTGTAGATCGAGCTGCCTCTATCCAGCTCTACCGATCCCGACCTGTGAGTATTTGCTGGCCCTCGACCGTAAGCCTGTAGATCGGGTTGTCTTTACACTGCTCTGCCGCTTCCGATCTGTGATTTGTGACTTGTACTTCCGGGCCTTCGAATCGCAGGCCTGTAGATCGAGCTGCCTCTACCCAGCTCTGCCGATCCCGACCTGTGCCCGGTGTTCCGCCTGTCGTCTCCCTCTGTCTTTCAACTACTTTGCCCCCTTGATCGACAAGTCTGCCTGACCTCTGACTACCCCACACGCTTGCCTCTGACTGCCTAGTTAGCTTGACTATTGACTGTCGAGTCACCTTGACTATTGACTGCCAAGTCACCTTGACTATTGACCGCCACGTCCTCTTGACTTTTGACCGCTATATGGGCTTGACCCTTCTCGCCCTTTCCTCTTGGGCCCCTCCATTTCCAACCGTATCACAAGCCTCCCTCACAAGTCTAGTCGAAGGAGGATGACAGTCTGACTGACTAGACCTCAGCAAATCTCTAAGATCTCAGCATATCTCCGTCACCTCAGCATATCTCTATGATCTCAGCCTATCTCTATGTCTTACCACACCTCTGCGCGCCCTGCTTCCTGCCTCACACATCGACCTTTGTGTCGCGTCACCGGGGATGCCATGCCTCCTTAATTGCTTTGCCAGTCGCTTGGGGTACCGTGCCCACGCAGTTGCTTTGTTTCTCTTCTTCTGCCAGTCGCTTGGGGTACCGTGCCCACGTAGTTGCTTTGACTTGGCTACCCATCCTCTTTATAAAGAGCCTTACGATCACTTCTTTATTCTATCCTTCTTCTGTCATGCCTTCCCACTTTCTTTTGCTAACCCGCGTCCCACCAGCTTCTTCCCCACGCGATGCATTCTCCTTTTTCTGAGGAGGTTGATCAACCACCTTCCCAAATGCGGATAGATCAGCTCACCTTACAACTTGCCGAGAGAGAACGTGAACTGGAGCGCGTATCCAAGGATCGAGCTCGTCAGCTAGCTGCCCTGCACTCCATGGAAGCCCAGTATCGTATCGCGAAGTCTTGCGTGCATGCTGAGAAGGCGAGGAAAGAAGAATGCCAGGCTAGCCTGCAACGCCAACTTAGTCTTCAGGAATGTTTGCAGCAAGAGCATGAAACGGAACTATTCTCCTCCGTGCGTGTCTCGACGATAAGCAACACACGATCGCTCAGCAGCACACAGTCATCAGATCCTTACACGCGCAGCGGGCTCGAGCCTTGAACGCCCCAGAGGCTCCTGGGTCCCCAGACATTTCTTCACACGGCAGTGCTCATTCTCCATGACCAATCCTTTCCTTGAGTTAAAACTAGTTCAGGCCATAGTTATCTCAGTGGCTCCTTTGCCGCAAAACGTTCCCTCTTGTAGCCTTAGATGTATCGCCTGCTTATTGAACTGTGCTGCTGTACTTGTATATCTGTCCTTCTCCGGCATAATCTTTCCTGCTCAAATTTCATCTAGCAAGCATTTTTAGAAACTGGCCCGTATATAAGAGCCAAGAGTTGCATCATGACTCCTTTTTATGCATGAATTTTGGATAATAAAACCAACATAGTGCTTGAAAATTAAAACTGTAATGAACGTGCAAAACCTGATTTCGCAGTTAATATTGATGCTTTAGGGATAGGGTGGATGGCCTCCCATACTCCGTACCTTGCATATTTGCTGCATATTTGTAATTTGCATAAAGGAACTACAACAAGACCAGATGTAGTTAACCTGATTATTGGGAGACGTTCCGCTTATTGTGAGGCATATCCATCTGAAAGGTAGTTAGGCGTGGGTGCCGAGCTCGCTTATGATTTTCGTAGGGGAGATGATTTTTGATTCCCGCATGGGGGCCAACCTAAAAGGTCGTTGGGCGTGAGCACAAGGCTCACTTTTAATTCTCGCATGGGAGCCGACCTGAAAGGTCGTTGGGCGTGAGAACAGAACTCACTTATAACTCGCACTGGGGCGAGAGTCTGGGACTACCGACCTAAAAGGTCGTTGGGCGTGAGCACAAGGCTCACTTTTAATTCTCGAATGGGAGCCGACCTGAAAGGTCGTTGGGCGTGAGAACAGAGCTCACTTACAACTCGCACTGAGGCGAGAGTCTGGGACTACTGACCTAAAAGGTCGTTGAGCGTGAGCGCAAGGCTCACTTTTGATTCTCGCATGGGAGCCGACCTGAAAGGTCGTTGGGCGTGAGAGCAGAGCTCACTTATAACTCGCACTGGGGTGAGAATCTGGAGATACCGACCTAAAAGGTCGTTGGGCGTGAGCACAAGGCTCACTTTTAATTCTCGCATGGGAGCCGACCACGTAAGGCGTGAGCAGAGCTCACTTATAACTCGCACTGGGGCGAGAGTCTGGGACTACCGACCTAAAAGGTCGTTGGGCGTGAGCACAAGGCTCACTTTTAATTCTCGCATGGGAGCCGACCTGAAAGGTCGTTGGGCGTGAGAGCAGAGCTCACTTATAACTCGCACTGAGGCGAGAGTCTGGGGCTACCGACCTAAAAGGTCGTTGGGCGTGAGCACAAGGCTCACTTTTAATTCTCGCATGGGAGCCGACCTGAAAGGTCGTTGGGCGTGAGAGCAGAGCTCACTTATAACTCGCACTGAGGCGAGAGTCTGGGGCTACCGACCTGAAAGGTCGTTGGGTGTGAGAACAGAGCTCACTTATAACTCGCACTGAGGCGAGAGTCTGGAGATACCAACCTAAAAGGTCGTTGGGCGTGAGCACAAGGCTCACTTTTAATTCTCGCATGGGAGCCGACCTGAAAGGTCGTTGGGCGTGAGAACAGAGCTCACTTATAACTCGCACTGGGGCGAGAGTCTAGGACTACCAACCTAAAAGGTCGTTGGGCGTGAGCACAAGGCTCACTTTTAATTCTCGCATGGGAGCCGACCTAAAAGGTCGTTGGGTGTGAGAGAAGAGCTCACTTACAACTCGCACTGAGGCGAGAGTCTGGGGCTACCGACCTGAAAGGTCGTTGGGCGTGAGAACAGAGCTCACTTATAACTCGCACTGAGGCGAGAGTCTGGAGATACCGACCTAAAAGGTCGTTGGGCGTGAGCACAAGGCTCACTTTTAATTCTCGCATGGGAGCCGACCTGAAAGGTCGTTGGGCGTGAGAGCAGAGCTCACTTATAACTCGCACTGGGGTGAGAGTCTGGAGATATCGACCTAAAAGGTCGTTGGGCGTGAGCACAAGGCTCACTTTTAATTCTCGCATGGGAGCCGACCTGAAAGGTCGTTGGGCGTGAGAACAGAGCTCACTTATAACTCGCACTGAGGCGAGAGTCTGGGATTACCGACCTAAAAGGTCGTTGGGCGTGAGCACAAGGCTCACTTTTAATTCTCGCATGGGAGCCGACCTGAAAGGTCGTTGGGCGTGAGAGCAGAGCTCACTTATAACTCGCACTGAGGCGAGAGTCTGGGACTACCGACCTAAAAGGTCGTTGGGCGTGAGAGCAGAGCTCACTTATAACTCGCACTGAGGCGAGAGTCTGGGACTACCGACCTAAAAGGTCGTTGGGCGTGAGCACAAGGCTCACTTTTAATTCTCGCATGGGAGCCGACCTGAAAGGTCGTTGGGCGTGAGAACAGAGCTCACTTATAACTCGCACTGGGGCGAGAGTCTGGGACTACCAACCTAAAAGGTCGTTGGGCGTGAGCACAAGGCTCACTTTTAATTCTCGCATGGGAGCCGACCTAAAAGGTCGTTGGGCGTGAGAGAAGAGCTCACTTACAACTCGCACTGAGGCGAGAGTCTGGGGCTACCGACCTGAAAGGTCGTTGGGCGTGAGAACAGAGCTCACTTATAACTCGCACTGAGGCGAGAGTCTGGAGATACCGACCTAAAAGGTCGTTGGGCGTGAGCACAAGGCTCACTTTTAATTCTCGCATGAGAGCCGACCTGAAAGGTCGTTGGGCGTGAGAGCAGAGCTCACTTATAACTCGCACTGGGGTGAGAGTCTGGAGATATCGACCTAAAAGGTCGTTGGGCGTGAGCACAAGGCTCACTTTTAATTCTCGCATGGGAGCCGACCTGAAAGGTCGTTGGGCGTGAGAGCAGAGCTCACTTATAACTCATACTGGGGCGAGAGTCTGGAGCGCTCCGGTCCGAGACCGATGGCAATGGTGCTGGTCCGAGACCAGTAATGATACTCCGGTCCGAGACCGGTGGCGATGGTGCTGGTCTGAGACCAGTAATGATACTCCGATCCGAGACTGGTGGCGATGATGCTGGTCTGAAACCAGTTGGACCCCAAACGGCGAAGGCATAGATGCATTGCTCTTCTCCGCCTTCATCCGTCTCGCCTATGCCGACCTCGTTGCTTTGGTTGATCTGGTCGTTATTGCTAGCTTTGGGCTTACTCATTCGCGTCGCGTTTCTCCCTGCAATTGCATTATGTATGGTGTAGAATTAAGAATAGAGAAGGGAGCGTAAAAACCTTACTCAACCCTTGGGCCACAGTGCCCTTGCAGCTTATGCTGACCCTGCAGTTCTCGCGATGCACTTGGTTAGCTGATCAGATCAGGGGCTGCCTACGCAGAGCTACCTGCTCGGATAATCCGAGCAAGCAACACCCCCACAGGCCCGCTGGATACTTCTTTGATCTGACATTCACTTCTGCTGACCTGCCTTGTCTCATTCGCGACCCTTTTGAATTGCCTGGCTTCTGCAGCTTTATGAAACTTCCCGCCTAGCCTCGGGCCTTTCATGAAGAATGCTCCTTCATGATTACCTCGCCATGTCAATCTTTAATGTGCTTCCTCTCGCGATGACACCTGTCCGACGCCTTTATTGCTCATGCCTCCTGATGCCAGCTTTCGACCCTTTTTCGTACCCTCCGGTGCTTACTTCCCATCTGACGGCGCTGGGGCGTATTACCCAAAAAGATACTTGGCTCGACTCTCGATGTTTCCTAGGAATGAATGGGCTTTATAAACCCTAAAGGCGGTCCGCCGTCTTCACCTTGACGCTTCGCTATCCTCTTTCTCTTATTCGTGGCCGCTTCGGGTAGTGCAACTTCTCGTCTTCCTGCTCGCGCCCGACCTGTGACCCCTCTTGTCTTCGACCTCCTCCTTTGCTTACTCCTCACAATCATGGACGGTAAGGAAACCTTCTGGTATTCATGCTATATCTATGATCTAGACCATCACAACTTGTCTTTACTGCAATCCCATTTGAAGTTAGATTCCTCGTATGAGCTTCGTCTCCCTCTGTCCACTGAACACCCCTCTTCTCCTCCTGAAGGTTTTGTCACCATCTTTAGGGATCAAATCTTAGGCGACCTTCGCTTTCCTTTACACCCTTTCTTCTCCGAGTTGTGTCAGTACTGCGGCCTCAGCATTTCTCAGTTTGCCCCTAATGTATTCCGAGCCGTCTGCGGAACCATCATCTTGTGCCGCATTTATCACATTCCCTTGACCGCTCGCTTATTCCATCATTTCTATTCCTTCCGGCGAGCCGAGGCGGGGGTATTCAACGTTCAAGCCAAGTCGGGCCATAAGTTTTTTGATGACTTACCTTCTTCCAATAAAGGCTGGAGATCTCGGGTTTTCTTCCTCAAGCCCCCCGTCCCCTTAACCGGGCCTTCCCAATGGCGTCCCATCCTTGCTTCAGACTTCCCTTCGCACGCTCATGAACCTGCCTGCTCTGCAGCTGCGGACAAGCTGAGTGGTGTTGTTGTTCACTTGTCTGTATTGATGCTAGAAGGCATTCTGTACGCTTTTGGTCTTAGTCCTGTTTCCACAGAAATCGGAGCTCCTTTTGGTAAGTTGTTACTTTTTATATGCCGCTCTTCGCTAACTGAGGTGCTTTTTCCTCTTATTCTTGTAGTGGCTGCCATCCTCCACTCTTTTGCCAATCAGGAGACACCCTCGGTGGCCGTTCTGCAAGCTCTGAACGAGGAGCTAACACAAGGCCTATCTTCTGACCCCGCTGCTTCCTCCGGTCCACAGCCTTCGGGACCCCGAACCTCAGAGACGGTAGCCGCCTCGGCGCTTATTGAGCCACCTGCCCCCAGCCCTGCAGACTCAGCTCTACCCCGCATCTCTGATCAACCTGCATCTGAGCCATCGCCAGCAGGACAAGTGCCTTCGCTCCCTCCTACTATGAAGCTGCGCCTTACGCGCAAGGGCAAGAGAGCGGCCCTGGTCACCGCAACTTCTCCTCCACCTCCTCGCCGTCAACGTGTAGTGAGTATCTCTTCCCCCTCTAGGTCCTCGGACACGAGCTCGACCCAGGAGACAAGTTTGGCCCGGGAGAAGGCCTCTGATCTGGAAGTGGCAGACCCGTCATTGGACCTGACAGCTCCAGTACCAATCCAGAGTGTATTACTTGCCCCGCCTTCGTCCTCTGGCGATCAGCCCCTGGGCTTGCTGACTCCCCCAGCCTCTCCTCTTCTTGCGCCTATGAGCTCAGCCATGCCGACTCTGAACCTGCCTTCCGCAGACCTAGCTTTCGAGGCTTCCTGGAGACTTCCTTCAGAGACCTACCCGGCTTACGCGCCCGCTGCCGATCTATCTTCTATCTTTGGTAGGGTCGATTTCTATGGGGACTTGGCCACCACCTGGAAATCAGCTAACCGCCAATTCTGGGAGAGCACTTCCCCTTTGGAGGGGTTTGATCAAATTGCTCGTTCCTTGGTAGCGGTAAGCTCCTCTTCTTCCTCTTCTGGGAATTCATATGCTTCTATAACGCCCTTTCCCTTCCTATGGCCACCTGCAGACCTGTTCCGCGAGTCTGAGTGTCGTTCAACGAGCGGTCGAGCTTCAGCGAGAGAACGCGGTGCTCAAGGCACGTCTTCATGGACTAGAGCCCCCTATGGCTTCCTCAGCTCCTCCTGAGCCTTCCCTTGGAAGCTTGGATGCTTATCTGCGTGCTGCCGGGGAATCTGCGGCCTCTGCCCGAGCCATTTCCCATGCTGCCTTCGATAAACTTCAAAAGTTGAAGGCGGCCTTAAAGACAAGTGAGTCTTCCTTGGCTTCTGAAGCAGAGCGTCATCAAGCAGCAGTTTCTGAGCTGAAAGACAAAGAGGCAGAGCTGCTCTCCCGATCAGCGGAGTTGAGATCGCTACGACAAAGTCAGGAGCTCCTGCAAATGGGGTTGGCCGATGCCCAGGCCCTGGCTAGCACTGCCGCTAGCCGGGAGGCAACCGTACGGACTCAGTGGGAAGCTTGCCAAAACACTCTTCTATCTTTGCAAACGGAGCTCTCGCAGGCCCAAGAAGCAGTGTCTCAGGGCCAGAGCGATTTATCTGTGGCTCGCGCTGAGGCTGCCAAGAACAAGAACAGCCTGGAAGTGTACCAGGCCGGTGAACCAGGGCGGCTGAAAGCTTACAGACTGGCCTATGTCAGCTCTTCCTTTTTCCTCCAAAAGCTAGGGCGCTGGATGGTCTTGTTGCTGTGTCACGGGGCCGCGGGCAGGGTTAAACAGGCCTTCGAGCAAGGCTTTCTACGCTCGGCGCCTCCTGCCACCTTTCTAGACACAGCTCGCCTATCCCAGGAATTGCCGCAGGACACTTTCCCTTCCTTCGAAGCGGATGATGGACTCATCTTCCTGGAGGCTCCTCACCCTGCGGCCGATCCGGCTCCCGTGGATATTTCTGCCCAGGCTCTTCCTGTTGCTGCTCCTGAAGCGTCCGCTGATCCTGCGTCTTCCGCCATAGTGCCAGCCGACCCCGGGCCCCTTCCGTTGGCTTCCAGTGACCCTGCCCCTTCTTCCTCGGATGTTGTGTGATTGGCGATATGTTGTAATGTTAACTCCCATGTGCTAACGCTGAATCATCCGTGGTTGTACTTATTCGCGTGGTCCCATTGAACTTTGGATGATTATACTTATCTGCCTTTATGTCTGGATAATTGTATGGCTTCCCCTTCATGTGTCCTTAGCTCGCTTCTTTTCTTAGTAGGTCGTCCGTGGCTTTGGTTGATCTCTGCTAATCCGCTCGCCCTTGCTTACTTTGCTCGGCTACGTCGCTCTTCCTCCGATAGTTGCCTTTATACCTAGCCCGGCCAGGGCTAGACTTTACCTTGCATGTCCCTGAAGCCCGCTGATTTGATCTACCCACCTTCCTGGTGGCCCCTCCGTACACTTTTGTCCTGCTTGGAGCAATCACCTTAGGAGGTGCTTTGTATCTCGAGCCCCTTCCTTTCCCATAATGCCCCCTGGTTATACTCTCGAGGACCATCACAGGGCGTTCCTTGTCTATCTCCGCCCCTGCATCAACCATCCTTTGCCGACTTACGAAAGTGCCCTTCCTCCGCCATACCTATAGGTATCTTCGTAATCTTTCCCTTCTGCTGTGATTCGCCATCACCGCGGAATACTCAAACGTCGCCGCCACCGACTGCCTTTCTCGGGGACTTTGCCGCGACCCTCCCTTTTCTCCAAACCTCTTCTTTTCGTTTGCTCTTCCTAACTTCTGAGATAATCTCCTCTGCAATGGCCTCTCCCTCTTGGATCTCCTTGTTGGCGGAGCACTTCCCAGGCGCCTCGACCTTCGCTGAGTTGGATTGGGATGACCTACGGTACACTTACGAAATCCCTACTAGCTTTCGCCCCATCATCCCTACTGGTGTGAACTTGTACTTCAATCCTCCGCCTGATTCTTGTACTTTCTTCACTGAGCAATTTGTATCTGGCCTTCGTCTACCCCCGCATCCTTTTCTGTCTGGAGTGTGCCGCTACTTTAAGATCCCCTTAGGTCAGCTAACTCCCAACTCCATAAAGATTTTATGTGGCTTCGTAATACTCTGCGAAGTTTGCGAGGTTTCCTGGTCCGCTCCCCTCTTTCACTGCTTCTTTGCTCTTGCTCGGCACACCGATGGTCTTTTTTACTTCCAAGCTCGCAGTCATACTACTTTCTTCTCTCCTCTTCCTCCTCCCAGTGCTAACTGGAGGAAAAAATTCTTTTTTCTCTGATTTCCCGAAGAAACAGGCTGGCCTATGCGCTGGCAGTCTGAGCTCCCCGTAACTCCGGCGCTGGACGAATTCCACATGGACTTCTCCTTTGCTACGGCTGCAACCCAGATGGAGGATTGGCGCTTGAATCTGACAAGACTGCTATCTGAAGACCTACTTTCCTTTTTCCGGCTGAGTCCCGCTTCCTCTGAAACACCGCGCTCCTTAGGTAAGTTCAGGCTGAGCCTCCCTCCCCCACTTTCGATCATTTTCTTCGTGAGAATGACCTTTCGTATTGGTGCCCACAGCGGAGGTTCTGCATCGCACCTCAGAGGTTCTGCCTTTGCCCCTCGATGATCTGGAAATACTGCGACGCGGTCGGGTGATCTTGGGTAGGAGGCTACTCCCTCATCATGGATCCACCTCATTTGGGGCAGCGACTCAGCCCGCTTCCAACCCCGCCTCGCACACAGCTTCTCCTTCATGTGCCACCCCGAACCGAGGCCGGGGTTATGATCAAGCCCGCCGTCCGGCCAGCCGCGTCTTCCAAGGAACCCCCCGGGCCTCTAGACGTGGTGGCGCAGCCCTTCATCGCGTAGGTCGAAGCTCGTCCGGGCGAGATGCCACAGACAGGGGTGCTGCAGCCTCTTCACCGGGTCAGCCTCGCTCTGATGACTCTGACTCTAACGACCAGCCCCTGCTTCACAGGCGGCGTCGAAGACCAGGTCCGACTTCATAAACGCTTAATCCTGTTCCTTTTACTGTCATATTGCCCCCTGCTGCCATCGTGGCTGACTCTGACCCCACTCCCTTCTTCATTTTTTTTCGTTTATTCGGCAGCCTCTCCCAACCCTTATAGGGGGAGACCAGCTGCATTCCGCTCTGCCCCCACTCCTGCTGAGGAAGACAGCCCAGGCGATCGTCATGACCCCGTGCCAACTGAGCCCGTTCCCGAGCCACCCCCTGCTCCTCCTGGTTCTGACGCCGGCCCTTCTCAACCTTCCTCCTCCGCCCGCCATCATTACAGGACCACTATCTCCTCTGAAGCTGCTCTAGCTCAACGACACGACGCCCCCACAAGCATTCTGATGATGAGAGGTTGCCTCGGCAGTTTGTGGGCGGAGAGCATGAGTCAAATGGATAGCGCGTCGCCATTAGTTCAGATGGATAGGTTCTCGAAGTCCTGGGCTAAAGTAAGTACTCTTCACCTTACACTTGGTATTAGTTTGCCTTAACTGAGGGTTATATCTTCCATCCAGACTCATGCAGAATCTTTGGTGTTGAACCAATCCTTCCACGCCCTCCATCATGAAAGCAAAGAACTCCGAGAGAGAGTCTCCGAATTAGAGCTGCAACTGAATGACCCCGCCCAAGCCAGTTACACCTTGCGAGCAGAGATCCAAGCCTTAACTAATCAGACTAACCGGCAGAAAAGTTCCCTAATGCAGGTCAAAGATGAACTCCGAGCTATGAGGGAGGAAAGAGCTGCCTCTGAGGCGGGGTATCAGCAACAACTAGCCCACCAGGCTCGGGAAGCACAGTCCAAAGATACCCTTCTGCAGGAGAAGAACAATAGACTGGAGGTTCAGGCAGCTCAGTTGGAAGCTCAAGGAGCTGAGCTGAGGGCCCTGAGGGAGGAACTATCCCAGTCTCGGGCGGCTTTGACGGGAGTATCTGCTGCCCTGGCGATCTATCAAGAAGGAGAGGAGGCTCGTTGCCTGCGAAGTCGAATGTCTTATCTGACCTCTCCTAAATTTTTATCCTAGGCTGGGGCACGCTTTTCCGCGACCATACCATACACGGCGGCTGGGGTTATCCGACAGCTTCAAGCGCAGAATTTCTTGAACTCCATTCCTCTCGCAGACTTTTTGGATCAAGACAAAATCATTCAAGGCTTTCCGGATGAGATTTTTGCTCCTTTTAAATGATCTGTACCAGCCGCTTAAACTGAGGAATTTTTACATGTATATATGCATCTTCGGATTTTTACTTAACTATCCTACTGTCTCCAGGCCTCTCGCCTGACCCGGCTTACACTAACAGAGTCAGCCCCTTTAAACCCGATAGGGCTGTAGGTAGTTAGCACTCCAAGGTCGATCTAGCTTCCTTCCTTGAGCGTCCTGCAAATAATAGGCCCCCGATGCCAACTTCTTGATGACTTTGTATGGTCCGTCCCATTGAGGCGCCAACTTCGTCACTTCCCCTAAGGATTTCATCTGCTTCCAGACGATGTCTCCTTCTCTGAAGAATCGGGGGATCACCCTTCTATTATAGTTTTGTCTCATCCTCTGTCTATAGGCTTCCAACCTGGCAGCTGTTTGTTCACAAATTTCGCTGATAAAATCTAGTTCGGCCAGCCGTCGCTCTGTGTTCCCTTGGTCATACATCATTCTCCTCACGGACAGTATCCCGACCTCCAGAGGTACTGCTGCTTCATTACCATACACTAAATGGAAGGGTGTCAGACCTGTACTTTCTCGGGGTGTCGTACGATAGGCCCATAAAATGCTCGGCAGCTCGTCCACCCAACTGCCTCCCGTGTGATCCAGCTTGACTTTGAGCCCTCGCACTATTTCCCGATTGACTACCTCTGTCTGACCATTGCTTTGAGGATGAGCCACCGAAGTAAAGGCCTGAGTTACGCCGAACCCCTTGCACCAATTTTGTATTTTGCGTCCTTGAAATTGTCTGCCATTGTCCGACACTAACTTATGAGGCAGGCTGAATCTGCAAAAGATATTCTTCCACAAGAACTGGATCACCGCATCTTCAGTGATTCTGGCAAGAGCTTCCGCTTCCACCCACTTGGAGAAGTAATCTACTGCTACCAGCAAGAAACGTCTTTGCCCCGTAGCCATCGGGAAAGGTCCTACGATATCCATACCCCATTGGTCAAATGGGCAAGACACTATAGAAGTTCTCAGCAGCTCTGTGGGTCGGTGCGTCAGGTTCTGATACCTCTGGTATGACAAACAAGTATTCACCAGCTTCTGTGCGTCCTTCTGCAGGGTAGGCCAAAAATACCCGGCCAATAGTACTTTCCGGGCCAGCGTTCTTCCACCTGCGTGATTGCCACAGCACCCCAAATGTATCTCCCGCAAAGCCTGATCTGCTTCTTCCGTATTCAAGCACTTGAGCAGAGGTCTGGAGAAAGACTTTTTGTACAATTGATCTCCGATCATAACATAAGAATGGGCCTGTCTCCTGAGCATACGCGCCTCTTCTAAGTTGGTGGGTACAATTCCTTGTTGGAGGAAGCTTATTATGGGCGCCCTCCAATCAATTACTTCTCCCAGGTTATTTTATAGATCTATCTGAGCTATAAGGAAGGTCTGTGCTATATATCTGTCAAGCGCCCAAGTGGTTAAGGAGCTGGCCATTTTAGCTAGTTCATCTGCTCTTTCATTTTCAGCCCTGGGAACCTTAGTGACTGTGACTTCTTTAAACTCTTCCCTCATCTTTTCATAGGCTTCCTTGTAAACTCGCATCTTTTCATTGTTTACCTCAAAATGCCCGGTCACCTGCTGAGTTACTAGCTGGGAATCTGAATATATTATGACTCGGCTAGCCCTTACATGCCGAGCTGCTTGCAGACCTGTTAATAGGGCTTCATATTCTGCCCCTTTGTTGGTAGCTCTGAAATTTAGCCGTACAGCCAGCTGCATAATATCTCCCTGCAGAGATATTAGAAGTGCACCTACACCACTTCCATGATGGGTAGCCGACCCGTCTACATAAATTTTCCAGACCTCCTCCGAGTCTGCTTGATAAACCTCTGTCAAGAAATCCGCCAGAGCCTGTGCTTTGATCGCGGTTCGGGGCTGATACTGTATATCATATTCCCCTAGCTCGGTTGCCCATTTGATAAGCCGACCTGCTACCTCCACCTTGGTGAGAGCTCGACCCATTGTACTGTTTGTCAGGACGGTGATGGGATGCGCCAAAAAATACGGTCGGAGGCGCTGAGCCATGAGAACAAGTCCGTAAACCAATTTTTCCAGGGCCGTGTACCGAGACTCAGCCCCCTTCAATAGATGGCTAAAAAAATACACTGGCCGTTGTACATTGTCCTGCTCTTTAACCAGCATGGCCCCCACGGCCTCGGGGGTGGCTGACAAGTAGACCCAAAGGGGCTCTCCCACAACAGGCTTAAACAACGATGGCAAAGACTCCAGGTATTGCTTTAGCTCCTCAAAGGCCTGTGTGCATTCTTCTGTCCACTGAAACTTGGCTGCTTTCCTGAGCACTTTGAAGAAGGGCGCGGCTCGATCTGCAGATTTGGAGATGAATCGGGACAGCGCTGTTATCCTGCCGACTAGCTTCTGCGTTTCCTTCAGATTCTGAGGGATCTGCATGTTCCGAAGTGCTTGAACCTTCTCAGAATTGGCTTCTATCCCTCGTTCAGTCACCAGATACCCCAAAAACTTCCCTCCTTTGGCCCCGAACAAGCATTTCAGAGGATTCAGCTTTACACCATATTACCTTAGAGTCCCGCAGGTTTCCTCTACATCTCTTATGAGATTGGACGCCAGGGGGGACTTGATTAGGATGTCATCAACATAGACTTCGACGTTCCGCCCAATCTAACTTCGAAAAACTTTATCCATCATCCTTTGATAGGTAGCCCCAGCATTCCTGAGTCCAAATGGCATGACCGTATAGCAGAAAGTACCGTCAGCCGTTATGAAGCTAACCTTCTCCTGATCCTCCCTAGCGTCCATCATGCATATCCTCTCGCAACCAGCAGTTGAATCCACCACCTGATCGATCCGCGGGAGCGGATAACGATCTTTGGGGGTGGCTTTGTTGAGGTCGCGGAAGTCTATGCACACCCTCCACTTGTTGTTGGGCTTTTTGACCAATACAACATTAGAGAGCCAAGATGGGAATTACACCTCTCGGACATATCCAGCTTTCCGGAGCTGATCCACTTCAGCTCGGATAATTTTATTCTGCTCGGCAGAGAAGTTTCTCTTCTTCTACTTAACCGGCTTGGCTTCGGGCATTAAATGCAACTTGTGCTCGGCTACCTCGGTTTGACTCCGAGCTCTTCCGGTGACCAAGCAAAACGTCTCGGTTGCGGCAGCTCCGACCTGAGCTCCGGCGGTAAGTCGCTGGCAATGCGAGTGATGCTCTCTGCTCTGTCAGGGTGCAACTGAATCTCTTCCCAAGGGATAGGCTCCTCGGCAATAGGCAGAGGCTCCTCTTGGATAGCGTGTACACCACCATCCTGCGTCCTCCGGCTTTTGCGCGCCTCCACCCGGACCATATCAATGTAGCAGCTGCGAGACACCTTCTCCTCTCCCTTGACTTCCCCGACCCGCTCGCCGACCGGGAACTTGATCTTCTGGTGAAAAGTGGAGACAACAGCCCGGAACTCATGCAAAGCTGGCCTTCCCAGGATGACGTTGTAGGAGGAAGGCGAATCCACCACTATAAAGGTGCTCCTCCGAGTGCGCACCAGTGGCTTAGTGCCCATGGAGATGGCCAGCTTGATCTGACCCATGGGCTTGACTTCGTTGCCTGTGAACCCGTACAAAGAAGTGGTTACGGGTTGGAGCTCAGTGGCATCAATCTGCATCTCCTCGAACGCAGCTCTAAACAAAATGTTGACCAAGCTCTCGGTATCCACAAAGACCCGAGCCACTCGGCTATTAGCAATAACGGCCTTGATTATGAGAGCGTCGTCGTGGGGCAGTTCCAGACGCTCCAAGTCTTGGGGCCCAAAGCTAATAACAGGGCCGGACGTCTACTCGTGGCTGCATCCCACGGCTCCCACATATAACCGCCGACCATGTGACTTACGGGCTCGACCTGAGTCCCCGTCAGTGGGCCCCCCTGAAATTATGCCGATTTCTCGCACAGCAGCGTTGCCCCGGTTTTCCAGCTCTCCGGCATCTCTTCAATCTTCCCCGGGACCGGCTTGGTTAGAAGGACCGGCTAGGTCGGGTCGGGTCTGACGAGCACGTCCAGCCGCGGCCCGTTCTTCCTCCATTCTCTGTATTTGGGGTGCTAACTCCGGGAGGGGCAGACCCTGCTCGGCAGCTTGCCTAGAATCACGAGCGAATTGGAAGTAGTTACTGAGATCATGCGTCCTGGACCGATGATATGTGCAATATGGTGCTCCCCTTGGTCCAGGCCTGGGCGCGTGTATGGCAGCAACTCGTGGGGCTGGTCTGACTCCCTGAGCGGGCTAAGGGGCAGGCCTGGGTTGAACGCGCTGAAAGGGCTGAGCTGGTTGGGGTGCTCTCCTTTCAGGTCGGTTGCCAGGAGCCACCGTCTTTTCAGCCTTCCTCCTAGCGGCCTGAGCTTCCTCCACCTTGATGTAGCAAGAAGCTTTCTCCACCATATCGTCAAAACTCCGGGCGGGGTTTTTGATGAGGTCCCTGAAGAATTCCCCTTCTCGCAATCCGTGGGAGAAGGCGTTCATCAATATTTCTGAGGTGGCGGAGGGGACGTCATTGGCCACCTGACTGAACCGGTTGATGTAGCTTCGCAGAGGCTCGGTCCGCTCCTGTTTAAGAGCGAAAAGACAATGGTCGGTTTTTTGATACTTACGACTACTGGCGAAACGACGTAGGAAGGCCATTTTGAAATCCATGAAGCGGTTGATGGACTCCGGGGGCAATCCATCAAACCACTTCTGCACCGACCCTGATAGGGTATGTAGGAAGACTCGGCATTTGACAGCATCGCTGTATTGATACAACATAGCCGCGTTCTTGAACTTCCGCAGATGCTCTTCCGGGTCCTTGCTCCCATCATATTCTCCAATGTTTGGGGCTCGATAACCCCTTGGCAGGCTTTCCCTCAAGATCTGAGCCGCGAAGGGTACCTTATCATCCGGATCTTCAGGCAGATCTCTGGCAGAGATTATAGCCTTCCCCTTTCCTGAATCCCAGGGCGGATGTAAAGAGCTCTCCGCCACCGACGCCGGTGGCTCTTCTTTCTTCGGACTATGCTCTCGAGGTCCAGATCGATGATAGTTGCGGTGAGGCTCTCGGAATGAAGTACGAGGGAGTTCCTCCGGTTGCTTTCTCTTTGAGCTCCTGTCGGAAACAGGAGCTGGTTCTTTGGACGCTTCAGGTGCTAGGCGAGGTCGTGAAACTGTGCCTTGTTTTTCAGAGGCGGCTCACTTTCTGACCTCCTTGAAGAGCTCGTACTCCCCCGCGGCCATGGTAACGTTAATCCTCCTGCTGGAGCTTCGACCAGAGTCCTCCATCTTCACGCTTCGGATCAGGCTGTTGTGTTTCCCACAGACGGCGCCAAATTTGATCCTGTCCGAAAGCTGAGTCGGACGAAGGCTGGTCGCGACGGCCTGGTTGTTAACGGAAAGTCGTGGGTGATTCGGCTCCCACGGGCGGCTGACGACGCTGCAGGATCCTGCACACACTCAGACGATCTCCCTTCCCACGTTAGAGACCAGAACCCAGGGAAAAAGTCCCCGGATCAGGCCCTCCGATGCTCAAGTCAGGTCCCTTTTCCCCAGAAAAAACAGAGAGCCGAAAAAGATGACTGAAAATGAAAAGTTGTGGAAAAAGTGACGAGAGAGCGTACCCGCGTACGAGGAATCCCCTCCTTTTTATGCACCCGCCTTGCTTCCAGAACCTGCAACTCTGTCAGAAAACGTTAGACGCTAGGCTTTGTCGTATATCCCGGACACCTCTCGTGCTGCTATTGGTCGTGAAGGCATCTTCTTGTTTAGGAACCTCCGCCTTTACGCATGGGTTTTGTCTTGTAGCGAAGGACATCTGTCAGGCTACTATTGGTTATGAGGGCATCTTTTCGCTTAGGAACCTCCGCCTTCGCACATCTCACTGATATGTAATGATTACCCTTGACGGACAATTGTGATCCTCCGACTCCTGCATAGCTTAGCTCCTCCTATTTATCGCGGTCTGCATCTACCTCACACCCCTCGACCAGATCCCGCCTCTAAGCGTTACTTGTCAGTCGGGCTAACCCTGAACAGCCCTATCGATCACGATCTGTACTCTATACCCTGCATTTGCTGGCCCTCGACCGTAAGCCTGTAGATCGGGCTTTCTTTACACTACTCTGCCGCTTCCGATCTGTGATTTGTGACTTGTACTTCCGGGCCTTCGAATCGCAGGCCTGTAGATCGAGCTGCCTCTATCCAGCTCTGCCGATCCCGACCTATGAGTATTTGCTGGCCCTCGACCGTAAGCCTGTAGATCGGGCTGTCTTTACACTGCTCTGCCGCTTCTGATCTGTGATTTGTGACTTGTACTTCCGGGCCTTCGAATCGCAGGCCTGTAGATCGAGCTGCCTCTACCCAGCTCTGCCGATCCCGACCTGTGCCCGGTGTTCCGCCTGTCGTCTCCCTCTGTCTTTCAACTACTTTGCCCCCTTGATCGACAAGTCTGCCTGACCTCTGACTACCCCACACGCTTACCTCTGACTGCCTAGTTAGCTTGACTATTGACTGCCGAGTCACCTTGACTATTGACTGCCAAGTCATCTTAACTATTGACCGCCACGTCCTCTTGACTTTTGACCGCTATATGGCCTTGACCCTTCTCGCCCTTTCCTCTTGGGCCCCTCCATTGCCAACCGTATCAACAGTAATTACTAAAAATACCAAAAACCCCCTAAAATACCAAGAATACCTTAAATACCAAAAAGGTGAAAATTACCAAAAATATCTATAATAATAATAATAATAATAATAATAATAATAATAATAATAATAATAATAATAATAATAATCTACGGATCCTCCTTCATCATTTAGTAGCTAATTAATTAGTAGCTTTTTTACCTTGTCAATCTGAACACTACTAGAATAATGCTCTTTAAGGGTACAGATAAACACCCTTATAGTATACTTTTAATGACACTAAAGCTATGGTAATATTACCGAAAAATGCATTGCAATATGATATCATCTTAGGCCTTCCGGTATTCCTAATATTTGTACAATGTCATTATAAATATCTATGTTAACTTCAAAAATGTCTTAATTCTAAAGATATGCTGACAATTGAAAATGTCAGGAAAAATATTTGAAGAACATTTGTGTATGTCTCATTAAATTTAAATGTTAATTTATATTGATAATTTTAAATGTCGATAATGATAATTTATAAGGTTATTTAAAATTGTTACATTAACTCATCTATAATGGCACTATCAAATTTCATTTATAATAATTTATAAAGACATTACAAATTTTCACCAATATGTATTCATAATGTATAATATTAATTCAAAATTTACATATCCTCACAATTCATCCCCTACATAGAATATAAAAGATTTTCAAAATAAAATTTAAAGAGATAAAAAATAATTTTTATTCATTTAATAATCATTTGAGTCAAATTCACAAATTATGCAATACTAATGATAAAGTTTATATCCAAAACTAGCTATACACTAGTAAAGTATACTTAGAAATTAAGTTTCAGACTAGCAAAGTCTTGTAATAAAAAACTAAATAATTTACTATTAATCATTTTCAACTATCATATTATAAGTGAAATTCAAATATTTATCACCTACAAATACATGCAATATTTGTATAAATAAAATAAAATAATAAAAATATAAAGTTAATGAAAATAATTTAAAATATTGAATATCATATCAAACTAGAAATAGATAAAGTATTCATTAATTTAAAGACATATTTTCAACGTGTGGGATATTACCATGCAGTAGTTAATATAAGAACTATTAAGACAAAATAAAATAAAAGAATAACTAATTGATAATAATTGCAAATTTCTTTTAAGTTTGATTTCAAAGAGTAAGCACATGATTAAAGGCATGCATATTCATGTAAAACATCATAGTAAAGTAACTAAACATTTGAGTTTCCTCATTGAAGTATCAGAACCAAAGTAAATGCAATTGCAACAGTTTAGAATAAAATTTTCAATAACCAGTGTTCTAGTGAACATGAGCTACTAACAAAATGAACATGCCAAAGATAACATTCTTTATAAATGCAAAAGAAAATGCTACAAACTAGGGAATAATTAGGGTGCCAAGTACTATTTGGAACTCATGAATCTTCACCGATCATAAAGTAGTGTGCAAACACAATATCTTTTGAAAATTTTTAATATTAATGATTCAAATGAAAAATTCTTAATAGTACTCGTTTTTTTCAACCTTTCTCGAAATAAATATATTGAGGCGGGATAGAATTGCGATTATTCTGCTAGTTGAGGTTTGAGGAAAAGACATTAAGAGAAGAATCGTTGTTCTCAAAATATTTCTGAAAAAAAATATATTATTTAATAACCGAGTATTAATTCCTCATATAATAAATATATGTTTATATAAACTTTAGACCCTAATACATTAGAAAAGAAATAAATCTTAATATAGAACACAATTCTAACTTGTAAAGAAAGGAAAGAAATCCAAATAAAAAAGGAAAAAGACTCTCAAACCTTAAATTATCTACTCATAAATCCTAAAAAAATAAAAATTATCATAAATAATAAAAAAAATCTATGAATCCTCCTGTATTAATTATCTCGGATTGAAAGAACTTATTCTCGAGTTTAGAATAGTGCAGGTGATAGTCCAGGAAAAAGATCATCTAATATTAAATTGGCAAAATCTATTAATATATAATTACTTAGAAAATCCTTGACGATCCACTGATGAGCACAACATCAGAGTGCTTCTTGACAAAGTCTTAGGCGGCGTGTCTCAAAATATTCCAATATCAAAACCAGGGTGATCAAAACCAAGGCATCTCTCATTTATAAGCAATTCCTTACGAGGTTGAACGATTGCACTTGCCATATTTCGAGCACTATATAAAACCATTGTCAAATACCAACAGCACCTAGTGACATCTCAATGCAAAGGACTAGTCACTTGTTGAAGTATAGAGAAGGCTTCTAGAAAAACGTATAAGCCTCATTGAGCAGTCCCTCATCTAACTTTGCTTTCCCTGATTCCATTAGATCCTTCACTTCTGAACATGATGGAACAGAATGCTTTACTGTTGTTTGGAGATTCAAAATATCTGAGGCTTGAAAGGGTGATGAAGCATCAAAATCACACCTTCTCGCAGCATCCACAACCAGCACGGCACCATCTGCTAAATGAAGTGCAGCAGTCATCTCATCTGAAAAATTGGCGTGGCCAAGCATGTTCATTATGTTACAAAGACACGACTTTACGTTGCTATCCTCAAGCACAATAGGCATTGGCACAGCCTTGATCGAGATCTTCCTCTTCTGCTCATCGATCCTCGTGTCAGTATATCTCATATGCCGTTCACTTTGAGAGTCAAAGGGGGAGATCTAGTGGATCTGCTCAACCAGCAAGTCCATGAAAACAGTTTTGGAGGTGTCCCGCGAACGCCACTAATACGGAGGTAATCAATGAAGGTCACATAGCTGAAAAGGTCCAAAATCTTATCATGATAGTAGTCAAAGTCAGAGAGGGCAGACTACGAACTTCCAAGTTCTGACTCTCGGCTACCGACTCCCGAGTCCCAATTCTCGAGTGTCGAATCCCAGCTACCGACTCCCGACTACCGACTACTGATTCTCAACTTACTCTCATCTCTCAAGTTTCAACTCCTAGCTCTTGACTCAGTTCTCGGACGAACCATTATTCACGGGAGAGGATGGACCACACAACCATTATTGCAAAAATAGCGGATAGTGCAGCTATTTACTCCAAAATAAATGGGTGATAAAGGGTCATTTATTTCTAAGAACGTGGTAATGCCTACAAGAAACGGGGGAGAATGCAGCAAATAGTCTTGGCCCTATAAAAGATAGCCGGCCATCGTGAGTAAAGGTACGCGCACATAACGCATCTAACCCTAATTTTATAGATAACTACTCTCACTCCGAAAGGCTTACTTGAGCATCGGAGTAGCTGCGCTAGAGAATCCTCTGGCTATCATTCTAACCTGCTCCTCTAGGCATGTTCTTCTTCTCAGGTGCGTTGAAAAGGCTTCGCAAGATTACCTGGTCGGGTGATTTTCCAAAAAGTCAGTATCAGCGACACCTCATCGACGAGTTGACCATCAATGTTCTCAGGTAAAATCAAATTGACGCCATCTATGGAAACTCTGAATTAAAAACTAAACTAAGACGTTATAAGATGGACAACATCCAAAGATCCAATGCTGAGTGATCCTGTCCGAATCGTCGAACTAAAGGACGCTGGGCACGTGGCGCTCTCCTAATCGCTGACGCAGGCCTCCAAAGCTCCGGCGATCCTGCACAGAAGTCGGGCCGGGAAGGGGTTCCCAGCGGCGACCCTCCGACGCTCAAGTCAGGTAAGCGGACAGAAAAAGGGTGGCTCCGAAATGCGTAGAATGCATACCTCCGGCAAAGGAAGAGGCTCTTTATATAGAGCGGTGAGAGAACTAGTGCACATCCACCGAGGCGTATAAGTGTCCGCAGCCCATACCTCGGTATGTACCTGTCAGAGAGCTTACCTGACACCATACTGCTACAGTTCAGTCATATCTTCGATGGGACAACAGAACACCTTGTTGTCAGACTTAGAGTATGGCCTAGCCATAGGACTTGACGGCTGTCAGAAGATGTTCCTATCCTTCAACCACCGCCCGGCCGGGACGTCCGTCCGGCCGACCGGCGTGAATAGCGTCGTCCGGATGGCCTTAATTTCCCGCGCCAGCCGGGCGGCGCGCCCATTATGTCCTGCCCTCTCTTAGCCCTTCCGCTCGGCAATTTACTACTTCATTGAGCGTCGGAACCCCGACTCCTGTCAGGGCGTCTTTCACTATCAGACGTGTACGGGCAGGCCGATCGGCGTGCCCTTTTTCCATGCGTCCGGTCGGCTCACCCTTCTTCGACGGACCACCTGGCCTTTTGACCTCCACGTGGCATTGACCCCTCTTTAGGGGGTCCCGGGCTCTTACCACCGGATCACTTGCCTCCCCCTCGAGTCTAGTCGAAGGAGGCGAAGTCCGACTGACTGGACTGCCGCTCTGACTGAGCATTGATTGCTGCATTGGGCCGATCGGCAAGGCGTAAGGATGCTCATCCGTCCGGCGGTATCTTGTCCATGCCTTGTGTTTTCTTGGCATCCATGTCCGATGCTCTCCCCTATTATCCATCACGTGCGCTGAGCACGGTAAGGGGAGCCCATTAAATGCGGCCAATATCCTGCTGACACGTGGCGATCGTGCGTTTGTCAACGTATGGCGGTGGCGTCACTTCCGATGGGACAACCGCCGTTTGAAATGAACGGTTGAATGATGACCTCGTTAACAACGACCTGGATCGGACGGTGGAGGTTGATCCCGGGCGGCGATATAAAGCCCACGTCTCCGTCTCCGCCGCCTTATTGGTTCCTCCTCCTCCGGCGCTCCTCTGCCCGCTTTTTTCTCCGGCGACCTTGCCCCTCAACTCTTCGGCAACCCCAGGCCCCCGTCGATCATCTTTCTTGCTCGTAAGACCCTCTTTCTCGTTCCCAACGTTTTCTTCTTGCTATTAATCGCTTCCTTCAGGCGATTTTCCTCCATTTCTTGCTTGAACCTTCCCCTTTTGTCCCGCATTCCTGTCTTTCGATCATGACTAGTACTTCGCAGTCAACTGGCGGTGCTCCGGGTCTATGGTACTCGACCATGGAAAGTCGTTTTGACGAGGAGGACGCGTTGCGTCTCGCTAGGACTTACGACATTCCTTCCGACCACCAAATAGTATTAGCCACACCGGCCGATCGGCCTCATGCACCACCGATCGGCACAGTTCTTTTCTTCCGAGACCAATTTCTGGCCGGACTACGCTTCCCGCCCCATGAATTTTTCCTGCAAGTCTGCAATTACTTCCGCATTCCGCTCGGCCAGGTAGTTCCCAACTCCATTAGGCTGCTGAGCGGAGTAATAGTTTTGTTCAAACTGAACGGCATCCCCTTAGATCCAAAAATCTTCCACTACTTTTACTATCCCAAGCAAGCCGAGTGGGGTACTTTTGTTTTTCAATCTAGGATAGGTTTCGTACTCTTCGATAACATGCCGAGCTCCAACAAACATTGGAAGGAGCATTTTTTCTATATACGTTTTCCCGAGCGGCCAACCTTTCGGACCAAGTGGCAGACGGCGATGCCGGCGCAACCGGAGCTCGGCAAATTTAGAGGCGACGCAGCCTACCTTCATGCAGCCGAACGGCTAGTTGGCCAGCGCTATCATATTGACAAGCTACTCCTCCCGGGAGTAATGCACATATTCGGCTTGTCCTCTACCACAGCCGACCTGCCCTGCAGCATGAGTAAGTTCCCTTATCTTCCCGTTTGTTTTGTTCTAACTGATTTATTTTTTGCTTCTGCAGCTGAAGTCATGTGGCGCGCCAAAGCTACCGAGAAGCTCAAATTGAAGGCCGCCCAGATCGAGGCGGTGACGAACAAGGAGGCCGCCGAACGGGGCCTTTCTCCAGCTGATCCGGCCGGTGAAGAAGGTGAGGGGACACCAACTGTCCCCGAAGCTTCAGACGCCCCTGCCTCTCACGAGGAGGCAGCGGGCGACATAGAACCTCCTACCCAAGCCGAGGTGGAGGGCCGCTCGGCGGACGATGTTCCGCTAGTCACTCGGAAGCGCCGCCGGCCAGAATCTGAGTCTGCCTCCACTCCACTTAATGAGCCACCGCCCGAGCGGGGCACGGATGCTACGATGCTGTCCGGGACGATTTCCCTCGAGAGTACTCCGACCCCTCATGGCTCTCCGAGGGCCAGCTCTGAGGTGCCACCATCCAGCTGTTAGGACCAAAAGTAGCTAGAGGGGGGGGGGGGGGGGGGGAATAGCTCGTTGCTCGGTGTTGCTTGTTTCTTCTTGGATGTGCAGCGGAAAATACAGAAACAAACACAAAACGCTAACACTAGGATTTTACTTGGTATCCACCTCACAAGAGGTGACTAATCCAAGGATCCACACCAACGCACACACCCTCCACTATGAATAACACTCCTTTATGGTAACTACCAAAGGCGGAGAAGCCCTACAACACTCTCAATACAAGAAGAAGAAAGGGAAATACAAGTTAAGCAAAAGCTTACAAGATGTGCAGTAAAAACCCTAACCCTAACTTCTTCCTCTTGCAATAGATCCGCCTCTTGACTTGGAAAGCCTCCAAGAACCTTCAAGAACTGGCGATCACGTGCTTGTAGAGAGCTGTGGAGGAGCTGGAATGAATCTGAGAAGAGCTCGTAAAGAGATCGTGAAGACCGCTCGCCTGCGGCTTTAAACCCGACGCACGGTCGGATCCCGATCGATCGAATGTTCCGTCGCGAGGCTTTGAATCGATCCACGGATCGATCTGGGGCCCCGGCGAGAAGCGCTGGATCGATCCACGGATCGATCCGGAGCGTGGCGACATCGTCCGAAGATCCGTATCCAGTCGGCACCTGAATCGATCCACGGATCGATCGAGCGCTTATCGGGAAGGATGCTGGATCGATCCAGCGATCGATCCAGTGGTCGAATCGATCCACGGATCGATCCAGCGCAATTTTTTTGCCCAAAACCAAGTCCCAAACCTCTAACCAACATCCGGTCAACCTTGACTGTTGGTACATCATGCCTCGCATCTGGTCACTCCCTTGACTGCCAGACTCCCCACCAGTGTCCGGTCAATCCCTTTGACCCACTTGGACTTTTACTCGTCGTGCCAAGTATCCGGTCACTCCATTGACCTACTTGGACTTCCACCGATGTCGGTCAACCTTGACCCATCCGGCTTCCTTCCTTGCCAAGTATCCGGTCAATCCTTTGACCTACTTGGACTTCCCAACACCGGATGTCCGATCATCCTCGATCCATCGGATTTCCTTCCTTGCCAAGTATCCAGTCAATCCTTTGACCTACTTGGACTTCCCAACACCGGATGTCCGATCATCCTTGATCCATCCGGATTTCCTTCCTGGCCAATAATCGGTCAATCCTTTGACCTACTTGGACTTCCCAACACCGGATGTCCGATCATCCTTGATCCATCTGGATTTCCTTCCTGGCGCTTCACTCACGGGACTTTCACCTAGCTTCACTCACTAGGGTTTTCCATCCGCCTAGCTTCACTCACTAGGACTTTCCATCCGCCTAGCTTCACTCACTAGGACTTTCACCGGCTTCACTCACCAGGATTTCCATCCGCCTAGCTTCACTCACTAGGACTTCCTTGGCTTCACTCACGGGACTTTTCTTGCCTGGCTTCACTCACCGGACTTTTCTCGCCTGGCTTCACTTACCGGGACTTTCATTTTGCCTAACATCCCAGTTAGGACTTCCCATCAAGTATCCAGTCAACCTTGACCTACTTGACTTTTCTTCAATCAATATCTTATTGTCAAACATCTAAACCCAAACCAAGACTCGGCTTGGTTACCCAGGTCCAGGGATATTGCACCAACAATCTCCCCCTTTTTGATGTTTGACAATACCACAATAACACTTACAATCCCATATGTAAGTTAGGCTAATCCCATAGCCTCCTTCTTCATGCCACTAGGTAATGAAAGTATAAATTAAGCTCTTCATTCTCCTCCTAAGAGGGCAAACTCCCTCTAGGTAATGAAAGCCTAACTTACTCCCTTTCATGAGTCCTTTCATTCTCCCCCTATGACCTTCCCATAGGTAATGAAGGACTAAGCTTAACCATACATTCTCCCCCTATTGGCACACATCAACCCATCGTTGGACACACATCAACCTATGCTCCAATTCTGGGCACTCTTCAACAAATCCATTTGTTGAAGACTCTCCCCCTGAAGAGTTGCTCATCGTTGTTCACAACATCACTCGTTGTGATCAACACGATAATGAAGGTCCCATACCCTTCATTTATCCTTAACTTCTCCCTCAATGTAGACAACTACCCAACCTTGAGCATTATCTACCACTTGAGTGTCCACTTGAAATAATGAGGATATCCACTCCCCATTTCTCCCCATTTCAAGTTTAAATGCTCAACCTTGAGCAAGTTCGCAACAGAAGGTTAACCACCTTCCAAGGTTCATGAAAAGTAATTTTTATGTCTTTAAAGAGTCCCTCCCCCTAAAGACATGGTGGTAACTTCTGTCATTGCACCAACAATGACTTGGAATCCCTAAACCTTTAGGAAACCCAAATATAGAAGTTTTGAGGTTCAAATATTCAAAATTTGAAACAACCTCAACCTAAACTTCTACTTAGTCTTCGTTAACCAATCCATCCTTGTTTTCAACATGAAAACACCCTTTGTATGTATACAAATGTATTTAAGGGGTTTGGAATGGTTACCTAGACTAAAATAGGTTCAAAGATGCTGAAATCAGGCCTTCCCAGCCAAAATCAGCAACTTGGATCGATTGGAGTTGGGTTCCAATCGATTGAACCTTTCTGAATCGATCCACTGATCGATTCAGACTCCCTGGATCGATCGGCTGATCGATCCAGCGAGCTTCTGCTCGCGGGAATTTCCGTTTGAATCGATCCATGGATCGATTCATGGAACTCCAATCGATCCATGGATCGATCGGAGCTCTGATAGTTGCTGAAATTTCAGTCAACTTCAGAAACCCCTAGAAAATTCTACAAAAATCCAAAAATTATGAAATTTCGTGTAGACATTATTTAGGGCATACTTAATCATGGAAAAATAGTTTTCTATGAAAATACATCATATTTTCAAAGATTGACACAAACTTGAAAACTTGCAAAACTTTAGTGTTTTTCTTCAAGTTTGTGTCTAACTATTCAATGGTGATTACTATCAAAAGATAGCCTTCACCAAGGTTTTCCAAAACCATTTTAAAAACATTTTCAAAACCAATATCCCATCATGTTCCTTGGGCATAATGCACATGACTTGTACATTAGCTTTCCCAATGATGGGAAAACACATAACTATGTGTTTTGCTGAACTTAAAACTCAAAAGAATGCACTAAATCAACATCTTGAGTTTTGTTCATCATCCTAACATCTCACTTGTATCTAATGTGCACTGAAACACATACAAGTCATCTTATAGGTCTTTGTGAGATGTAAGATTTTGGTTTTGCCCTATTCTAGGATCATGCATATCTATCTAGGCATTTTGAGAGGTAGACATCCACAAAGGATGTTACTTGTTGATTTACTTGTTTAACAAATGTCACTTATTTAACTAATGCCATATGTCCTTAATTTTTAAGGAAATAAACATAATGCATGATAATGTTATGGCATACATCAAAATAAAATAGCTTTCAAAAGAAAGATTCCTATAACTACATGATGTATATATGGCATGACATGGTATTTTTGTATTTTTCATGATAAGTCATGAATGCAAAATACAAATAAGATAAAATATGATGTCATGGCATATTATGAGCAAACAATCATGGCAAGGTTTAGCATAAATAAAATATACCTAGATTACCTATCTAAGTATCGTTAATCTTAGCTAATCCTAAAACTTAAACCCTAGATTGCCCAAAGTGCTTCAAGAGAGTGCCAAAACCTAAATGAGCATTTCTAATTCTCTTGATTAATTTATGCTAATTGAAATTAAGTTTATCCTCAAATGTTGGCATATTCCATTTTTCCACAAGAGTAGCACTTTAAAGTTAAGGCCCGGATTGCCTTAAATTTCCTAAGAACATACTAAAATCCCAACTTGGTAGCTCTTATGAATTTCCCAATATGTGCCTTTTAAGATTAAAATCAAATTTTCACCACTAGGCACATTTTACTCTTTCAAGGAGTAAATAATAGTTCCATTTCATTTTCAAAGGTTAACCAAACCTTGAAAATGCTCCTTGAGTGTCAATTTCCTCAAAGTTGGGTTAACTACCCTTCTAATTGAAGTTGACACTCTCTACCCATTTATGGGGTAGAGAAGATGCTCCTAGGAACCCAACACCTATTGGTGCTCCTTGGATGCTCTAGGTACTCACTAGGGATAACTTCCCTAGATACCTTCCTAGTGACCTTGTTGGGCTTCTTAGAAGCCTTGGTCACATTTTCTAGGTCAACCCTAGGATAGCCTCCTTGTGACCTTGTTAGTGACTTTCTTAGACTTCTTAGAAGTCTTAGTCACTTTGGTTGCAAAAATACTCTTAGGGATGACTTCCCTAGTATTCTTGACTTGACCATTAAACCTAGGGTTTGTTCCATAACTATATGGAACCCTATGATAACTAGGCACATCCTTCTTAGCCTTTGGTTTGTATCCCAAACCTCTATGGCTATTTGATGGCTTTGACTTTCCTAGCCCTAGGTTTTGCTCATTTTGCCCTTTTAGGATATTTTCCATCCTTTTTAGGGTCTTTTCCATTTTATCAAGTCTTGATCTCAAGACTTGATTTTCTATCATTAAGTCCTTAGTTTTTGGTTTTCCATTAAGTTCATGAGCATTTTTGTTTCTAGGCTTGTAGCTACAATCCTTAGAGTTCTTGCCTAGACTTTTACCTACATTCCTAGCCTTAGGGATAGTAGTTTTGGCATGAAAAGCTATATGTTTTTCTTTAACGCTATCATGCTTTCTATTTTCATGGTAAATAGCATTAAAATGATAAAAATTAGAACTATCATGCTTTTTACCATAACGTAAAGGGTTAGGCTCAATAAATGTTACCTTCTTCTTTACCTTGGAGGCTCCCCCTTGACTAGTGTCTCCTTGAGCCTTGACCATCTTCTTCCCCTTCGGGCATTGACTCCGGTAATGCCCCTTTTGATTGCAAGAGAAGCACACAATGTGCTCCTTGCTCTTCTTTGTTCCGGGGATGGTCTCCTTTGACTTCTCCTTGCCCTTAGGTGCCACTTGGCCTTTCTTCTTGGCCAATTTAGGGCACTTACTTTTGTAGTGCCCATGTTCCCTACATTCAAAACATATAATATGATTCTTATTATTAATTGAACTATTTATACCTTCTTGTGTAGGGGTGGCACTTGCTCCTCCATTTGATATGAATGTAGAGGCTTCCTCTTGATCCGAAATCAATTTCCCTCCAATTGATTTATCTTGACTTGTGGAGGTGGAAGCTTCTTCATCCTCTTCTTCTCTTGACCCGAATGTGGAGGATTCTCCTTCTTCTTGATCCGGTGTCACCAAGAGTTGCTCCCCCTCAATCCTAGAGGTGGAGGCTTCACCTTCTTCTTCATCCTCTTGTACATGAAACAAGGAATATGCTCCTTCCTTGCTCTTTTGATTACACTCCCTTGAGAATGAAGCTTCTTGGATTTCCTCTTCTTCAGAAGTTGAGCATCTCTCAACTTCGGAGTCCTCCTCTTGATCTTGCTCCAATGAGTCACCCTCTTTGGATTCTTCTTGGTTAGGTACAGTGGAGGGGATCTCATGAGCCTTTTCCAATTTGCTCCATAGCTCTTTTGCATCTTCAAATTCTCCAATTTTGCAAAGAATGGTGCTTGGCAATAAATTGACCAAAAGTTTGGTCACTTTGTCATTTGCCTCGCACCTTTGGACTTGCTCCGGGCTCCATTTGCTTTTCTTTAGAAGCTTGCCCTTGGAGTTTGTTGGAGCTTTGAAGCCTTCCATTAGAGCAAACCATTGCTCTATCTCCATCATAAGAAAATTTTCGATTCTTGATTTCCAAGAATCGAAACTTGTAGAAGTGTATGGTGGAGCCACCCTTGTATCAAATCCAAGTCCATCTTGGAATTGCATCTTGAAGTTGAGCTTCTTGAATTCTTTGACTTTGATGAATTTGCTCCAACTTCTTCACCCTCTAGCTTTTCTTGATATGCTTGACCCTTCCGGCGATGATTCCGGTGAAGAGCAACCTTGCTCTGATACCACTTGTTAGGACCAAAAGTAGCTAGAGGGGGGGGTGAATAGCTCGTTGCTCGGTGTTGCTTGTTTCTTCTTGGATGTGCAGCGGAAAATACAGAAACAAACACAAAACGCTAACACTAGGATTTTACTTGGTATCCACCTCACAAGAGGTGACTAATCCAAGGATCCACACCAACGCACACACCCTCCACTATGAATAACACTCCTTTATGGTAACTACCAAAGGCGGAGAAGCCCTACAACACTCTCAATACAAGAAGAAGAAAGGGAAATACAAGTTAAGCAAAAGCTTACAAGATGTGCAGTAAAAACCCTAACCCTAACTTCTTCCTCTTGCAATAGATCCGCCTCTTGACTTGGAAAGCCTCCAAGAACCTTCAAGAACTGGCGATCACGTGCTTGTAGAGAGCTGTGGAGGAGCTGGAATGAATCTGAGAAGAGCTCGTAAAGAGATGCCGAAGACCACGCTCGCCTGCGGCTTTAAACCCGACGCAGCGGTGGGATCCCGATCGATTCGAATGTTCGAATCGATCGGAGCTTGAATCGATCCACGGATCGATCTGGCAGCTACTATGCAAGCGTGCGGATCGATCCACGGATCGATCCGGCGCTTATCACGCGAAGAGCATCGTCCGATCCGATCCAGTCGCGACCTGAATCGATCCACGGATCGATCCAAGCTTTTACTGAGAACTGGATCGATCCACTGATCGATCCACAGACTGGATCGATCCACGGATCGATCCAGCACTTGGTTTTTGCCCAAAACCAAGTCCCAAACCTCCCTAACCAACATCCGGTCAACCTTGACCTGTTGGTACATCATGCCTCGCATCTGGTCACTCCCTTGACCTGCCAGGACTCCCCACCAAGTGTCCGGTCAATCCCTTTGACCCACTTGGACTTTTACTCGTCGTGCCAAGTATCCGGTCACTCCATTGACCTACTTGGACTTCCACCAGATGTCTGGTCAACCTTGACCCATCTGGACTTCCTTCCTTGCCAAGTATCCAGTCAATCCTTTGACCTACTTGGACTTCCCAACACCAGATGTCCGATCATCCTTGATCCATCTGGATTTCCTTCCTTGCCAAGTATCCAGTCAATCCTTTGACCTACTTGGACTTCCCAACACCAGATGTCCGATCTCCAAAGATTTGATGGAGATTTGAAGGATCTTCAGGCCGCCAGCGACGCTGCCCACGCCGCGCTCAAAGAATATCAAGAGGGGGAGTCGGCTCGCTCCGAAGAAGGGAGGAAGGCGTTCCTCCGCTCGGAAGACTTCGGAGAGAAGTTTACCGACAAGATATCCCTCACTTTCGAGGAGGCGATCAAGGCGGCGGTGGGCTATCTGAAGACCAAAGGCCACCTGCCTGCCGAGCTGACCATCCCCCCCCCGAGGACCTCGCGAGCGTGATGGACTCCATCCCCGACGCTCTTTTTGATTTTGATGCGTGAGGAGCGTTTTCATGAACTTTTTTGTATTCCCGCCGTTTGGCCCAACTTTTTTCTGTAATGACTTGTTTGATTAAGTGTTCTTTATATCCTTTCCGCTCGGCTCAATTCGATCGTCTTAATTACATCCATCATGCGACCGCGCAGCCGCTAAGCTTTCGAACGTAACCGCTCGGCATTTTCATGCTAAGATCCCTAACTTTCACTGACCAACTTTTTCTTTGTGCCTTACCCCCAAAGAGATTTTCCGTACATTTTTAATGAGAGAGCCGCTCAGCCGTATAACCAGGCTATCGTTGATTGTATCATGTGACTGGCTATCCGCTCGGACGTTTATAGACGCCGGCTCGTCTCTCGATATTTAACGTCGGAGCTCGACGGCCTTCCGCTCGGACGTTTATAGACGCCGGCTCGTCTCTCGATATTTAACGTCGGAGCTCGACGGCCTTCCGCTCGGACGTTTATAGACGTCGGCTCGATATTTAGCGTCGGAGCTCGACGGCCTTCCGCCGGCTTATAGATGCCGGCTCGTCTCGATATTTAACGCCGAGCTCGGCGACCTTCCACTCGGACATTTATAGACGCCTCGTCTCTTGATATTTAACGTCGGAGCTCGGCGGCCTTCCGCTCGGACGTTTATAGACGCCGCTCGTCTCGATATTTAACGCGGAGCTCGACGGCCTTCCGCCGGGCGCTTTATAGACGCCGGCTCGTCTCGATATTTAACGTCGAGCTCGACGGCCTTCGCCGGGCGTTTATAGACGCCGGCTCGTCTCGATATTTAACGCCGAGCTCGCGGCCTTCCGCCGGGCGTTTATAGACGCGGGCTCGTCTCTCGATATTTAACGCCGGAGCTCGCGGCCGCTCGGACGTTTATAGACTCCGGCTTGTCTCTCGATATTTAACGTCGGAGCTCGACGGTCTTCCGCTCGGAGGGTTTATAGACGCCGGCTCGTCTCTCGATATTTAACGTCGGAGCTCGACGGCCTTCCGCTCGGACGTTTATAGACGCCGGCTCGTCTCTCGATATTTAACGTCGGAGCTCGACGGCCTTCCGCTCGGACGTTTATAGACGCCGGCTCGTCTCTCGATATTTAACGTCGGAGCTCGACGGCCTTCCGCTCGGATGTTTATAGACGCCGGCTCGTCTCTCGATATTTAACGTCGGAGCTCGACGGCCTTCCGCTCGGACGTTTATAGACGCCGGCTCGTCTCTCGATATTTAACGTCGGAGCTCGACGGCCCTCAAGGCTAATTTTAATATTGCCGATCGGCGGACCCATGGGTCATCCTTTGAATTAATTTTGATTCCTGCATTACAAGGACACGGGCAACTAACATATACAAAAATAATTTACATTCGTGCACCTTTCACCCCGCTCAATAAGGTTGGAGATGATTCGCACTCCACGGTCGATCCAGCTGCCGCCCGTCTTCATCCTCCAAATAATATGCTCCCGATCGGAGCTTCTCAATAACCTTGAAGGGGCCCGCCCAGGGAGCTTCTAACTTGCCAACATCGCCGACCGGCTTGACTTTCTTCCAGACACGATCGCCGACCTGGAATGATCTGGGGATTACGCGGCGGTTGTAATTTTGCTTCATCCGTTGCCGGTACGGCATTAGCCGAACGGACGCCTTGGCTCGCTCCTCGTCGACCAAATTCAGCTCCATGTTCCTCCGTTCGGCGTTGCCATCATCATAACTCTGAATCCGGACGGACTCGACGCCGACTTCGACCGGAATAACTGTCTCGCCACCATACACCAAATGGAATGGCGTGACGCCCGTCCCTTCCTTCGGAGTCGTCCGGATGGCCCACAAGACGCCCGGCACTTCATCAGGCCAACTTCCTCCCAAATGGTCGAGCCGAGCGCGCAGAATACGAAGAATTTCCCGATTGGCTACTTCGGCTTGACCGTTGCTTTGGGGATAAGCCACGGATGTGAAGTGTTGCTCGATGCCATAGCTTTTGCACCACTCCTCTAGCGCCTTCCCTGTGAACTGCCGCCCATTATCGGAAACCAATCGGCGAGGGATGCCAAACCGACAGATGATGTGTTGCCAGATGAATTTTTTGACCATCTACTCGGTGATCTTTGCCAGCGGCTCGGCCTCCACCCACTTGGAAAAATAATCTACCGCCACTAGTAGAAATTTCCGCTGTCCGGTTGCCATAGGAAATGGACCAACGATATCCATTCCCCACTGGTCGAACGGACACGAGACTGTAGATGCCTTCATTTCCTCGGCCGATCGGTGGTAGAAGTTATGGTACTTCTGGCATGAAAGGCACGTCGACACGGTCCGAGAGGCGTCTGCTTGTAAAGTCGTCCAAAAGTACCCGGCCAGGAGGATCTTCTTGGCCAACGATCGTCCGCCCGGATGCCCTCCGCACGATCCTTGATGTACTTCTTGGAGGATGTAAGCCGAGTCCTCCGAGCTCACGCATTTCAACAACGGGCGTGAGAAAGCCTTTTTGTAAAGCTGATCGCCGATGAGTGTGAACCGACCGGCTCTTCTCCTTAGCAGCTGAGCTTTATACTCATTGGATGGTGTGACGCCCGAGCGGAGGAACTCTATGATGGGTGTTCTCCAGTCGCTCGGAATCGTGAGGCCTGCCATCCGATCGACATGCGCCACCAACAATACTTTTTCAATTGGCTGCTGAATGACGATCGGCGTTATTGAGCTCGCGAGCTTGGCTAACTCATCGGCCGCTTGATTTTCTGCTGTGGGTATCTTCTGAACAATAACTTCTCTAAAGTCGGCTTTGAGCTTTTCGAAGGCTTCAGCGTAGAGCTTGAGTCGAGCATTATTAATTTCGAAGGTACCAGAGAGCTGCTGAGCGGCCAACTGTGAATCCGAGTGAAGCATTACCCGACCGGCTCCCACATGCTGGGCAGCCTGCAAGCCAGCTATGAGGGCCTCATATTCTGCTTCATTGTTGGTAGCTTTATAATCCAGCCGGACGGATAAGTACATCTTTTCTTCTTGAGGGGAGAGCAACAATATTCCAATCCCGCTTCCGAGCCGAGTGAACGACCCATCCACATATATTCTCCACATAGCTTCCGGCTCCGGCCTTTGCACCTCAGTCACGAAATCGGCCAAGGATTGCGCTTTGATCGCCGAGCGGGGCTGGTATTGGATATCGAACTCACTTAATTCCGTCGTCCATTTGATGAGCCGTCCGGATGCCTCTGGATTTAGTAGGACACGTCCGAGCGGGCTATTGGTTTTAACAATGATCGTATGCGCCAAGAAGTATGGACGAAGGCGCCGAGCGGCCAGGACCAGAGCGAAAGCCAGCTTCTCGAGCCCAGTATAGCGAGATTCGGCATCTTTTAAAATATGACTGAGGAAATATACAGGTTCTTCTCCGCTCGACCTCACTAAAGCTGAACCGATTGCATGCTCGGTTGAAGACAAGTACATGTGAAGTGGCTCACCCGCAGTCGGCTTGGCTAATATCGGGAGAGAGTTTAGAAATACCTTCAAATCTTCGAACGCCCGGTCGCATTCTTCATCCCAGTAAAATTTTGTAGCTTTGCGTAAGATCTTGAAAAATGGAAGGCTCCGGTCGGCGGTTTTGGAGATGAACCTGGATAGAGTGGTGATCCGACCGGTCAAACGCTGCACTTCTCTTGTATTTCTTGGAGGCGGCATATCTTGTAGAGCTTTCACCTTGCTGGGATTTGCTTCGATGCCCCGCTCGGTCACTATGTACCCCAGAAAGCGCCCTCCTTTTGCTCCGAACAGGCACTTCTGGGGATTCAACTTGACCCCATATTTGCGCAGCGTTCGGAAGGTTTCCTCCATGTCCTTGAAGAGATCGGCCGCTCGGATGGACTTAATGAGAATGTCGTCCACATAAACTTCCAGATTCCGTCCGATCTGCTCTCTGAACACTTTATTCATCAAGCGCTGATATGTGGCCCCCGCATTCTTCAATCCGAACGGCATTACATTATAGCAATAAGTGCCGTCGGCCGTCACAAAGCTGACTTTTTCTTGATCTTCACGGGCGAGCGGCACTTGGTGATAGCCCTGGTAAGCGTCGAGCATACAGATTAATTCACATCCGGTCGTAGAGTCCACCAACTGATCTATCCGAGGCAGAGGATAAAAATCTTTCGGGCAAGCTTTGTTGAGATCCCAAAAATCTATGCATACTCTCCACTTGTTGCCCGGCTTGGAGACCAATACTACGTTAGCCAACCAGCTCGGGAACTGTACCTCGCGGATATGGCCAGCCTCCAAGAGTTTCTCCACCTCCGCTCGGATGATAGCATTCTGCTCAGCGCTGAAATCTCTTTTTCTCTGCTTCACTGGCCGTGCGTCCGGTCGAACATGTAGTTCATGCTGCGCTATACTTGGTGAAATTCCGGGCAGCTCATGTGTCGACCATACGAAGACATCATGATTTCTTCGGAGGCTTTGGATCAACTCTTCTTTCTGCTTCTCTTCCAGATCGGACGCTATAAAGGTTGTGGCCTCCGATCGGGTTGGGTGAATCTGCACTTCCTCTTTTTCTTCATAAATTAAAGAGGGTGACTTTTCGGTGATGGCGTTTACCTCGATCCGGGGCGCCTTCCAAGTGGAACAGGCTTCTGCTCGGACCATCTCTATGTAGCATCGCCTAGCGGCTAGCTGATCTCCTCGTACTTCTCCCACTTTGTCCTCCACGGGGAACTTGATCTTCTGATGGAAGGTTGAGACGACCGCTCGGAATTCGCTGAGCACCGGTCGTCCCAGAATGACATTGTAGGACGAGGGAGAGTCGACCACCATAAAATTTGTTGTCCTTGTCCGTCTGAGCGGCTCTTCTCCCAACGAGGTGGCCAGCTGGATCTGTCCGACCGGCTGAACTTCGTTACCAGTGAACCCATAGAGCGGAGTTGTCATGGGTAACAGCTCGGCTCGATCAATTTGCAACTGATCGAATGCTTTCCTGAAGATGATGTTGACCGAGCTTCCTGTATCTACAAAAACGCGGTGGATAGTATAATTCGCTATTACCGCTTTGATGAGCAGAGCGTCGTCGTCGGGCACTTCAACTCCTTCCAAGTCCCCTGGCCCGAAACTGATTTCCGGTCCGCTCGCCCGTTCTTGGCTGCAGCCAACGGCATGAATTTGGAGCTGCCGGACGCTCGCCTTTCTAGCTCGGTTGGTGTCTCCTCCGGTCGGCCCGCCAGCAATAACGTTGATCTCGCCTCGGGAAGTATTGCTTCTATTTTCCTCTTCCCGAGCGGTCGGTCGAGACCGTTCTCTGGACGCTCTGCGATCCTCCTGCCTTGGAGAACGACGTCGATCGGGCGTCTGTGGCTGTCGCCTATCAACTCGTGTCCGGTCAGCTTCATTAGGTCTCTGTCGCCTGTCGACTGATGGAGACCGTCGCCCGACATTCCGGGGCACGGGATGAGCCACGAAGGGAAGACTTCGGCAATCCCTTATGTTGTGCGTATCTGTCCGGTGGAAGGAGCAGAACATCGGGGTCCATTTCTTCTTCGGCTTGGGCCGGGCGGCAGATACCTCTTGCACATGAGACCTGGCGTGGGGGGATCGGATTGCTTTGGCCCTTGGTCCTCTAGGCGGCTGATGAGCGGCTTGCTGTTTCCGCTCGGCTGGAGGAGCCCGCTCGGCTGGAGTTTCCTTTTTCCTTGCCGCTTGTGCTTCTTCCACGTTAATGTATTCGTTTGCCCGGTGTAGCATGTGATCATAGTCTCGGGGCGGCTTTCGGATGAGCGATCGGAAGAAATCCCCATCCACTAGGCCTTGTGTGAAGGCATTCATCATGGTTTCCGAGGTGGCCGTTGGAATGTCCATCGCCACTTGGTTGAACCGCTGGATGTAAGCTCGAAGCGACTCACGGGCTTCTTGCTTGATGGCGAACAGGCTCACGCTCGTTTTTTGATAGCGCCGACTGCATGCAAAATGATGGAGGAAGGTCGTTCGGAAGTCCTTGAAGCTGGTGATGGATCCGTCCGGCAACCCTCCGACGCTCAAGCCAGGTAAGCGGACAGAAAAAGGGTGGCTCCGAAATGCGTAGAATGCATACCTCCGGCAAAGGAAGAGGCTCTTTATATAGAGCGGTGAGAGAACTAGTGCACGTCCACCGAGGCGTATAAGTGTCCGCAGCCCATACCTCGGTATGTACCTGTCAGAGAGCTTACCTGACACCATACTGCTACAGTTCAGTCATGTCTTCGATGGGACAACAGAACACCTTGTTGTCAGACTTAGAGTATGGCCTAGCCATAGGACTTGACGGCTGTCAGAAGATGTTCCTATCCTTCAACCACCGCCCGGCCGGGACGTCCGTCCGGCCGACCGGCGTGAATAGCATCGTCCGGATGGCCTTAATTTCCCGCGCCAGCCGGGCGGCGCGCCCATTATGTCCTGCCCTCTCTTAGCCCTTCCGCTCGGCAATTTACTACTTCATTGAGCGTCGGAACCCCGACTCCTGTCAGGGCGTCTTTCACTATCAGACGTGTACGGGCAGGCCGATCGGCGTGCCCTTTTTCCATGCGTCCGGTCGGCTCACCCTTCTTCGACGGACCACCTGGCCTTTTGACCTCCACGTGGCATTGACCCCTCTTTAGGGGGTCCCGGGCTCTTACCACCGGATCACTGAGGATAGTGAAAAATCAAATGTAATCACTATGACAATGGAAGATTTCAATAAACTGGTAGCAGCTATAGTATAGGCTGTGTTGCAAGGGTAACCCCAATAGTCGGCGCCGCCTAGGCTCAACCCCTTAAATGAGCTACCATCCCAACTTGTTGAAGTCTCACCAACATTGCAACAAAAGTTGACATGGCTCAGGGAAACACCCAAAGAGGCATTCCCTACCCAGGCATGTATTTCTACTATGAGAGAAGAATCTTTGGGGCACTCAGGGGAAACTGTAGGATCGATTGCACGTGAGAGAGGGTTGAATCACCTGTATTTTAAAATTTTCTTTTCAATTTTTTAAAACTAGTGTGCAATGGAAAAATAAACTAAGTAAGAAAAATAGAAAGAAATAGAACACAAGTAGCCCTTTGGATCTTTCCGACGGGTAATTTACTAATCAATCATAATTGAATACACAAACAAATAAGAAAGTGTAAAAACACCTACACTTTCTTTTAAGTAATAATTAACTTTAAATCAAAACTGTTACTCAATACTTAGACGAAGATCTAAACGTGTCGTGCATTGGTGTCGATCCATCTGTAGTAGTCGATTGTAGCAACGTCGCAGCACAGTAGTAATATGAAGTCGAAGCTGTAGGACCGTTAGATTCGATAGAGGGCGGGTGAATATCGATTCGAAAACACAAGAGTTTAAGCGCAGCGGAAAAAGATAAAGTAGACACAAATATTTTTACTTCGTTCGGAGCCTGTGACGACTCCTACTCGAAGGCCCGTGGTCCTTGACCACTTTCGTTGGGCAATCACTAGCAAGTCGAAATATGATTACAGAAAAAGTACAGGAGATGCTAGTAATAATAAAGCAATACCGACAAAAAGAAAATTAAACAAAAACCGGAAGAGCACTTTTGTCGGAGCGTTGTTGGCGTCGCACTTGAACGTCGAGCAGCAAGATCAGCAGAAGAGTTCTCAGTCAAAGTTGATTCTGAAGCTCCTGTCTGGGGCTTCTTTTATATGCTGTTCCGGGCGCCTGGAGTGTGACGTAACTGCTCAAATCAAGATGCTCACAGGCGCCCGGATCCCTTCCGGGCGCTCGGACCTCCGGGCGCCCGGACCACCTTGTTCCAGAAAGACTCCTTTTTCCTGCAAAACAAGGTTAGTCCGAGGCAAATATATATCCTGTAAAACAAATGGTTAGCACAGTTAAAGTTCAACAGATAGATAAAGAGAGTATGACTTAGATTCCGTCTTTCCGAGACCGGAATCTAGTCACGATCTCGACTTAGACATCCGAAATGGATCTAAGCGGATCGACGCCTAATGTCCCTTCCCGGGAACGCGTCCTCACAGTCACTCCCTCCAGTGACTTACCTGCCAGACGTCCGGTCAGCCGTCGACCCGTCTGGACTTCTCGCCTAGCGTCCGGTCACCCGTCGACCGCTTGGACTTCTCGCCAGCTATCCGGTACCTCACTTACCTGCCAGACGTCTCGTCAGCCCGTCGACCCGCTTGGACTTCTCGCCACTATCCGGTCAGCCCGTCGACCTAGCTGGACTTCTCGCGACCGGTCAGCCCGTCGACCGCTTGGACTTCTCGCCACTATCCGGTCGACCCGTCGACCTAGTCGGACTTTTCCCGCACACTTGATCAAAGTGTCGACAACAACACAACTAACTTAACCTATTTGTCATTCATCAAAACCGGTTAGACCGTTAGTGCTACCCGCACCAACAATCTCCCCTTTTGATGGAATGACAACTTGGTTTAGTGAACATATGCATAAAACAACATGCATTTGTGTGGTTTTAAAGTCAGTTTGTGTTTTCAAATTGGTTTAGCTAACTTAACCACCTAACCCTCCTCCCCCTTTGGCATTCATCAAAAAAAACAAGGGTAAACAATCATAGTGTAGAGTTACTGAATAACACTTAAACAATCATAGTTCAGAATTTAAGGACAAAAGTACAATTTTTCAATCCAAGAAAAGATCAAGTTGACTTGGGGGAGTATAAAGTTTTGAAAACTTGTATAAAGTAGTAGTTTTTAGCTTTTAGAAAAATTTCAAGATTTAAATTTACAAACATAAGTGTATAAGGTCTAAATTTTAAAATTTAAATATTCAAAGCAAGTTTCAACTTTGAAACGCTTTTTCAAACATAAGTTTTCAAACCCAAAAATTCCAAAACTAAGTTTGAAAAACCTATATTTTTTGGTAAAAGTAAGATCATATTTGTAAAATTTGTTTTTCAAAATCAAATTTTCAAAGTTCAAAACCTTTCAAACTTTCAAATTTTTGTAAAAAATTTCACAATTTTTAAACAAGGTGTTTTTAAACTTTGATTTTCAAAATTAAGTTTAAAATTCAATTTGGAAAACTAAAGTAGTTTTATTTCTCCCCCTGAATTTGATACTTAACTTTAACTAGCTGTCTAACCAATTAGGTACTAACTAACTATCAAAAGATAGTAGCTTTCACTTGGTTAGTCAGATTATAATCAATCAGTGTTTGACTTGACTGATGAACTTTAATCTGATTAATATCTGAATTGTATTTAACGTCCAGACTTATGCTGATGCACTGAAATAAGCATCTTAAGTCCAGACAGTTGGCCTATGCATCTCACCCCTTTCTATGTTTGTCAAACACAAGCAAGGTAAACCTAGGGTGTTGGTGAGATGCTAAAAAACTAGTCCTATGGGTACATGCTTTCTAAGGATTCAAAACTAGTCTAAGGCCAAAACTGTTTTTGAAAATCTAAAAATGGAAAGTTTGAAAACAAACAAGTTTAGCCTATAAGTTGGTAAAATCATTTTTGAAAGTATTTTTGAAAGATCCTAGCCTATTAAGATAGAACATATTCAATGTAAGTTTGAAATGTCACTAGATAAATCCAAAATATTTTACAAGTAGTGTAGCTACAGAAGTAGGTCATCACTAAGGCTACTGAGATGATGAAGGGGGTGGTCCAGATCCCAAGGATCGAAGAAGTGCCATCAGCTCAGTGTGTCGGGTGACTCCGGCAGCTCGTAACTCGGCAACCTCTCGCCGCATGTCCCGATGAAAATCAGAGTTCTCCTGCTGGAGACTCGCCATAGCTCTCTCTAGTCCGGTCATACGGTCGGCTAGAGTGCGAGGAGCGTGTCGTGGTGCTCGAGCTGGGGGTGGTGGTGGAGCCGGTGCGGCTTCCTCTGGAAATAGTGCGAGCATGAACTCGTCCACCTGTGCGTCTGGATCGGGCTGGTGCAGTGCCCCCCTCCGCCAAGACATAGTTCCGTCATCTCTATCTATGTGGATACCGGCTAGGGAAAAGTTTTGAGCGGCTATAACATCGAACTCGGTCATATGGGCAACGTCTCCCCTAGTGACATCAATGTGCAACGAGGACATATAGGCTGTCAGAATGTGACCAAATGGTATATGGACTCGACTGTCAGTCACAAATCCAGCTGAATAGATGATGGTGGAGAAGATGTGTAGGCTAAATTCACTTTCAGGGAGAGGTTTTGTAAAAATGTCAGCTAAATTTGATTTGGACTCAATGTACTTGAGTTCAATGTCACCTTTAGTAACATGATCCCTGATGAATTGGTGCAAAAATTGGGGGCGCCTGCTACCCCTTATTTATAGGGAGCTCCGGGCGCCCGGATCCCTTCCGGGCGCCCGGGGTTGATTTAGGGCGGGGCACCCGGATCCCCTCCGGGCGCCCCGGAGGGGATATTTTTTTTATTTTTTTTTTTAATGTTTTGGAGTTAAGTTTTAAAATTAAAACTTTGAAAAAAAATTTTGAAAATAATTTTTAAGTTTAAAATTAGAATTTTGAAAATAATTTTTAAGTTTAAAATTAAAATTTTGAAATTAATTTTTAAGTTTAAAATTGAAAATAATTTTTAAGTTTAGAATTAAAGTTTTGAAAATAATTTTTAAGTTTAAAATTAAAATTTTGAAATTAATTTTTAAATTTAAAATTAAAATTTTGAAATTAATTTTTAAGTTTAGAATTAAAATTTTGAAAATAATTTTTAAGTTTTAAAATTAAAATTTTGAAAATAATTTTTAAGTTTAAAATTAAAATTTTGAAATTAATTTTTAAGTTTAAAATTGAAAATAATTTTTAAGTTTAGAATTAAAGTTTTGAAAATAATTTTTAAGTTTAAAATTAAAATTTTGAAATTAATTTTTAAGTTTAAAATTAAAATTTTGAAATTAATTTTTAAGTTTAGAATTAAAATTTTGAAAATAATTTTTAAGTTTAAAATTAAAATTTTGAAAATAATTTTTAAGTTTATAATTTTGAAAATAATTTTTAAGTTTAAAATTAAAATTTTGAAAATAATTTTTAAGTTTAAAATTAAAATTTTGAAAATAATTTTTAAGTTTAAAATTAAAATTTTGAACATAATTTTTAAGTTTAAAATTAAAATTTTGAAATTAATTTTTAAGTTTAAAATTAAAATTTTGAAAATAATTTTTAAGTTTAGAATTTTGAAAATAATTTTCAAGTTTAAGATTAAAATTTTGAAATTAATTTTTGAGTTTAAAATTAAAATTTTGAAAATAATTTTTAAGTTTAAAATTAAAATTTTGAAATTAATTTTTAAGTTTAAAATTAATATTTTGAAAATAATTTTTAAGTTTAGAATTGAAATTTTGAAATTAATTTAAGTTTTAAAATTGAAATTTTGAAATTAATTTTTAAGTTTTAAAATTAAAATTTTGAAATTAATTTAAGTTTTAAAATTAAAATTTTGAAATTAATTTTTAAGTTTTAAAATTAAAATTTTGAAATTAATTTAAGTTTTAAAATTAAAATTTTGAAATTAATTTTTAAGCCTTATTCATCTCACCCGATCTATATTATCAATCAAGGAATCCTATGATTTTGTGAGATGAAATTGGTTTGATTACAGAGTTTTGGTTTAACTTGTGTTAGATTCAGACTTAGCTTTGGTTTCCACAAATAGGCATTCTTCGAATAAACTTCTAAGCTTGGTGAGTCACAAGGACATCATTAGAAGTAACCAACCTTTCGAGGTTTTTCGAATAGTCCTATCCACGGAACTTAGTACTACATCTTGGTCTAACTGGTTAGGATTCGTTTAAGGGTAGCTTCGGTCAGTTCCACTTGGCCAAATGCACCAGATCGAAACCATATCTTTCTAGACATGCGATGCCCAAGTTTCCCTAACGTACTATCATCCAAAAACTGCACCGATACCATGTTTCAGTTAAACTTGGTCTCTTTAATCCTAATTACCCTGCCGGGTTAGTTTGTTTTGGGTTACCCTGTCGGGTAGGTTAGTTTTGGAGGTGCCAGCTATTCTGGAGCCTCCCCCTGAATTATTGGCCATTAATTTAAGTTTTGATTTTAGGCTTGTGTCGATTCTTTTTATAGTTATAGTTAACTTGGTGATAATTCTGTTTAGATTTTGAATTTGATTTAGGTTTGTATTTTGGATTTTGGTTTGGTTTATTTAATTTTATATAATGTATTTTTTCTTTAGGTATATAATATTGATTAAGTCCTACTTGCGTGGTCAGACACGCTTTCGGGACCCAAGCTAGATTGGTTGACTTGTATTGGGTTATTAATGATTTGAAGGTTTTATTTGAATTCGACTTATATCCTAGTCCGGTTTTATTATAACATGCTTTTTGATTATTTAGGATTAAGTCTAAATTTTTTGATCTTGTTGTGAATTTTTCTAACATCTCCTTTAAATTGTTTATTTCATTTTTTAATGATAAATTCTCCTCCTCAAGTGTTAGATCTTGAGTTGGATTTGAATTTTTTAATTGTTCCTTGAGGTTTTGATTTTCCTTAAGAAGTAATTTGTTTTCATTTTCTACTTTGGTTAATTTACTATTTAAACAAGAAATGATTCTAAAGAACTTTTTGTTTAAATTAAGATATACCTCATTCGAGCCTTCGGAAACGAGTACGGACTCGTGGCTTGTTTCAGGTTCATCCGACTCATTTTCAGTTTCGGCTTCGCGGGCCATCAGTGCGAGGTGGCTCTGATGTTTCTGCTCTTCTTCCTCTGATTCGTCCGAGGAGTCGTCCCACGTTGCTTTGAGTGCTTTCCTTTTGGTTGGCTTTGGTTTGTCGAACTTTAGTTTTGGACATTCGTTCTTGTAATGTCCCTTTTTGTTGCAACCGTAGCAAGTCACGTTCTTTTGTTCTGAAGGAGAGCTGATCTTTTGAAGATCCTTTTTGCTGAAGCTCCTCTTTTTCCTGGTGAACATTTTTCTTACCAAGTTCACCAGGTGTTCTTCATTTTCGGAGTCTTGGTCGGAGTCTTCTTCAAGTTCAGGCTTGCCTTTCTTTTCTTTGGAGGAACCTGCAAATAGTGCTATACCTTTCTCGGCTCCAGCATTAGTTTGTTCGTGTAATTCTAATTCACAAAACAGCTCGTCTAATTTTAAGTTAGAGAGATTCTTAGAAATTTTGTAGGCATCCACTATTGATGCCCACAAACTATTACGTGGAAAAGCGTTTAGAGCGTACCTTATTAAGTCTCTGTTCTCCATTTGATGGCCTATTGCATGAAGCCCGTTGAGGATGTCCTTGATCCTCGCGTGCAGTTGATTCGCTGTTTCTCATTCCTGCATTTTTATATTAAAAATTTTATTTAGAAGCAGGTATCGTTTTGTTACCTTAGCGTCGCTTGTTCCCTCGTGCAGTTCGATCAGCTTGTCCCATAGTTCTTTAGCGTTTTTGTGTGGACCGACTCGGTTCAGTTCTTCTCTTGTCAATCCGCACTGTAGAGTGTTGATCGCTTTATTTTCTGTTGATGCTTTTTTCTTGAGATCTGCTGTCCAGTCTTCAGGATCCACTAGATTCCCGGCGTTGTCCACTGGAATTTTGTAAGGTTTCGTAATGCTCATCCACTGGTCGGTCTGTTCTGAGGTAGACCTCCATGCGCTTCTTCCAAGAAGTAAAGTCGTCCCGTTGAAGAGTGGAGGTCGCCCTGCCGAATCCTTCTTGTTGGGACATTCTGCGCACAGATAAATAACCAAGAAAATATCCCAAGACTTGGTCTTGGATTAGTAAGTTGGAAGAAAAAAAAACTAGATTCGTGTTGCACTAATTTAAATTGATTAGTTAAATATTAAGTTATCGAAACACCGCTTTAAAATTAATTAAAAATTCACCCATGCTGATTGGTGGTTGCACCAAATCGAGGATCGCTCCGATACCACTTGTAGGACCGTTAGATTCGATAGAGGGGGTCAATAAACAAGAGTTTAAGCGCAGCAAAAAAAGATAAAGTAGACACAAATATTTTTATTTCGTTCGGAGCCTGTGAGACTCCTACTCAAGCCCCGTGGTCCTTGACCACTTTCGTTGAGCAATCACTAGCAAGTCGAAATATGATTACAGTAAAAAGTACAGGAGATGCTAGTAATAATAAAGCAATACCGACAAAAAATTAAACAAAACCGGAGAGCACTTTGTCGGAGCGTTGTTGGCGCCGACTTGAACGCCGAGCGGCAAGATCAGCGTAAGAGTTCTCGATCAAAGTTGATTCTCAAGCTCCTGCCCGGGCTTCTTTATATGTCGCCCGGCGCCTGATCCCTTCCGCCGGAGGTGACGAATCGCTCAAATCAAGATGCTCCACGAGCGACGAGGTGTCCGGATAAAATTGCCTTCCGGCGCCGGATCCTTCCGGCGCCCGGACTTCATCCGAAGCAACCTTGCTCCTTTTTTCCCGCAAAACAAGGTTAGTCCGAGGCAAATATATATCCTGTAAACAAATGGTTAGCACGGTTAAAGTTCAACAGATAGATAAAGAGAGTATGACTTAGATTCCGTCTTTTCCGAGACCGGAATCTAGTCACGATCTCGACTTAGACATCCGAATGGATCTAAGCCGGATCGACGCCTAATGTCCCTTCCCGGAACGCGTCCTCACAGTCACCCCCCTCCAGTGACTTACCTCACTTACCTGCCAGACGTCCGGCCAGCCCGTCGACCCGTCTGGACTTCTCGCCAAGCGTCCGGTCAGCCCGTCGACCCGCTTGGACTTCTCGCCAGCTATCCGGTCAGCCCGTCGACCTAGCTGGACTTCTCGCCAAGCGTCCGGTCAGCCCGTCGACCCGCTTGGACTTCTCGCCAGCTATCCGGTCAGCCCGTCGACCTAGCTGGACTTCTCGCCAAGCGTCCGGTCAGCCCGTCGACCCGCTTGGACTTCTCGCCAGCTATCCGGTCAGCCCGTCGACCTAGCTGGACTTTTCCTGCACACTTGATCAAAGTGTCAGACAACAACACAACTAACTTAACCTATTTGTCATTCATCAAAACCTGGGTTAGACCGTTAGTGCTACCCGCACCAACAGAAACATTCAGATGGTCGAGGAATCATGTAGAAATGTTATATTTTTTTTCTTGGAGATCTAGCCTCCATTTATAGATGAATATGTTCTTATCAAATCCATTGAATTCGGGATAAACTTTCTGACTTTAGATCTTACGGATAATTCTGTAGAGAAAACTAATTAAATAATTCAGATCTTATTCATTACTTTGGTTTGATCTAATTTGGTTCAGTCCATTTTAGTTTGGTCTAGTCTAGTTCTATCCGATTCGATTCACTTCATCCACTTGAGCTGCCTCCAATCACTATTCAACACAACAATCTTCTGAAGGTCATATCTTTTGATTCCGGACTCGGAATCAGGCTCTGTCAATGGGCACGCGTGCAAGATTTGAATATTTGTGTATGTACTATAGCACGGAGTTAGAAAAAATATGCATACACTACAAGAAAAAAGGTCTATTAGGACATTTTCTTTACGACATTTATTATAAAATGTCATTATAAATCCTTTATAGCGACATTTATTAAAACTAATTAACTATAAAATATCATATTTGATTACACCCTTTATCATGACACATTTATAAAATGTCTTGACAAATAATAAATTAATTAATCTAATTTATATCATGTACATGTTAATTAACCTAGCTGAGATAGACTTTTCCCAAATGCGCGTGCCCCGTCTCCATCGTCGCTGCACACTTTTCCCAAATGCACATGCCCCGTCTCCACCTCCGCTCTCCCTCGATCATCTCCACCGTTGCACCTTTGATCATCTTTGTTGTTGCGCCTCGTCTCCGTCTATGTGCCGCATCTCTACCGCCGTTGCGCCCTGTTTATCCTCTACTGCTTCCCTCTCCTCAGTGAAATCAGAATTTAGGGCTAGCCTCATCTCCGACAGTGCGCCCCATCTCCGCCGTCGTGCCTTGTCTCTACCGCTGTCAAGCCCCGTCTCTGTCATTGCTGCGCCCCATCTCTACCGTCGTTGCACCCTATATATCCTCTGTCACTTCCCTCTCTACAGCGAAATCAGAGTTTAGGGTTGTGCCTCATCTCCGCCACTGTGCCCGTCTCTGCTGCTACGCTCATCTCTACCGCTGTTGAGCCCCATCTTTGCCGCAGTTCTCCCCTTTTCCACAAGCCGCAGTTCTTCTCTCTTCAGCACTGTGCCGAAGCCACCATTCGTCTCATCTAAGGTTTCTCCCTCTTTTTCTAACAATTTGGATACTTGTTTCTTCATGAATTATGCTTCAGTTATATCCTTAGTTTGCCTAATCCCTGAGTAACTTGAAGAACTAATAATAAAATTTGATTTGTGCATGTTATTAAAACCTTTTACATCATCTGTTACTTAGAATCCTTGCTTCATGAATCCTTGTTTCAATAAATGAATCCTTGCTTCATGAATCATTTCTTCAGTAAATGAATCCTGCATGTTAGGAAATGTAATATATTTTCTAAAATATATGGTTCTCTAATTTTATTTCACTTTGAATTCTACCTATTGGTTCTCCATGCTTTACCTATTTCATGATAAAACAAATTTCAATTTATTATAATGAAATTCTCAAAACTTGCATTTATTATTCGTTTACTTCACTTGATTTGTCTAGGAAAGGTGTGAAAAAATAAAGCTGCCAGAAAGCACAAGATAATGCATCAAACCACTGGATGGACATCTTTTGCTCAAGTGCAGCACAAATTGATAATTCATCTTATTCATGTTATAATTCTATATAAGTTTTAGTATCCCCAAACTTTCTAAATGGTAGAGTTTGTCTTTTGCACATTAACATCAAGAAAATTTTGCATTTTATTGATTGAGTAAAGTTTATTGTTGTCAGTGATATATTATGTAGTATATGAATTACAGCAAACGAGATGAGTATGGTGGATCTTAAAATGCTTTAGAGAATTTACCATTGGGATCCATTAAGAGGCTTCTCCTAATGCAGTGATGAGATCAGGAGGTATGGGATTGAGCAGAGGTCTGTAAAAAAGCAACAAGAGGAAGTGATGCAGGTTTTTTAATAGGAACCATATAATGGAAGCAGATGGAAGTGATGCAGGTTTTTTAATAGGAAGCATATAATAGAAGTAGATGTAGGTTTTTTAATATGAAGCAGATGGTGCATTAGCTGTTGGTTGTCGCTGCCACCTAGTGCTAGTGCTATGTTCTTATTGAGACTGACAGCAGATAGAGGAATAGGCATGGCAAGTACAAGCACAGCGATGGACTCTAACCTCTCTTCACCAACTCTGGATGTTTGCTGCCTCCTGTCCATTGCTATTCCTCTATTGCTTTTTGTTGTTGCTGCTACTGCGGCCATCTGACTTCTTCCAACTTTACAAAAAACCATAAGCAAAAGGGCTATTTGAACCTTAAAAAAAGAAAAGAAAACCACCCCAATGGTAGTCAGGTAGTGGTATATTATAACTAGAGAGCATGTGAGTGCCTACACAGCCACTCAAAGGATCTTATAAGTCTCAAACTTTGATTACATTAATATAATATTTTTCTTCAAGTTTGATGCTCTTTGGATATACCAAGTACATGTTTATTAGCTTTTGTTGATTAGTTTTATTGAAGTAACTGAAGGTGGAAAACTTGTTTATTAGATTGGGATGAACTTGAATATTTGCAGGAAAAAGAAAAGGGGCACCCTCCATCATGAGTTGAATTAGTCCAGGCTTGCTTTACTCATACTAATGGAAGTCCCTCAAGTAATTTTGTAGCAGAAAGATTGGTAAGCTATTTTATACTCTTCAAATATGTTGTAGTAAAAATGATTTATTTTAATTATCATTATGTATTTAATAAATATCAACATGTCATATTTTGATAAAGGCTATAATGAATGAATTAACAAATCAACTTCATGAAGATTCTAATGATCCAAAAAAATGGATACGCTTTCATTGAATTATAGCTTGGTCTTATCATCTGGTATATTTTTTTACTTTTCATTGAAATATTATTGATTTTTTATATTTATCATGTAATTATAATTTTAAATAAATATGAAATGCATTTGTAATTACCAGTAAGCAAAGATTACTATTAAGTGAATATGAAATGATACTTTACATTTTCTCATTTGGTATGATATTCAATCTTTATCATTATTTATATTAACTTTTGTATGCATTGTTTTATTTCAGTAATACAAATTTATTCATTGTATTTTAGGTGATTGGGACTTGGATTTTTGTGAGGCAATATGACAGTTGGAGATGGTTTGCCGAGTTGAGTTTTTATTTTATAAGACTTTGTTAGTTCTAAAACTTAATATTTTGAGTGTAGTGTGTTGTTAGTTTTGGATGTAAAGAACTCGTCGTTAGTTTGCATTTGTAACTTTGACTCAAATATTTGTTGGATGAATTTAGATTATCTATTTGCACTTTAAATTGTATTTTATATTTTTTTTTATTCTAAATGGTGGATGGATTGTGATGATATGTAAATATTAAATTCATGTTATATATTCTATATAAATATTAATGATCATTTAAAATATATTTATAAATTATTATAATGATATTTATTAATGTCATTATAGATTAGTTAAGGTGACATAAAATAATCTTATAAATTATCTTTATTGACACTTTTTATTATCCTTATAAAAAACATAAATATCATAATAAATGAGTTTTGCTGACATTTAGCTTTGTCGTTATTATGATGATAATATGACATATATAAATGTCCTTAAAAAAATATTTCCTGACATTATAAAGTGTCATTATATCTTTAAATTGTAACACTTTTGATGTTAGCATTGATATTGTATAACGATATTATAAAATGTCAAGAAATCGAAGAGGGTCTAAGACGACATCACTTTATAGGGTGTTTTTGGTAGATGTCACCAAAATGTTAGTGTCACTATAAATATACTATAAGGACATTTTCGTGTGTCATCATAGACTAATTTTCTTGTAGTGATATAAATAATTTATTTATGAGTTAGATTATGTCTTATCAAGATCAGAATCTAGTCATGGTCTCAGCTCAGACTTCTAAAATGGAGCTAAACTGGACCAGTGCCTATAGTCTCATTAGGATTCATCCTCACTGGATCACTCTCCTCAAGTTAACTTACCTCACTTATAATTTGTAGTCTCTTGACTTGCCTCGTGAGCCATCAGGTCTTCCTACCGAAATCGCACATTTAGATTTTAGCCAGTCGTCTGGAATCGAACATCCCGGCTAGACTTCAGCCAGCTGTCAGGTCCCTCAAACCCAGCTAGACTTCCTGCTAGAATGACACATCTGAACTTCAGCATGGTGTCAGGTCCTCTGGATCCATCAATTCCTGCACACTCTATATAGAGGTTAGACAAACATAACATCTAACTTTAAACTATTTGTCATTTATCAAAACCTGAATTTAACTATTAGTGCTAATTGAACCAACAATCTCTCAGTTTTTAATGCAATGACAACTTAAATTAAAGTTAGAAAATTTTACAAGAATAAAAAACAATACGAGCATGTATGACAAAATAATTTCAATTATTATTTTGTTCTCTTAACATTATTTTTAGATTATGATTTTTCTTATCTTAAACCCTTTCCCTCCCCCTTTGGAATTCATCAAAAATGGACATGTAAATAAGTTACACCAAAAGTGTAAGACAAGTAAATAAATCAAGTAAGCTAATAAATACACTAATAGTTTTCAAGTTTATATCAAGGAGAGTTTACAAAAGTTTTCACTAAGTTTAAAGAAAATTTCTTAGGTAAGTATTTTCAAGCGACTTTCCGAAGAAATTTTTCTCAATATTTTAAGAAGAATTTTGCAACAAGTTTTTCAAGATATAAAAAATTGTAAGGATTTTTCAAAACACTTTTCAAGTATAAAAAACTGTAAAGATTTTTCAAAATTTTTTTGAAGTATAAAAAATTGCAAGTACTTTTCAGAATATTTTTCAAGTATAAAAATTTACAAGTATTTTTCATAAAACTTTTCAAATATAAAACTTTGCAAGTATTTTGTAAAATATTTTCAAAGAAGTTTTTTTAAATCATTTTCAAAATACTTGGAAAGCAATTTTCAAAACACTTTTCAAAATATTTTGCAAAATAAGTAATTTTTAAAGTAATGTTTTCCAAGCAAATACTTTTTCCATGTATTCTATGTTAGTGCTGACCAGTTAATCAAACTTGTATTTTAATATTTGGCCATGGTTCAAACACTACAAAAATGTCTGTGTTTAACGACAGGAGTACCGACGAAATCTCAACTCCGTCGGCGTATACCGACTGAATATACCTCTGTCGGTAAGTCCCGACGGGATTTAGGTCAGTCGGTAAGTACCGACGGAATTACTAATTCCGTCGGTACATACCGACGGACCTAAATCCCGTCGGGACGTACCATGTCATTACCGTTAGGGTTTTGTTTATTTCCGACGAACTTCTTATTCCGTCGGTATATAGGCGAGTGCGGGCGTAAACATTACCGACGGAATGATATTTCGTCGGTAATTAACGGGTTTAGGGTTTTATCCTACCGACGGAAATTAAATTCCGTCGGAGTTTACCGACGGATGTATCTTTTCGTCGGTGAGTTTCCGCCCGTACACGTTCTCTTTTACATTCGCTAAACCTTACCCGATAACTAGCCGAAATCACCGACGGAAACCTACTTCCGTCGATAAATCACGATTTCGGGCACAGATTGGCCCTTTCCTCTTCGCGCGACCTTTTTCTTTCCTCCGATTTTCCAGCGGCGGTGATTTTCCGGCGGCTCTCTCCAGCGATCTCGACGCCCTCTCCTTCCGTTCACCCCGTTCCGGCGATCTCTCAGGTATGCTCTTGCTCTTCTCCTCTCTCGTTTTCGTTTTCACATGGCCGGCAGCCGCGCCCTGCTCGCGGTCGGCAGGGTGCTTGCTGCCGGCAGCCTGCTCGCGACCACCGGCCTGCTCGTTGCCGCTGGCCTACTCGCGGTCGCCGGCCTGCTCGGGGTTTCCTGTTCTGCACGCGGCCGCCAGCCTGCTCGCGGGCGGCGGCCTGCGGGCTGCTCGCGGGCGGCGGCCAGCGGGCTGCTCGCGGCCGGCGGCCAGCGGGCTGCTCGCGGCCGGCGGCCTGCTCGCGGCCGGCAGCCTGCTCGCGGCCGGCAGCCTGCTCGCGGCCGGCAGCCTGCTCGCGGCCAGCAGCCTGCTTGCAATTGTAGCAATGCTTTGCTACTGTTCGTAGCTGAGCACAATGTAAACCTTAGAAAATTTAAGTGTCGTGACATATTTTGATCCATTTCACTATTGTACTTGCATAAAATGTAGTGGCCAACAGGTGTTTGATCGATGCTTCTCATATATGTATGATTATTTCATTTGATAATGCTATAAGGAACAACATGTTTATAATAGTTTCATTTATTTGTTCTAGTATAGAGGTGATTTTTGGTAATATGATATGATGATCGTGAGATGAAATTGTGCACATAATTCTTTATTTAAACTTATTTCAAGTGATACAACAAGTTTAATAATGTTTCAATTTATATTCTCTTTAGGTTATAACAATGTATATGAACAAAGCTTGGATGTACAATCGATTAGACAATGGTTTTATCAAAGATGATTTTATTGTTGAAGTTGAACAGTTTGTGATTTTTGCTAAAAGTCATCCAGAATGTATGAATGGTTCTGAGTTACGGTGTCCGTGCAATCATAAAAAATGTCAAAATAGAGCATTTCGTGATGAGGGTACTGTAAAAATGCACATATGTAGAAATGGATTTGTGCCAAATTACTACAATTGGTATTGTCACGGAGAGCCTTATTTATATGAACCAATTGGGTCATCTGTTGGTTCGTATTCTGGGATTACTGTTACAGCTCCTGAAGCATCAAATAATATTGATATTTCAATGCAATCAATGGTTCAAGATGCGACGAATGCAGTTGATTATTCGAATATAGATGAAATACCAACCCCTGAATATCAACAACTATATGAAATGTTAAAGGCTAGTGAAAGAGAAGTGTGGGAAGGCATTCCTTCTGGTCATTCACAACTATCAGCTACAGCAAGGTTATTGAATATGAAAGTAGAACATCATTTCTCAGAAAGATGCTATGATGGCATTTGTCAATTGATGTCAGAGTTGATCCCTACTGATAACATAATGACTGATAGCTTCTATGAAACAAAGAAATTGATCAGAAGTTTAGGTTTGCCTATAGAGAAAATTGATTGTTGTATAAACAACTGCATGATATTTTGGAATAAAGACAGTGATTTAAATGAATGTAAAATCTGTACTCACCCTCGTTTTAAGCATCGTAATCGCATACCAGGGAAGAAGAGGAAAAATATTGCTTGGAAAGTGATGTATTATTTTCCGTTAACTGCTAGACTTCAACACTTGTATGCATCTGCAGCTACAGCTAACCACATGTTGTGGCATTATGAGCATGAGCATGAGCACGAATGAGGTATAATGTGTCATCCTTGTGATTCTCCTGCATGGAAACATCTTGATACTGTGTTTCCCTCCTTTGCAATGGAACCACGAAATGTGAGATTGGGACTTTCTGCAGATGGATTTCAACCATTTGGTCAGTCAGGACAACAATATTCATCTTGGCCAGTTATATTAACACCGTACAATTTACCACCATGGATGTGCATGAAAGATGAATTTATGTTCCTTACCGAGCTTATTCCTGGTCCAGCCAATCCAAAAGATAAGATAGATGTTTTCTTGCAACCTCTAATTGCCGAGCTTAATGAATTATAGAATGTAGGGTCGGTTACTTATGATATTGCAAGTGAAACAAATTTTACATTGCATGCGGCCTTATTATGGACGATCAGTGATTTTCCAGCATACTCAATGTTGTCAGGATGGAGCACGACTGGTAAATTAGCATGCCCTGTCACGCCCCGGAAGAGTCCCTGTCCGAAGAAATTTCGGCAGCATCTCCCCTGTACGGCGGACAATCTGAAACTTTTATACATCTCATATACCTCAGCCACAGGAGGCTGGAATAATAACAATAAATAAAAACATTCACCACGCAGTTTATAATAGTACATCACAATACTACACAGACTCGAAATCCACCCTACTCCACTACACTCGTAAAACTCAAATCCGACGAAACTCACCTCTTCTGCCGTCCAGGCAGGCATGTAGTAAAAACATATCGAATAGAACATCCATCAATATCAAAAGAAAACATACAATGTCCAAGTATCCAAATAACCAAGTCCACACCAAATCAAAATAAAAACAAAACTAAATGATAGATAAAACATCGAGGTCGGCAGGGATCTAGCACTACGTGCAGTGAGGACTAGCGACTGGAACTCCCTCCTGACAGCATCAACCTGAAAATAACAACAATGGAGGCGGGGTGAGTCCAACACTCAACAGGTACAATTGATATGCAAAGTAAAGAAATAACACCTAGCACTAATCATGCGTACAGTCTCCTGATAAAAATAAAGATAAATGCAAACCGAAGTAGACAGGAGAGAATCTGTACTAACCAGAACCCGGTATAAGGACAAACAGTCCGAAAGGTATAGAAGACATGTATGCATGTCAAACATAGGTATCCAAACAATATGCAGCATATAAATGCAACAAACACAATCACAAACAATAAATGCATCATGCATATGATGCCAATGTCATGGTCACCCCTGACGCCAGTCAGTCAACTCACAACAAAAGTGGGACCAAGTGGGTAGGGCTGTGACGACCGTGCACTCTGCATCACTACCCCTGATGAGTGACCGAATGGACGGGATGCTGTCGGAGTACACACGTACTCCTACCCCAAATCATAAATGGGGGAGCGCAATGCTCTGACGGGGAGGAATCTCTAACGTGCTACACGCTGCGTCACACTACCCATGAGTGGATCAACGGAGCACCGGAAGAGTCAAACTGACGTGCTACCACGCTGTGTCACGCTACCCATGAGCGCCACAACGGAGCACCGAACAGTGATGAAAACTGGCAAAGTGCTCGACAATAATGGAGCAATCTCTCACACAGCATGCAATCATGCGAATGGTGCATGTCACTAAGCATGGTAATATGCTAAATCAATCTCTGGACATATGATAATGTGCACCAAAGTAAATAAATCATATCAAGGTATACTGATCAATTAAGGTATCAAACCTAGGTCCTGACATGGTAAAACATGGTTATATCACTACCCATGAGCATGTGAAATCAGATAGGTATCAATACGAGATGCAAACAAACAATCAATCAAGCAGGAAACATGTATCGGGCAGTGATTAACCGAACAAATAAGAAAACACAATTAATGCAAATTGTTACTTTCATTACTAAGCATATCAAAGACAATAAGTCAAAAGTACCCGCCTCCAATAGGAATGTCCAAATATGATCCAAATACGACGTCGAGATGCTCGTCTCGCGTCAAAGTCCTGTAATACCAATAGATATACTTTTACTTAACTAAATTCTTATAATTAGTTAAATAAACTCTCCAACCCTAAATTAGAGCAAAAACCCGAATCAACACATAAACCTAAATCCATCTGCACATGAACAACTATCTAACATAATTAAATCAAACAATGATTCATAGCATATATAAAATGCTTAACTCCTTACCTTCCCTTCTCCTATCTACAGCAGAAATTCTTGATAGCCCAATAGATCCACAGCAGAGACAACTTGCTACCGAGAACAGGTCTCACTGCCAGAACCCATCACTTCCAGTTAGTAACAAAAATCAAAACTCAACCTCTACAAACCTATACAAAAACAAATGCTACCCAATTCCTCCAAATCTGATATCAACCACAGCTTAATTAACAAACTCACCAGTTCTGGATCAGAGGTAGCTGTTGGTGGCTACAATGGCCGGAACTAGGGCACGGAAGAGCCTGCAAAGCAGTGATAGGGCACAGTTGTTGGCGCAGGGGTGATCGAGAGTGAGGGGGTCTCGGAATAGATCTGGTGGTCGGCACTGCTCTGTGCGACGGTGGCTCTCGGCTCCCGGTGATCTAAGGCACGGCAGAGGACCTCAAACCAGGGAGCTAGGGCGTAGAGAAGGGGGAAAAACCGACGGCGTCGGCAGGGCCCGGGCTCCGGGTGGTCGACGGTGGCGCCGGCACTAGGGCACAAGAGAAGGGGTAAGGCCGTGAGATGAGTGTCGCGGGCTGAGCACAGAAGAACAGGTCGGCTCTGTGAGTTGCGGCCGACGGTGTCTCATCGGACCAGAGGAGGGGAGAGGGAGGCAGCGGCGTCGGTGAGCTCGGCTAGGGCACCGAGGGGTGCGGCTCGGGAGGAAGAAAAGGAGAAAAGGAAGTGGCCGAGGGATTTGTCGCAAGAGGGAAGGAAAACCGCCGTGGGCAGTTAGGGTAGGCGTCGGCGCGAGAGAAGGGGCTCAGGGAAGAGGGAAACGGTGAGGGAAAGAAAACAAATAAGAAAAAAGGAAAAAGAAATAATTAAATAAATCTTTTCCTCACTTAAATGGGTAGCCTAAACAGGCTTTTCCGGACCCTGTTTTTATCCCCGCCAACTCGTCCGTACGAGCCCCGAAAAATTCCCGAAAAATTTCCAAAAATTCCAGAAAATTTCCTTATTAATATCCGCCTATTTCCCGGTATTTTACATTCTCCCCCACTAATAAAAATTTGGTCCCCAAATTTCGTTATCTACCATCAGCAAGTACTAACAACAGATATAGAGTATAAATGTTGAACGGTAAATAAATCACATACCTCAAGTGAAAAGATGGGGATATCGAGCTCGGATCGTCTCCTCGAGCTCCCAAGTAGCCTCCTCGTCTGAATGATGCTGCCATCCGACTTTAACCAGCCGGATAGTCTTGTTCCGCAACTGACGCTCCTTCCGGTCGAGAATCCGTACTGGAACCTCCTCATAAGTAATGTCAGGCTGAACTGGAACTGGAATATCTGCCAGCACATGCGTCGGGTCGGACACGTATCTCCTCAGCATCGACACGTGGAACACATCGTGAACGCCTGTAACCGGTAAACTACCGCTCCGATCCTCTCCAAGATCTCGAAAGGGCCAATGTACCGCGGAGCTAGCTTACCTCTGAGGCCAAATCTCTTCACCCCTTTCGTGGGTGAAACTCGCAGAAATACATCGTCGCCAACTGAGAACTCTAGTGGTCTGCGTCTCCGATCAGCATAACTCTTCTGGCGGTCCTGCGCTTCTGACATCCTCCGTCTGATAGTACGGACCAACTCTGCATCCTGCTGAACTCTATGAGGTCCCAACAACTGGGCCTCTCTAACCTCATCCCAGAGGACGGGTGTCCGATAAGGTCTACCTTACAACGCCTCAAACGGTGCCATCTGGATAGCCGAATGGAAGCTGTTGTTGTAGACAAACTCTACCAACGACAGATGGTCCTCCCAACTGCCTCCGAAATCCATAACACATGACCTCAGCAGGTCCTCTAAAGTCTGAATGGTCTGCTCGGACTGTCCATCTGTCTGTGGATGGAAGGCTGTACTAAAACGGAGCTGTGTGCCCAAGGCCTGCTGCAGACTCTGCCAGAAACGAGACATGAACCGTGGATCTCTATCCGAAATGATACTCAACAGAACACCATGTAGTCTGATAATCTCCCGACAATACAGATCTGCCAATCGATCCAGGGGCTCAGTCCTCCGAATCGTTAAAAAGTGCGCGGATTTGGTTAATCGATCAACGATAACCCAAATCGCGTCATGGCCTCGTCGTGTCCTCGGCAAACCCACCACAAAGTCCATAGTGATGTGATCCCACTTCCACTCAGGAATAGGAATCCGCTGAAGTAATCCTGCAGGTCTCTGGTGCTCAGCCTTCACCTGCTGACAAACAAGACATCTAGCTACGAAATCCGCGATGTCTTTCTTCATACCGTTCCACCAATAGGAACGTCTCAAATCTCGATACATACGGGTCCCGCCTGGATGGATCACAAATCGAGAACGGTGAGCCTCCTGAAGTAGCTCCTGTAAAACCGGATGAGACCGAGGCACGCATAATCTGCCTCGGAAGTATATAACACCCTCCTCGTCTCGTGTAAACTCGGTCTGCTGCCCGGAAGCTATCTGACTGCCAATGAACTGACAATGCTGATCACCAGCCTGAGCCTCTCGGATCTTCGTCCTGATCGACGACTGAGCAACCATGGTAACCAGAATACCCTGCTCTGTAGATCCCTGCTCCTCAAGGTCTAACTCAGAAAAACCCTGAATCAAATCCGTAACTGAAGTCTGGTGGCAAGCCAAAGTCCCTCTGGACTTCCTGCTGAGTGCATCGGCAACCACATTAGCTTTCCCCGGGTGGTAGCTAATGGTACAATCGTAGTCCTTCAAGAACTCCATCCATCTCCTCTGTCGGAGATTAAGCTCCTTCTGAGTAAAAATATATTTGAGACTCTTATGATCAGTGAGAATCTCAAATGTAATACCGTATAAATGATGGCGCCAAATCTTCAATGCATAAATGATGGCGGCTAACTCTAGGTCATGAACTGGGTAGTTCTTCTTATGCTCCTTCAACTGACGAGAAGCATAAGAGACTACTCTGCCGTGCTGCATCAGAACAGCGCCCAAACCCTGTAGAGATGCGTCGGTGTAGAGCAATCCATCCTTCCGAAGGTAAAACCAAACCGAGCCGACACTAATCTCCGCTTGACTCCCGAAAGTTGGTCTCGCAATCCTCGACCACGTGAACTTCACACCTTTCCCGGTAAGGTGTCAACGGCATAGCAATACGCGAGAAACCCTCGACAAAACGCTCGGTAATATCCGACCAATCGTAAAACTACGGATCTCCGAATCGACTTGGTACCGCTCCCAACCGGTGATGCCTCGATCTTCTGAGGATCAACTGAAATACCCCTGCTAGAAACCACGTGTCCCAGAAAACCGACTGAGGATAGCCAGAATGCACACTTGCTGAACTTCGCGTATAGCTGATGTCGTCTAAGAATCTCCAAGACTATACGAAGATGCTGTGCATGCTCCTCCTCGGAATGTGAGTAGACCAATATGCCATCAATGAAAACGATAACAAACTGATCCAGATACTCAAGAAAAATGCGGTTCATCAAGTCCATAAACACCGCTGGAGCATTGGTAAGCCCAAATGGCATTACCAAAAACTCATAATGACCGTATCTGGTACGGAAAGTCATCGGATATCCGAGTCTCGACCCTCAACTGATGATATCCGAATCGCAGATCAATCTTAGAATACACTGATGTACCTCTGAGCTGATCAAACAAATCCTCGATCCATGGTAAAGGATATTTATTTCTGACGGTCACTGCATTCAGCTGTGTGTAATCAATACATAACCTCATGGTGCCGTCTTTTTTCTTGACAAATAATACCGGAGAACCCCATGGGGAAACACTAGGGTGAATGAATCCCCTATCCAAAAGCTCCTGGAGTTGAACCTTCAGTTCGTTCAACTCTTTTGGTGTCATACGATAAGGAGCTTTCGATGTCGGTGCGGTCCCCGGAATCAGCTCAATAGCGAACTCGACTGGCCTTCTAGGTGGCAAACCAGGTAGCTCCTCTGGAAACACATCCGGATACTCTCGGACTACTGGAACGTCGGAGAGCTGCGAACTACTGCTGTCGTCTGTACTAATCAAAGATAATAGAAAACCCTGACAGCCATGTGACAACAGCTTCTGAGCCTGAATCGCCAAAATGATCGATATGCCGTCATCTCTGATGCCAGTGAAATCCCATGAGGGTTGGTTCGGAGGCCGAAAGGTAACCACCCTCGTCTGGAAATCAACGGTAGCATGATATACTGACAGTCAATCCATGCCAAGAATGATATCAAACTCAACCATCTCCAATACTAAAAGATCTACCGTAAGTATCATGTTGCCAAAGTCTAAAGGGCAACCTCTGACCTCCTGGGTGACGTCTAATGTATCACCGGATGGTAGGGAGACAGTCAATCGCTGCAATCTAACAGTAGGTAATCTACCAATCTCCCGCATAAAGGTACGGGATATAAAAGAGTGCGAGCTACCAGTATCAATCAATATATCAGCAGAAAATGCATAAATGGAAATCATACCGCGGAAAACGGATCCGTCGGCCCGCTGTGCATCCTCCCTGGTAATCTCATGAACTCGTCCAATCTCTGGCAGAGGAGGAGGTGGTAACGCTGCCAACGGCTGCTGCGGCTGGGCAGAAGCCTGCCACTGAGGCGCTGCTGGATACTGAGCCAGAGAAGACTGAGAGGATGGTGACTGATACTGTGCAACTGGCTGCGACTGAGTCTGGTACTGCCCCTGAGTCGGATAATAAGGTCTTGGAACAAAACTCTGGGGTGCTACAGAAGCACTGGAGTACTCCTGTCCAAGAGGGAGCTGCTCCCTGCCGACGCTGTGAGGGTGAGAATCTCCGCCTCCTCGTCGAGACACTGACCGACTAGACTGTCCCCTCTGCTCGACCCTCCGGAGGCCGTGTGCTGAGCCTTCGAACAATCTCGGCTCAGGTGCCCAGGCGTTTGCAATAAAAGCAAACCGACTGCTCCAAAGTGTAGTCAAGAGATGTGGTCTCGAACCACATCTAAACATCAGATATTGCCGGTGGATGCTTCCGATCCCGCCGAGGAGACCGAAACGCCCCGAGGAAGATCGCCCCACTTCGAGGCCTACGAGATACCCTAAGAACTCGACCGACTGCTCATGACTACTCGATGCTATCCTATCGCCGTGGTCGCTGGATCTCGCCGATGTCGACCAGTATGCTTCCTTTTCCCGTCCGGATATGCTGGTCGAGCTAACTCTATCATCAAAGCTCGATCCAGTATCGAGTAAGATGTGATCCCTAAACCGGCAGCCATACATGTAGATAACCATCCGCCTCGAATAAATCGCATCATAGTCCTGCCTCCGCAACTAACTCGACAAAACTTAGCCAACCGTGGAATTCAATATTATACTCGGCCATCGAGTTGTTCGCCTCGACTCATAAAATCTCGTTACGAGCCATCCGATAAGACAAGGAAAGAAGCGGCTCTCAAAAGCCTCTCCGAACCCGGTCCACGTGACATTGCGAATAATAGAACGCTGAGTAATCCACCAGGCATTAGCTTCATCCCGTAAATGATAGGCAGCCAACTCTGCTTTCTCCCACTCGGAGCAAGCCATATAGAAGAAAGTCTGCTCCATAGTCTCTATCCATGACAGAGCCATACTCGGATCGAGATCTCCGCGGAAAAGAGTGAAAAGAGTCTTCATCGACTCAGCCAATGCTGGAATCCTAGCCCGTGCAGCGACAATATCAGTGAGCTGTGTCGGGACGGCTGCAGGAGCTGGCGGAAACACTGGAGCTGATACTACAGGTGGTACCGCGGAATAAACCGGAGGAGGAACTCCCGGTGCTACTGGCCGCAGCTGGATGTACGGTAGGTAATGGTACCGGATGTGGAGTAGCTGCTGCTACTGTAGGCACTGGGGGCACAGGGGCTGCTTGTGCCGGATACACGGTGGGTCCAGGTGGCGGTGGTACTGAATACGCTGTAGGCTGCGCTGGAGCAGATGTCGGGTACGCCAATGGTACCTATGATGGTACCGGAACTACTGTAGGAATAGGTACGCCCGGCACAACCGAGGTAGGTACCTCTATAGGAGCCGTCGGGGTATGAGAGCCCAACGTGCCCACAGCATGCTAAGTCTGTCCTTGACTGACAGACTCACTAACAGTGGGCATCTCTGGCATATCCAGAGATCCAGTGGTCCTCGCACGTGGTCGTCCAGCACCACGTCTCGCAGCAATACGAGTAGATCGTCTCATATCTGTTAAATTAAATTACAAATATTACTACAAGTATAAAAATCATAAAACAAACATCATACCTATTTGCTGTCTGGAGATGTTCCGTCGCTGTCCAGTCCCCAACTTTTGACCTCAAATTTCGAATGAGAAACATCGCCGGAAATCCATATAAGTCCGAAACATAACCATAACGGAAATCTGTACAAACCGAAATAGACATCCAAAAATCTAGAACACCAAAAGCAGGTATCATAACCCGCTCTGATACCAATAAATTGGTATCAGATAAATCTCTAAAATCCATAATACAAAAATCCAACAAGTATCGCCAAACTTGGCGCTCTGATACCAAGTAAATAAATTGGTATCAGGTTATCCCAAACATCCAAAATACGAAAACAAAATATCGTATAACCTGGCTCTGATACCACTAAATTGTCACGCCCCGGAGGAGTCCCTGTCCGAAGAAATTTCGGCAGCATCTCCCCTGTACGGCGGACAATCTGAAACTTTTCTACATCTCATATATCTCAGCCACAGGCGGCTGGAATAATAACAATAAATAAAAACATTCACCACGCAGTTTATAATAGTACATCACAATACTACACTGACTCAAAATCCACCCTACAACACTACACTCGTAAAACTCAAATCCGACGAAACTCACCTCTTCTTCCGTCCAGGCAGGCATGTAGTAAAAATATATCGAATAGAACATCCATCAATATCAAAAGAAAACATACAATGTCCAAGTATCCAAATAACCAAGTCCACACCAAATCAAAATAAAAACAAAACTAAATGATAGATAAAACATCGAGGTCGGCAGGGATCTAGCACTACGTGCAGTGAGGACTAGCGACTGGAACTCCCTCCTGACAGCATCAACCTGAAAATAACAACAATGGAGGCAGGGTGAGTCCAACACTCAGCAGGTACAATTGATATGCAAAGTAAAGAAATAACACCTAGCACTAATCATGCGTACAGTCTCCTGATAAAAATAAAGATAAATGCAAACCGAAGTACACAGGAGAGAATCTGTACTAACCAGAACCCGGTATAAGGACAAACAGTCCGAAAGGTATAGAAGACCTGTATGCATGTCAAACATAGGTATCCAAACAATATGCAGCATATAAATGCAGCAAACACAATCACAAACAATAAATGGATCATGCATATGATGCCAATGTCATGGTCACCCCTGACGCCAGTCAATCAACTCACAACAAAAGTGGGACTAAGTGGGTAGGGCTGTGACGACCGTGCACTCTGCATCACTACCCCTGATGAGTGACCGAGTGGATGGGATGCTGTCGGAGTACACACGTACTCCTACCCCAAATCATAAATGGGGGAGCGCAATGCTCTCATCTCCCGGTACACTATGACGGGGAGGAATCTCTAACGTGCTACACGCTGCGTCACACTACCCATGAGTGGATCAACGGAGCACCGGAAGAGTCAAACTGACGTGCTACCACGCTGTGTCACGCTACCCATGAGCGCCACAACAGAGCACCGAACAGTGATGAAAACTGGCAAAGTGCTCGACAATAATGGTGCAATCTCTCACACAGCATGCAATCATGCGAATGGTGCATGTCACTAAGCATGGTAATATGCTAAATCAATCTCTAGACATATGATAATGTGCACCAAAGTAAATAAATCATATCAAGGTATACTGATCAATTAAGGTATCAAACCTAGGTCCTGACATGGTAAAACATGGTTATATCACTACCCATGAGCATGTGAAATCAGATAGGTATCAATACGAGATGCAAACAAACAATCAATCAAGCAGGCAACATGTATCGGGTAGTGATTAACCGAACATATAAGAAAACACAATTAATGTAAATTGTTACTTTCATTACTAAGCATATCAAAGACAATAAGTCAAAAGTACTCGCCTCCAATAGGAATGTCCAAATATGATCCAAATACGACGTCGAGATGCTCGTCTCGCGTCAAAGTCCTGTAATACCAATAGATATACTTTTACTTAACTAAATTCTTATAATTAGTTAAATAAACTCTCCAACCCTAAATTAGAGCAAAAACCCGAATCAACACATAAACCTAAATCCATCTGCACATGAACAACTATCTAACATAATTAAATCAAACAATGATTCATAGCATATATAAAATGCTTAACTCCTTACCTTCCCTTCTCCTATCTACAGCAGAAATTCTTGATAGCCCAATAGATCCACAGCAGAGACAACTTGCTACCGAGAACAGGTCTCACTGCCAGAACCCATCACTTCCAGTTAGTAACAAAAATCAAAACTCAACCTCTACAAACCTATACAAAAACAAATGCTACCCAATTCCTCCAAATCTGATATCAACCACAGCTTAATTAACAAACTCACCAGTTCTGGATCAGAGGTAGCTGTTGGTGGCTACAACGGTCGGAACTAGGGCACGGAAGAGCCTGCAAAGCAGTGATAGGGCACAGTTGTTGGCGCAGGGGTGATCGAGAGTGAGGGGGTCTCGGAATAGATCTGGTGGCCGGCACTGCTCTGTGCGACGGTGGCTCTCGGCTCCCGGCGATCTAAGGCACGGCAGAGGACCTCAAACCAGGGAGCTAGGTCGCAGAGAAGGGGGAAAAACCGGCAGCGTCGGCAGGGCCCGGGCTCCGGGTGGTCGACGGTGGCGCCGGCACTAGGGCACAGGAGAAGGGGTAAGGCCGTGAGATGAGTGTCGCGGGCTGAGCACAGAAGAACAGGTCAGCTCTGTGAGTTGCGGCCGGCGGTGTCTCGTCGGACCAGAGGAGGGGAGAGGGAGGCAGCGGCGTCGGTGAGCTCGGCTAGGGCACCGAGGGGTGCGGCTCGGGAGGAAGAAAAGGAGAAAAGGAAGTGGCCGAGGGATTTGTCGCAAGAGGGAAGGAAAACCGCCGTGGGCAGTTAGGGTAGGCGTTGGCGCGAGAGAAGGGGCTCAGGGAAGAGGGAAACGGTGAGGGAAAGAAAACAAATAAGAAAAAAGGAAAAAGAAATAATTAAATAAATATTTTCCTCACTTAAATGGGTAGCCTAAACAGGCTTTTCCGGACCCTGTTTTTATCCCCGCCAACTCGTCCGTACGAGCCCCGAAAAATTCCCGAAAAATTTCCAAAAATTTCGGAAAATTCTCTTATTAATATCCGCCTATTTCCCGGTATTTTACATGCCCACATTGCATGACAGAGTCCGATGCATTTTCATTGTCTTGCAGTGGGAAGGTATCTTGGTTTGATAATCATCGTAAATTTCTACCACTGGTTCACCCTTTTAGGCGAAATAAGAAAAATTTTCTAAAGAATGTTGTAGTCAGAAAACCTCCCCCAGCAGTCCATGCTTCAGGTGAAGAAATCATTGAACAAATAGATAGTTATGGATTCCTCCCAGTATCTCAGCCTAATTCTGATGAGATAAATAAGTATCTTGTGAGGATGTGCAAGTGTGGTTGGAAGAAAAGGAGCATATTTTGGGAGTTGCCTTATTGGAAGTATCTACTCATTCGACACAATATAGATGTGATGCATGTTGAGAAAAATTTCTTTGATAATATCTTCAACACTGTGATGAATGTACCTGGAAGAACTAAGGACACTGCAAAATCACGTGAAGAATTAAAAGAACTAGTCAACAGACCAAAGTTGCATCAGAATGAAACAATCAATAAGTTTCCAAAAGCTTGTTATACATTGGACAAAGATGGTAAACAAGCTTTATGTAGTTGGTTAAAATAAATCAAATTTCCATATGGATATGCTTCGAATATGGCTCGATGCGTTGACATGAACAAATTAAAGATGTTTGGAATGAAGAGTCATGACTGTCATGTGTTCATGCAAAGACTTATTCCAATAGCTTTTCATGATTTACTTCCCAATAATTTTTAGCAAGCACTTACAGAGTTGAGTCTTTTTTTCAGAGATTTGACAGCGAGGTGTATTATGACGGTTGATATGATTCAGCTAGAAACTGACATTCCTCTCATACTTTGTAAGTTGGAGCGCATATTTTTACCAAATTTTTTTGATTCAATGGAACATCTAACGGTACATTTACCATATGAGGCACGAATAGTTGGTCCTGTGCAGTACAGATGGATGTACCCATTTGAAAGGTTTTTGAGAAAATTAAAAAATAATGTTCGTAATAAAGCAAGAGTTGAAGGGTCAATATGTAATGCTTATCTGGTGGAGGAAGCATCTTCTTTCTGCTCTTATTATTTTGTTGATAATGTTAAAACCAGACACCGCAAATGTCCTAGAAATGTTGGATCGAGACGCGCTAGAGGGGGGTGAATAGCGCTCGCGGCTAATTCGTTTTTCGAATCGCAAAACTATCGAAGTAATTAAAACGCAGTGGAATAAAATAAAGAAACACAAACAGAAGGACACAGAGAATTTACTTCGTTCAGAGCCTGTAGCGACTCCTACTCGAAGGCCCGCGATCCTTGATCGCTTACTGTGGGCAACAACTATAGGCTCGAATAGATTTACAAGTTTAAGTACAAGAAGCAAAATAAAGAATATAAATATAATTTTATACCGGCAACTAAACTGCCAAATTGAAGCTCCAGGTCGTCGGTGTAGAGTTGCAGCACTTCGGAATGAGTTCATTAGCCGTTGAATGCAGAAGAATCGCTTGGATGTTGTTGTTCCTTAATGCTGCTCGAAGTCCCCTTATAAAGGGCATCCAGGGCGCCTTGAAGGCCTCCGAAGGTGCCTCCATAGCTCCGAGCCCACTGTGCAGATGAGCGCAGACCATTCTGCGCTTATCACCTTGAAGGCGCCTTCATAGGTCTTCAAGGCGCCTTCCAAGGCACCTCCATAGCCAACCGAGGCGCCTTCAGCCCTGCTTCACGGCCAGGTCAGCTTTTGCACCCGAGGCGCCTCTAAGCTCCATGGAGGCGCCTCGGACACTATTCATCCGAGGGAAAACTTCGTTATTTTATACCTGCAAGACATGTTAGTCTCAAACAATATCCTGCAACACAAAGTTAGCATAAAACAACAGTATGAATATGATAAAGAATATTATGACAGTCTCCGGACTGTCCGAGTCTGACTTCGGATTTCCGTCCGGAAATCCTAGGTCGACCCGACGCCTACTGTTCCCTCTACGGGGAACGCGTCCTCACCTACTCCACTCAAGAGATTTACCTGCTGCCAGTACGATCCTCCAGATCGACTGGACTTTTGCTCAGCACTCGACGCTTCCGGACTTTCTGCTGGACATCCGCTTCCCGGCTAGTCCAGTCTTTCACCTGGTTCGCGACACCAGGACTTTCCACCTAGGGTTACCACCCCTAGGACTTTTGCCTGAAGTCATCGACCTGCCAAGACTTTCCACATAGAGTTACCACCCCCTATGACCTAGGGTTACCGCCCCCTAGGGTTTTCCCTTTGCCTAACCACAGCTAGGACTTTTCTCCACCTAGGGTTACCACCCCCTAGGACCTAGGGTTACCACCCCCTAGGGTTTTCACCTGCCTAACCGCAGTTAGGACTTTCCTGAAACACTCATTTAACATGTTAGATAACAAAGAATCTTAACTTTGAATCTCTTTGTCATTATCAAAACTTAGGTTCGATCGTCGGATGCTTCCCGCACCAACAATCTCCCCCTTTTTGATTATGGCAACAAAAATTCAAAGTTAAGAAAATAATGCCACAAAAAATCTAAGCATAAAAATACAAGCATAATGATAATTAAGTGCAGAGCTTAAATTAAGTGCAGAGCTCCCCCTTAGTGAGAAACTTAAGTATAAAGACTCCCCCTTAATAAAAGCTCACCTTTTAAAATTTGAAAATTTTCTGTAATTCTTTGAATTTTATTATACTCTCCCCCTTTGTCATATATCAAAATAAACAAGATAGTAGTTTATATAGGCCTTAGTTTTGTTTTCGTAAAAACTGAACTTTTCATAAGAGAGAGTTAAGTAACCACTTAGATACCAAGTAAAAAAAATAATATAGGGCTCTAAAGATACTTCGATAAACACTTAGCTTTTAGAAATTGCTCGTAATATTTTTAGCTAAGTGAAGTCATATATTTTGAAAGTATACCTTTTTCTTTTAAAATTAGCTAAGATGAAATTTATTTTGACCTTGAAAAATAACTTAGCTAATTTTGTGATATCAAAACACTTAGAAAAATATTTAGCTTAATTAAAAAAAACTTCTTGAAAGTTAGTTAACTTTTTAAATTTAGAACAAGAAATTTTTCTAAAAGGAATACTTAGTTAAATCCTTAGTTTGAAAAGGAGGGAGTTTGATAAGAAAAATATAGTCAAATTTGAGATAGTTTTGAAAGACCATTTAGAAAACTACTAAGCTAAATTTGAAAAGTTTTTCGAAAGATATTTAATTAAATTTGAAAAACTTTAGTTTGAATAAATTAAAAAAACTTAGTTAAATTTGAAAAGCTTTTCAAGAGTTATTCGATAATTAGCTTGAATCCGCTTACTCCCCCTTAATTAATGCCAAATTAAATCCTTAGGGTCCTAGAGTACAAGCATAAAAAGAGCTTTAAAGTTAACATTATATTATCCTAATTCCATCTCACTCATTCTAGATTATCAAACATGTTCAGCTTATGAGTGAGTGTGAGACGGAATTAATTTTAATAATTGAAAATATTGAAAATTTAAGTTCCAAATGAGTAAGTATTAAACTTTTGAGAATATATTAAAAATTAATTGGAGTTAAATTTGCAATCAGAATATGATTTGAGAATTAAAGATTTTTTAAACCCCTTTAAATTAATTAATATTTTGAAATTAATTTTCAAATAATTTTAAATAATTTTTCAAATATGAAGTTATAAAATATTTTTAAAATAATTTTTCAAAGATTTTGAAATTAAGTTTAAAATGATTTTTAAATAATTTTTCAAATATTTTTCAAATACTTTGAAATTAAGTTTAAAATGATTTTTAAATAATTTTTCAAATATTTTGAAATTAAGTTTAAAATGATTTAAATAATTTTTCAAAGATTTTGAAATTAAGTTTAAAATGATTTTTAAATCATTTTTCAAAGATTTTTCAAATACTTTGAAATTAAGTTCTGAAAAGATTTTAAAATGATTTTGAAATTAAGTTTTGAAAAGATTTTAAAATTAAGTTTTGAAAAGATTTTAAAATGATTTTGAAATTAAGTTTTAAGTTTATTAATTTTAATCTCTTAGTCATCTCACCTGATCTTAATTTTCAATCAGGGAACCCTATAATTGTTGTGAGATGAATTATGGTTGAATGTTAGGGTAAGATTTAACTTTGTGTTAGATTCAGGTTTAGCTTTGGGTTCAACAAGTAATCATTCTTTGGATAAACTTCTGGGCTATGGTGAGTCACAAGGAACTCATTAAAGTAACCATGCCTTCGAGGTTTTCCAAATAGTCCTACCCATTGAACTTAATACTAAACCTTGGTCTAACTAGTTAGGATCCATTTAAGGGTAGCTTCGGTCAGTTCCACTTGGTCAAATGCACCAGGTCGAAGCCATATCTTCCTAAACATGCAATGCTCAAGTTTCCCTAACGTACTATCATCCAAAAACTTCACCAGTACCGTGGGTCAAGTTAAACCTAGCCCGTTTTAATTAACCTTCATTACCCTGCTGGGTATTCTACTCTTGTTTTACCCATTTCGGGTAGATTAAGTTCAGTTACCCAGTTGGGTAGTTCAGTTTAAGGGTGCCAGCTATTCTAGATCCTCCATCTATATTTGAATTCAAATTATTTTGAATTTATAATTTAATTTTAAAATTTTAATTTGATTTTTATTTTTGAATTTTGAATTTATAATTTAATTTCGAATTTTAATTTGATTTTAAATTTTGAATTTATAATTTAATTTCGAATTTTTAATTTGATTTTGAATTTTAAATTTTGAATTTATAATTTAATTTCAAATTTATAATTTAATTCCAAATTTTTAATTTGATTTTGAATTTTGAATTTAATTTTGAATTTTGAATTTTAATTTAATTTCAATTTTTGAGTTTTAAATTTAATTTAATTTTGAATTTTGAATTTAATTTTAATGGTTTTTCTGTTAACTCCCCCTAGATCATAGCCTCGATATGACCTATCAAGGTAGTATATTTGATCCTTTGGGATCCAATATTGACCAAGTCCAACTTGATTAATCAATTTGGACTTGGGAACCCATGCTTGAATTATGTTTCTATTATTTCTATTAACTAGAGACAGATATGATTTATATTTTGTTTTGGTCTTAAATCCAAGTCCGGATTTGTTGTAAATGGCTCGCTGTTCCAAGAATTAGATCCAAATTCTTGGAACCCAAGGTGAATCATTCCAACGTGTCTTTGAGTTCTTTAATTTGAGTTTTCAAATTAGAGTTTTCTTCCTCAAGTTGTTGGACTTGAGTCGAACTTCCAACTTGAACTGGCTCAGTTAAAGCACTCAAGTCAGTCACTTCCTTAAGGGTTGTTACCTCCTTTTGGAGTGACTTAACTCGGACGTTGGATTTAGCCAACTTCTTTAATAAGTAAGGAATTAAATTTTCTGAATCATCTAAGCTAATACTAGAAATTAGAGCACTTACAGTGGTTTTGGGTCCTTCAGAAACGGATACGGATCCGTGGCTTCGCTCGGACTCGGTGTTTGATTCGCTCTCGATTTCTGAATCGGACTCGAACTCGGACTCGATTTCAACAACATGTGCTAGCACTGGTAGAGTGAGGAGGCTTGCTTGTTCTTCTTCATCGGATTCAGATTCGTCTGTTGACTCGGACCATGTTGCCTTTAACACTTTCTTCGTCTTGCTTGTACCTGCAAATTGTTGATACAGTCTGACCTGACTGTTGTTTTGATGTTGACACTGATTTAAGTTTGTATCAGATATTAATTAAACTCAGACTGATTATTGATCAAGGTTGATCATGAGGAGAGGAAAAGTCCAAGTCCGGATACTTGGCACGCGAAGTCGGAGAGGGCTCGGCAGCTCGTTCTCCGGACTAGGTCAGAGAGGGCTCGGTAGCTCGTTCTCTGGACCGAACGAAGTCAGAGAGGGCTCGGAAGCTCGTTCTCCGGACTAGGTCAGAGAGGGCTCGGTAGCTCGTTCTCTAGACCGGACGAAGTCAGAGAGGGCTCGGCAGCTCGTTCTCCGGACTAGGTCAGAGAGGGCTCGGTAGCTCGTTCTCTGGACCAAGAAGACGTTAGAGTTTAGGGCTGGGAAGCTCTAAAACTAACTCAGGGACTTTGGATCGGTCAACAGACCGATCTAGTGATACTCTGTGTGACTGGATCGGTCGACAGACCGATCCAGTGATACTTGAAGTCTCTGATCGGTCTATGGACCGATCAGAAACCACACAGAGAGTTTCTGTGGGTTATCTGATCGGTCTGTGGACCGATCAGTTACCACACAGAAGCTTCTGTGGGCTATCTGATCGGTCTACTGACCGATCAGCAACAATTGACGGAGCTCAGAATCGAGGGGGGGATCGATCTATGCATCGATCCACCCATAGTCTGATCGGTCCACAGACCGATCAGACTCCTTCCAGACCGATTAGGAGAAACCCTGATCGGTCCAGAGATCTATGGATCGGTCTGTTGACCGATCCACAACATGTCGTTTGTGTCTGCTGCTTCTCTGATTTTGCTGATTCACTTCTGATTCATCTGATCGAATTATCTGCTGTGAGATCTTTAAGTTATAGGTTGCAGGTATCATGTCATTGGTTAATTTCAAATGAAGCCCCATCAGAAGAATAAGAACAAGTGACCTTTATGCTGTATTTCGCTGCAAGTGATGCAATTCGAGCTTCAACGTTCACTGACCGCGATCAGTTGGACTCTTGCTCATTGGTTCGAGCTCAGAGACACCAGAGAAGACCATGGATGGTATTGGTGTGAGTTCAGAGAACCAGGTGAGGAGCAAGAGTGATTGGCGACGCCTGGTTTGGTTGCAGTGATCCGATACAGGTGACAGCGATTCTCTATGGTAAGCAAGCAGAATAAGAAGAAGGAAGAAGAGAGGTTTGCTAAGGTTCTGGAAAAACTCTCTCTGTCGATCAAGCAAGAGGTTGTGTGTGTTGTTGAGCTCTTGGCTGATTCCTTCGATCTTTGTTTTTCTGCTTCGTGGCTGTAAGTTAAATTGTTCAATCCTTTAGCCACACTTTGTAAGTAATTGTGCTTCACTTTCAAATCTACTTTTGTGATCTTTGTGGAGAGGTTACTCCACCGAGAAGGAGAGATTCTTAGCCGGAATTTGTCCGGGGTGTGATCTACCGAAAGATCAAGGGATCGTCCACCTTACGGACACGCCGAGGAGTAGGGGCAAGTTATCCCCGAACCTCGTACATCATTTTGTTAGTGTTGGTTGGTTTTCTTTCCTTGCATCAGTTTTTGTTCTTGTTTATATCCGCTATGCTAACAAAGTTTTGTGAGGAGATTGTTGACTTTTAGTGGAGGCTCTTCACACCCCCCCTCTCTAGCCATCCCAAGATCCTAACAAGTGGTATCAGAGCAAGGCGCTCTTCATCCGGATTAACACCCTAACGAGCAAGAAGATGGCTATGAAGGAAGGCTTTAGCACCAATCGTCCACCCTACTTCGACGGAGCAGACTTCCAATATTGGAAGAGCCGTATGGAGTATTATCTCAAGACCGATATCTCCATGTGGTTCTCGGTCAAGGAAGGATTCACACCTCCGAAGGATGAAGAAGGTAAGGAACTAGAATCTTCGAGGTGGTCCGCCGAGCAAACTCGCAAAGGACAAGTCGATGCCAAGGTGGTGGTCACCCTATAATGTGGAATAGCCAAAGATCAACTTGTCAAGGTAGGTCCATTTGTGAGTGCAAAGGACTTGTGGAACAAGCTCATCGAGCTCCAAGAAGGAACTCGAGACTCTCGGATCGCCAAGAGAGATTTGTTCCTAAACCAACTACAAAATCTTTCCATGAAGAAGAGTGAAACGGTAAGTGAACTACACGGAAGGTTCAAAGAAATCATCAATGGTCTTCATTCCGTGGATGAACGCGTAGAAAATCGTGATCTCGTAAGGTACGCTCTCAAAGCTTTTCCAAGGAATGCCTTGTGGTCATCTATGGTAGATGCCTACAAGGTCTCCAAGGATCTTTCAATTGTTAAGTTAGATGAATTCTTTTGTGAAATGGAACTTCATGAATTTGCTAACAAGGGTCAAAAAGAGAAAGGTATTGCTTTAGTTGCAGGAGAAAAGAGCAAGGATGGAAGAAGGAAGAAAGAAAAGAAGAAGGAGAAAGAAATTCCTACATCCTCATCCTCCTCCGAGTCCGATGATGAAGGAGGATCATCATCAAGCGAGATGGCCAACTTCGTGAGGAGAATCATGAGAAGGAACCGAAAATACAAAGGGAAAGGTAAGTCTATTGATCAAAATATTGATAAGACTAACGTTACTTGTTATGAGTGTAGCAAGAAAGGACACTATCGGAGCGAGTGTCCAAAACTCAAGAAGAAGGAAGAAAGGGCCAAGAAGAAGAAAGCTCTCAAAGCTTCTTGGGATGAATCCTCCTCAAGCTCATCGGAGGAAGAGAAGGAGAAAAGCACTCGTCAATTAGCACTCATGGCGAGGGAGGAATCGGACTCCGGAAGTGATACATCAGCCGCGACTTCATCATCTTCGGATGATGAAGAGGTAACTTCCCCACATTTAGAAAAATGCTATAGGACTATTGCTCATTTGTCTACCATGCTTAAGAAATCAAAAACAGAAATTAAATCTTTAAAAGAAGAAGTAGAACACTTGAAGACTCTTAGGGAAGATGAGGTTGATGACCTTCATCAAGAGCTTCTTGAGGATGAAAATAATGCCCTAAAGAGTGAAGTTGAGAAACTCAAGAAAATGCTTGAGAAATTCTCAACTAGCTCTAAGACCTTAGATATGATTCTAAATGCCCAAAGGGCGGTCTACAACAAGGCTGGATTAGGATACCAACCTAAGGAGTCTAGTTTCATTTCCTTAGTGTCTAGAACCCAATTTCATAGATCACATGCTTCTAGGGTTCATGAGACTAGGAAGGGTGTGACCAAGGCATGGGTTCCTAGGTCTTTCATTGTAGATGCATTAGGTCCCAAGATTTGGTTACCTAAAACATCTATCTTTCGTGTCTTGTAGGCATTTATCGAGGGGGAGCATCTATCAACTTGGTTTGTTGATAGTGGATGCTCTAAGCACATGACCGGGGACAAGTCACTCTTTACCACCCTTCAAAACAAAAATAGAGGTAATGTGTTCTTTGGTAATAATGGTAGTCTTAAGGTTATAGGAATTGGAGATATTCAAATATCCGAATGTCAAAAAAATCAAAAATGTCCTTCTAGTCAAGGGGATAACTTTTAATCTTCTAAGTGTCAGCCAATTATGTGATACGGGTTACACAATTGAGTTTCATTCAAGTCAATGTCTGGTCAAACACATTGACACACTTGACACGGTACTAGTAGGCACAAGGGTAGACAACATTTACCAAGTATCCTTTAAAAGTGCTACTAATGCCTCTGCTAAGTGTTTCATGTCAAAAGAAGAAGAATCGTGGCTGTGGCATAGGAGGTTGGCCCATGTGAACATGAAGAATATTCGAAAGCTGGCCAACAAAGGATTAGTGCGAGATTTACCAAGCATCAAGTATCAAAAGACAAAATTATGTGATGCATGTCAAAAGGGTAAGCAAACAAAAGCGGCTCATAAAGGTAAAAGCGTTGTAAGTACATCTACTGCTTTAGATCTTTTGCATATGGATTTGTTTGATTGCAGTAATGTTATTTCATTAAATGGAAGTAGATACTGTTTAGTGATCATTGATGATTTTACTAGATATACATGGACCTTCTTTTTGAAAAATAAGGATCAAACCATAGATGTTTTTGTTTCTTTTTGTAGAAGAATTGAAAATGAAAAATCGACAACAATTAAAACAATTAGAAGTGATCATGGTGGAGAATTTCAAAACCATAGATTTTTAGAGTTTTGCCAAGAAAAAGGATATAGGCATGAGTTCTCTACTCCAAGGACCCCACAACAAAATGGGGTTGTGGAGAGAAAAAATCGAGTCTTGCAAGAGGCTGCACGAAGCATGCTCAATGAGTACTCATTACCGAGCTACTTATGGGCTGAAGCGGTAAATACCGCTTGCTATGTGCAAAACCGAGCCTTGATACATAGATTTTTAGGAAAGACCCCTCATGAACTTTGGTTTGGGAAACCCCCTACAATTAAACATCTTAGGGTGTTTGGTTGTAAGGTGTTTATCTTGAACACCAAGGATCATCTTGGAAAGTTCACGGCTAAGGCTGACGAAGGGATACTAGTCGGGTACTCTCTAACCAGCAAAGCCTATCGAGTCTATAACAATAGGACTAAATTGATTGAAGAGTCCTCTGATGTAGCATTTGAAGAAATTCCTAAGTCAAATGATCAATCAAGGGATGTAGGAGAAATTCAATTTGAACTTAGAAATCTAAGTTTAAATGATCAAAACATAGAAAAAGTCGAAGTTAACTCCGATGACGATGAGCAAAGGCAAGAGAGGACTCAGTCTGATCCTTTACCTGATACTGAGCCCTTTCCTGTGTCTAGTGAGATCATTCATGAGGCACCGCCAACATCAAGGCAATCTAGGATAGCCTCTAGTCATCCCCAAGATCAGATTGTGGGAGACATTCAACAAGGGGTTAGGACTAGGTCATTCTTCAGAAATGAGTCTAATGAGGTCGCCTTGATCTCAGAAATCGAACCAAAATTAGTTGATGAGGCATTGCATGATCCTGATTGGATCATAGCTATGCAAGATGAGTTAGGTCAATTTGAAAGGAGCCAAGTGTGGGACTTAGTTCCTAGACCTAAGAAGACCACCATTATTGGAACCAAATGGGTCTTCAAAAATAAGTTAAACCAAAAGGGAGAAGTAGTTAGAAACAAGGCAAGACTTGTAGCCAAGGGCTATAGTCAAGTCGAAGGCCTCGATTATGATGAGACTTATGCTCCCGTTGCCCGATTAGAGTCCATTCGTCTAATGCTAGCTTTTGCTACACATAGAGGCTTTAAGCTCTATCAAATGGATGTCAAATCAGCCTTCTTAAATGGTTTCATTAAAGAAGAGGTCTATGTTGAACAACCACCGGGGTTTGTGAATACCGAAGTTCCAAACCACGTGTACAAGCTCAAGAAAGCTCTTTATGGGCTTAAACAAGCACCTCGAGCTTGGTACGAAAGGTTATCAACTTACCTATTAGAAAAGGGTTTTGTGAGAGGTCAAATAGACCCAACACTATTTCTGCGTAGAGATTGTGAAAACATATTTGTAGCTCAGGTGTATGTCGATGACATAATTTGTGGCTCAAATAACAAGGGCTATTTGAATGAATTTATCACTCACATGGAAAGTGAGTTTGAAATGAGTCTGGTGGGAGAATTGACATTCTTCCTTGGACTTGAAATCAAACAAACTCGAGATGGCATTTATGTCCATCAAACAAAATATACTCAAGAGATGCTCAAGAAATTCAAAATGAGTGACTCTAAGGAAGTATCCATTCCAATGGCGACAAACACTCACCTTGACAATGATGAGAGTGGAAAACCAGTTGATCTAACGCAATATAGAAGCATGATTGGTAGTCTTCTATATCTCACAGCTAGTAGGTCGGACATACTTTTTGCTGTGGGCATGTGCGCTAGATATCAAGTCTGTGCCAAGGAATCTCATTTAATTGCAGTCAAGAGAATTCTGAGATACCTTAAGGGCACAATTCGAGTAGGTCTATGGTACCCTCGCACGGAGTCCTTTGACTTGATAAGTTATACCGACTCCGATTACGCTGGGTGCAAATTGAATCGGAAAAGCACTAGTGGGGGTTGCCAATTTTTAGGTTCATCATTAGTTAGTTGGTCAAGTCGGAAGCAACATTGTGTTGCTCTCTCCACGGCCGAGGCTGAATACATCGCCATGGGAGAGAGTGTATCACAATTGTTGTGGATGATCCACACTCTAGAGGATTATGGGCTTTCGTATAAGAGAGTGCAAGTGTTGTGTGACAACATCAGCACAATAAACCTAACAAAAAACCCAGTCCATCATTCAAGGACCAAACATATTGAAGTGCGTCACCACTTCATTAGAGATCACGTAGCTAGGGGAGACATTGCACTCACCTATGTTGAGTCAAAGTCAAACTTAGCCGATATTTTCATCAAACCTCTTCCGGAAAATGAATTTAGTCATTTGAGGAGAGAATTGGGAATGTGTTTGGCTCAATAGGCCATTAGGACTTCATCGTGATCAATAAGGACAATTAAAACAACAAGAGAAATAGGGGAATTAATTTGGGCAACTTGGGAACATCTCACACAAACTATAAGGTTTAACAAATGATTTTTGTTTGCTAGAAATGGGGTGAGATGCTAGGATCAGCCGAATTATTCAAAATGTATCATGCATCCCTTGAATAATTAGGTTGTGGAGACATAAATTGAGTATGGGGAAGACCATTACATAATTCATGTGTATTTGGTTCCTAGATCTTACTCATATATTCCAACCAAGGAAACTTGGTTGGACATTTACCTAAAAATTATGAAACTTTGGTTGATGGACTGTTTGATACACTTGAATGATGCTTTTCATGATTTTGATTGATACTAGGACAAGTCATTGAAAGAATGATAGCAAGTTGGTTATATTTTGACAAACTTGAAACTGAACATAACTAGTCGAAAATTTCAGTTTTCAGGCCTTAAGTTGCCTGCTTTCTGAATGTCTGAACTTTAGGGCTATAAACAAGTTCAGACCATAATCTCTAGGTGATAGTTATGCTTGTAGATCCTTTAGGTTCTAGGTTCTGAATTTGGAAGTTTTTCTAGAGAAACTTCCACGAACTATCGATAATCTCTACTAATTTCAGTTACTGAAATTACTGGAGATCTAAGTATCAGACACTGATCGGTCTACGGACCGATCAGGTCAGCCTGGCACGCTTTCTGATCGGTCTACAGACCGATCAGAGAGTTCCCTGATCGGTCCGGAGACCAATCAGATCAATCCGGCACAAGGCCACTGATCATTCTCTGATCGGTCTACCGACCGATCAGGAAGTTCCCTGATCGGTCGGTAGACCGATCAGCGAGTACTGATCGTCTCCTGATCGGTCGACAGACCGATCAGGATGTTCCTGGATCGATCCATGGACCGATCAGGAGACTCCTGATACCTCCTGATCGGACAACCGTCTGATCATTTCTTCACTGTACACCCATCTGTAACCCTTAAAACTTCCCGATCCTTTCTTTTTCTCTTCACGCGAAACCCTAGCCGACTCCTCCCTACACCTCACCACTTCTCCTCTCTTTGCACGCCGGAACCCTAGCCGAAGTTCTAGCCCTCCGAAGCTCTAGCCAAATGTTCAATGGCACCAAGGTAACTCCCTATTTCTCTAGAACTTTGGCATTTCGATTTCATTTCTCACATATCTGTGGTTTTTGTTTCTGGCGGCTCCGATGCTCATTTACTTCCCATTGTATCCCATTGTTAACATCTTAGAAAGAAACTAGTGGGTGAGGGGACCTCTAAGTCACCTGAAAAGTCGAAGTCAAAGGCCCCTTCTCGTCCTCAACCATCTATTTCCGGGAGATTCCCGAACCACAATTTTGAGGAAGCCTTTAGACAAAGAACCTTCAAATTACTCCCGTGTAGGTCTGTAGATCGTAAATTCATGGACGAATTTTGTCCAACTGTGTCTGAAACCATTTCCTACTACAAACTTGACTCACTTGTCTACTTAGAACGGGATATCAACTATGACTTGGTCTCTGAGTTTTACAACAACCTTCATCAGACTGCTAATGATGTAGGTTATAAAACAAGAGTTGCTAAGCGGACTATTGATTTCAGTTTCTCATCCTTCTTTGAGTATCTCGATTGTCGGAGGTGTTCCGGTAATGTCTTTTCGATATTTCCTGATCTACCAGACCCCCTACCCTCACCTTTTGATGTCACACCTGACTCAGTCTATGAGTATTTCTTCAGACAACCTAGACCGGGTGGCCTTGATGAGCTAGATGTTGACTTTCCTACTTTTGCAGCCTTGAGATTATCTCCTCAAGACTACATTCTTTTTAAAATTGTCACAAACTGTCTTCTGCCTATCACATCTAAACCATTGTCTGAGATCCATCCATATCATTGCCTGATGCTTTATGGATTGCGTCGGCGTCTCGACTTTGACATCGTATCTAGCATCTACTCTTCGATCATCTCCTATAGTGAGCCGAGCGACTACACTGTTTATATGTCTTATGGGCATATAATTACATATTGGCTCGAGACCCTTCAGATTGATGTCTCTAAGGGTAGAATAATCAAGATGGTCAGACAGGATTGCAGACTTGGGAAGCGGACATTTTCCAAGTCTGGAATCATAGGACAAAATGGGGACGTCCGGTGGAAGGATGGGAGAGCACTAGGTGAGTTACCACGAGGACCTCCACGACAGGTTGCTCCCATTGCTGCTCCTCCTGCTGCTGATGATGGAGAGGCCGATCCTGATCTGCGCTGGCAGATCGCCGAGCTGGAGAGTCGCTTTGATCGACACGATGAGCTGCTGAGCTTCATGGGACCAGCGCTACGATGATTTACGCAGTCAGCAGCTGGCGACACATGAGGTGATTATGGATTGGATGGCCAGATACCCACCTCCGCAGGATTTCCCGGGCTATCCATCCTCGAGCAGCAGCGTGCCACCTCAGGGACTCATTCCTCCCGTTGATGATGCTGATGCTCCTCATGATGAGGAGGCTGAGTGATATACATTGTTCTATGATGTTATTTTGACTGTCTATGTTTTTTGGATGTTGCTTGTTGGATATTTTATGTCTGACCTGGATGCTTGTTCATTTCATCTATGTTTGCTGTTTATTTTCTTTCTTTATGTTTCGCTCCTTATTGGTTTTTAATATGCTACTCATATGCCTTGTCTTGTATGTCTCTTATTCATTTATCACTGTCTTATAATACACTTAGAGGGTGTTCTAGGTGAATTAAGAAAAAGAAAGTATGAGTTAAGGGGGAGTCTTTTGAAGTTTTATTACCTAATTCGCACCTTTTCGGTGTTTGACAAAGGGGGAGAGAATAACTAAGTTTAGAGATAAATGAAAGCTTGGCTTTAGGGGGAGGACCTTGATTCCCCTATCCTTACATGGTGTTATATCTATCTTAGGGGGAGGATCTTGATTCCCCTAAAATTAGGGAAATATGAAAATATGAACATTTCTGATCTAAACTTAAATCGTGTTGTCAAACAACAAAAAATGGGAGATTGTTGATACAGTCTGACCTGGCTGTTGTTTTGATGTTGACACTGATTTAAGTTTGTATCAAATATTAATTAAACTCAGACTGATTATTGATCAAGGTTGATCATGAGGAGAGGAAAAGTCCAAGTCCGGATACTTGGCACGCAAAGTCGAAGAGGGCTCGGTAGCTCGTTCTCCGGACTAGGTCAGAGAGGGCTCGGTAGCTCGTTCTCTGGACCGGACGAAGTCGGAGAGGGCTCGGCAGCTCGTTCTCCGGACTCGGTCAGAGAGGGCTCTGTAGCTCGTTCTCTGGACCAAGAAGACGTTAGAGTTTAGGGCTGGGAAGCTCTAAAACTAACTCAGGGACTTTGGATCGGTCAACAGACCGATCCAGTGATACTCTGTGTGACTGGATCAGTCGACAGACCGATCCAGTGATACTTGAAGTCTCTGATCGGTCTATGGACCGATCAGAAACCACACAGAGAGTTTCTGTGGGTTATCTGATCGGTCTGTGGACTGATCAGTTACCACACAGAAGCTTCTGTGGGTTATCTGATCGGTCTACTGACCGATCAGCAACAATTGACGGAGCTCAGAATCGAGGGGGGGGATCGATCTGTGCACCGATCCACCCATAGTCTGATCAGTCCACAGACCGATCAGACTCCTTCCAGACCGATCAGGAGAAACCCTGATCGGTCCAGAGATCTATGGATCAGTTTGTTGACCGATCCACAACATGTCGTTTGTGTCTGCTGCTTCTCTGATTTTGCTGATTCACTTCTGATTCACTTCTGATTCATCTGATCGAATTATCTGCTGTGAGATCTTTAAGTTATAGGTTGCAGGTATCATGCCATTGGTTAATTTCAAATGAAGCCCCATCAGAAGAATAAGAACAAGTGACCTTTATGCTGTATTTCGCTGCAAGTGATGCAATTCGAGCTTCAACGTTCACTGACCGCGATCAGTTGGACTCTTGCTCATTGGTTCGAGCTCAGAGACACCAGAGAAGACCATGGATGATATTGGTGTGAGTTCAGAGAACCAGGTGAGGAGCAAGAGTGATTGGCGATGCCTAGTTTGGTTGCAGTGATCCGATACAGGTAACAGCGATTCTCTACGGTAAGCAAGCAGAATAAGAAGAAGGAAGAAGAGAGGTTTGCTAAGGTTCTGGAAAAACTCTCTCTGTCGATCAAGCAAGAGGCTGTGTGTGTTGTTGAGCTCTTGGCTGATTCCTTCGATCTTTGTTTTTCTGCTTCGTGGCTGTAAGTTAAACTGTTCAATCCTTTAGCCACACTCTGTAAGTAATTGTGCTTCACTTTCAAATCTACTTTTGTGATCTTTGTGGAGAGGTTACTCCACCGAGAAGGAGAGATTCTTAGCCGGAATTTGTCCGGGGTGTGATCTACCGAAAGATCAAGGGATCGTCCACCTTACGGACACGCCGAGGAGTAGGGGCAAGTTATCCCCGAACCTCGTACATCATTTTGTTAGTGTTGGTTGGTTTTCTTTCCTTGCATCAGTTTTTGTTCTTGTTTATATCCGCTGTACTAACAAAGTTTTGTGAGGAGATTGTTGACTTTTAGTGGAGGTTATTCACACCCCCCCTCTCTAGCCATCCCAAGATCCTAACACAAATGACGCAATACCTTTCTCGGCCGGAGTAGTATTAGTCTGCTCAAATAATTCGTTAATTAAAACATGCTTACTTACTTGGGTACCTTCGTGTAATTGAATCAGATTCTCCCACAGCTCCCTGGCGCTTGAGAATGGGCCGGCGCGATTCAGCACCTTATTCGTTAAGCCGCACTGAAGTGTATACGTTGCTTTTGCGTTTGCTTCTACCTTTTTTATAAGGTTTGCGTCCCAGTTCTCGAACGGTAGTGGCATGCCGGCGCCGTCAGTTGGTATTTCGAGCCCAGTCTTGGTGATCATCCAGACATCGAACTCGGTTTGTAGGTACGACTCCATTCGGCCTTTCCAGTAGCCGAAGTCTTCGTAGGAGAAGAGCGGTGGTCGAGTGGTGCTATAGCCTTCTTGGAGAGCCATTGAATCTTGCACAAAAAAGTGAGCAAAAACCTTGTCCCAGGACTTAATCCTGGATTAGTAGTATGGTAGAAGGATAGAAATAGAAATTTACGAGTTTCGAGAAAAAATAATAAAATATTATTAAAAAATATTTAAAAATATTATTTCAAATTTTGTCAAATTCAATATTTTATCAATACTAATAAACCATGAAAGGATGAAAATGTATTTTTTGAAAATAATTTTGGAGGGAAAAAATGAAAGGCGTAAGGTTTTATTTTTACCCTATAAAAATGACAAAGCCACGAAAAAATGCTTGAATGGTGGTTGCACCAGTTCAAAGCGACCCCACTCTGATACCAATTGTTGGATCGAGACGCACTAGAGGGGGGGGTGAATAGCGCTCGCGGCTAATTCATTTTTCGAATCGCAAAACTATCGGAGTAATTAAAACGCAACGGAATAAAATAAAGAAACACAAACAGAAGGACACAGAGAATTTACTTCGTTCGGAGCCTGTAGCGACTCTTACTCGAAGGCCCACGATCCTTGATCGCTTACTGTGGGCAACAACTATAGGCTCAAATAGATTTACAAGTTTAAGTACAAGAAGCAAAATAAAGAATATAAATATAATTTTATACTGACAACTAAACTGCCAAATTGAAGCTCCAGGTCGTCGGTGTAGAGTTGCAGCACTTCGGAATGAGTTCGTTAGCCGTTGAATGCAGAAGAATTGCTTGGATGTTGTTGTTCCTCAATGCTGCTCGAAGTCCCCTTATAAAGGGCATCCAGGGCGCCTTGAAGGCCTCCGAAGGCGCCTCCATAGCTCCAAGTCCACCGTGCAGATGAGCGCTGACCATTCTGCGCTTATCACCTTGAAGGCGCCTTCATAGGTCTTCAAGGCGCCTTCCAAGGCGCCTCCATAGCCAACCGAGGTTCAGCCCTGCTTCGCGGCCAGGTCAGCTTTTACACCCGAGGCGCCTCTAAGCTCCATGGAGGCGCCTCGGACACTGTTCATCCGAGGGAAAACTTCGTTATTTTGTACCTGCAAGACATGTTAGTCCCAAACAATATCCTGCAACACAAAGATAGCATAAAACAACAGTATGAATATGATAAAGAATATTATGACAGTCTCCGGACTGTCCGGATCTGACATCGGATTTTCGTCCGGAAACCCTAGGTCGACCCGACGCCTACTGTTCCCTCTACGGGGAGCGCGTCCTCACCTACTCCACTCAGGAGATTTACCTGCTGCCAGTGCGATCCTCCATATCGAATGGACTTTTGCTCAGCACTCGACGCTTCCGGACTTTCTGCTAGACATCCGCTTCCCAGCTAGTCCAGTCTTTCACCTGGTTCGCGACACCAGGACTTTCCACCTAGGGTTACCACCACCTAGGACTTTTGCCTGAAGCCATCGACCTGCCAAGACTTTTCGCATAGAGTTACCACCCCCTATGACCTAGGGTTACCGCCCCCTAGGGTTTTCCCTTTGCCTAACCGCAGCTAGGACTTTTCTCCACCTAGGGTTACCACCCCCTAGGACCTAGGGTTACCACCCCCTAGGGTTTTCACCTGCCTAACCGCAGTTAGGACTTTCCTGAAACACTCATTTAACATGTTAGATAACAAAGAATCTTAACTTTGAATCCCTTTGCCATTATCAAAACTTAGGTTCGATCGTCGGATGCTTCCCGCACCAACAAGAAATTTCGATGATACTCAGAATATAGATCCATCGATGCTTTCTATTTTCAAATTTTCTGGTAAACCAATGGGTGCATCTGTTTCTAGATGGTTAACTCAACAAGAATACCATGCTGCAAGAACATATATACTCTTAAACTGTGATGAGGTCAAACCCTACATAAAGTAAGTTAACTTCTCTAATCAAGCTTTTATTTTGTTGTAGTTAATTGCTTGATATCCTAATTTTCTTATAATTACCTTTTTTCAAAGCTTGTATGAGCAACAATTACATCTTCAAAATCCATCAATGACAGCAAGTAAGGTTGCTGAAAAGTTATAGACCGAATTTGTATTATGGTTTCAAATATATGTGAGTTAGAGAAATTTTCATAATTCTTTATTAAAATAAATTCGGTCCTAATTTTTCTTATTACTATTTTGATAGGTGAAAGACCGAAGAATATCTAATGTACAAGATGATAGAATATTGAATCTTGCATCTGGACCCCTATGCCAAATAATGGTCTATTCGGGTTACTATGTTAATGGTCTCAAATTCCATGTGAGACAACGAGATTCGCAGAGATTAACTTTTAATTCTGGTGTCTGCGTTAAAGGATCTATCGACACCAATAATACTGAGTTTGATTACTATGGTAGACTTGAGGAAATTATAGAGGTTGAGTATCCTGCATTACCGATAAAAAGGTGTGTGTTGTTCAAATGTTCATGGTATGATCCAACCCCAAGAACAGGTACCAGAATACATCCAAATTATAATTTAGTAGAGGTTAATGCAAACAGAAGGTTTAATAAGTTTGAACCTTTCATTTTTGCAATACAAGCGGGTCAGGTTGTCTATCTTAAATATCCTACGAAGAGAAGAAGAGCTAGTGAATGGTTGTCTGTTTGTCGATTGAAGTCTCGTTCTACCATAGAAATGTCGAACACTATTACTGCTCAAAACCATGATGCATTTCAGAATGACGAACTAGAGAGACATTCGGTTGATTCACAACTCCAATCTACATCACAATTACTTGTAGATGGTAATGCCACTGACGAGGAGATAGATGATGGAGAGAAATCCAGCAGTGAGGATTTTTTTGAACTAACAGAGTCTAGCGACGACGACTTACACACTGTTAATGTTGAGTAGAAATGCTTCTAGAGACTAGCATTGATTAAATTTTAGCATTATTATTCATCTAGTAAGTTATGCTTTAATCATGTTTTGTTGCTCATTTATCATGTTATTAAAGACCTATTATCATGTGCTGTAATATGTTTTTGTAGATATAAGGTCTCATGGCAGATCTTCCAGCACCACTCCGTGGATCCACCGTACTTAGGGTTGTTGGAGAGTCGTAAGTATTTTTTTATTATTAGTAATTCAAGTTCTTTATTTATAACATATATCTTATGTCTTAATATTGCTTATATGTAGGTTTACTCCCGACGGCCATCGAGTATCCACATATATCACATGGAAATTTAAGGAAAGAGTCTGCATATCTGGGACTACATGGAGACATGTAGATGTTGGAACTAAGGATTTCTATTATCAAGAATTTGTGGTAAGTAAATTGAATATGTACATTATATTTATCCTTTAATATTCTAAAATTTTATTTTTAAATTGCAGAAAAAATATACATGGGAGGAGGGGCACGAGGTAGAATTTGCAAAAACTTGGAATATTTATTGTGCCAAGTTGTACAAAGACCTATTATACTATGTGAGAAAGGATGGCACACGGCCTGCTTATGTATCCGACGAGATTTGGAGTGCATGGACGGCCACTTGGTCTGCAGAAAGATGGCAGACAAAAGCTCTAAAAGCTCGAGCGAATAGGAATACAGAGCCAGGTGGCCCGAGTACCGGATCTGCTCTGCATACATCAGGATCTCGATCCATTGTTAAGCACGCTATGGATCTGGTGATTTTAATTTAAAGTTATATAAATTATATTTTTATTTATTAATGAACTTGTATAATTTTAGCCAAATTTATTTGTGCATGCAGGAGCGTTCTTTAGAAAGACAACCCACTTGCTTGGAGATCTTTCTCAAAACTCACCAGAGAAAGGATGGCACATATATTGATGATCGATCAAAGAACATTGGGGTTTGAATTATTAACTTGCAATTTATATTTAATCTTTAATAATGATTAATTAGCTTTAATAATTGTGTATAATATATAAATTGTATATTTTTTCTACACAGGAGGAAATGACAAGCAGGGTTGCTCAGGCATCTCATCCACCAGTAGAGGGAGGGGAGTCACCGGATCTATCCACCCAGGAAATAAATAAAATTTATTATGATGTTGTGGGTGGAAGGACAAAGAACTCCTCCCTCTACGGCCTTGGTTCCCAGGCCAAGGTGGTATTTGATCGCTTGAGGACTCCTAGGGGTCGTGCGAGTTCCTCTTCTTCTTCTTCTGAGGTGGAGTCATTAAGAAAAGAAAACCAAGACTTGAAGACTCAGATGACTACCATGGATCAGAAGTGGGAGAAGAAGTGGGCTGCACAGGAGCAGGCATTGGCCCAGATGCAAGTAATCATTGCACGATGGGACCCATCACAGCAGCCCCAGTCAGAGGAGACCCCAGACCCATCAGACCCAGACCCGCTGATGATTAGATTTTGTTGAGGTATGTTTAACTATAACTTGATTTTTTTTAGATTTTTTTAGAAATTCATTAAGTCAAATATATTTATTGTATTGGGATATTATTAGATGCTTATCTTAAAGTTTTTTACATTTTTCAGGAGTTCATACTGATACATTCACCATCACCACTATTATTGGTTATCCAAAATATAATCCAGGTATTTTTTTTTTACAAGTAAAATTAGTTATATATAACAATGTTTGAGTTATATTATATTTGCATTGATTTATTCTAATCATAATATATTGTATTTGACTTTTACAGGATTATATTCGGATATATGTATAAGTGATGTATCATGGTATGTATTTTGGATATTTTGTATTTGTCGTTCACTTATATACTTTTAGATACTTATGATTGTGAGAACTTGATACTTAGATTTTATTATAGTTTGGAGATTTTCTATTTGTCGTTCAGTTATGTTTATATATTTGTTGTATGTTGTATTTTGGAGATTGTGGATTGATTTATATTGTGATCTTGTTGTTGTATGTTGTTAATATATTGTGTGGATTGTGTTTGTGATGCCATCGCTTGTGATGGTTTGTATTTGTATTAAATTTGTATATGGGAAACGAGCAAAATAGGGGCTGGATTCCAAATTTTTTCCAGTTTTTTACCGACAGAATTATAGTTTCCGTCGGTAAATTATCGAAAAACACAGTGTTTTTTGCCATATATTCCCGACGGAATCACTGATTCCGTCGAGAATCACCAACGAAAACAGTGATTCCGTCGGTGTTTACCGACGGAATCAGGGGTTCCGTCGGCATACTACCGACGGAATCACTGTTCCGTCGGCATACTACCGACGGAATCACTGTTTCCGTCGGTAAACACTGACGGAATCACTGTTTCCATCGAGAGTCTTCGTTTACCGCCGTTTGTTTTTTACCGATGGGTAAGAAACTCAGTCGGTAATAAACCGACGGAATTATATATTCAGTCGGTACCTACCGACGGATATACTTTTCCATCGGTAAAGTGAATGCCGACTAAAATACTTCCGATATCATAAATTTCGTCGGTATTCCGTCGGTAATGTCATATACCGACGGAATATTCAGTCGGTAAAAATGGTATTTTTTGTAGTGAAAGTTAAGCTGTGTTATGATATAACAAATCTAGCTGAGTGTGCAAAAAAGTCTTAAGTAATCTTAGACAAAGTGAAAGTCCTAGTTGAGATTAGGCAAAGAAGTCCTAGTGGACACAAGGCAGGTGGAAAGTCCTAGCTGTGTCTAGGCAATGAAGTTCTGGTCCATGGGACTAGATAAAGTCTTGGTAAGTCGAGGACGTTGGGCAAAATCTAGGGTCGAGAATACTAGGTGAAAGTCCTGGGAGTAGTGAACACTAGGCGGGAAATCCTAAGGTCGAGGACACTAGGTGAAAGTCCTGAAATCTCGGATGCTGAGTAAAAGTCCAGAAGGACGTCGGTCCAACCTAAAGTTTCAACGAAACTCAAAGTTAGGACCGGACAGTCTAGAGACTGTCACAATTCACTTTACTTTGCATATTATTACTTTTTTTTCTAACTTTGTGGTGTAGGTGATTGAAAGTGATTGAATGGCTGGAAAATAGGGCTCTGAGCGCCGAGAGCTTGTCTAGATGCCTGGATGTCCAGGCGCCCGAAATTGCTCCAGGCACTCAGGTCAGTGGCGATGAGGGAGCGCTCGGGCAGGTGCTTTCGTCATCGAGGCACCTGGACAATCCAAGAGCCTGGAGTTGCTCCAGGTGCCTAAACCAGTAAAAATTCATCTTCGTACCACGGTGTCACGCATTGACTAGCTGACCCACGTCAATGGTTCAGGTGCCCGAAGGGGGTCCGGGTGCCTGGACATGGATAAACTTCTCGGATGAAGTTTCGACAAGAGCACGCCATGTCAGCACATCTAAGCACCCGGGGAGGGATCCAGCCCGGAGTGGGTTATAAAAAGAGGGTTCGACCAACAGCTTGGACACAACAATTAGAATGACATTCACTCTTGCAACTACTCCGAAAATAACCCTATGATGCCCAAACGCTACTCCGATAACCAAAAGCTCAAGTCTCCACATCTTTAGTTATCGGTAAGTTTTATATATTTGCATTTAAAGTTGTAATCGAGATATCCCTTGTAATACTTCTAACTATTAGTGGATTACCCAATGAAAGCAATCGACTATCGCGGGCCTTAGAGTAGGAAACATCATAAGCTCTAAACCAAGTAAATAAAAGTGTTAGTGATTGATTTCCATTACTACTATTCCGCTGCACTTTTACTCGATAGTGATTTCCAAAAAAACGTTAAAAGCCACGAGCGTTATTCACACCCCCCCCCGCCCCGCCCCGCCCCATAAGTTAACACTCCCTCTTAAGTCAATACCTCTGGTAACCCTTGTTACCTACAATCCGCTCTACTTAAGTGTCTAAGAGACTTAGTGTTGGGAATATTGATTTCTCAGAAAATATATTATTTTGAAAAACTAGTATTTTCTATTCACTCATTCTAATTGTTAATTAAGTTTAATTAAAATAAAATTATTTAAATTAATCATTAATCAATTATTCCTGAAAAATTAATCTCAGATTAAGTTAATTAAATAAAAATTAAATTTCAGACTAAATGAAATAATTGGTTACTAATATTTTATTAATTAAGTTAAGAATAAATTAAGTTCAAATTGTTGAATTAAGTTAATTAAATTCAAATTCTTAAGTTTAAACTTTTAAGTTCGAATTCTTAAGTTACTGTACATTTAATTTGATTAAGAAATTCAAAACTAAATTAGATCGATTATTATTAATATTGATTAACTATTGTTTATTTAACTCATTTTAATAATTTAGTACATATTTGATTAATTAAATTAGAGTTAATTAACTTAAATTTTGGATTAACTTAAATTTAGATTAATTAAGTTTTATTTAAGTCTAATTGAATTAATTTAAGTTTTAAATAATTTTAATTGTATTAAGTTAAGTTTAATTTGTCATGCCCTAGAGGGTATTTGTCACAAAAATTGGGCAGCATCTTCCCTGTAACCGTGACAATTGAAATATGTACACGATGCCACAAGCCTACTCACAAGATATCAACAGCTCACACAGCTAGATATAAATAGAACCACGTAGTTTATAAGTAGCTCACATGACTAGAAGTAAACACAACCACACAGTTGATAAACAGCTCACACGGTTGAAACAAAACACAACATAAGTCCCAAAATAACGAACGCAAATCCACAAAATAATTTACTGCGAGCCGACTCTAGCTTACACAATGACTACTAAAATAATAAAATGAAGCCACGAGGCTAAATACCCGGTCCAGGTCCATAGACCAAAAGGGAAATAAAGCAGAAGATAAAAAGATAGAAATCATCCTCAAATGTGACGTGAGACTAATGAGACTGATAGTCAGGATGCTCCAAGCAACTTCATAAATCCCCTACCTGTTCCTTGGCGAAAGAAAACCAATAAAAGGGTGGTGAGTCCAAATGACCCAGCAGATATAAGATAGATAGTGCATGAACATAATATAACTAGATATCCAAAGGTATACAGTATCATAGTGAGCAATCAATAAGCATAATAGTAATGCCATAATAAGTGTCCATACCTGAACGATGTGTCAAGCACCTAATAAATGCAAGTGCAAGAGAGCTACAATAGAATTATCTGTATCTACTAAAGTATCGTATATGGTCTATCCAGCTACCAATAAGCAGACCAATGTCAAGTACATGCAAATGACGTATCTCAATCATATGTAAATATATCACAGATATATAGATATAATCAATCACAAGCATATGCAATCACATATCATATGTATATGCATGGCATGGTCACTCTCACCCACCTTTCAACTACCATGACCCCTGTATAGTCAGGAGGCTCGGATAATGATAACTATACACACTACCAACAACCACTACTCCTGAGTGGTGCGAGTGAACAGTTTGTTGAGTAGCTATCTAGCTACATAGCAACGAGGTCCCTGCTACTCGTAACTCCAGCTAACACTATCCCTAAGTGAATTGAGTTGGACATGTCAAGATAAGTTTCAATTACTCCAAGCATACTACCCCAAGTGGTTGAGTGAGTAGCAATGGCCAACGACTCTCTCAACCACAAGGGAAACATAGTTGCTAGCATGCATGTTATGATGAGTAAGATGTAAATAATCATCACCACAGATATAGCAAACAACTATGCTATAGTATAACTAGCATATCCAATAGAGTACATATACATAAAGCAATCAATGAAAAAAAAATATATCCAATATCTACTAAATATCATAGATAGCAACAAGAGATATATAGATATGAAATCAACCATCTCAAAGATCAATCATCCAAGTATCAAGCTCATGAAATAATACGAATAGAGTCAAGGTAAATACTATTAGTGTAATCGACCTAGGTTTGATCGGCATGATCATGATTTTGATGTGTGTGTCAAAGAGTTTAAGTTAGGCTTTCATATGTGTTTGAGTCTTGCAGGACTTGGTGAAACACATGAGGAACATGGTGCGGCCAAGTTTGGGAAGCTCATCCTAGGGCTCGGATCCGTGAGTCGGTGAAGGATGGTGGAAGATATCCAAGAGACCGCCGAACAAGGAGCAACGGAGTGAAGCTGAGGGAAGCGGAGTTCAAGGCAACGCAAATGGTGCAGGGAAAGGAGTTGAGGGCTCGGGTGCATCTAAGGGACGAAGGCCGAGGAAGAGAACTTCAAAGGTGACTCCAGAAAGGATGAGTGTGAGTGAATGCAAGGTACCAGTCGATTGGTATTTAGACCAGACGACTGGTACTTAGACCAGTCGATTGATACTTGGACCAGTCTATTGGTACTTGGACCAGTCTATTGGTACTTGGACCAGTCAACTAGTCCAAATTCACGAAGAGCACAGAAGGTTCTGTGCTTAACGACTAAGAAGACCAGTTAACTGGTCCTAGGATCAGTCGACTGGTATATGGTCGTTGTCAAAAAATGAGTTCTATAGAGAACCATTGGTTGTGTCTAACGGCTACATCAGTCAACTAATGCTGATTTGAGTTGATTTGTTGATCAACTCTCTCCTCCTATTTAAGGGAAGCTTTGGGATACGAAGGAGGTCACTCATGCTTGTTGAATAACTCATAAGTCTTTTGCCAAAGCTTCCAAGCCCTCTCTTCCTCTCCAAACCTAAGTTCCATTTTGTAAAGAGGAAGAGACCTTTGTACAAGCACAGAACTTTGTTGGTCACTCGAAATTCTGTTCTGCTTCCCCTGTACAAAAATTTGTACAAGCACAGAACTTTCCTAACAACCTATGTGTTCCTCATGAGTTAAACTTGAATTGGAAACGAAACTTAACATTTTTTACTTCAAGTTCAACTCATGTGTTTTCAGTAGTTAAAACTTGGATTGCAAATGATACTTCACATTATTAATCCAAGTTCATCCAATGTTACAAAAGTTGATTAAATATCTATTTCAAAGATTGGCTTCCAGGTTAAACATGGCGAGACACTTGACCTTCTTGGGTATGGGACCATCCACCACTTCCTAGACAAAGCCTTTCAAAGAAATTGAATATTTAAACTTCTTACAGTAACCCTAGGTTTAACTACAGAGATTTCAATAGAAGCACAAGATCAAAACACTAAATCGAAACACAAAACGAAACACGAAATCGCTAGCCTCTTGTGTTGGTATTTCAGGATCCATATAAAGAACATAAACTAATTAATTTGAAGCGAAAACAATTAATTAGTTATACCTTTCTTTTTAACTAAAAGACCTCTTGATCTTCTATTGTATTCCTCTCCTTCTCTTGGACGTCGTGTGGGTGACAATCTACCAAGATGAAATCCACCCAAACAACTGTTTGATCGAAAGCGCTAGAGGGGTGAATAGTGCTCATGGCTATTTCACGCGTTTCGGAATCGAAAAAACAACGTATTGAGTTAAAGCAGCGGAAAGATAAAAGAAATAAGAACAAACACACAGAAGACAGAGGACACCAAGAATTTACTTGGTTCGGAGCCTAGGGCGACTCCTACTCCAAGGCCCACGATCGTTGATCGCTTTCGATGGGCAACAACTATAATATCGAAAAAGATTATTACAATTTGAGTTACAGTTAAGTGCAATAACTAAAAAAACTATACCAATGAAATGAGAACAAAGAACTTTGGAGCTTTAATTCGTTGGAGTAGCAGAGCGTTGTTGGAGTGTTTGTAGCAGCACACGGAAGAGCACGGGTTGTTCTGTTCGAGATTATCTTTTCGACTGCTTCTGAGGCTACTTTTTATAGCTTCTGTGAAGCTGATCCAGATCCCCAAGTTTCAGGATTAGGCTTGACCCGAGGCGGATCGGTCGACCGATCCCTGCGTTCGGTCAACCGATCAGACGGTCTTCTCCCATCTGATCCACTCACTCCGCTTCGATCTGGTCAAGTCTCATCCTCGGTTCGGTCGACCGATCCCCTCGTTCGATCGACCGATCAACTCCTCTGACCCGATCAACCTGGCATGATCCAGTCGACACTGATCCTTGGTTCGGTCGACCGATCCCAAGGTTCGATCGACCGATCCTATGGTTGAGCCTGGTCCAATCTCTAGAAGTTTGATCTGCTGGCTTGGGGGTTCGATCGACCAATCCCAATGTTCGGTCGACTGATCCCGGTCAGACCTAACCCTACATAAAAATATTAGTTTCCTACAAAACAAAGTTAGAACACAAACGATAATATATAGAAATAAATTTGGCAGTCTCCAGACTGTTCGGGTCTGACTTCGGATTTTCGACCGGAAAACCCTAGGTCGACCCGATGCCTACTGTTCCCTCTGTGGGGAACGTGTCCTCACCTACTCCTCTCAGGAGAGTTACCTGATGCTAGCTCGATCCTCCAGATCGACTGGACTTTTGCTCGGCACTCGATGCTTCCGGACTTTCTACTGGACTCCCGCTTCCCGGCTCGTCCAGTCTTCCACCTGGTTCGCGACACCAGGACTTTCCACCTAGGGTTACCACCCCCTAAGACTTTTGTCTGAAGCCCTCGACCCGCCAAGACTTTCCGCATAGGGTTACCGCCTCCTATAACCTAGGGTTACCGCCCCCTAGGGTTTTCCACCTGCCTAACCGCAGCTAGGACTTTTGCCTAAGTACCACTTAGGACTTTCCTGCAAGCTCCATGAACCTTGTTAGATAACAACATAACCTTAACTTTGAATTTCTTTGCCATTATCAAAACAATGGTTCGATCGTCGGATGCTTCCCGCACCAATAACAACTTCTTCTCCCTCCAAGAAATTCGGCCACCAAGGGAAACCAAAATAGGAAACTTCCTACTCTTCTTCTTCCTCTCCAAGCAACCGGCCATAAGAAGATGCCACTTGATGTGTCACCGACCCTAAGGAAGAAAACAAGGTGAAGAGGCCTCCTTCTTCTTCTTCTTCTCCACCACACAACCGGCCACCAAGGATGAGGATATGTGCCGCCGAACTCAAGGGAGAAAGGGAGAAGAAGGACAGACCACAAAGTAATAGAAGAGGAGGCTTAGGTTGTGTGTTACCCATAAGGCACCATCTACCTCTCTTTCATAATCTTTAGTCATGGCAAAAAAGAAAATTTTAATAACAATTAAAATCTCTCTCTTTTAAATTTCCTATTGTGATGGTTACAAAAGGAAAGTTTTAAAATTAATTTCTATCTTTTAAACATTGTAGATGACTACAAAAAAAGAAAAGATTAAAATTAAAACTTTTCTTTTAAATCATGGTTACAAAAAAGGAAAGTTTTATCAAAATTAAAATCTCTCTTTTAAACACTACAAATAAGGAAAGATTTTAGCAAAATTAAAATCTCTCTTTTAATCCTTTGTAAATAGCTATAAAATGAAAGATTTTAAAATTTAAAACTCTCTTTTAAAACCATGTAGATGGCTTCAAAAAAGGAAAGATTTTACCAAAATTTAATTTTAAATAAAATCTCATGTTCTATCATGCTATGATCGGCCCCTTGCTTGGGCACCAAGCAAGGCTTGGCCGGCCACATCTTGGACACCAAGATGGGCTTGGCCAACCCCTTGCTTGGGCACCAAGTAAGGATGTGGTCGGCCCCTAGCTTGGGTAAGAAGCTGGGCTTCGGGTGGATAAAAAGGCTTTTAATTAAGAGGCTACAACAGGGACCTAGAGGAGAAATTGATTTTGCCCTCCTGATGGACTTGAGCTTCCTGTGTTCGACCCGAACATCCAACTCAAGTTCATCAATAATAACTCATACCACTAAAGAGTTATTATTGAACTACCGCATCAATCCCAAATTACATTATGGGCTCCTTCTTATTATGAGTGCATTAGTCTCCCTGTGTTTAAGATATCGAATGCCCATTAATTAAATGAGTTACTGACAATTTACTTAATTAATATCTAGCTCCAAGAGTAGTACCACTCAACTTCATTGTCATATCAGACTAAGTCCACCTCAGGGTTTACATGGCAATCCTTATGAGCTCCTCAAGAGGGCATCATCAACCTAGATAACTAGGACACAGTTTCCTTCTAAAATCAACAACACGCCATATAAATAATATTATTTCCCAACTTATCGGACCTGATGATTTAACGAATAAATCTCACCCATTGATAAATTAAAGAAATAAATACTAAGTATATGTGCTTGTTATTATATCAGGATTAAGAGTACACACATCCATAATAACAGAGGTTATGTTCTTTTATGTAATCAGTATAAAAGGAACAACCTCAAATGGTCCTGCTTAATACACATATAGTGTATTAGTGTAATTTTATAGTCAAGATAAACTAGTACCAAATTATACTACAACCATCTAATGGTTTGTCCCAATCCATCTTGGTTGTGAGCTACTATTTATAATTTATAAGGAACTGATAATATGATCTTCTGTGTGACACCTCACACTATGTCATCTACAATATAAATTAAATGTACAACTACATTTAACTAAATGCAGACATTCGACCAATGTGATTCTTATTCAAAATAAATGTTCATTCAATAAATCTTCATACAAAAAGCTAGGCTTTTAGTATACATCCTAACAGCTTTGGGACACGAAGGAGGTCACTCATGCTTGTTGAATAACTCATAAGTCTTTGTCCAAAGCTTCCAAGCCCTCTCTTCCTCTCCAAACCTAAGTTTCATCTTGTAAAGAGGAAGAGACATTTGTGAGAGGTTTGCTCCACCGAGAAGGAGAAAAATCTAGCCAGAAATTGCCGGGGACTATTCCACCGAAGGATTAAGGGTTCGTCCACCTCAAGGACAAATCATGAAGTAGGAGCAAGGAATCTCCGAACCACGTTACATCGAGCTTGTTAGCGTTTGTGTTCCTTCTTTAATTGTTTTCATTGTTTTTATATTTTCGCTTGTGCAAACTAACAATTGTAGGAAAGTAATTGACTTAGGGGTGTCCAAGCTATTCAACCCCTCTCTAGTCGGCCACCGATCCTCCTACAAGTGACATCAGAGCAAGGACGCCCTTCAATGGACTAATCGCCAAGAAGAGCAACATCATCAAATGGCCAGCTCAAACATTCACCCATCAAAATTCGAAGGAGATTTCTCTTAGTGGAAGAAGAGAATGGAGGTATTTTTTGAAATCGATTTTGATATTATGCTAATCATGGAAAATGATTTTTAAATGCCTTGGGATCACAACAATGAGATACTCGAGAAAATAATATGGAGCAAGAAGAAAAGAGAAGAACATTTAGTAAATTCAAAAGCGATACATCATCTATTAAATATTCTTTCCCAACAAGAAGTGACAAGGGTTGGAAACTACTCAAGTGCCAAGAAACTATGGGAAAAGCTGGTGGACCTTTATGAAGGGGCATCAAAAGTGAAATTAGCAAGAAGAGACCTCCTTCGAACTCAACTCACCAATATCAAGCTTGAAAAAGGAGAAAAGGTATCAAGTTTACATTCTAGAATTAAGAAAATTTTAAATGGACTAACAAGTGTAGGTGAGACACTTATAAATCGAGACATCATAATGAAAGCCATCAATGCTTTCCTAAAAACCTCGACATGGATCTCAATTGTAGACTCGTTCTACATTTCAAAAGATCTAAAGAAATCTTCTCTAGATGAATTCTTCTTAACAATGGAGCTTCATGAAACAAGAGTTGAAGGATTAGATGGAGAAACCCATAGATCAAGAGGAGTAGCCCTTGTGGCAAACAAGGGAAAGGGGAAGAAGAAGAAATCTCCATCTCCACCATCTTCCGATTCTGAGGAGTCAAGTGTCTCAATGGATAGCGATCAAGAGGCATATATGGTAAGGAAGATGAGAAAAACATTTAAGAATTTTAATTCTAACAAATCATATGTTAGGAGAAGTTCAAGAGGCAAAAGTAGAAGAAGGAAGGTAAAGTGCTACAATTGGCAAGGAGAATGACACATAAGGGATGAATGTCCCCTCTTGAAGAAGAGGGAAGAAAAGAAGAAGGAAGAAGACAAGAAGTCAAAAGAAAAAGGGTAGAAGGTCAAAAACCTAAAAGTAATATGAGATGATCCATCATCATCTGAGGAAGAAGAGCACCATGTGTCTCATTTTGCTCTAATGGGAATTGATGATGTAACCTCCACCTCATCCAAAAATGAAGAGGGAAAGAGCTCAAGTGAAGATGAAGAAGGGAGCTCAAGTGAAGGGGGAGGTCAAACTTCGAATTCGGACTTCTCGGTAAGTGAAATATATAATCTTCCTCCCCATGTTTTAATTAAAATTATTTCAAGTACAAATGATGATTTGTTTAAGGAAAAAAGAAAGAACACATCTTTGAAAAATGATATTTGCATGCTTAAGGAAAAAATTAGAATCCATGTTTATTAAGGGTAATGATGTGCATGCTTCTTCTTCCTCAATTTTAAATGATTCATGTCTAGAAGAGGAAAATAGGGAATTAAGGGAAAATGTAGCATACGTTAGCAAAGCCCTTAGAAAATTTGAAATTGGCTCAAATACCCTAAGCATAATTATTGGGAGCCAAAGGGCAAGATTTAACAAAAAGGGGCTAGGATACAATGAACTCAAAAATTAGAAAGTCTATCATTGTTTATTTGCTAGGGGACAATCAAAAACAAAAACCATAGATAGGAAATGGATCCCCAAGGAGTATTTGGTCAACTCAATTAGAAAGAACCTCTATTGGGTGCCAAAATCAATCCTCAAGGGTTAAAGGATTTTGGATCAAGTCAACCATGATAGTCATAATTCTAATTTTTTCTAATGATTAATTTGAGACTTAAGGGGGAGCACTTAGCCTTGAATATAACCTCATGAAGGCTAAGTAGAGGTTACCTTCATTTTATCTCACAATGAATTGCATTCTATTTCTAAACATAAATGTGAGATGATAGGATGATACAAATAATTCACTTATGCTTATAGCATTTTGATGAATTATGAAATGTATCAATTTTTTAGTAATCATAGGCCAACTATGGGGAAAGTAAATGTTTAATTAATGGACATCTTGCCCATAGATTATAGTTGGACATTTCAAATATTTTGAAAACAATTCTATGTTTTATTTACAGTGAATAGCTATTTTGCAACATATGAATTCAAAACTAGGGTTTAATTTGATACAAACTTGCATGTTTTCGAGATTTTTGAGATTTGATCAAAATTTCAAAGATACTTTGACTTTTCATGAAAATATATTTTTCTTAGTTAAAGGACATTTTAAGAAATATGTTTTTCAAATTTCATGATTTTTCAAATTTTTTGGAATTTTTTATGCATTTCTGAAGTTAGCTTTAGAAGGCTGAAATTTGGGTTGCTTGTGTACCGATCGACTGCATCAGTTACCAGTCGACTGGTACCAGCTTCTGTTTGCTTTCTGAAATCAAATTTTTGATCAAAATTTGATCAAACTTGATGTCATATAGTGTATGATTGTTTGGTACAATCTTTTTGATGGTGTCAAAGAGGGAGCAATTGGTAGGTTTATGTTAGAAAACTTTATTTCTCCATACTTGTGTGCAAAACTTGAAAATTAAGGTTGAGAGCATATGTTAAGGGGGAGCTTGGGTTTTATACTTCATGTTTACATATTGCTTGTAATTTTCAAAGTTATTATTTGTGTCTAACTTAAACATATTGCCACACATCAAAAAGAAAGAGATTGTTGATACAATCGACCTAGGTTTGATCGGTATGATCATGATTTTGATGTGTGTATCAAAGAGTTTAACTTAGGCTTTCATATGTGTTTGATATGTGTTTGAGTCTTGCAGGACTTGGTTAAACACATGAGGAACTTGGTGCGGCTAAGTTTGGGAAGCTCATTTAGGGTTCGGATCCTTGAGTCGATGAAGGATGGTGGAAGATATCCGAGGGGCCGCCGGACGAGGAACAACGGAGTAAAGCTGAGGGAAATGGACTTCAAGGCAATGTGAATGGTGCATGGAAAGGAGTCAAGGGCTCGGTGCATCTGAGGGGCGAAGGCCGAGGAAGAGGGCTTCAAAGGCGACTCCCGAAAAGATGAGTGTGAGTGAATGTAAGGTACCAATCGACTGGTCCAAATTCACGAAGAGCACAAAAAGGTTTTGTGCTCGTCGGTTGAGAAGACCAGTCGACTGGTATATGGTCGTTGGCAAAAAATGAGTTCTGTAGAGAGTCGTTGGCTATGTCTAACGGCTACATCAGTCGACTGGTCCATGGACCAGTCGACTGATGCTGAGTTGAGTTGATTTGTTGATCAACTCTCTCCTATTTAAAGGAAGCTTTGGGACATGAAAGAGTTCACTCATGCTTTTTGAATAACTCCTAAGTCTTTGCCCAAAGCTTCCAAGTCCTCTCTTCCTCTCCAAACCTAAGTTTCATCTTGGAAAGAGTAAGAGACCTTTGTGAGAGGTTTGCTCCACCGAGAAAGAAAAGCTCTAGCCAAAGATTGCTGGAGACTAATCCACTGAAGGATTAATAGTTCATCCACCTCAAGGAGAAGTCGTGGTGTAGGAGCAAGCAATCTCCAAACCACGTTACATCGAGCTTGTTAGCATTTGTGTTCCTTCTTTAATTGTTTTCATTGTTTTTATATTTTCGCTTGCGCAAACTAACAATTGTAGGAAAGTAATCGACTTGGGGATGTCCAAGCTATTCAACCCCCTTCTAGTTGGTCACTGATTCTTCTACAAATAAAACTACCTATCTAGGTAATAAGTCATATATTAAGGTCAAAGTACTATAGAAACATGGAAAGAAGTAACCACCTCTGTGAGCGTAATCCGTGCCAGATAACTCCCACGTCGTGTTTCTCATCTTAATCAGTGTCCTGCATCAGCATATGCAATTTAGCTATCATTATACGAATTAAATAGCTAAAACAATTTTTCCTAAACTAGTTAGGGTAGCCCTAATCGACAAAACGATCTTCACTTACTCCCCGAATAGTTGTTTAAGTCTCTCTAATCCCATTCTCTTCATTAGATTAGATTTAATCCTCAATTAACCCTAATTACTTCACAATCCAATTGGTTTCAGTTAACCCTAACGAGTCAATAACCAAAATGGATTTAATTTAAGCACGAATTAACCTAAAACTCACCCAAATCCGATTACACAGCTATAGACTCACGACTGGAGAAGTTCACTACTAGATAAGGTGGTTAAAACTAGATGAAACTGCTTCCCCCAAACCAATTAACCCCAAATCATCACTAAGTACAGATTAATCACTCAAAACATTAGCTAGAGTTAATTTTGTTACCTCAATAGCACAAAGTTGGGATCCGGCAGTTTCCAATCTGACCCCAGCAGCACACAACACCTCAGGGATCACCAGCCTACTGTGGTGTTCGGGATTCTGTCAAGAAGATGGTCGCTAGAGCCCTAGATCTGCAACCAGCAAGCCAATCGGATGAACACAGTGGCCGGCGGTCATGGAGGGAAATGAACAAAGATAAAGTGGCACACCATACCTTCTCGTGACCGGATGAGTGGCAGCTGTCGGGTATTCCACAGTCGGTACCTACGACCAATGGAGTCAGCGATGTGGGTTGTGGCATCCCGCGACAGAGAGGGGAATGGAAACGATGACTGACTAGATTGGTTAGGGAATAGGCGGAGTGAAGAGAATGGCGATGGCGGCCTTACCCAAAGCTAGGGCATGGCTCGATGTAGCTTGCGGGCTGCCGCCACATGGGTCAGCTCCTGGTTGGAGCTATCATCCAAGCAGGAGAGGCTAGCCCAAGAGATCAGTGTGGCTCAGCGTCAGGTGATCGATATCGTGAGAAGGGAGGCGACACCGGTGGCGATCGAGTGCAGAGCAGAGAGGTTATTCGAGTGAGGGACAGAGGCGTACGTGAGGAAGAAAATCGGGAACGAGGAGAGTAGAAAACGACGTTTTAGCTTTAGGTCACTGTAGCATTGATTAAATACTTAGGATTAAATTTAATTAAACTCTAAGTTAATTTCGCAATAGACTCCCACTTAAACGGTTGTTCCAAACATGTCTCCTTTGAACCTAAATGATTCTCCTCAAATGGTTGTTCCAAGTTATAATCATTCAATGTTGAATTTAATGTCAGTCATTATTGTTGAGATATTATAGAATTACTATTAATGAATTTAATGTTAGTCATTATCGCTAAGACGAATCACCATTAGTAGATTTAATATTAGTCATTATTATCGTTATAGAATCATCATTAATAGATTTAGTGTCAGTCATTATTATCGAAATGATACAGAATCATTATTAATTGATTTAATGTCAACCATTATTATCGAGATATTATAGAATCACCATTAATGAACTTAATATTTCCATTAAACTCTTGAGCAGGTAGCAAAAAGAAATTCAGATAAAACATTAGTTTATTTACTTGGACAAATTTTTCTCGATTGGTCCAGCATTCAACGCGCAAGTCATACTCGCACATGAGTCAACTTGATTTAATATAAATCTGAGTTATGAATTTACACACTTTACACACCCACACATGTAAAAAGAGGCTCTCCTCATATATATATATATATATATATATATATATATATATATATATATATAGGAATGTTAGCCTGCGGTGCATTTCTTGCGATTTTAGTGCGGTTACCTTCCTGATCGATCTGGTGACCGATCAGGGAACCTCCTGATCGGTCTGCAGGATCGATCAGGAGTTTCCCTGATCGGTCAGGAGGTTCCCTGACCGATCAGGAGTTTCCCTGATCGGTCTGTAGACCGATCAGGAATATCCCTGAACGGTCCAGAGACCAATTATATATATATATATATATATATATATATTATATATATATATATATATATATTATATATATATACATATATATATATATATATATATATATATATATATATATATATATATATATATATATATATATATTTATTTCATTTTTTTTATTATATAGATTATGATATATATATATATATATATATATATATATATATATATATATATATATATATATATATATATATATATATATATATATATATATATATATATATATATATATATATATATATATATATATATATATAAAATCTCCTTTTCTCTATCTCTTTATTCTATCCATATTTCCAACTGTATTACAAGTGTCTATTAATTCACTTGTCAAAGAAAGGGAGCTAAATATGCTAACTTTAAACAATTATTTCTCTTAAACAATGCCTCGGTCAATAAAGAGGTTTAAAAGGTAAATGTGCAGTTTATGCATGAAACATTTAGAAACATGCTTATAGGGCACCTAAATGTACAATCTATCATACAGCATAATAGGCAAAGTCCTTTAAATATATTATCATAATCAACATTATAAAACTCTTCTTATTTATTAGTTATTTAACGATCGACTATAAATTAAATTTATAATTTATCTTTTTTTATATAACTTTAAAATAGATTATGATAAATATTTAAGATAAATATAATCATTGTTTATTATAATTAACGAACATCACAAAAGATACAGGCATAACATACAAACAAACTAGTCCTACAATGCTTACTCCCCCGACGAAGACACTCCTTGAAAAGGCTGGGATTTTTGCAGGTTTGTAAACCATTTTTGGCATGATTGGAGAATTATTAATTATCACCAAGAACTTCAAATGGGTAACTTCGAAGTTAGGTCATATTTAAAAAAAAAAAAACTTTCAAAAAGTTTACTTATAGTCCGTTTCAAGTTTTTTTTTTGGATTTTTTTTTTACACTCATAATCCGGTCCCAGCTTTTTTTTTTTACTTTGAAAAAGATATCAATAGTCCAGCCAAAGTCTTTAGGATGTAAAGAATGTAGACTTAGCGGGGCGACAGACGTTTCAAAATAAGAATATTTTATTAGAAAATTATCAACGATAATTTATCAAAAGACATACGTCGAATAAAAATATTATTAAAAGATATATCGTAGTTATGTATTTACCAAAAGATGTAGTTAAGTGATGTGTAATTCTCATTTTAACCCTCCCGTCAACATCCTCTCTTCAGTCGTGATTTCGCAGACATCCGAACCATATTTTGAAGCAATTTGATTTAAAAATAAATATGCGATCATTTTTCTCCTTCCCTCTGTCAACTCGTGCATGCCTGGGTTGTTCATAATTCTCCGATTGCAGCTCCAATTTTGTGGCGAAATCGTCCCAGTAGTAAAACCCTACGTAATGTCTTCGTGTCTCTCTCAAGCGGCATCAAGCATATAGATCTAAAAATCCACAGTGTTCGTGAGGCTCCGGTGAAAGGTTTTAGGGTTTCCGTCAATAATCTCCATTCATAATGGCGCAAAGAAGTGGATCGAGTGTATCATCCTCTCCACTTCAATTATATGTAAAGGTATCACCTTAGAAACTCTTTGATTTTAAAACTCTGTGATTTTGAAAAGTTCAACGAGTATGAATAAAAAATTTTAAATTTTCTAAATTGTAGGGTTCAGTTGATGTTGGACAGAAACTGCATTGGAACAGTGTTTTAGGTCACTTTAAAAGTTTTTTTCAATCATCCACAAAGAAAGGAAGGCATCATGGATTTGTTATTTTACATGACTGACACATAGCATTGATCAAACAGCTACCCTTTAGTATATTTTTGGACATACGAGATATGCAGCATATCTGTGGTATATTGGCCAATATATTTCAAAATTGGGATTCAAGTACTCAAACCTTTAGATTCTCAGGTACAATTTATAATTTTGTAATTTAATCACGAAGTAGTTGTATAGTAAAATAAAATATTTTGTAAAGGTCAATAATTTAGTCAGCTAATGGCACTGATAGTGGAGTCTTATGACAAACGAGGGCCTGATACAATATAATATCAGGCCTAATGTAGGCCTGATACGATATCATATTAGGCCTAACGTAGGCCTGATACGATCATATCAGGCTACATTAGGCCTGATATGATATCGTATCAGGCCTAATGTGGGCCTGATATGATATCATATCAGGCCTAACGTGCGCTTGATACGATATCATATCAGGCCCACGGTGTGCCTAATACATATGTATATGTTCGTAGATGTCAACTAATCATTTAACTTGATCAGGTGTTCCGGTTGCCTTCACAAGAAGAGACATTTCATTGCTACTTGGTATTGCAGACCGAGGAGCTTCAATTCCGATCCGATAAACTCTTTCTAACATACTTCTCAAACAAAAAAGAAGCTACTAGATCAAGAATTGAGGAGTTGCTTAAATTTTATGCCAATCGCGTTGAAGGAGAAGATGATGTTTTATTATTTTACAAATTCTATATTTTGTATATATTTGTTTGTGTATTATTTTCTTCTAGTACATATAAGGTCCCGTTATGTCTTATAGATATAGTAGATGATTTTGAGAATCTTGCTAGATTCAATTGGGTTGAAGTTATCCATGAATTTATGGCTCCACAATTACCTAAGATTGGGGACATATTTTCATCAAATCGGACATTACATTCTAACACCAACCTCCCTTACCTAAAGGGTTTTGCTGGTTTTTTGACAGTAAGTTTATAAATGATGTTAAATTTAACAATAATTTACGGACATGTATGAATAGTTAACACTTATGATGGTGAATTAGGCATGATTTTTAGAGCATGTTCTAATCCAAAAATCATACAAAATAGAAGGAGCAGGAATAAATAAGTGGAGGAATATTCCTTCACATATTAATAAGGTGAGGAATTTGTTCGATCGAGTCTCATCTGAAGAGGTAAATTTTCATTACTGTGACTTTAGTTAGGTTAAAAGTCCTTTTTTAACATGTGTTATAATAATTTTACAGGTTATGATTGACATAATCCCTACCCAATATGAGAAATCATTGGTTGAGAATCTTGTTGACGTTGATGACATTCCATGTGCAATGAAGACATCACAATTTGAAGTAAATGAAGAAAGAAGCCAAAGTAATAAGGAATGTTGTAATTGCATTATTCAAGCAAACAGAATTAAGAAGCTAATAATGGAGAACATGCATTTGAATGATAGGGTGAAAGAATTACTTAAAATATTAAAAAATAAAGGCATGCAAACTCAATATAGCGAGTTTGTAGACGATCCTCAATGTGAACCAGTAGCTTTTGCAACAAGAAGGAGGAGAGGACGTGACAAAAGTCGCTATGATTACAGGGATACTCCAATTGATACTCCATTATGGTTCCAAATTTAACCTAAGAGACAGTGGAGAAATATACAAATATGTGAGCCTGCAGAGAACATTTCAAGACAAGGAAAGGGAAAAAAAATGTTTAAAAGAAATTGATGTTCTGGAGAAGGGGAAAGGAAAATTTAATGTGGATAATATGGAAGAAGAAATAGTCATTATACAATTGAAGGAAGACAAATCTGAAGAAGAGGCAGATCAAGGATGTAGATAGGATTGCCATACATAACAAAATGAGGAAACAAGCCATAGATGTGAGTAGATATTTGCAAATTTTATAGTAACATGTTTGATTGAATTCATTATTTAAATCCCTTTTATGTTGATGGGCATAGTTTGTGAAGAAGCAATTTAAGACTTTGAAGAAAAAAAACAAGATGAAGATGTGGCGTACTTGTTAAAATGTTGGAAAACTAAAATATGTGAATTACATAGGTGATTTAATTAATTTATAAGTCAAGACAATTATATTCTTTTCTAATTTAGATAATTATATGGTTCTCAATTAAATTTTATGACTTATAATCATTGATTTACTTTATAGGTTTACAAATGATTTAGTTTGGGAGGAAACACCCTTTGCTTTAAATGTGTATTCCCTCTTATCCGGTGTGAATGGAGAGATGCTGACTGATCTTGTCTGAGAAGCTGGACACGACGGAAATTCGGAAGAAAGAAACCCACCGTGCGGATGAAGAATGACGTACGCCGAATGCCGATCCGAGAAACCGAAAGCGGATCGAGAAGCAGTAGAGTCACCCAAGGTTTCTTCGTATCGAGATCTGATGATGAAAAAGAAAGCCAAATCTGAAGAGAAGAAACCCAGATTCAAAGCTCCCCAAGCTGCCTGCACACAAGAGAACAACCAACACTACCGTCAGTGACCTAAGACCGGGGTGGGGATCCCTGGCTAGGCCCTCCGACGCTCAAGTCAGTGCTCTCTCTCGGTGGGGAAGAAGGAGGAAGAAGACGAACAGTGGTTGAAAAGTTAGGGTTATGAATGTGCGCAATGATGTGAACTTGTGAACTTACCTTGCCAACAGAGAGGATTCCCCCTTTTATACCACTTCATATTACCTCCGTAGTCATGAAGTGGACCCCGGTTTGTTAGAGTTCGTTATGAGATGACGTCAGCTATGTACTTGTGGTAGATGATATTTAAGGAATCTTTTTTGTACCCCAGATGTACCTTCTTTGTCGTTTAGTACCTGCAAAATAATCTGGAAGCATACTTCCCGCCAAAATATATAGTACCTGTCATGCATTTACATATTACAGATATCCTCGTTAATTATCTTCTTTGAAATATTCATTCATGATCCTTTCTCATGCAGCTTCATGCAGTTTCTATTTACATCCTTTTTATATTAATAAACTGCATTTTATCCAGTATATTTCCAAGGTATTGATCGACCAACCCGTACTGGCTCTTCCCTTGAAGGTATGTCCCGGCCGATATTAGCCTACCTTCGTCCTGAAGTTATGTCCCGGCCGATATTAGCCTACCTTCATCCTGAAGGTATGTCCCGGCCGATATTAGCCTACTCCATTTAAAGTATATATATTTTTCCCGTGGGAGATGTATTTCGGTTGATATAGGCTTACCTCCTATATCTCGGTCGATATAGGCTTATCTCCTATTGGGGTATGTCTTGGCCGATATTAGCCTACCTTCATCCTGAAGGTATGTCCCGGCCGATATTAGCCTACCTTTGTCCTGAAGTTATATCCTAGCCGATATTAACCTACCTTCGTCCTGAAGTTATGGCCCGGCCGATATTAGCCTACCCTCATCCTGAAGGTATGTCTTGGACGATATTAGCCTACTCCTATTTAGAGTATATATATCTTTCCCTCGGGAGGCGTATTTCGGTCGATATAGGCTTGCCTTCTATATCCCGGCCGATATTAACCTACCTTCGTCCTGAAGTTATGGCCCGGTCGATAGTAGCCTACTTTCATCCTGAAGTTATGGCCCGACCGATATTAGCCTATCTCTTTTGCTTTTCCTTCCTCCTTTTCTTTCCTCATCGGGAGACCCACACAACCTAACTCATATCACTAGCTTTCCCTTCAAGTCTAGTCGAAGGAGGTGTAGACGACTGACTAGACATAAGTATGGTCTTGTCTTTTCCTACCCGTGACTCTGCTCCAGATTTTGAAATGACCTCATAGATTTTGTGTACCACTGTTTCTCTAGACCAAGTATAGTGATCCTGTGAGCCTTTTGCTTCTTTGAATAGGCTTACAGCCTTCTCTTCATCCACCGGTCCTTTCAGTTCTTTTCCTCCCTTGTCATCTCTTATTGCTAAGGTTATGGTCTTGGATCCTCCCCTTTGGGGGCGACTTGTGTTAGACCAGGTGAGATCTATATATGAGTTTATTGGAATTTTTACTCCAACTACCTCTAAGGTTCAAGGGATTGTCTTAAGAGATGAAGCCTCATTATTCATATTTTTCATCCAAAGATACCGATGCTCTGAAGGACTCAAGAAACTTCAGAGAGATTTTTGCTACTCATAGAGGGGCAGCCAAATGACCCAAGGGTGTTGTGTGAAGGGCACAACACATGTTACCCTTGGGCTATACCTGGTTGCTTCACTGGCTGAGCTCTAGGGCTTGAGAGGGGAAGTGGTTTTTACATTTACTTTTCCTTCATGGAATGCATAAATGTTTCCCTGTCTCGTTGCCCTTGAGCTTTTCTGTTTTTGTTGCTTTCTTCGTCCCAGGCAGAATATTGCCACTTATGTGCCTTGACAAGCTTGGACGAAGTGAGCTATCTCCATCTCCACTCCATGGTAAGTTTGAATCCAGTGGGACTGAAATTTTTCGAGCGTTCTAAGGGCTTATGTTTGTAATATTTGTTATCTATCTGAGGTTTACTGTTCTGAGGGGAAATGTGACGTGGTGTACTGGCTCAGATTCTAAGTGTAAAAATAAACTTTTGTATCGAATTAAGTGGTTCTATTGAATCCTTCTGTATTTTACCAGATTAACTGTGATGTAGCATTCATCGTTCCTTGGTGTATCTTGTGTGTCATTTCTTATAGCTAAGGCTATCTTAACTGTCGGAACATCTTCACACTATAACTAATGTTATACCAGCCAATATTATCTCGTTGATCAAAGTCAACACTATACTTATCTAGCATAATCACAGTTATATTAATATAAAATTACTCTGATAAATACTAGTTTGTATTTTATAAGGATATTAATTTAAAAGTTGTCACTTGCCTAAATCTCCCTCCTTAAATGTTTTTGTCTTTAGCCTGGGCTTAGTCAAAAGTTCAGTCCTTTTTATTTTTATTATACCCAGTTATTCATGTCTTCTTTCGAAGCTTCCTAGCTAGTAATTGTCTCTTCTTCGGGTGAGAGAATGTTGAAAATGTACCCCGAGACGCTACCAACCCCAGCATGATCCGACCTGTCACTTCCGATATAAATGTTTTTATGATGGTATGACACGCACTTTTTCTGACCGCCACGTCACGTGGGTCTTCTGCCTTTCTATTGTGATCCTCCACGCCTGCAAAAAATGTTTTGATCTGACGACGGTTGTATGTCTTACAAACCCTAAACCCTTCGTCTCCTTTTAAACCTTGTCCTTTCTTTTTCCTTCTCTAGAGTTCTTTTCTTGTTGCTGCCTTCAACCATATCCCAGGCTCACCGTTTTTCGATGATCTCTTCTCTTGTCTTCAGTAAGTAATCTGTTACTCCACTAGCCTATACTTTTGTCCATGGCTGCGGAAGCAATAGCTCCTTGGTATGTTCATATGTCTTCTTCCTTTGATAAGAACGCTAGATTATCCATCCGTCGTCAATATGAAATTCCTAGGGAATATAGAATCATACTCCCAACACCGAATGATCGACCTCATCATCCCCCTGATAACTGCGTGACTTTTTTCAGGGACCAGTTGATAGGGGGCTTAAGGTTCCCCATTCCTCCTTTCTTGATTGAAATAAGTCGGTACTTTGATATTCCTTTGCAGCAGTTCGCCCCTAATGCATTTCGTTATCTATGTGGTACTTACATGTTGTTTCGTCTATGGGATATTCCTCCTACTCCTCAAAATTTCTTCATGTTTTCTTATCCCAAGTGCTCAGAACCGGGTGTTTTCCTATTTCATTCACGAACTAAAATGGTTCTTTTTGAGGGTATGCCTTCATCTCTCAAAGCTTGGAAATCTAGTTTTTTCTTCTTAAAGTTTCCAGGACCTATTCCTTGGTCTCATGCTTGGAAATCTTTTTTGTCTCCCTTGCCCGACGTCAAGGAGTTTCATATTCATCCTTCTTTCCCCCTCTATTGTGAGAAATTGTTAAATCATCGGCTTTCCATTCTTAAGTGGCTACGGGTTGATCTCCTATACTTGTTTGGTTTAAGCCCTGTCAGACCTGATACTCGAGTTCCTTTAGGTAATACCCTATTTCTTTCTCCTTATTTTTAACTGACTGAACTGTTGTTCTTTTTTCTGTAGTGGATAGCTTTTATGATGCTTTGATTGACGAAGAACTACGTGTGAAAGAGGGCATACTTCGCGCCAAGGAGGCTGAACTTCTGGCTGCAATTGCTCTTCCTCCTCCAATCGAAGAGCCAACTCCTTTGGCTGAAGTGTCTAGTTCTTTGGGTGCTCTTGAAGCTCTTGGAGCTCCTAGAGACCCTTCTGCGGAGATCCTTCCCAATCCTGTACCCACTGTTACTTCTCCAGCAGCTGCTGCCATTTCTTCTTCTACTGCTCTCCCTGTACTCGAACTCACATCTCCTGATAGCCCCAGTAAATTGATAACTGAAATTTCTTCGGGCAAGCGTCCAGGGCGTAAACTAACCAGGGCTCCTCCTTCAAAAAGGAGGCTTATTCTTCCTGCTGATGAGTTGGTTTCAGAAGGCTTTGCTTCGGCTGGCCTTCCTTCTGATGAGCCGACGCTGGCGGAGCTTTATCCTTCTCTTAATTTTCCTGCCTCACCTTTTTCTAGTGCAAGCACCTCTGGGGATGTTTCTTTTACTTTTCCTCTATCTATACCAACTTCTGGGTCTTTGCCTTCTTCGCCTTCTTCTTACTTAATCTTTGCCCCCCCCCCCTATTCTTACTTCTTCCTTCTCGGCCGGTTCCTCTACCATTCCTGTTCTCCCCATATTATTAGGGGGTTCCTTTGCCAGCTCTTGGGATGAAGTTCGTCCCCTTTTTGAAGAGCTTTTATTCCTGAGGCAATTGATCGCTTCTCTCACAAGGAGAATCAGGTGTGCTCATTAACGCTTATTTTCTATTTCTCAACTATTATCTTATGACTTTTCATTATGTTTCCAGCGATGGATAGAAAATATGGGTTTCTCTCGACTACTACACAACTTATACACTGAGAACAAGAGGTTGAGATCGGAGAACTGTAACGACCCAATTTTCCCTATTTCGAGTTCCAAATGTCCATAAAAATATTTGGAAATGCTTTTAAAATATTCTAGAGATTTTTAGAAATTTTTAGAGTATTTTTACGTAATTTTTGGAGATCGTTTAGTATGTTTACAAAAAGAAAGAAATCTTGACAAAAAACCGTTGAAGGCGAGGCTCGAACCCGTGACCTTGGGTCGAACCCGACCTAACCGGACGCAGCTGACCAGCTGAGCTACGCAGGTTTTGTTAACCTAATATGGAACGAAATGTATTTAAGCTATGATTGATACAAAAATACCTTAGTTTTAAAAAAAAGGTTGCAGAGAAATTGCCGAGCCGAAGCTCGACCCGGCGACCTGGGGTTTCGGCAGAAACGCAGATAACCAGCTGTGCCAGCGAGTTTTTGTTAATTAAGGAAAGAACGGGTTATATTTAAGGTATAGTTAGTAATAAAAACCCTAGTTATAAAGGGATTAGGTTTTCCCTTTCTCGCCGAAAAATTCTCGTTCCTTTCTCCTCTTCCTCCCGACGCGAGCGGCGTTTCTGTGCTTGGGCGAAATTGAAGCCGAGTTAGGTTCTCTCCTCCGGCGGTCGGCGAAGGCTTCTTCCGGCGAATCTTGCGGATCCGAGCTTCTTCCGTCGAAGAGAGCCCGCGGACACAGGAGAAGCGCTGAGATTTGAGCCCTCCGAAAACCCTAAGAGCCTTCTCCTTCCTCCTTCTCGGTTGTAAGTGCAAGAACAAGGGGTAAGTACTACTCACCTGCGGTAGGAGTTGTTTCGGATTTCGTTTTCTTGTTTTCGAATTGTATTTCTTCTTGTTGTTGAATCTGCCATGAGTTTTTTCCTATTTGAATGATTGCTGCGATGAGTTTAGGATAAGTGGTTTTCCTTGTTTCCGAATCATGCTTTGAAAGTGGTTGAATTTAGGGGTTTAGGATGACTGCCGTGGATTACATGGGGGAAACGGAAGAGATTGATTGTTTAGGTTTTCTTTTTGTGTACCGAAACATGCAGTTTAAATTGTGGTTGCTAGGGATATGTTTTATTTCCTTTGAGTATTTGAATTATACCATGCAGAATAGAGGTTGCTGAAGGCTTAAGTGTAGTTCCGAGATTGTTTCTTTCTTTTCCTTGCCGAGCGTGAACAGATTCTCACTGATTCGTTTAAGCATTTCAGTTGGGTTTTCTTTGCTAAGCACAGCATGTTTAAGAAGTATTTGTTTTAGGTTATGACCTTGATAATCATGCTCTGTTTCGGGTGGACTGCAAAGGTTTCTTGTGTATTGTTCAGAGTCTTTTTCATGACCAATACATTGCTATTATGTTGAGCTCAGATTGATATGAGTTGACTGCAGAATTTCTGAACAGATAAGAAGGAATAGGTTTAGGTGTAGTAGCAGAAGTTTTCATTGTTTCGTCTTTTGAAAGTGCATGTTTGCAATTATAGAGGTGCGTTAGTTAGTTTTCGTAGCTTTGCATTGCTTCGAATTAATGTAGACAGAATGGTTCAGATTGATCTTGCTGTGACATTATGTTTCGGTTAAAACAAAAGTGCATGTTTTCAACCATGTTAATGTTCAAAGTAAAAGATAGATTTTGCATATTACGAACATGATAAAAGGAGGCTTATAGTATATTTTTAAAGAAGTTAGGTTTGTTTTCCTTTGTTTCTAAATCTGTTGTAGCATGCTTAGAGGAGTTAGATTTGTTTTCAACCATGCTTAAAGAAGTTTGAATGGTAGCTTAGCATCTTCCTTGCTACTCAAAAGGGCAAGAACAACCTTTATTTAAAGCATGTAGAGTTAGTTTCTTGGTTTTCCTGATCATGAACAGTTATTAAGTTTATCTTGCGGTTGATTGGCTTATGTTATTTTTATATAGCATGCTGGGTTAGTTGTAATCCTATACTTGTTAGATATATCTATAGGATTCTAATAGGCTCCAATAAAGGATTATAAGAAGCATGAGTAAAGAAAAAGGCTAAAGTCTAGTTAAAAAGAGATAACAAATAAATTAAAGTAAGAGGCTAGTACCCGACTTCCGAGGTTGTCGTTAAATAAATCCAGGTGACCGATTCCAAGGTCTTGGCCCTGGTAAGACCAAGGTCTTTACCTCATAGGACTAGAGGCTCGCTACCTCAGTCACTATTAGAGAGCGCGCAAAACAAAGATGGTACTAAGCTTGGGCCCAAAGAAGAAAAGAAAAGAAGAACAAGAAGAAGAAAGTGAAAGAGAAATTAAAAGATTAATTTCTAGTATAAGAAAAGTAAGAAGAACAAGAAGAAGAAAGTGAAAGAGAAATTAAAAGATTAATTTCTGGTATAAAGATATAAGAAAATGAAACAAATTTATGCTTAGAGTCAATAAAAGTTTAGTTCTTTAATTCTAAGCTTACAGTAGTTGTTTCATTACTTTCATGTCAGTTAGTGAGCATGTTTAGTACTCAGTTTTATTTCTGTATACCATGAGTACATGTAGCTTTGCTTTTAGCATTTCAGTTTTAGTATTGTTGCATTCTTTTTATGCACTTCGAGTTTTTGTGAGATAGATTAGTACTTACTAAGCGTTTTCGCTTATAGATCTTTTGTTTTCTTTCCTCCTACCGCAGATAAAGGAAAAGCTAAGATATGAAAAGGAGGCGACAGGATGGTGGTGGTGATGAAGATGTGTGATGTTTGGACTGTGGAGAGATCCAGAGAGTGCTAGCAAACTTGCAGGACCTAATGATTAGAGTTTATGCTTTAGTTCTTTTCTTTAAATACTGTTATGAAGTTTATGTGATTGTGATTGAGTTTGATTCGTATTGTAGCTTATTTATGTCTTATTCTAGGAGTTGTGTTTAGTTCTTGTTGCTAGTCTAGTCTTTTGGTTATAGTATGAATTTATTACTGCGTGGTTGTGAATAAAATGTGTTCTAGTCGCATGTGGCTGCGTATATATCTTGTGTATTATAGATTTGGTCACCGGTACAGGGGAGACTCTGCCGAAATTTTTCGGTAGGAATTCCTCTGAACCGTGATAAAATCTAACTGACTCTAATAATAGCTCAGTGACACTAGATAGAGAGTTGTAGTTAGGTAACATTCGCTATTAGAGAGTAGAAGTAAGAAGGGTGGGTTGTTACAAGAACGATAAGCTAAAGCAAGAGGTTGTTGGATTATCTTCCATCGCGTTTCTGCTGCCGCCAAGGAGCAACTCGAAGTACAAATTGAAAGTCTTCAGGCAAAATTTAAATCGGTTACGGACCTCAACCGAGAATTGACTTCCAAACTTGGTGAGCTGAAGGATAATTATAAAGCGGAATTGATTGAGAAGCTCAAAGCCTTGCAACTGAAAGAGGATGAGGTAGCCTCTCTGACCACCTCCCTTGATTCGGCTAAAGCCGAGGCTTCTGCCAAAGAAGATGAATTAAAGACCTCTCAGATGGCGTTGGTAGTCTACAAAAGGAACGAGGATGTTCGTTACAAGGAACGAGCTACGGCCATGATTGAATCTCCCGAGTTCAACAGACCGATCGTGAGATCCATTCTATCTGCCTTTACTGCGGGAGCTCAAGGGGCGATTCAGCAATTAAGAGAAGAGAGTTACTTATCTCGTGATCCCCCTCCTAATTTCTTAAATAAGCGCAAACTAATTGAAAACAAACCTCCTGATCTGTTCCCTAGGTTGACTCTAACTTAGATTCAAGTTATTGGGATTCTGTAATGATAAGCTCGTGTGACTTTGATTATCCCCTTTGGGTTGTGAATCTTACTCTTTCTCAGGATAACTATCTGTTTTTTGTAAATGTATCTAATGTTATTTGGTTTACCATAACGCAACATTTCCCTACGGGCCTTTTCTTAATGATCGATCGGTATATATTAAGATTGCTAAATACCGCCCGATATTTTTATAGCTTAATTATGTCTCGCCCGATTGGACATATTTCTATCATGGTATTCTTAATATTGGTTGATCTTTTTTGATTGATCGGCTTACCCTCACTGTTAGAACCAAAAGTAGCTAGAGGGGGGGGGGGTGAATAGCTCATCGCGTGCTCGTTGCTCAGTGTTGCTTGTTTCTTCAAGAATGCACAGCGGAAAATACAGAAACAAATACAACAATGCTAACACGGTTGGTTTACTTGGTATCCACCTCACAAGAGGTGACTAGTCCAAGGATCCACACCACGCACGCACCCTCCACTATGGAAACACTCCTTTTCGGTAACTACCGAGGGCGGAGAAGCCCTACAAGACTCTCAGTACAAGAAGAAAGGAAAGGGAAACAAAATACAAGCTTACAAGCTTACAATGAGTACAAAACCCTAACCCTAGCTTCTCTTCTTGCCTTTGATCCGCCTCTTGACTTGGAAAGCTTCCAAGATCCTTCAAGAACTGGCGATCTGATCTTTGAGAGCGCTGTGGAGAAGCTCGCAAGTAATCTGGAGTGAATCGGAGAAGTTCTACCGCAGCCATCGAACGCCTGCAGCTATAAACGATGCCAACGGTCGGATCCCGATCGATTCGAATGTTCCCAATCGATCGGGGAGGCTTTGGATCGATCCACGGATCGATCCAGAGCGCCTCTGTGCTCTGGAAACGCGCCTGGATCGATCCACGGATCGATCCAGCGCTTATCGTGCGAAGCAGCTGCGTCCCAATCGATCCACTGATCGATTGGGACCTCTGGATCGATCCACGGATCGATCCGTAGGTTCTCTGGGACAGGTCTGGATCGATCCACTGATCGATCCAGAGCCTGGATCGATCCACTGATCGATCCAGCACTTGGTTTTTGTCCAAAACCAAGTCCTAAACCTCCCAAACCAACATCCGGTCAACCTTGACCTGTTGGTATGTCATGCCTAGCATCTAGTCACTCCCTTGACCTGCTAGGACTCCCTTACCAAGTGTCCGGTCAATCCCTTTGACCCACTTGGACTTTTCTCTGTACCAAGTATTCGGTCAATCCCTTTGACCTACTTGGATTTTTCTTTCATGCCAAGTATCCAGTCAATCCTTTGACCTACTTGGACTTCCCAGCACCAGATGTCCGATCATCCTTGATCCATCTGGATTTTCCCTTGCCTGGCTTCACTCACCAGGACTTTCACCTAGCTTCACTCACTAGGGTTTTCATCTGCCTAGCTTCACTCACTAGGACTTTCACCTGGCTTCACTCACCAGGTTTTCCATCTGCCTAGCTTCACTCACTAGGACTTTCATCTGCCTAGCTTCACTCACTAGGACTTTCACCTGGCTTCACTCACCAGGTTTTCCATCTGCCTAGCTTCACTCACTAGGACTTTCACCTGGCTTCACTCACCAGGATTTCCATCTGCCTAGCTTCACTCACTAGGACTTTCACCTGGCTTCACTCACCAGGATTTCCATCTGCCTAGCTTCACTCACTAGGACTTTCACCTGGCTTCACTCACCAGGATTTCCATCTGCCTAGCTTCACTCACTAGGACTTTCACCTGGCTTCACTCACCAGGATTTCCATCTGCCTAGCTTCACTCACTAGGACTTCCTTCTGCCTGGCTTCACTCACCAGGACTTTTCTTCTGCCTGGCTTCACTCACCAGGACTTTCATTTTGCCTAACATCCCAGTTAGGACTTCCCAGTCAAGTATCCAGTCAACCTTGACCTACTTGACTCTTCCTCAATCAATATCTTATTGTCAAACATCTAAACCCAAACCAAGACTCAGCTTGGTTACCCAGGTCAACCTTGACCTGAGGGATATTGCACCAACAATCTCCCCCTTTTTGATGTTTGACAATACCACAATAACACTTACAATCCCATATGTAAGTTAGGCTAATCCCATAGCCTCCTTCTTCATGCCACTAGGTAATGAAGCTCTTCATTACCTAGTCGGCGGTTAAGCATTAATTAAGCTCTTCATTCTCCCCCTAAGAGGGCAAACTCCCTCTAGGTAATGAAAGCCTAACTTACTCCCTTTCATGAGTCCTTTCATTCTCCCCCTATGACCTTCCCATAGGTAATGAAGGACTAAGCTTAACCATACATTCTCCCCCTATTGGCACACATCAACCCATCGTTGGACACACATCAACCCATGCTCCAACTCTGGGTACACTTCAACAAATCCATTTGTTGAAGACTCTCCCCCTGAAGAGTTGCTCATCGTTGTTCACAACATCACTGGTTGTGATCAACACGATAATGAAGGTCCCATACCCTTCATTTATCCTTAACTTCTCCCTCAATGTAGACAACTACCCAACCTTGAGTATTATCTACCACTTGAGCGTCCACTTGAAATAATGAGGATATCCACTCCCCATTTCTCCCCATTTCAAGTTTAAATGCTCAACCTTGAGCAAGTTCACAACAGAAGGTTAACCACCTTCCTAGGTTCATGAAAATTATTTTTCATGTCTTTAAAGAGTCCCTCCCCCTAAAGACATGGTGGTAACTTCTGTCATTGCACCAACAATGACTTGGAATCCCTAAACCTTTAGGAAACCCAAATTTAGAAGTTTTGAGGTTCAAATATTCAAAATGTGAAACAACCTCAACCTAAACTTCTACTTAGTCTTCGTTAACCAATCCATCCTTGTTTTCAACATGAAAACACCCTTTGTATGTATACAAATGTATTTAAGGGGTTTGGAATGGTTACCTAGACTCAAAGCGGTTCAAAGATGCTGAAATCAGGCCTTCCCAGCCAAAATCAGCAACTTGGATCGATTGAAGTTGGGTTCCAATCGATTGAACCTTTCTGAATCGATCCACGGATCGATTCAGACTCCCTGGATCGATCGACTGATCGATCCAGCGAGCTTCTGCTCGCGGGAATTGCCGTTTGAATCGATCCATGGATCGATTCGGGCACTCCAATCGATCCATGGATCGATCAGAGCTCTGATAGTTGCTGAAATTCTATTTCAGTCAACTTCAGAAACCCCTAGAAAATTCTACAAAAATCCAAAAATCATGAAATTTCGTGTAGACATTATTTAGGGCATACTTAATCATGGAAAAATAGTTTTCTATGAAAATACATCATATTTTCAAAGATTGACACAAACTTGAAAACTTGCAAAAACTTTAGTGTTTTTCTTCAAGTTTGTGTCTAACTATTCAATGGTGATTACTATCAAAAGATAGCCTTCACCAAAGTTTTCCAAAAACATTTTAAAACCATTTTCAAAACCAATATCCCATCACATTCCTTGGGCTTAATGCACATGACTTGTACATTAGCTTTCCCAATGATGGGAAAACACATAACTATGTGTTTTGATGAACTTAAAACTCAAAAGAATGTACTAAATCAACATCTTGAGTTTTGTTCATCATCCTAACATCTCACTTGTATATAATATGCACTAAAACACATACAAGTCACCTTAGAGGTCTTTGTGAGATGTAGATTTTGGTTTTTGCCCTAATCTAGGGATCATGCATATCTATCTAGGCATTTTAGAAATGTTAGACATCCACCTAGGATGTCACTTGTCAATAAGTGTCATTAGATGCCATTTGTCCTTAATTACAAGGAATTGAACTTAAAGCATGATTATGTTATGGCATACATCAAAAGAAAATAATTTTCAAAAGAAAATATCCTATTGCTACATGATGTATGAATGTCATGACATGGTATTTTTGTATTTTTCATGATAAGTCATGAATGCAAAATACAAATAAGATAAAATATGATGTCATGGCATATTATGAGCAAACAATCATGGCAAGATTTAGCATAAATAAAATATACCTAGATTAACTATCTAAGTATTCTTAAAGTCTTAGCTAAACTTACACCTTAAACCTAGATTGCCCTAAAGTGCTTCAAGAAAATGCCAAAGCCTAAGTTTGCATTTCTTATTCCCTTGATTAATTTATGCCAATTAAAATAAACATGTCCTCAAATGTTGGCATATTCCATTTTTCCTTAAGAGTAGCACTTTTAAATTTAAGGCCCGGATTGCCTTAAATTGCCTAAGAACATACCAAACTCCCAACTTGATAGTTCTTATGAATTTCCCAATATGTGCCATTTAAGATTAAAATCAATTCTTCCACCATTAGGCACATTTTACTCTTTCAAGGAGTAATCAATAGGTCCATTTCATTTTCAAAGGTTAACTAAACCTTGAAAATGCTCCTTGAGTGTCAATTTCCTCAAAGTTGGGTTAACTACCCTTCTAATCGGAGTTGACACTCTCTAACCCATCTATGGGGTAGAGAAGATGCTCCTAGGAACCCAACACCTATTGGTGCTCCTTGGATGCTCTAGGTACTCACTAGGAATAACTTCCCTAGATACCTTCCTAGTGACCTTGTTGGGCTTCTTAGAAGCCTTGGTCACATTTTCTAGGTCAACTCTAGGGATAACCTCCCTTGTGACCTTGTTTGTGACTTTCTTAGACTTCTTAGAAGTCTTAGTCACTTTGGTTGCAAAGATACTTCTAGGGATATCTTCCCTTGTATCCTTGACTTGACCTCTAGACTTAGGGTTCGTTCCATAACTATATGGAACCCTATGATAACTAGGCACATCCTTCTTGGCTTTTGGTTTGTATCCCAAACCTTTATGACCATTGGATGGCTTTTGTACCCCTAAACCTAGGTTATGCTCATTTTGCCCTAATAGGATATTTTCCATCCTTTTTAGGATCTTTTCCATTTTATCAAGCCTTGATCTCAAGACTTGATTTTCTATCACTAAGTCCTTAGTTTTTGATTTTTCATTTGATCCATGAGCATTTTTGTTTCTAGGCTTGTATCTTACATCCTTAGAGTTATCGCCTAGGTTTTTACCTACATTCCTAGCCTTTGGGATAGTAGTTTTGGCATGTAGGGCCATATGCTTTTCCTTAAAGCCCTCATGCTTCCTATTCTTATGGTAAATCGCATTAAGATGATAAAAATTTGACCTAGCATGCTTTTTACCATTTTGCAAGGGAATAGGCTCAATGAATGTTACCTTCTTCTTTACCTTGGAGGCTCCCCCTTGACTAGTGCCTCCTTGAGCCTTGACCATCTTCTTCCCCTTGGGGCATTGACTTCGGTAATGCCCTTTTTGTTGACACAAGAAGCACACAATGTGCTCCTTGCTCTTCTTTGTCCCGGGGGTGGTCACCTTGGGCTTCTCCTTGCCCTTTTGTGCCACTTGGCCCTTCTTCTTGACCAAGTTGGGACACTTGCTCTTATAGTGCCCATTTTCCCTACACTCAAAACATATTATATGATTTTTATTATTAATTGAAATATTTATACCTTTGCTTGTAGGGGTGGCATCTTTTTCTTTGGATCCGGAGGTAGAAGCTTCCTCTTGATCGGACCTTGATTCTCCTCCATTTGATTTTTCTTGACTTGTGGAGGTAGAAGCTTCTTCCTCCTCTTCTTCTCTTGACCCGGATGTAGAAGCTTCTTCTTCTTCTTGATCCGGTGTCACCAAGGATTGCTCCCACTCAATCCTAGAGGTGGAGGCTTCATCATCTTGAATATGAAACAAGGAGTATGCTCCCTCCTTGTTCCCTTCGTTGCATTCCCTTGAGGATGAAGCTTCTTGGATTTCCTCTTCTTCGGAGGTTGAGCATCTCTCAACCTCGGAGTCCTCCTCTTGGTCTTGCTCCACAGAGTCACCCTCTCTGGATTCTTCATGATCTTGTACAGTGGAGGGGATCTCTTCATGAAGCTTGGCCAATTTGCTCCATAGCTCCTTTGCATCTTCAAACTCTCCAATTTTGCAAAGGATGGTGCTTGGCAATAAATTGACCAAAAGCTTGGTCACTTTGTCATTTGCCTCGCACCTTTGGACTTGCTCCGGGCTCCATTTGCTTTTCTTTAGAACTTTGCCCTTTGAATTGCTTGGAGCCTTGAAGCCTTCCATTAGAGCAAACCATTGCTCTATCTCCATCATAAGAAAATTTTCGATTCTTGATTTCCAAGAATCGAAACTCGTAGAAGTGTATGGTGGAGCCACCCTTGTGTCAAATCCAAGCCCATCTTGGAATTGCATCTTGAAGTTGAGCTTGATAAAGTCTTGAACTTGAAGAGTTTGCTCCAATTTCTTCACCCTCTAGCTTTTCTTGATATGCTTGACCCTTCCGGCGATGATTCCGGTGAAGAGCGGCCTCGCTCTGATACCACTTGTTAGGACCAAAAGTAGCTAGAGGGGGGGGTGAATAGCTCGTCGCGTGCTCGTTGCTCAGTGTTGCTTGTTTCTTCAAGAATGCACAGCGGAAAATACAGAAACAAATACAACAATGCTAACACGGTTGGTTTACTTGGTATCCACCTCACAAGAGGTGACTAGTCCAAGGATCCACACCACGCACGCACCCTCCACTATGGAAACACTCCTTTTCGGTAACTACCGAGGGCGGAGAAGCCCTACAAGACTCTCAGTACAAGAAGAAAGGAAAGGGAAACAAAATACAAGCTTACAAGCTTACAATGAGTACAAAACCCTAACCCTAGCTTCTCTTCTTGCCTTTGATCCGCCTCTTGACTTGGAAAGCTTCCAAGATCCTTCAAGAACTGGCGATCTGATCTTTGAGAGCGCTGTGGAGAAGCTCGCAAGTAATCTGGAGTGAATCGGAGAAGTTCTACCGCAGCCATCGAACGCCTGCAGCTATAAACGATGCCAACGGTCGGATCCCGATCGATTCGAATGTTCCCAATCGATCGGGGAGGCTTTGGATCGATCCACGGATCGATCCAGAGCGCCTCTGTGCTCTGGAAACGCGCCTGGATCGATCCACGGATCGATCCAGCGCTTATCGCGCGAAGCAGCCGCGTCCCAATCGATCCACTGATCGATTGGGACCTCTGGATCGATCCAGAAGCTTTCTGTTCGCTGGGACAGGTCTGGATCGATCCACTGATCGATCCAGAGCCTGGATCGATCCACTGATCGATCCAGCACTTGGTTTTTGTCCAAAACCAAGTCCTAAACCTCCCAAACCAACATCCGGTCAACCTTGACCTGTTGGTATGTCATGCCTAGCATCTAGTCACTCCCTTGACCTGCTAGGACTCCCTTACCAAGTGTCCGGTCAATCCCTTTGACCCACTTGGACTTTTCTCTGTGCCAAGTATCCGGTCAATCCCTTTGACCTACTTGGATTTTTCTTTCATGCCAAGTATCCAGTCAATCCTTTGACCTACTTGGACTTCCCAGCACCAGATGTCCGATCATCCTTGATCCATCCGGATTTTCCTTGCCCGGCTTCACTCACGGGACTTTCACCTAGCTTCACTCACTAGGGTTTTCATCCGCCTAGCTTCACTCACTAGGACTTTCACCGGCTTCCTCACTGGGTTTTCCATCCGCCTAGCTTCACCACTAGGACTTTCATCCGCCTAGCTTCACTCACTAGGACTTTCACCGGCTTCACTCACGTGTTTTCCATCTGCCTAGCTTCACTCACTAGGACTTTCACCTGGCTTCACTCACCAGGATTTCCATCTGCCTAGCTTCACTCACTAGGACTTTCACCTGGCTTCACTCACCAGGATTTCCATCTGCCTAGCTTCACTCACTAGGACTTTCACCTGGCTTCACTCACCAGGATTTCCATCTGCCTAGCTTCACTCACTAGGACTTCCTTCTGCCTGGCTTCACTCACCAGGACTTTTCTTCTGCCTGGCTTCACTCACCAGGACTTTCATTTTGCCTAACATCCCAGTTAGGACTTCCCATTCAAGTATCCAGTCAACCTTGACCTACTTGACTCTTCCTCAATCAATATCTTATTGTCAAACATCTAAACCCAAACCAAGACTCAGCTTGGTTACCCAGGTCAACCTTGACCTGAGGGATATTGCACCAACACTCACTAGCTACCTATTCTGTATGAATGTGTTCGATGTTGCTTGGTTTGTCATCATACCCTTTTTCCTGATAGCTCGTCTCTTAATGACTGGTTGATATATATTAGGATCGATAAATATCGCCCGATATTTCATAGTTTAGTCATATTTCGCCTGACTTAACACAGCTTTATTATGCTATTCTTAATATTGGTCCATTTTATTTTATTAGGTCGGTTTACCCTTGTGTCTTCATATGTCTTTTTCCACATAGTAATTGGTTCTCACGGGGTTTTATTATAGTGTATATTATTTGCCTTATTATAATAAGCCTTTGGTCAATATATTTTGAGTGATCTTTATCTCGGCCGATTTATCAAAACCGTCCGATTTTTATCTATGGATCTCGTTTATTAAATACTATCTGACATTCAACTTCCATTTTATTACACCCACACCTTAAACTTATAGTTATTATACTAATTTCTATCTGTCCTTGTCAGGGTTTCCTAAGAGTATTTCTAAGGAAACTCACACATTTCCCTAGGTAGCTTTTTTAACTTTACTTCTTTCTCTTGACTTTATTCTTTAATATTATTACCTATTTATGACGATTGATACTCCAAGCACCTTTTACTCTCCTTTTTCCCTTATGTCGTTTCAGCTGAGGGGTTTTAGCACAAGGCAAAAAAGAGAGATAAGGGTTTACGAAGTTTTCTCCTGTTTTTCTTTATCTTTCGTCTTCTTGCTTGATTCCTTTTTCTGTGATTGCTTCTCCCTATGGCGGTTTCTCCTCCTGCGTGGTTTCTCTCATGCTCTTCTGACCTCATAGATACAGAAGAAGTGGACTTACAGGCAACCTATGGTTTTCCTTCCTATATCATCCGTCCCGCTCCTCATGAGGGTCCACATCTTCCCCCCTTAGGATGTATCGCCATCTTCAGGGACCAAGTCTTATATACAAGGTTTTAGATTTCCCCTTCATCCTTTTTTCTGCAATGTCAGCCGCTATTTTGATATCCCGCTTAACCAGTTTGTCCCTCAATCTTTTTCTATTCTAATGGGTTTCATTGGGGTATCAAAACTGTTGGATTTCCTCTTGTCTCCCCGTCTTTTTCATCACTTCTTCGTTCCTCGCCGAGTAGATGTTGGTGTTTTCAAGTTCCAGTCTCGTCCCAAGGCCATTCTGTTTAACCGCATTCCTCCTCAAGGTGAATGGTATCGTAAATTTTTCTACATGCGTCTCCCTTCTCCCCCTCCGTTTCCTATTCAATGGATACATGATTTACCTCCACTTCCTGACACTCACGATCTTCTTAACGATCCCTCTGTTGTTTCTGCTCTACCCAAACTGCAAGGAGCAAAATTCAGTTTGCCACATCTAATCGAAGAGGGCTTGATGTTTCCCTTCGGAATAGGCAATATTGACACTCCTTTGGATAGTTCCTTTGGTGAGTATAATTATTTCACTCCGCCTCTGCTGATTAGCATATCTCTTTGATAATGATGTTTATCCTCTGTATTTTAGCCAATGCTCTTCTTCCAGCTTTTATGTACAAGAATTCCGCTATGACTAAATCTTTTGTCAATAATCTTGGAGAAAAATGGTTATTTGCTCGCCGATCCGATCCTAATCCCTCCACTTTGGGCTTGCTTTCCGAAGAAGAACGACGGGCAGAGGGTGTTGCACTCCTGGAAGAGGAGGAAGAAGAGCCTTTTGTTACCTTAGTTAAAAAGTCAAATGTCGCTAAGGACTCTCCCTTCGGCGATTTCTTTGGCACTTTTGTGCAAGCTCCTCTTGTTCCGGCGCCTATTTCTTTTGAGAGAGGTAAGGCACCGATAACTCCCACCCATATTATATCCAATCCTACTCTTAGGATGATGAGGCCCGGTCTACTTATCCCTTCTTCTTCTATTATTTCAGCTCCTTCTGCTTCTGAGATGGCCTTTGTCCCTCCCGTGTCTTCGGCATCCTTGGCATTGGCCTTGCCTCCCTTGGCTTCTAGGCCTCGAGCAAAATGGACACCTTGCCGGCGATCTTTTCCAGGTGTCGGTCCTTCAACTGTTAGTGTTCCCCCCATTGCAACAACTCTTCCTACACTGTTACCTTCTATTCCATCTAGTTCCTCCCCTGCTCCTCCTGCTTCTACTATCCCTTTTCCTTCTATTGCATCCTCTTCTTCTCCACCTCTTGCTTCCTCTCTCCCCCGTCCTTTATTTAAACTGGCTGCGGGCTTACCTTCTCAATTGGGACAACCCTCTAGTCCACCTAGCTATGGCACTTTGCAATTACAAGGTTTACTGGCCGAATCTTGGATGCAGGGTTGTGAGCAACTAAGAGGTCTTAGTCTCCCACATCGAGCTGATCACCATAGTCATCAGGCAGTGACTGTAAGCATTTCTGGTTATATGTTATCAACTTTGTATCTTCATTTTTAGCTTACATTGTCCTTTTGTTTAGTTTCTTGCCACAAGTTTACATATCGACCAACTACTCACAGCTACGGATCATGAGAACAATAAGTTGAAAGCTCAACTGGAGACATTGAAGGCTGCTTCACCTTCTTCTAACAATGATATGGCTCAGTTGCAGGAGAAGGTGGCCTTGCAAAATCAACAATTGGTAACCTTGAAACAAGAATTGGAGGAATGTCAACAAATGTTGAAAGACAAAGAGCTTGCTAGAAGGACGTTAGAATTACAGGTGGATAGGTTACACTCTGGTCTTCGACTAGAGATTGCTTTGAAAGAGAAAGCTCTCTCAGATGCTTCTCAAAAAAGTCTTATTTTAGAGAAAGTAGAGAAACTCCATAATGTCTATCTTTCTGATCAAGCTCAGGACTTAGCCTCTAATGATTTCATTCTCCTACAGGAACAAGAGCAGAGAAAATCCCAAGAGGTTGAATTATCACTGCTTCAGAAGGAATTGGAGCAGCTTAAATCAGAGAAAGATGCCTTGCAAGATCAGAACGCGAGATTACAAACTGATTTTCAAAATTACAAGGACCAAGAGGAGAGTCGGTGGGAAGAATGGTGTCAGACTTATTTGAAGTCTTCAGCCTTTGCTCGGGAATTCGTTCGTAGGATAGTAGGTGCTCTAAACCATTCTGTATCGAGAGTTCTTCAACAATTAAGAGAGGGTGGTTACCTACCCAAAGAATCTCCCCTTTCTTTCATAAATCGTCGCAGGCTTAACGAAGAACTGCCCGCGGATTTAAAAAGCCCTTTTCCGAATGTTTAAAGAGATCATTTATAAAAGACTTGCACTATAGGAACTGCTAATGAAAAGAAAAGTGTGATTAGAGCTGTATAAATAAGTACTTGCAGTACATAAGAAAATTTTGATACTTGCTTCTTTATCATGCTGATTTGAGAATACCCCTTTGAAATACTTTTGAATATTGAGTATAAACTTTATTCGAGAATTCCCGGCTTATCTCTTGAAGTTAATCTTGGTCCTGATGAATTCTTCTGCAGACAACATCCGGTATACTTCATAATTCCAAAAGAATGCATAATTTCAATTGATCTCTAGATAAAGAGCTGTGTAAAATTTCTGAGTTCCGAGCTGAACATATTATTCCAGGCAAATTTTTAAATAAAGACTTCTAAATGGATAGACCTCCAAATGAATAATGTATCATATGTATAGCACCCCTTTTGAATTCCAGCCTCATGTCCGCATAATATCGATGAATTAGGTCTTGAATTTATAAGATCTCTTAATGGTGATTTGTGATGGGTTAGAAGACCCGTTCGAGTTACTTCATAGAATTTCCTGATCGATTTTTGCTTCTGAGATGGTTTAGAGTCTCTGGTTCCTCCTATGAAGACCCGACCGAGTTACTTCATAGGATTTCCCGATCGACTTTTGCTCTGAGATGGTTTAGAGTCTCCGGTTCCTCCTATGAAGACCCGATCGAGTTACTTCATAGAATTTCTCGATCGACTTTTGCTTCTGAGATGGTTTAGAGTCTCCGGTTCCTCCTATGAAGACCCGACCGAGTTACTTCATAGAATTTCCCGATCGACTTTTGCTCTGAGATGGTTTAGAGTCTCCGGTTCCTCCTATGAAGACCCGATCGAGTTACTTCATAGAATTTCCCGATCGACTTTTGCTTCTGAGATGGTTTAGAGTCTCCGGTTCCTCCTATGAAGACCCGACCGAGTTACTTCATAGAATTTCTCGATCGACTTTTGCTCTGAGATGGTTTAGAGTCTTCGGTTCCTCCTATGAAGACCCGATCGAGTTACTTCATAGAATTTCCCGATCGACTTTTGCTCTGAGATGGTTTAGAGTCTCCGGTTCCTCCTATGAAGACCCGATCGAGTTACTTCATAGAATTTCCCGATCGACTTTTGCTTCTGAGATGGTTTAGAGTCTCCGGTTCCTCCTATGAAGACTCGATCGAGTTACTTCATAGAATTTCCCGATTGACTTTTGCTCTGATATGGTTTAGAGTCTCCGGTTCCTCCTATGAAGACCCGATCGAGTTACTTCATAGAATTTCCCGATCGACTTTTGCTTCTGAGATGGTTTAGAGTCTCCGGTTTCTCCTATGAAGACCCGATCGAGTTACTTCTTAGAATTTCCCGATCGACTTTTGCTCTGAGATGTTTTAGAGTCTCCGGTTCCTCCTATGAAGACCCGATCGAGTTACTTCATAGAATTTCCCGATCGACTTTTGCTCTGAGATGGTTTAGAGTCTCCGGTTCCTCCTATGAAGACCCGATCGAGTTACTTCATAGAATTTCCCGATCGACTTTTGCTCTGAGATGGTTTAGAGTCTCCGGTTCCTCCTATGAAGACCCGACCGAGTTACTTTATAGAATTTCCCGATCGACTTTTCCTTCTAAGATGGTTTAGAGTCTCCGGTTCCTCCTATGAAGACCCGACCGAGTTACTTCATAGAATTTCCCGATCGACTTTTGCTCTGAGATGGTTTAGAGTCTCCGGTTCCTCCTATGAAAACCCGATCGAGTTACTTCATAGAATTTCCCGATCGACTTTTGCTTCTGAGATGGTTTAGAGTCTCCGGTTCCTCCTATGAAGACCCGACCGAGTTACTTCATAGAATTTCCCGATCGACTTGTAGTCTGTGCAAAAATATGACTCTTGTACTAACCTCTTGACAGTTTTTAAGGTTTCTTGACTTTGAGGGGAGCTAAATAGGTCTTTTGGGATTTCCTTCTATTGATTGCTCAAAATAGAAAATGAAGGTTCTCTGGATATTTATCAATTTGTATGAACCATACTTATTTCCAGTGATGATATCTGTTTTGCCTGGCTTTCATTAAAAGAAGTAGGGTACATAAACTGTAGGTATATTTGTCCTCAGTTCACCACAGACTTCAAAAAATTATGAACACTTTCTTAAATGGTATGATCTGGTCAGGTTCGATAAGGCTGTAAATGATTAGTGCTCCATGGGCGTTCCAAAATTCTCCCTTCAGCATCTTGAAGATAATATGAGCCTGATGCGAGCTTTTCTACCACTTTGTAAGGTCCTCCCCATTGTGGTGCCAGCTTACTGACATCTCCAACAGGTTTAATTCGTTTCTATACCAAATCCCCCACTTGGAAAAATCTAGGTATCACTCTCTTGTTATAGTTTTGCCTCATCCGCTGTCGATATGATACAAGACGGGTAGCAGCTTTATCTCTTATTTCCTCTATCAAATCTAGCTCCATAAGTCGTCGACCTTCATTTTCCTCATCATATAATCGTTGTCTATCAGACTCTACCCCCACCTCGATGGGAATTATTGCTTCTCCTCCATAAACTAACTGAAAAGGCGTGATTCCTTTAACTTCCCGGGGTGTAGTGTGGTGAGCCCAAAGAACACTGGCAATTCATCTACCCAGCTACCTCCAACATGATCCAATTTAGTTTTTAGACCTCTAATAATCTCCCTATTAGTTACCTCTGCTTGACCATTGCTTTGTGGGTAAGCTACAGAAGTGAAGGCCTGAATAATACCGTAACTGTTGCACCAATCAAAAATCCTATCCCCTTCGAATTGCCTTCCATTATCAAAGACTAATTTATGAGGAATGTCAAATCTGCAGATTATATTTTTCCATAAAAATTTAATAACTGCATCTTCAGTAATTCGAGCAAGTGGTTCTGCCTCCACCCATTTAGAAAAATAATCCACCGCTACCAATAAAAATTTTCTCTGTGCAGCTGCCATAGGAAACGATCCTACTATGTCCATGCCCCACTGATCAAAGGGACATGCAACTATAGAGGTTCTCAATAGTTGTGTAGGATGATGTGGAATATTTTGATGTTTTTGACAAGAGACACAAGTTCTCACCAGCTTGTTAGCATCTTCATGTAAACTGGGCCAAAAATATCCTGCTAACAGAATTTTACGAGGCAAAGATCTTCCCCCTATATGACTACCACACGAACCTTGATGAACTTCTCGTAAAATAAACTGTATATCTTCTGTGCTAATACATTTAAGCAAAGGTCTGGAAAAAGCCCTTTTATATAACTGTTCTCCCACCATAGTGTATTGAGCGACCCTCTTGTTAAATACTCTTCCTGTTCTACATCACTAGGAAGAATACCTTGCTGTAAGTATAATATGATCTGAGCCCTCCAATCGCTTTGAATCTCTGCTTCAGCATGTCTTTCAATACAAGATACTAACAGAGTTTGTTCCACGGGCCTATCTAAACTCCATGGTACTATAGCAGAAGCCAATTTAGCCAATTCATCTGCTACTTGATTTTCAGATCTAGGAACCTTTTGTATATTTACTTCTTGAAACTGGGACTTCAACTTATCAAACGCTTCAGCATATAACTTAAGCCTATCATTATTGATTTCAAAATTACCTGATAGTTGTTGAGCTGCTAATTGAGAATCGGAATAGATAAGGACTCGAGCTGCCCCTATATGCCGAGCAGCTTGCAAGCCAGCTATTAAGGCTTTATATTCTGCTTCGTTGTTGGTAGCTCTATAATTCAACCTGATGGAGAGTTGCAGTCTGTCTTCCCTTGGTGATATAAGAAGAACACCAATTCCGTTACCTTGTCTAGTTGAAGAACCATCTACATAAACCTTCCAGGTGTTTTCTTCCTCGGGGCCTTGAACTTCTATGATGAAGTCTGCTAGAGCTTGTGCCTTGATGGCCGAGCGAGGTTGATATTTGATGTCATATTCCCCAAGTTCAGTTGTCCATTTGATCAGCCGTCCTGATGCCTCTGGGTTGAGTAACACTCGCCCAAGAGTGCTGTTAGTTAATACAATAATCTCATGTGCTAAGAAATATGGGCGCAACCTCCGAGCAGTCAATGCTAGGGCGTAAGCTAATTTCTCTAGTGTAGTGTACCTACACTCAGCTCCTTTTAATAAATGGCTAGAAAAATATACAGGTTGTTGTTCCTTTCCCTCTTGTCTAACTAGTACAGAACCTACGGCGTTTTCATTAGCCGACAAGTATACCCACAGAGTTTCTCCTACTATAGGTTTAGCCAACACAGGGAGAGTAGCCAAATAATCTTTCAATTCTTGGAAAGCCTTATCACACTCCTCATTCCATTGAAACTTATTAGCCTTTCTGAGTATTTTAAAGAAATGAAAACTACGATCAGCCGATCTAGAAATAAATCTAGACAAGGCTGTGATTCGGCCTGTCAATCTTTGGGCTTCCCTCATGTTACGCGGTGGCTCCATGTTCTGCAGTGCCTTGACCTTGCTCGGGTTGGCCTCTATCCCCCGTTCGGACACCATATATCCCAGGAATTTTCCTCCCTTCGCGCCGAATAAGCATTTGCTTGGATTTAACTTGAGCCCATATTGTCTTAAAGTCTCGCAAGTTTCCTCTATATCCCTGCACAGATCAGCAGCTTGAAGAGAATTAATTAAAATGTCATCAACATATACTTCCATATTTCTACCAATCTGCTTCCGGAAAACCTTATTCATAAGCCTTTGATAAGTTTCTCTTGCATTTTTTAGTCCAAAGGACATAACATTATAGCAATAAGTACCTTCAGATGTTATAAAACTGACATTTTCCTGATCTTCTTTGGCCAAGGGAACTTGATGGTAACCTTGATAAGCGTCCAATATAGAGATATATTCGCATCCGGCGGTGGAGTCAACAAGCTGATCAATCCTGGGTAACGGATAATAGTTCTTCGGGCAAGCTTTGTTGAGATCCCGAAAGTCAATGCAGACTCACCATTTATTTCCTGGTTTAGAGACTAACACCACATTAGCCAACCAGCTTGGGAACTGTACTTCCCTAATATATCCCGCCTCCATAAGTTTGGTTATTTCTTCTTTGATGATTTGATTTTGTTCCGCGCTAAAACTTCTCTTTCTTTGCATGACCGGGCGGGCATCCGGGAAGACATGTAGGCTCAAGATCGGCCGCGATATATGTAGTAGCTTCAGGTCGACCAACCTGGATCTGAATTTCTTCCTTCTCTTCATAAACCAGGGCGGGCTATTTTTCCCTAATGGCGTTAACCTCCATTCTTTGAATCTTTCGGGCGGTGTTAGCTTCGGCTCGAATTATCTCTACATAACATTTTCGGGCTGTCTTCTGATCACCCCGTACTTCTCCAACTTGATCATCCACAGGAAATTTGATCTTCTGACAAAAAGTAGAAACGACCGCCCTAAACTCGTTTAAGGCAGGTCGACCCAATATCACATTGTAAGAGGATGGAGCGTCTACCACCATAAAATAAGATCTCCTGGTTCTCATCAGAGGCTCTTCTCCCAGTGAAATGACCAACTTTATTTGACCTAAAGGTTGTACTTCATTGCCCGTGAATCCATACAGAGGAGTAACGATTTGTTGAAGTTCACTTGGATCAATTTGTAGCTGATCGAAAGCCTTCTTGAATATAATATTGACGGAACTACCCGTGTCTATGAAGGTACGAGCAATGGCGTAGTTGGCTATCACAGCTTTGATGATCAGAGCATCATCATGAGGTATTTCTGCCCCCTCAAGATCTCTGGGCCCGAAACTTATTTCAGGGCTGGCTGCTCATTCCATGCTGCACCCTACTGCATAAATCTCCAATCTTCGGGCATGTGCCTTTCTGGCTCTATTAGAATCCCCATTAGTGGGTCCGCCCGCAATCATATTGATATTGCCTCGAGCAGCATTGTTTCTGTTTTCTTCCTGTCGAGTCATCACAGCTTCAGAAGGTGCTTTTTCTGATACTTGACTAGTACCGGCCGGGACTGGTATTGCCTCTTGCCGATTCTCGATCGGGCGATATTCCAATTTGGGTGGACTTTGTTGCCTGGGGTATTATTGTCGATAGTAGTTCTGCCTCTGATATCGCTCCCTATTGACTCGTCCATTCCTTAAAACAAAACAGTCTTCAGCATGATGACTGCTAGTTTTATGATAAGTGCACCACCTCCTTGGTGCTTCTGGCTGTATCTCCACATGTTGTACAGCTTGTGGACGATACTCTGGTTGTCGATGAGGTGGATGAGTTATTCTAGGACCTCTTGGTGGAGGCACAGGGGCTGGAGCTTTTCCTTTAATTTGGGTAGGAGAAGAGGTGACTCCCTCCTTTCTACGAGCAGCTTGAGCTTCTTCTACATTAATAAACTCAGTAGCCCGCTCAATCAAGGAATCAAAATTAATAGGGGGATTTCTTACCAAATCTTTAAAGAAACCATTATTATTCAGACCTTGAGAGAAAGCGCTTACTAATATCTCAGTAGTAGCATTAGGCACATCAATAGCTACCTGATTGAACCTTTTGATGTATGCTCGGATAGATTCTTTAGTCGACTGCTTGATTGAAAACAAACTCCAAGGAGTCTTATGATACCTCTTGTTGCTAGAGAAATGGTGTAGAAAGACTTTCTTGAAGTCCTTGAATTTTCAAATAGATTTTTCTGGTAATCTTTTGAACTAGCGCTGTGCAGCTCCTCCGAGGGTAGTGAGAAACATCCGACATTTCACTCCATCAGAGAATTGTTGTAATAACGCTACATTCTCAAATTTCAACAGATGATCTTTTGAATCTGTTGTTCCAGTATATTCCCCCGATCTGTAGGTTTTGATATCGCTTAGGAAGCGGATCATCTAGTACACTTTAAGAGAATGGGGAGATGACCTTCTCAGGTGAGCTATCACTAGTTATCATTTTGATCTTACGCTTTTCTTTATCAGGTGCTTCACCAGAGGATTCTTGGAACACAGGCCTTCTACCCCCCTACTCCATAGGAGTGCGAAGGAAAGCTCGGGGATGCCTCATCGGAGAAACAGCAGTTGGAGGAAAATACGCATGTTCCTCTTCTTCTAGTTCCTTTCCTTTCTGCTGCTCAGTAGTTGATATTGTCGGATTATGAGCTGTTGGCAGAGTAGCTCCAGTATGAGCTTGAAGTTGTTGTTGTTGTTGCTGCAAGGCTTTCTGGATATGGGAGTTGATGAGAAAATCCAAATCCTCTCGACTGATAATAAGTAGGTTTGATTTTCCGGCCTCTTCCATCATGTAGTCTCAGATTCAGGTGAGGTTCCTACAGACGGCGCCAAATTTGATCCTGTTTGAGAAGCTAGACACGACGGAAATTCGAAAGAAAGAAACCCACCGTGCGGATGAAGAATGACGTACGTCGAATGCCGATCCGAGAAACCGAAAGCGGATCGAGAAGCAGTAGAGTCACCCGAGGTTTCTTCGTATCGAGATCTGATGATGAAAAAGAAAGCCAAATCTGAAGAGAAGAAACCCAGATTCAAAGCTCCCCAAGCTGCCTGCACACAAGAGAACAACCAACACTACCGTCAGTGACCTAAGACCGGGGTGGGGATCCCTGGCTAGGCCCTCCGACGCTCAAGTCAGTGCTCTCTCTCGGTGGGGAAGAAGAAGGAAGAAGACGAACAGTGGTTGAAAAGTTAGGGTTATGAATGTGCGCAATGATGTGAACTTGTGAACTTACCTTGCCAACGGAGAGGATTCCTCCTTTTATACCACTTCATATAACCTCCGTAGTCATGAAGTGGACCTCGATTTGTTAGAGTTCGTTATGAGATGACGTCAGCTATGTACTTGTGGTAGATGATATTTAAGGAATCTTTTTTGTACCCTAGATGTACCTTCTTTGTCGTTTAGTACCTGCAAAATAATCTGGAAGCATACTTCCCGCCAAAATATATAGTACCTGTCATGCATTTACATATTACAGATATCCTCATTAATTATCTTCTTTGAAATATTCATTCATGATCCTTTCTCATGCAGCTTCATGTAGTTTCTATTTACATCCTTTTTATATTAATAAACTGCATTTTATCCAGTATATTTCCAAGATATTGATCGACCAACCCGTACTGGCTCTTCCCTTGAAGGTATGTCCCGGCCGATATTAGTCTACCTTCGTCCTGAAGTTATGTCCCGGCCGATATTAGCCTACCTTCATCCTAAAGGTATGTCCCGACCGATATTAGCCTACTCCATTTAAAGTATATATATTTTTCCCGTGGGAGATGTATTTCGGTTGATATAGGCTTACCTCCTATATCTCGGTCGATATAGGCTTATCTCCTATCGGGGTATGTCCTAGCCGATATTAGCCTACCTTCATCCTGAAGGTATGCCCCGGCCGATATTAGCCTACCTTTGTCCTGAAGTTATATCCTAGCCGATATTAACTTACCTTCGTCCTGAAGTTATGGCCCGGCCGATATTAGCCTACCCTCATCCTGAAGGTATGTCCCGGACGATATTAGCCTACTCCTATTTAGAGTATATATATCTTTCCCTCGGGAGGCGTATTTCGGTCGATATAGGCTTGCCTTCTATATCCCGATCGATATTAACCTTCCTTCGTCCTGAAGTTATGGCCCGGCCGATAGTAGCCTACTTTCATCCTGAAGTTATGGCCCGACCGATATTAGCCTATCTCTTTTGCTTTTCCTTCCTCCTTTTCTTTCCTCATCGGGAGACCCACAAAACCTAACCCATATCACTGACAAAAGGGGAGGTGATTGATACGTATTGTAAAATTCTATTTAGGGGGGCATCCTTGTCTGGTAAGACATACAACAAGTTTATTTATTATTCAACCTTCTTCACAGTAAGGAATCAATTTGAGAATAGTAAAAATTTGAATACATTTTATTATTTGGTTAAGTATGTATGACTTTGCATATTTGTAGTCATTAATAAAATTCTCAAGCAAGGTTGCCTTTCAACAACTGATAAAGACAGATACAAAAGATGGAGAGGTTAGGTATATTTTTATACCTTTGTGCAGTGATAATGCACACTTCCACTTGTTGATGGCGGACACCAAATCAATGGCGTTCAATCATTACAATTCTCTAGCAAGTGGAAGAAAATACAAATATGAATTTGGTACAGCGGTGAGCATCCAATATTCATGTGTATGTTTGTATTGTTTTATAAATGCTAGTTGATGTAAAATTTAAATTTGCTCTTCAATCTTACAGGTATTAAATTTAAAACTCTATAGTCGTGAGCACCTTGCTGCTATTGATTCAAAATTTGAAAGGCATCACCCCTTCGATCAATGGATGTCTCGCACAATAGAATGCCCACAACAAGAAGCCAAGTAAGTCAAGCAAATAGTGTCAGTAGAAAATATTGATATAAAATATTGAACATTAAATTGGTTATGTTATTTACAGCCTTGACTGTGGCTTCTTTGTGATCCAATACATTCGATGTCTTCTATACGATATGAAGATGGACTTCAAACAAGGAGACATGAAAAAAATTAGAATTGATGTAATTATATCAATTTTGAGGGATAAGTTTTGTAAAACATTGGATTAAATATCCATAATATTGTACGACAGAAAGTTGGTAAGGAATGTAAAGGTACAATTACGTAGTGTTTGTAGTTTTATATCTTTGTATGTAGTCTATGTTGTTTAAAACATTGGTATATATGATATGATAAGTGATCCGGTGATAAGGACGGGGGACCCTCGTTGGCGGAAGGTCAACGACACGTGGAGGTCAAAGGTCAGGAGAGTCGACACGGAGATAGGCCGACCGGAGGAAGCAGGCCCACCGAGTCAGGCATCGCATGCCGACCGGCCGTGAATCCCCCGAACCGAATGAAAGATAACCCGACTAAGGGTCGGGTTTTCGATGCTCAAGGCAAAAAGGTTTCAAGGCCGAGCGGAATGTCCGTTCGGCCGAGCACCAAGCAACAGAGGTAGGGCAATATCATCCGAGCATACGGCCGAGAGGTATCCCGGTCGGACCGATGACTATAACAGGCGACAAGAGTAATATGCCTGCCGAGCGACCTACCCGCTCGGCTCTGGAACAGACAAGGGATGCAAGAGGACAAAGGAGACAAGGGATAACATCATCCTCGAGACACCTGCCACCGATAAACAGCAGAGTTGGCGGCCGAGCCGTACACAGGATCATACGGTAGAAGCTTCCACCGTCACATCCGGGATATGCTCGGACGATTGCGGAATGGCGCCAGAGGTACTTTTCTGACACAGGCTCATTAAGGTAAGTTTGGGGAAGCGTGTACACATCGGGAAGCGTGCCCGTGTTTCCCCGGGGCCCTATATAAGGACCCCGAGACACCGACAAAGGTATGCACACATCTCTACTGTAGCCTCGTTACACTACCTCTCTCGTTGCCTGACTTGAGCGTCGGAGGGCCGTCGCCGGGAAACCCCTCCCGGCTCGGCTTCTTTGCAGGATCGTCGGAGGGCTACACCACCAGTCGAAGACAGCGGAGCGTGCCATGTCCCCAGCGTCCGTCGACTCAGCGCTCGGACAGGATCAAATTGGCGCCGTTTGTGGGAACACACCTGAATCCGAGCAGGGACGATGGAAGAAGCTGGACGCCAACTTATGGTGACGCTCTCTCCCGGAGAATTAGATGCGCTCATCCAAGCGCGGGCGGCCGAGATGGTCGAGCAACAGCAACAGGCTCAAGTCGATCGGATAGTACAACAGGCAACGTCGGCTTCAGGCGGTCGGGCGGCACCAGCCGACCGGCCGGAGTAACTCTCAATATGGGGCCAAAACAAAGGGCCGATGGGAACGTGCCTGGACTGGAACGTGAAGACGGATGACCCGTTGTTTCGACGAGTATATTGTATTCTCCTCACTCCACGGGTATTTGGGAGTCGAGAAATTGAGTCAGATTTTCTGCTAGTCGGCAGGTCAGTTTTTTTCAGTTATATTCTTTTTTCGGTCATAAAAGTTATCATAGTTTGTCGAGCAAACACTCCCGTGCCGTTCGACCGGGAGTATATAATCCGAGCCATAGGCTCGATGGCGAAGATCCCGTGCCGTTCGGCCGGGAGTATATAATCCGAGCCATAGGCTCGATGGCGAAGACCCCGAGCCGTTCGGCAGAGAGTATATTATCCGAGCCATAGGCTCGATGGCGAAGACCCCGTGCCGTTCGGCCGGGAGTATGTTATCCGAGCCATAGGCTCGATGGCGAAGACTCCGAACCGTTTGGCCGGGAGTATGTTATCCGAACCAAAGGCTCGATGGCGAAGACCCCGTGCCGTTCGGCCGGGAGTATATTATCCGAGCCATAGGCTCGATGGAGAAGACCCCGAGCCGTTCGGCGGGGAGTATGTTATCCGAGCCATAGGCTCGATGGCGAAGACCCCGTGCCGTTCGGCCGGGAGTATGTTATCCGAGCCATAGGCTCGATGGCGAAGACCCCGAGCCGTTCGGCCGGGAGTATGTTATCCGAGCCAAAGGCTCGATGGCGAAGACCCCGTGTCGTTCGACCGGGAGTATGTTATCCGAGCCATAGGCTCGATGACGAAGACCCCGAGCTATTTGGCCGGGAGTATATTATCCGAGCCATAGGCTCGATGGCGAAGACCCCATGCCGTTCGGCCGGGAGTATATTATCCGAGCTACTAGCTCATCATTGAAGACCGTCGAGCGGCGACGTTAAACTCTAGAGTCGGACCGGCGACTATAAACCCCCCGGCTTGAAGACCGTCGAGCGGTGATGTTAAACTCTAGAGTCGAACCGGCGACTATAAACCCCCCGGCTTGAAGACCGTCGAGCGGCGACGTTAAACTCTAGAGTCGAAACGGCGACTATAAACCCCCCGGCTTGAAGACCGTCGAGCGGCGACGTTAAACTCTAGAGTCGGACCAGCGACTATAAACCCCCCGGCTTGAAGACCGTCGAGCGACGACGTTAAACTCTAGAGTCGGACCGGCGACTATAAACCCCCCGGCTTGAAGACCGTCGAGCGGCGACGTTAAACTCTAGAGTCGAACCGGCGACTATAAACCCCCCGGCTTGAAGACCGTCGAGCGGCGACGTTAAACTCTAGAGTTGGACCGGCGACTATAAACCCCCTGGCTTGAAGACCGTCGAGCGGCGACGTTAAACTCTAGCGTCGGACCGGCAACTATAAACCCCCCGGCTTGAAGACCATTGAGCGGCGACGTTAAACTCTAGAGTCGAACCGGCGACTATAAACCCCCCGGCTTGAAGACCGTCGAGCGGTGACGTTAAACTCTAGAGTCGGACCGGCGACTATAAATCCCCCGGCTTGAAGACCGTCAAGCGCGGTAAAGGAAAACACAAACTCATAGATATCCATAGTTCGGTGGATGGTCGTTTGGCCGATCGGCGAAACAAAGAAAAGCACTTGTAGCGAAAAGCTCATAGAAATCCCAGGCAAGATGGATGGGCGTTTGGTCGATCGGTAAAACAAGGAATTTAAGAAATTCCCTACGAGAAAAAGGTCTAGTAACCGGTCGGCGTAGTCAAAGAGAACGCGAGATAAGAGATAACGCACCAAGAGTAGGCATTCATTTAAAATTAGCGTTTAAAGGTTACAGATGCCACGTGAAAGACACGCCGATCGGAAGCACTCCTGAAAACACATTCACTCAAAATAATTAAAGATATGCTTGGGAATGGATGCAAGAAGCGCCGCATGTTCCCGGGCGAGAATTTCCGCTGAAGTTGGAAGGAGACCCTTGGCTTTCAAGTAATCCGACGTGGCAGTGATGGCCAGTTCAAAGGCCTCGGTCATCCAGTTGCAAACCTTCTCAGCGAACTCGTCTGAGAAATGTAGTTTTGCCTCAGCACGATGAACCGGTTCGGCTCAGTCTCCTGGTACTCCTTGAAGGCGGCTTGGGAAGCTTCAAGAGCCTCCTGCAATTTCTTCAGTTCATCCTTACGTTTGAACGCTTCGCCCGAGCGGCTCGCCTTCTCGCCGTCCAGCTGCTCCATCAGCTCTTTGACTCGTTGTTCAAGGTCCCGCGCTTCCACGTTCTTCTTTTCCAGATCAGCGATCGCGGTGTTCTTCCGAGTGGTGGCCAGCTCAATCTTGCGGTCGTAGGATTTGACCTTCTTGTCTAGCTGGTCCAACATATAAGCTTGGTCGGCCGTCTTCTTCCGCTCGGCCTCCAACAAATCCTTGGTTTTGTCGAGCTCCTTCTGCAGCTCGGCATAAGAAGGGCCTCGGGAAGATGACGGGCCGCCCTAACTCTTCATCCTCTTCAACTCGTCCTCCACCATCACCAAGCGGTTGGAGACAGCGATCTCTTCCACCCATCGCTGAAGAACAATAAAATGTTAAGGAGGTCGATCGGGAAAACTACATTAAAAAGAAGTAAACCTTACCCCGGTGGCCTGCTGCATGTGGCTATCAGCCAGCTTGTCGAGTGGTATCATGGCCACACGGGCCCGAGCGTCCGTCCACATTTCAGCGAGAGGCCCCTTCATAGTGATCATATGCTCGGGGGTCGTAGGCCGATCGGACTCAGCCATAAAAGCCTCAGTAGGGAGATGCAAAATTGCCCTAACTGTGCGTCCCCTGCCCGGAGTCGTCTGAGCAGACGCCAAAGGATAGGAGGTCGGGCTGGAGAAGGTGGACAAAATGCCCGAGCGGAGGACTCGGCCTGGTGCAGGAGGAAGGGAGGCAACTGGAGCCGCTTTGATGGGAGTCGCAGGCATCTCCAACTGCGAGGGAGTCCGGTCGGAAGAGAGAGCCTCGACAGATGGTGCTTGGCCACGTGGGGAGACGGTGCCCGTCTGCTCGGACGCTTGCACGGCGGAAGTTGCCGAACGAAGTGGCTTCTCAACTCTCCGTCTTTTCCTATTGAGTGGAAGCTCGTCCTTCGGATCGGAACTTTCATCCCGAACGGCCGGTTCTTTGCCAGAAGTTGCACCGGCGGCTGCATCCATGGGCGAAGCCTGAGCGGCCAACTCGCCCGCCTGCTCTTCGCTCTCATCCTCATGAGAGCCGATAGGAGCAATGCCCAGTTGCTCCATTTCCTTGGCCGCTGCCGCTTCGAGCGCGGCCGCTTTCTTCTTCAGAATGCCGAATAGCACCGACTCCATTACGATATTCGCTGTAAAGAAAAGAGAAGGAAATCAGTTAGAACTCAAGGCAAAGGTCTAAGTAAAGTTCTTACCGAAGCTGCTCGGGAGGGGGGTCCGGCTCGGACTCAGACCAAATATGTACATCACTCCTTCAGGCAGGAGCTTATTAATGTCGAGCTTCAGACCGGCTAGCATATTTTCTGCTTAAAGATAGTCCGGTCGGGTCTTGTATTTCTTCAGCTCGGGAGAGATGGGCGGTCCGACCTGCCATTTCGTACGGAAGGGGAGCCGCCCGGGAACACGAAGATAGAAAAAATTCTCCTTCCAGTGTTTATTGGAAGAAGGCAACTTATCAAAAAAGACTAAGCCGGGCCGAGCTTGAAACAGATAAGTGCCCAGCTCGGATTGTTTGGGGTAATAAAAATAATAGAAGATCTCCAGGCGGAGCGGAATGTTGTGTATCTTAAATAAGACCACGACCCCGCAGAGGAGGCGAAAGGTGTTGGGGACCAGTTGGGCGAGCGGAATGCCAAAAAAGTTACAAACTTCGACAATGAAGGGGTGAAGGGGAAACCGCAGACCGACTACGAATTGGTCGCGGAAGAGACAAAAGGCGCCGCTCGGCGGTCTGTGTGGCCGAGCGGAGGGTGAAGGTAATATTAGTTCGAAGTCGGAAGGGATATCATAGGCGTTAAACAGGCTCTCGGCGTCGCGTCGATTGAACCGTGACTCCATGGTGGTATACCATGGGCCGAGAGCCGGGTCCGCAGGTTGAGAAGAGCTCTCCATCGCCAGAGTAATGGAAGAAGCAGAAATCGAAAGAGAAAGCAAAGGCGCGAGCAAAGAAAGGAGAAAAACAGAAACCAAAGGAACACGGCCGAGAACGCGGAGAAAACACAAGGATGAAAGGAAGAAAGGAGGGAGAACCTTACGAAGGAGTTGACGATCGAAGGAAGACGGCGGAGAATCGTCGGAGAAGAGAACTGAAGTCGCCGGGACGCCGAAGCACTGAAGAGAGACGGAGGAACGCGGAGGCAGAAGTGCGGCGATGGAAGAAGGCGACGGCTTTATAAGGTCGGGCCCGATCGACCTCGACCGTCCGATGCAGGTCACGAGAACCGAGGCCCCCATCGGGCCATTCATTTCAAACCGTCAATGTCCCATCTGACACACCGCCAAGTCGTACGATGACGCCAGCAACGGCGCCACGTGGCATCATGCCATAAGGGCGCATTTAATGAGCACCATTACGGCGCGCAGCGCGCGTGCTCGGTCTTAATGGAGAGGATTTGCTTGAATCTCGAGGAGATCCGAAGGGTGTCAGCATTGACCCTCAACGCGGAAGTGAGCCCAGCACTCGGAAGGAGCCGAGCGGCTAGGGGAGGAACATCCCAAAGTGGCAGGGCGGTTTCATTCACGCCGTCCGGCAGTCCAGTCAGTCGGACTTAGCGCCTCCTTCGACTAGACTTGAGGGGGAGGCATGTGATCCGGTGATAAGGACGGGGGACCCTCATTGGCGGAAGGTCAACGACATGTGGAGGTCAAAGGTCAGGAGAGTCGACACGGAGATAGGCCGACCGGAGGAAGCAGGCCCACCGAGTCAGGCATCGCATGCCGACCGGCCGTGAATCCCCCAAACCAAATGAAAGACAACCCGACTAAGGGTCGGGTTTTCGATGCTCAAGGCAAAAAGATTTCAAGGCCGAGCGGAATGTCCGTTCGGCCGAGCACCAGGCAACAGAGGTAGGGCAATATCATCCGAGCATACGGCCGGGAGGTATCCCGGTTGGACCAATGACTATAACCGGCGACAAGAGTAATATGCCTGCCGAGCGGCCTACCCACTCGGCCCTGGAACAGACAAGGGACGCAAGAGGACAAAGGAGACAGGGGATAACATCATCCTCGAGACACCTGCCGCCGACAAACAGCAGAGTTGACGGTCGAGCCGTAGACAGGATCATACGGTGGAAGCTTCCACCGTCACATCCGGGATATGCTCGGACGATTGCGGAATGACGTCAGAGGTACTTTTTTGACACAGACCCGTTAAGGTAAGTTTGGGGAAGCATGTACGCATCGGGAAGCGTGCCTGTATTTCCCCAGGGCCCTATATAAGGATCCCCAGACGTCGACGAAGGTATGCACACATCTCTACTGTAGCCTCGTTACGTTGCCTCTCTCGTTGCCTGACTTGAGCGTCGGAGGGTCGTCGCCGGGAAACAACTCCCGGCTCGGCTTCTTTGCAGGATCGTCGGAGAGCCACACCACTAGTCGGAGACAGTGGAGTGTGCCACGTCCCCAGCGTCCGTCGACTCAGCGCTCGGACAGGATCAATAAGGGTATACTAAACTGTCACAAGAATAATAATACTATTGTATAGTGATCAGTGAACTAAAAATCACAATATCCAAATTATCATGTTGGTTCTTATCAGTGAAAAGAGACATAATTTATATAAATTATATTGCACACCATAGCTATCCTTTGAAAACTAAAAACTTTGTAACAATTGGTATTTTTAAGAAATCCAAATAGGATAGGTCCAACACTCGGTTTCAAGTGTACAAGGTTTGCATTGAAATTTGAATTAGGCATGTAATTATGGAACTCCAAAGTAACTTAGTTATGAGTAAACAAAAATATTGTGTGTTAGCCTAGTAACCCCAAGTTTCACACATTCTGTGCCAAATGGCATGGAGCAAGAACTTCTTAACTAGGGTGTATAACTAAGGGTTGACATCATATATATCATCTCCCCTCTCAAACCTTCATAAGGAACGTGATTTCAAGTAAATCCAGGTAGCGTAGAGTCATCAATGGATTTTGGTCAAAATCCACTGATGGATCTAAACACCTCTGATTGGACTCATTTCAAGTCTGGTTAGATTCTGGTATTGTAAGGACTCCAAAGGTGTCATCCATTACCTTTGTACAACTCTCTAGGGGTGGCAGCGCATTTTGGAAAAAAATCAGCCTCATATTGGGCCTAATATGGTACAATATCAAGCCCAACGTGGGCCTGATATGATAACAGTATCATATCAGGCCCAATGTAGACCTGATATTAAAACTTAGACAAATTGATTGTTTTAAACTATAAATGAGTTGAAACTTAGACAAAATGATTGTTGGGATGCTTGAAAAAATAAAATTGGACACCGATTGTCGTTCATTGAAAAAAATAGGTGCATTGATCCATGCCAATTGGCACGGAGCAAGAACTTCTTATTCAGAGTGTATAACTAAGGTTTGACACTATATATATCATCTCCCCTCTCAAACCTTCATAGGGAACATGATTTCAAGTAAATCCAAGTAGCGTAGGGCCATCACTGGATTTTGGTCAAAATCCACTGATGGACCTAGACACCTCTGATTGGACTCATTTCAAGTCTGGTTAGATTCTAGTATTGCAAGGACTCCAAAGGTGCTATCCATTCCTGTTGTATAGCTCTCTAGGGGTGGCAACGCGTTTTGGGAAAAAAAAAATTCAGCCTTATATTGGGCCTAATATGGTACAATATCAGGCCCAACGTGGGCATGATATGATACTATATCAGCCTAACGTGGGCCTGATATTAAAACCTAGAAAAAATGATTGTTTTAAACTATAAATAAGTTGAACTTAGACAAAATGATTGTTGAGATGCTTGAAAAATAAAATTGGACATCGGTTGTCGTTCATTGAAAAAAATAGGTACACTGATCTGTGTCAAATGGCACAGAGCAAGAACTTCTTATTCATGGTGTATAACTAAGGTTTGACATCATATATACCATCTCCCCTCTCAAACCTTCATAGGGAACGTGATTTCAAGATATCCAAGTAGCATAGGGTCATCAGTGGGTTTTGATAAAAAATCCACCGATTGACCTAGACACCTCTGATTGGATCCATTTCAAGTCTGGTTAAATTCTAGTATTGCAAGGACTCCAAAGGTGTTATCCATTACTGTTGTACAGCTCTCTAGGGGTGGCAGCACGTTTTGAAAAAAAAAATCAACCTCATATTGGGCCTGATATGGTACAATATCAGGCCCAACGTGGGCCTGATATGATACCATATAAAGCCCAATGTGGGCCTGAAATTGTACCATATCAGGCCCAACGTAGGCCCGATATTAAATTTATATCAGGCCCAATGTGACTCCATTCGAGGCGTGACTCTATGGGATATCAAGCTCACGTTTCAATCATAGCAAAAGCTCACACTCTCTTGCTTCGGCCATCATCTTCTACTCGAAGGCATCCTACGTTGCTACATTCGAGGCGTGACTCTAACATCTCAGGCATCCAACCATTGGTTTCGTGCGTAGCTCCGTTACCAATTTAGTAGTTGTTTCTATAACGATTTCACCTAGGGTTTGTGTTAATGTTAAGGGCATGTTCGAATAAGAGCATCATCGTTATTACAGAATCTAATAGTTGTTTTTCTATGTGTGATTATATGGTAGCTTTGTTCAAAATGGCTACAAAAGGAGCGTTAACAAGTGGAAGTGCTGCTCAACCAAGTTATCCAAGTTATGTCAACAGAGGGAGAACTAAAAGAATGAACTGGAAAAATATCATTTGTCACTTCAGAAAATTTATTTATTTCTTCTGTTAAACAGACTATAGAACAAGAACAGAAGATTCGATGCACACCTTTTTCATGGATTCTCGACCTCCATAGTAGTTCTTTTGTAAGAGCTCAAATCTAGAATATGTTTGATAATTGGGATCAAGCAGAACAAAAATATATCTTCCATGGGAAGAAAATGAACTTTACAAAGGTAGATGTGACACTGATTCTAGGCCTACCCGACAATTGAGAGATAGTTCGTCTCGATTTAAATAAGGCCTCCAGTGCACTGTACATGGAGTTTTTCCAAGATTCTGATTGTTCTGCCAAACATTTGGAGAAACTGATAATGAAGTCGAGATCAAATGACAAGCTATACTGTCAGCTGTATATCCTGTATTTTTTACAACTGTTATGTTTTGTGGTAGTAGCAGTGTTCTTAGAATACCTGTGCTCTCCCTAATTGACTGTGTAGATGATTTTGACAACTTAGCTAGGTTTAACTGGTGCAATGCAGTATACAGTTTCATGGCTCCTCAATTAGAAGCCATTGGCTTGGAGCTTACATTGAAACCAAAACCACTAGTTGCAGATTCAACGCCCAAGGCCCCCTTGCTCAAGGGATTTTCAAATATTTTGGCTGTAAGTTCGATTACATATATCTCACGATATTGGTTATGAATATGATTTATTTTGATAATTATATTGTAGGTATGGGTGTATGAGCACATTAGCATCATTGATCCAGACCATCCTGAGCAATTTCCTAGAATATTATAGTGAAGTTTGTTGGGACCGAAATGTAGCTAGAGGAGGGGGGGTGAATAGCTCTTCGCGATCTTGTGCTCTTTGTTGCTTTGTTTCTTCGATGATGTGCAACGGAAAATACAAGAAACAACAACTACAATGTTAACACAAGGGATTTACTTGGTATCCACCTCAAGAAGAGGTGACTAGTCCAAAGATCCACACACTCACTACCCTGCATTATGAAATCACTCCTTTACGGTAACTACTGAAGGCGGAGAAGCCTTACAACACTCTCAATGCAAGAAGAAAGCAAGTGAAGACAAATACAAGAAATATCTTACAAGATATGCAATGAAAACCCTAACCCTAGCTTCTTCTTCTTCTTGTAGATTCGCCTCTTGACTTGGAAATGCCTCCAAGAACCTTCAAGATCTGGCGGTGAAAGCTCTGTGGAGAAGCTGTGGAATCGCTGTGATCACCCGTGGAGTGGAATCGAAGAAGTGCCGAAGAAACACTCGTCAATCGACTAATATCTACGCCAAAGGTCGAATCCCAATCGATTGGATTGCTCCCAATCGATTGGGGAGGCTTTGGATCGATCGACCGATCGATCCAGAGCACCTCTGTGTTCTCGGGATTTGCCTAGATCGATCGGCCGATCAATCCAGGGCTTATCACATAGAATCTCGACTCCCAATCGATCGGTCGATCGATTGGAGGCTCTGAATCGATTAGTCGATCGATCCAGAGCTGTTCTGTGCGATCGCGAGCTTCTCCCAATCGATCACCCGATCGATCGGAAGGAGGCTTGTCGTGGGGACTCACCCAATCGATCAGCCGATCAATTGGGAATGAGACAATCGATCAGCTGATTGATCTAGCTCATGGTTTTTGCCCAAAACAAAATCCAAAGTCCCCTCAACCAACATCCGGTCAACTATGACCTGTTGGTACATCATGCCTAGCATCCGGTCACCCTCGACCTGCTAGGACTCCCTCACCAAGTGTCTGGTCAATCCCTTTGACCCACTTGGACTTTTCTCCTCGTGCCAAGTGTCCGGTCATCCTTGACCCACTTGGACTTATCTCCACCAAATGTCGGATCAACCTTGATCCACTTGGATTTCCCGTGCCCGGTTTCACTTAATAGTGTTGGGACCGAAAATGTAGCTAGAGGGGGGGGGTGAATAGCTCGGCGTGATCTCATGCTCGTCGTTGCTTGTTTCTTCAAGATGATAGCAGCAGAAAATACAAGAGACAACACAACAACGCTAACTCTAGGGATTTACTTGGTATCCACCTCAAGAAGAGGTGACTAGTCCAAGGATCCACACACTCACGCACCCTCCACTATGAAAACGCTCCTTCTCGGTAACTTCCGAAGGCGGAGAAGCCCTACAACACTCTCAATACAACAAGAAATAAAGAGAAGTAGATACAAGGGAAAGCTTACATGGTTTACACAAGAAACCCTAACCCTAGCTTCTTCTTCTTGTTGTAGATTCGCCTCTTCACTTGGATGTGCCTCCAATATCCTTCAAGAACTGGCGTGAGAGTGGAGAAGAAAGCTATGGAGAAAATCGTCTGTGGCCGCCCGTAGTGTGGAATCGAAGAAGTGCTAAAGAAACGCTCGCCAACGGCCAATATCTGCGCCAACGGTCGGATCCCAATCGATTGGGGAGGCTTTGGATCGATCGGTTGATCAATCCAGAGTGCCTCTGTGCTCTTGGGAATTGTCTGGATCGATCAACTGATCGATCCAGGGGTTATCGCGCGAAGTTGCAGCTCCCAATCGATCGACTGATTGATTGGAGGCTCTGAATCGATCGGTCGATCGATCCAGAGCTATTATGTGCAATCGTGAGCTTCTCCCAATCGATCCACTAATCGATTGGGAGGAGGCTTGTCACGGAGACTCACCCAATCGATCAGCCGATCGATTGGGCATGAGCCAATCGATCGGCTGATCAATCCAACTCATGGGTTTTGCCCAAAACCAAGTCCAAAGTCCCCTAAACCAACATTCGGTCAACCATGACCTGTTGGTACATCATGCTTAGCATCCGATCACCCTCGACCTGCTAGGACTCCCTCACTAAGTGCCCATTTAATCCCTTTGACCCACTTGGACTTTTCTCCTCATGCCAAGTGACCGATTATCCTTAACCCACTTGGACTTATCTCCACCAGGTGTCCGATCAACCTTGATCCACCTAGATTTCCCTTGCCTAGCTTCACTCACTAGGACTTCTCTTCTGCCTAGCTTCACTCACTAGGACTTCACATCTGCCTGGCTTCACTCACCAGGACTTTCCTTCTGCCTAGCTTCACTCACTAGGACTTCTCATCTGTCTGGCTTCACTCACCAGGACTTTCCTTCTGCCAGCTTCACTCACTAGGACTTTCCTTCTGCCTAGCTTCACTCACTAGGACTTCTCTTCTACCTAGCTTCACTCACTAGGACTTCTCATCTGCCTGGCTTCATTCACCAGGACTTTCCAGTCAAGTATCCAGTCAACCTTGACCTACTTGACTCTCCTTCACAATCTCCCCACATGAACAATTGCACCTGCAATCTCCATGTATCATCTCCATGTATTGTCAAACATCGAAACCTAAACATCAAGACTCAAACTTGAGCCAACTCAAGCTTAGTCAACCAGGTCAACCTTGACCTAGGGATATTGCACCAACAATTAGGACTTCCCTTTTGCCTAGCTTCACTCACTAGGACTTCTCATCTGCCTGGCTTCACTCACCAGGACTTTCCTTCTGCCTAGCTTCACTCACTAGGTCTTTCACCTGGCTTCACTCACCAGGATTTTCCTTCTACCTAGCTTCACTCACTAGGTCTTTCATCTGGCTTCACTCACCAGGATTTTCCTTTTTGCCTAGCTTCACTCACTAGGTCTTTCACCAAGCTTCACTCACCAGAATTTTCCTCTCTACCTAACCTCCAAGTTAGGACTTTCACCTGGCTTCATTCACCAAGATTTTTCAGTCAAGTATCCAATCAACCTTGACTTACTTGACTCATCTTCACATCTGACTTTGTCAACCTTGACCAAAAGGGGAATTGTACCAACAATCTCCCCACATGAACAATTGCACCTGCAATCTTCATGTATTGTCAAACATCGAAACCCAAATATCAAGACTCGAGCTTGAACCAATTCAATCTCAGTTAACCAAGTCAACTTTGACCTAGGGAATATTGCACCAACAATCTCTCCCTTTTTGATGTTTGACAATACCTCCTTTAAGTTAGGATAATCTCGTAGCCTCAAACTCCTTCATGTCAATATATGAATGAGGATTCCCTTCATTCTTCCCCTTTTCTTAAGGGCAAACTCCCTCTTTATGTAATGAAAGCCTAACTTAAACCCTTCATTCTCCCCCTATTGGCACACATCAAAAACTCTCCCCCTGAAGAGTTACCCAACGTTGTTTACAACTTCACTCGTTGTTCACAACCCAATAATGAAGGTCCCATACCCTTCATTATTCTGAACGCTCATCCTTGAGCATATACCACTTGGTATATTCACACACGATTCAAATGAAAGTCACATACCCTTCATTTTCATCAAATGCTCATCCTTGAGCATATACTACTTAAACCAATGAAGGTCTCATACCCTTCATTTTTCCTTCAAAGCTCACCCATGAGCATGAACAAACAACCAATGAGGATATCCACTCCCCATTGCGTTCAAAAATGCTCAACCTCGAGCATTTTCGCTAAGGAAGGTTAACCACCTTCCAAGGTGTATGAAAAATAGATTTTCATGTCCTTAACGAGTAACTCCCCCTAAAGACATGCACGTAACTTCTGTCATTGCACCAACAATGGCTTAGAATCCCTAAACATATAGGAAACCCAAATTTAGAAGTTTTGAGGTTCAAAAATTTAATATTGAAACCAAACCTCAACCTAAACCTCTACTTAGTCTTCCTTAACCCGTCCATCCTTGTTTTCATCATGAAAACTCCCCCTAAATGTATATAAATGTGTTTTGAGGGGTAAGGAAAGGTTACATAGACCAAAAATGCTGAAAATAAGCTTTCCCAGCCAAAATCAGCATCCCCAATCGATTGGTGTTGGGTCCCAATCGATTGAACCTGCATGAATCGATCCACTGATCGATTCAGCTAGTGTGGATCGATCGACGGATCAATCCAGTGAGCTTCTGTTCGTGAGACGCTCACTCTCAATCGATCGCCTGATCGATTGAGACCCTTCAATTGATCGGTGAATCGATTGAAGGTCTGAAGTTGCTGAAATTTCATTTCAGTCAACTTCAAAAACCCCTAGAAAATTCTACAAAATTTCAAAAATCATGAAAATTCATGTAGACATTCCTTAGGGCATATACTATCAAGGAAAAATAGTTTTCTATGAAAATACTTTCTATTTTCAAAGATTGACATAAACTTGAGAACTTGTAAAAACTTTAGTGTTTTCTTGCAAGTTTGTGCTCAACTATTCAATGATGATTACTATCAAAAGATAGCCTTCATCAAGGTTTTCCAAAGTATATTTAAAATCATTTTCAAAACCAATATTCAACCATATTCTTTGGGTTTAATGCACATGACTTGTACATTAGCTTTTCCAATGATTGGAAAACACATAACTATGTGTTTTGATGTACTTACAACTCAAAAAAATGTACTAAATCAACATCTTGAGTTTTGTTCATCATCCTAACATCTCACTTGTATTTAATGTGTCCGAAACTGTATACAAGTCACCTTTTAGTTCTTTAGTGAGATGTAAACTTTTGGTTTTGCCCTAATCTAGGGATCATGCATATCTGTCTAAGCATTTTGAGGTTATGAACATACACCAAGGATGTTACTTGTTAATGAATGTCATTTGTCCTTAATTTTCAAGGAATTAAAATAATGCATGATGCGTTGTGGCATACATCAAAGATGAATAATTCTCAAAAGAAAATTTCCTATAACTACATGATGTATGTATGACATGACATGGTATTTTTGTATTTTTCATAATAAAACATGAATGCAAAACATGATGTCATGGCATATTATGAACAAACACAGCATGGTAAATTAGCATAAATAGAATACCTAGATTAACTATCTAAGTATCCTTAAACCTTAGCTAATCTTAAAATTTAAACCTAAATTGCCCAAGATTTCCCAAGAAAATGTCAAAACCCAAATTTACATTTCTTTTACTTTTCCTACATTTGCCAATTTAAGTTAAGCATATTCCTCAAATTTTGGTACAATTTACTCTTTTAAAGAGTAACAAGTTAAAATAAGGCTTAGATTTTCCTTTAACTTTCCAATAAAATGTCAAAATCCCAACTTGGCATTTCTTTACACTTGATCTCTTGTGTCAATTAAAATTATATCCAAATACTCAAACTATGACACATTTTACTCCATTTAAGAAGTAAATGATAATCTTTCCATTTTCAAAGGTTAATAATAATAACCTTGAAAATGCTCTCCGAGTGTGAACTTCATCAAAGTTAGGTTAACTACCCTTCTAATTGAAGTCGACACTCTCTATCCCATCTAAGGGGTAGAGAAAATGCTCCTAGGAACCCAAAACCTATTGGAGCTCCTTGGATGCTCTAGGTACTCACTAGGGATAATTTCCCTAGATACCTTCTTAGTGACCTTGTTAGGCTTCTTAGAAGCCTTAGTCAAGTTTATTGTTGCAAAAATACTTCTAGGGATAACTTTCCTTGTATTTTTGACTTGACCACTAGGCCTAGGGTTAGTTCCATAGCTATACGGAACCCTATGATAAGAAATTGCATCCTTCTTACCCTTAGGTTTGTATCCCAAACCTTTACGACCAAAGGATGACCCTTGTTTCTCTTTCTCTAAACCTAGGTTTTGACTCTTGAACCCTTGTGTATCATTTGTGATTTTTCTAAGAGTCCTCTCCAATTTATCAAGTCTTGACCTTAAGACTTGATTCTCTCTCCATAACTCCTCAACTTTAGATTTTTCATTTACACTTTGATTTTTCTTTTTCATAGGCAAATACCTAGAATCCTTAAAGTTATTGCCTAAATTATTTTCTATCTTTCTAACCTTAGGCTTGGTAGTTTTAGCATGAAGAGCCACATGATTTTCGTTTATTCTATCATGCTTCCTATTTTTATGGTAAATAGCATTAAAATGATATAAATTAGACCTAGCATGTTTTTTACCATTATTTAAAGGGGTAGGCTCAACAAATGATACCTTATGTTTTACCTTGGAGGCTCCCCCTTGAGTTGTGCTTCCTCCTTGAGCCTTGACCGATTTCTTCCCCTTGGGGCATTGACTCCGATAGTATCCCTTTAAATTGCAAGAAAAACACACAATGTGCTCCTTGCTCTTCTTTGTTCCGGGAGCGGTCTCCTTGGGCTTCTCCTTGCCCTTTTGTGCCACTTGACCCTTTTTCTTGGCAAATTTAGGGCACTTGCTTTTGTAGTGCCCATGTCCCCTACATTCAAAACATATGATATGATCTTTATTTTTAGATGAAATATTTATACCTTCACATGTAGGGATGACACTTGATCCTCCATTTGATGTCTCTTGATTTTTGGAGGATACATCATCTTCTTCTCCTTTTGACCCGGATGTAGAAGCTTCTCCTTCTTCTTGATCCGGCGTCACCGAAAGTCGCTCCCCCTCAATCCTAGAGGTGGAGGCTTCTTCATCTTCATCTTGTATATGGAACAAAGAGGATGCTCCCTCTTTGCTCTTTTCATTGTATTCCTTTAAAGATGAAGCTTCTTGGACTTCTTCTTCTTTGGAAGTTGAGCATCTCTCAACTTCGGAGTCCTCTTGCTCTTGGTCTTGCTCCAATGAGTCGCCCTCTTTGGATTCTTCATTGTTTTGTACAGTGGAGGGGATCTCATGTATTTTTGCCACTTTGCTCCATGGCTCCTTAGCATTCTCGAATTCTCCAATTTGAGCCAAAATATATTTCTTGGCAACAAATTGACCAATAGCTTGGTCACTTTATCATTTGCCTCGCTCCTTTGAATTTGCTCTTTGCTCCATTTGCTCTTCTTGAGGATCTTGCCCTTTGAATTTCTTGGAGCCTCGAAGCCTTCCATGAGAGCAAACCATTGCTCTATCTCCATCATAAGAAAGTTTTCGATTCTTGATTTCCAAGAATCGAAACTCGTGGATACATATGGTGGAGGCACCCTCATGTTGAATCCGAATCCATCTCCGAATTCCATTTGAAGTTGAGCTTGATGATGAAGTCTTTGACTTGATAGAATTTGCTCCAACTTCTACACCCTCTAGTTTGTTGCCCCTTCCGGCGATGATTCTGGTGAAGAGCGACCTTGCTCTGATACCACTTGTTGGGACCGAAATGTAGCTAGAGGGGGGAGGGGGTGAATAGCTCTTCGCGATCTTGTGCTCTTCGTTGCTTTGTTTCTTCGATGATGTGCAGTGGAAAATACAAGAAACAACAACTACAATGCTAACACAAGGGATTTACTTGGTATCCACCTCAAGAAGAGGTGACTAGTCCAAGGATCAACACACTCACACACCCTCCACTATGAAATCACTCCTTTATGGTAACTATCGAAGGCAGAGAAGCCTTACAATACTCTCAATACAAGAAGAAAGCAAGGGATGACAAATACAAGAAATATCTTACAAGATATGCAATGAAAACCCTGACCCTAGCTTCTTCTTCTTGTTGTAGATTCGCCTCTTGACTTGGATGTCTCCAAGAACCTTCAAGATCTTGTAGTGAGAGCTCTGTGGAGAAGGTGTAGAATTGTTATGATCGCCCGTGGAGTGGAATCGAAGAAGTGCTAAAGAAAAACTCGTCAATCGGCTAATATCTGCGCCAACGGTCGAATCCCAATCGATTGGATTGCTCCCAATCGATTGGGGAGGCTTTGGATCGATCGACCGATTGATCCAAAGCGCCTCTGCGCTTTCGGGATTTGCCTAGATCGATCGGTCGATCAATCCAAGGCTTATCTCATAGAATCGCGACTCTCAATCGATCGGCCGATCGATTGGAGGCTCTGAATCGATCGGTCGATCGATCCAGAGCTGTTCTGTGCGATCGCGAGCTTCTCCTAATCGATCACCCGATCGATCGGAAGGAGGCATGTCACGGGGACTCACCCAATCGATCAGCCGATCGATTAGGAATGAGCCAATCGATCGGTTGATCGATACAGCACATGGTTTTTGCCCAAAACCTAGTCCAAAGTCCCCTTAACCAACATCCGGTCAACCATGACCTATTGGTACATCATGCCTAGCATCCAATCACCCTCGACCTGCTAGGACTCCCTCATCAAGTGTCCTGTCAATCCCTTTGACCCACTTGGACTTATCTCCACCAGATGTCCAATCAACCTTGATCCACCTGGATTTCCCATGCCCGATTTTACTCACCAGGACTTCCCTTTTGCCTAGCTTCACTCACTAGGACTTCTCACCTGCCTGGCTTCACGCACCAAGACTTTCCTTCTACCTTCACTCACTAGGTCTTTCACCTGGCTTCACTCACCAGGATTTTCCTTCTGCCTAGCTTCACTCACTAGGTCTTTCACTTGGCTTCAATCACTAGGATTTTCCTTTTTGCCTAGCTTTACTCACTAGGTCTTTCACCTAGCTTCACTTACTAGGATTTTCTTCTCTGCCTAATCTCTTAGTTAGGACTTTCACCTGGCTTCACTCACCAGGATTTTCCAGTCAAGTATCTAGTCAACTTTGACCTACTTGACTCATCTTCACATCTGACTTTGTCAACCTTGACCAAAAAGGGAATTGTACCAACAATCTCTCCCACATGAACAATTACATCTGCAATCTCCATGTATTGTCAAACATCGAAACCCAAACATCGAAACCCAAACATCAAGACTAGAGCTTGAACCAATTCAAACTCAGTCAACTAGATCAACCTTGACCTAGGGAATATTGCGCCAACAAAGTATTGGTGCGGGAAGCATCCGACGATCGAACCTAAGTTTTGATAATGGCAAAGGGATTCAAAGTTAAGATTCCTTGTTTTCTAATGTGCTTAAATGAGATCTCAGGAAAATCCTAACTGCGGTTAGGCAGATAGAAAAACCTAAGGGGTGGTAACCTTAGGTCCTAGGGGGTGGTAACCCTAGGTGAAGGAAAATCCTAAGGGGAGATAACCTTAGGTCCTAGGGGGTGGTAACCCTAGGTGGCAGAAAATCCTAGGGTGTGGTAACCCTAGGTCCTAGGAGGTGGTAACCCTAGGCAGAAAGTCCTATCAGTCTGGAGGACCGGACTGGCATCAGGTAACTCTCCTAAGAGGAGTAGGTGAGGACGATTCCCCGCAGAGGGAACAGTAGGCGTCGGGTCGACCTAGGGTTTCCAGTTGGAAATCCGAAGTCAGACCCGGACGGTCTGGACACTATCAAATTTATTTCTATATATTATCTTTTGTGTTCTAACTCTGTTTTGTAGGAAACCAATATTTTTATGCAGGGTTAGGACTGACCGAGATCAGTCGACCAAACCTTGGGATCGGTCGACCGAACCCCCAAGCCAGCAGATCAGTTTTCCAGAGATTGGACCAGATCGACAAGGGGATCGGTCGACCGAACCTTAGGATCGGTCGACCGAACCAAGGTTGGGGGTCGACTGGATCAAGCCGGCTGGACTGAGTCAGAGCAGCTGATCAGTCGACCCAATCTATTTATTGGTCGACCGAACATGAGATAGAAGTTGACCAGATCAAAGCGGAGTGAGCGGATTGGATGAGGTGGAGGTCATCTGATCGGTCGACCGAACCGGGGATCGGTCCGCTGATCCACCTCGGGTCAAACTTGATCCCAACCTTGGGGATCTGGATCAGTTTTTGCAGAGCTATAAAAGGGAGCCTCGGGGTGCAGCCTAAGATTAACTCGAACAGAAGAACTTGTGATCTGGTGTGCTGCTCCGAAACCTTCGACTACACACTGCTGCTCCGACGATCGGCAATCACTTTCATCTTTTGTAGTTTGTCGATATAACTTTTCTTTTAAGCTCATATTTGTATTCACTTGTTTGTAAAGATTTACGAACTTATAGTTGTTGCCCACTGAAAGCGATCCACTACAATAATTATGATATTCGGCGACGCGTTTTTGCGTCGCCAAATGTAAGGCAAACGCGTCACCGACCATTTGACGACGCAAGAACGCGTCGCCGGGCTGCGTCGCAGTTGGGTCGTTGGTAAATGTCAAATATCACATTTGGCGACGTGTTATGTAAAACGTCGCCAAA